>NC_141694.1:1476131260-1476731260 GCF_964263255.1 Lissotriton vulgaris
AGGTGGTTACACCTCCCTGTGACAGGAAACCTATTGTCCAGCCTTACCCTGCCGGAGTTTTGTCCAGCAGCAGGAGGGCAGACTCGTGTCTGAAGCTGGCTGCATCCATCTTGTGATGCCAGGGTCGAGAAAGCTGGTACCGGGTGTACCGGTGTTCTATTTCTCCCTCTAGGAGGGTGGAATCATAACTCCCACACCAGTTACTGGTGTAGAGGTATGATTCCAAGGTGTGTGACACCAAACACAACAGGTTTCCGTGCAGCATTTACAGCAAGATTATAATGCACTTAAGAGTATATGGTATGGCTGCATCACAGAACAAAACCGGAGAATAGATTCCGAAGGCTGCAGAGGTGCTCTGCACATGCATGGCCACCCTCTCACATAAAACCCAGCACCCTGCCTTCAGTATTGATAAGGCCTGCCATAGGAGTGACTGATAGGTTTATATGTGCAGTGATAAGGTAAATATAGTGAACCTATATCTAAGTAAGGGGTGCATGCACCACCTTACACAGGTTGCAGTAGCAGACCTGTGGTGTCAATTTGAGTGGCCTCTCAGGGGTGGCATGATACATGCTGCAGCCCCTGGGGTACCTACGCATAGTATACCATATACTAGGGACTTATAAGGGTACCCCAGAATCCAATCTTGAGTGTACCTAAAGTACATGTAATCAATTTAGAGGAGAAAGCAGCTAGGCTGTGGTCCTAAATAGCAGGATCCCAGCCAGACTAAGTCGAAAACATTGAAACAACAGCAAAAAGTGGGGGTCACTATAAGAAGCAGATCCTACTCTCCTACAACATACATATGCAGCGAATCACTGTGAATAAAGAATGACAAAGTCAGCAGACACTAAACAAATTTACAGATGTATCGGTGTACTTAAGGAGGTTGTGTGCTTTTCAGCGGTGCCTATTCAAGTGCGCTCACCACACTTGGTTATATTCCTCAGGGCAACCCCTTGCCCTACTTACCGCTTTCTTTGTGGTGGAAACAGTGATGCATTCCTCACACCCATGCTAGTGCAATATATCTGTTACTCTCCAGTGCCTTACGATGTCATGCTTGAGATGAGGAGAACCAGGCCAATCAAAATACGGGAGCTCCATGTCCCAACTCAGCCCCTCCACAAGTCCCAAAAGAACAGACTTCGGATTGGGATCTAGAGCCCTGGACAGTGCACTTTCTTTTTGCTGTGACTTTATTTATTACATAGCTATTGTACGATGTTGGCAGTACAGAGCTGAGCAGTTATGTCATACACAGGATACATAATTATCGCATCGTAATCAGACAGACTTAAACATGTATTTGTACTCAACAATGGCAGCACACAGCGACAGCATTGGTATCCCTGGTATGTGTTGCGCCCTGCATATTGTGTAGTCGTTGTGACTGTGCCACAAGGTTACTTGTGCTTCATGTAATATTATCTGAACTAGTCATAGCCTCCACCAAGTGTGCTACCAGGGATCACCATATGTCTTTTGGGGAAGATGTTGTAGGGAGCAATTCGCCAGATGTTTCAGCATGTGGGCGATATCTGACCATGACTGCGATCCAGTTTGAGGTCGTGGGCACCCTACCTCTACCCCAGTGCATAGTTACTCTAGGTTTGCTCATCAATAGCACCAACACCACATATCTTTGCACATGGCCCAGCAGCGCCATTAGTGGGCCTGCGACCAGCGTCAGACCAGTCTTTACATTTATTGATTGGGGGGCACTTCCATGCCAGATGCCGAAAATCTGCATCAGGGGCTTTGCACCTTAAGCACTGGGCATCTCCACGCCCAATGATCTTTGCCTGCGATACAGGCGTATAGTATAGCCAGTGTAACAACTTTTAGTGTATCAATCTGTGCCTCACACTCATGGATACTTCCTTGGTGTGCATGGTGCTAAACGACCACTGCTCATGGGTTATGTCAGGTGCTCATTCTCGGCCCAGTGTGACTAGCCTTGGATATCCTTCGGGATCTTGTTCGCGCTATATAAAACTTCATAAATAAAATATATAAATAAATAAAATAAATAGACAGGCGGCAGGTCCCCATTACTGCATTGTACATTAGCGTGATCAATTTCCTGGGTGTAGGGCCTGTCGTCACTAAGGAGAGCAAACTCCAACTTTGGGGCTCCTGCTGGAAGTCTGGGAATAGTTTAACTGACTCTTTCAGACAGGGATATATAAACACATCTAGTTGAGAGCCCCACGCCCCCTTGGGTGTAGTTTGTGTGAGGAAGGTATTGTTCTTTTAAAGGTCTCCCATTTTCCGGATGCCATTTGTTTAGTAAACAGTAGTTCAAACGTAATCTCAAACTGAGGATTTCGGGCCAAAGGCATGTGCAGGGAATATATATTGTCAATCACACACATTGTCGCCAGCCTGTGCCATGTCCACCCTGTGCAATTCACTGTGTGAATTTTTATTTCTGGGTCTTCTGGGGTCTTTTATTATTACAGTACCAAGATAATCTGGGCTTACAGAGCTCTCTCCAGGTCTCTATTTGGGACTTTATGGTAATCATGAAACCATTGAGAGGCAAACAGGGCCCATGCATTCAACTACTTTAATTCGAAATTTGGTGGTTAAACGGCCTATGTTGTACATTTCAACCTAAACGGGAATAATGTCCTCCACAACAGTTTTATCATCAAAGATCTAAGCTGCTAAAACAAAGGTCTTATTAAGAGGTATAGGAACTTTCTGAAATAGGTATAACAATTGTGGTAATACCACCATTTTCATTATTGCTTTTCTAAATGTTATCAATTGTAGTGCACTCGTTTTCAAGCTGCACAGCCCTCAAGTCCTTCTGAAAATGGATTAAGAGACATCGGATCAGCATTTCTTGCCATTGTAACAGCTCGTCTAAAATTGGTTGTGGGGTGTTAGCTGTTAACAGCACCATAGTAGATTTTGTCAAGTAATTGTCAAAAAACCACTCCCCAAACCGCAGGATTTCTGCTATTATTGGTTGTAAATTGACCTCCGGCTCCTTAACTATCAGGAGTATGTCATCCGCGTACCCGGAGATCAGTAGGTATTGCGCGCCAAACCATATACCCCCATGGTCGTGTGCTTTGCATAGAAGACATGCTAGCAGTTCAACTGCCAATGCAAAAATCAGGGAAGACAAGGGACATCCCTTCTGTGTGCCGAGCTGGATGTGCCACTTGCCTATTAATCCGCCAACGTGCCGGCGGCCTCATATACAAAAGATAAATCCAGCACATCATCACATTACCTAGTCCCATTCTGGTGAGCGTCGCCAACATAAAAGGCAAATTCCACTGAATAGAATACCTTTGTTGCCTCGACAAACACTGCCACCACCCTCAGCCCAGTCTCGAGCTGGTGCGCCACGGTGAGCAGAGTTCTCAAGTTGCCTGTAGTTGAGCGACCCGGTACAAAGCCGGACTGGTCCAGTAGAACCACTCAATGCACCAGTGGCAACAGGAGAGCCACCGGTATCCTGTTATCCAAACTTATAAGTGACAGTGGTCTGTATGATCCGCACTCATGCGCAGGTTTCTCTGGTTTTAGCAGCATTACCATTAATGCCTT
The DNA here is from genome assembly GCF_964263255.1 of Lissotriton vulgaris. NCBI lineage: Eukaryota > Metazoa > Chordata > Amphibia > Caudata > Salamandridae > Lissotriton > Lissotriton vulgaris. Next base: position 1,476,134,840 of record NC_141694.1, read on the forward strand.
CTGTACCATTGGAGGAAACTCGCCCTTTAGCACAGCCTCACCATACATTTCCAACATGTGTGAAGCAAACAGATCTGGGAACTCCTTATAAAACTCGCTCATCAAACCTTTGCTGCCTTACACCTTACCTGCTTTCAAATTCCTGATTGCTTTTTATACGTCTTCCTCCGTAAAGTGAGGTAGGGGGCAGAATATCTCCCTTTCAGCCATCTCCTTCCACGCAGATGTCACTGCATTCAGGTACTGGCCCATGTCGCCCATCTGCCTACTGCATGAGGAGCTATATAATCTAGCGTAATAGTCTGCGAAAGTTGCCAGGATATCGGTCGTGCAATGGGCTGTGTGGCCTTCTCTTATATCAACGATAGCAATGTGGTCAGCCGCCCACTCCGGCTTTGGTGTGCGCCCAGGACTCCCCTCCTCTCTTTATATTCTTGCCGTCACATAGTTCCCGAGGTAATTAACTTCCCTCTCCGCCTCTTCCTTGTTCTCCATGAGTGTGGTGCATGTTCGCTTGCAGTGAGTGGGCTAAGTTTCTTGTTTGCCTCTGTTTTAGGTACCCAAGCTCTCGGTCCAGTGTGGCCAATCTACCCCTAATCAATCTGAGGAAACCGTGCCCTTTGACAATGAACTCTGCCCTGATTATTGCCTTGAATGCCTCCTAGAGGGCCCCCTTACTCTCCACTGAGTCTTAATTTAGTTGAAAATAGTCAGATATGCACTGTCTGATCACCTCTGAAGACGCTATCCAGAAGCATGGACAGCTTAAATTTCCAGCTCAGTCACCTGTAAGCAATCAGGGAAGGATAGTGTCAGCACCACCGAGGAGTGGTCCAAATAAGGGCGTCACAAGTATTCCATCCACTCTGTGCATTCCACCACATCTCGGAAGCCTGGACAATGTCCAGTGTACAGCTGAGTGGAATGTGTATATGTGTTTGCCATGATGTACAACTCTCCAGACATCAAGAAGGTTGTGATGTTGCATAAAGTCGGCTAGGGCCCTTTTCATCCCCATTTGTTAGCTACTGTAGGGCTCCAGCTACCTCTGAGTAGCTCACCTGTATGCAGCCCAGCTTATTAAAGTAGAAAGTTTTTGCTTGGTTGAATTAAAATACATATTAAAAAATTAAGATTATACAACACTAATATTTTTAGTAGTTCTCAATGTGTTTCATTGAACATAAGTTCTCAAGTGGTTCACTTCCTTTCTTCACAACAGGTCGCAGAAATTCAAGAGCAACAACCTGATGTCCTCGCCAATACCTGTAACGCTAGGCGTCCCCCAAGGATCCTCTCTATCCCCAACTCTGTTCAACCTAGTCATGGAACCTCTCACCACCTTGCTACAAGCATCCAATGTACACTTTCACATGTACGCCGATGACACCCAACTTTATCTCAAATTACAGTCCCCCCCAAAGACATCTTGCTCCTGAACTCAACGATCAGATGCACCCAATCCTGGCTTGCCGATAATCATCTCAAACTCAATGCCCTGAAAACAGAGTTCCTTCTGATCTCACCTCCAGCGAAGATCTCCACCACTCAAATTTGGCTTAAACACCTAACCGCACTCAATGTCCAACCCACCATCGTGGACTAAGCAAAATCTTTAGGCATAACACTCGAAACCAATCTCAACATGCAGCAACATATCAGCAAGGCAACAAAGGGAGCGAACTTCCAGATCAATACTCTGAGGAAACTTAAACCCTTCCTCCCAGCCAAAGACTTCCAAACCGCAGTACAAGCACTAGTCATCCCTCGAATTGAATACGGCAGCATCGCCCTCTGCGGACTCCCCCTAACTACAACCGCACCCCTAAGAGCTTCTCTAAACGCTGCAGCGAGACTCATCACTGGGTCAATACAGCACTCCCATATTACCCCCGACTTGAAATCCCTGTACTGGCTGCCTTTTGAAGCCAGAATACATCTGAAAATCGCCTGCATGACACACAAGACGGTACACCTAAACTCACCCGGCTACCTCGCTCAGAAACTGACAATCTCTGGCGGAGCTAGAAACACTAGAGACACAAACAATCTTCTGCTGAAACCTCGAAGATTCCGGAAGGAAAAAACATAAAAGCGCTCCTTCTCCGGAATGGCGCCTAGGATCTGGAACTCACTCCCGCCCGAAACCAGGCTTATCTCTTCCACTATACTCTTTAAAAATGAAGTAAAAGCTATCCTCATGGCTAAATACACTTGAACTATTATCTCGAACTCTGTTAATACTCTGCACCGATCTGTACTACATGTTTGACCCCTTTGCTTATTTGTATTAGTTGTTTTATTACTCACATGATTGGCTTTGCAGCCACCTATTTGTACTGTTTGACCTATTGATTTATCTGTCTGACTATGCTCCCTCATGTACCCCTCTTTGTAAAGCGCTCTGATATCTGCGAAGATCTTGTCCGCGCTATATAAAACTTTCAAAATAAATAAAATAAATAAGTAGCTCTCTTTACAGCAAATGTTGAAGACCCTTATAGTCTCAACCCCAAATTAGAGTTGGGGAGGTAGAGGGGGGGGGGGGGGGGGGGGGGCGGGGGTTCAGTCTGCTACACTGGGGCCCCACTGTACAGAAGAACTGAGTCATTGTGGTTCGGGCCACATACATTGATTATAGTGATGTGAGTGTGATTAGTCAGTAATGTGGTGATAGGGAACCCCAAATCAGATTACTATCACCACACCACTTGATTAAGTAGAAGAGTCTGCAAAGTATAAATGTGTACCCCAAGTGCATGCCACCCAATTCGATTTCCTTGGATCAACGTGGCTTTCCATTAATAGTAATATGTCCTTATGATGTCTACTGCAATAGGCCAGAAGTGGCATGTTTTGAGTCCGTCAATTAAACCCCCCCATGTTCACTATCATGAATCTGATACTTTCTTTGCATGTGGAGTTCATGGAGGATGGCCCTAGTGTTTAAATGCATGTGAGATATTTCTGTTCTCTATTGCCAAGCCATGCATCCGCACCTGTAAACTTGTTCAGTTTTCCATGCCCCCCCCCCACCCACGCCTAGTCCCAAATACCCAGTTAGTTACAAGAAATGGTAAACCCGGAATCACTGGGTTCTGGGTACTAATTGGTATGCAAAAGAAGGATCCCAGTGTCAATAGAGATATTTAAATTCACATGGGGAAAAACATTACAACAAAACACTATAGTAGAGCTTCGAAGAGAGGAAACAATTCATTTCATCCAATGTTATTTAATCACATTGGCGAAGGTGCATAATTACATGTATGACTTTACATGAGTACATCTTATAAATACTTGCATAAGCGGTGCCCAAGTGAGGGAGGGGGGGAAAAAGTGCAGGGTAATTAGTGATGGGTAGGGTATTTGAGGTAGTGACAATGAATCACAGGCAATTGTGGTATAAAAATGCTTATATTCTATATACGTAACCTCTAAATATTACAATCATGATGCCATTTAACACACATAAAGTCACAGTTAATAGATCACTGTTGAACGGATGATGGCAGATTTTCTAAAGTCGACGTTTCGACCCCTTGTCCGTAGGTGTTTGTACCCTTACTGTTGTGGCCTTCGTCAGGACTAGTGTAGTGTGAGGGGGAGGGGAGCACCATTAGTGCAGCGGCGGGGAGGGGTGCAACTCTCACAGTCCAACTGTTGGGAGAGGGGTGGGCTCCAAGGTTCTCCAATAATTATCAGGTCGGTAGAAAGGAGGCACCACTATTAGTGTGACTGGATAACGCAAAGCAGCAATGGCGATGTGTAGGTCCTTCTTAATTGGACCATCGAATCTTCTTAGTTAGGGATGAGTATTCGAGGCCAGAATGATTCCAGTGAAAAGTCCAGAATTAATTTGGAATTAAACGGAGTAGCCTTCCCCGCGGCTGCCGCGGGGAAGGCTACTCCGTTTAATTCTAATAGTGACGCCTCCTTTCTACCGACCTGATAATTATTGGAGAACCTTGGAGCCCACCCCTCTCCCAACAGTTGGACCCAGCAAGCTACTCATGCCACAAACTACAACCTACCCAACAGTCCCCCCTTCTCACCATAACACCCCACAAACATCTGCGATAGAGTGGTATCCACCACAGGGGCGACATACGACTACACCTGGGCTGCCCATTCCGCCACTTAACAATATCCACCCCTCTTAGACTCAGAGTATGTCTGCGGTGTACAGATGACCTTTAGTCAAACATTACTTACACCAATTTCCATGCAACAGCGCCTGTCTCTGGTGTCAGCGGGACACCCTGTCAATGGGAGCATATCTCTACCTGTGAACCCACTATTCCTGTGTCCATCCAGCTAAAGTGCCAGCCAGCTCGCCTGCTTGTGAAGGGTGTATAGTGATGCAGTTGTGGGTCTTAGTAGCCTTCTTTAAAGAGCAATTTATTCTACATCGCTTGGGTCCTGTTCGGAGGTGCTGTCTTCATCTCTGGGGGGCCTAGGGCTCAGTTTGCTGTATTTGTTTAAGAATGTCGCAGCTACCTGGTGGTCCGTAAAGAAAATGGGCTTTGCCATTAAGGATGAGGAGAAGCCTCGCCAGCCACAGCATGGCATAGCCAATGTCCATGTCTCGCATTCGTTTTTTGAGTGGTGTAAATTTTCGGCGAGTTTCTTGCACCCCTGGTGTGAAGTCTGGGTAGAACGATACCCGGGATCCCTCGTGGTGATATCTTTTCCCTCTCTTGCTATTGCATGAATGACATTACAGTCTCGACAGTTCAGTAGTTTGGCCAATATGGGACACAGCGGCACTACGGGCACAAGTTGGGGGGCCCAACATATGATGTATCCCCTCTACCACACACATCTGGGACAGTAACGCTGTATGGAAGAGTTTGTGATCACCTTCTCCACATATGTTTCCATTTTACTCATTACTGTGGATTCTGGTCGGAGGGGATCGGGTGACAAAAAAAATAATAATAATAAAATAAACTCACCTGATCACCTCTTTCTCTGCAAACCACTCCACCATGCTCTTCCTGCTTCTGGGACAGGCTCCGAGACTGCACTTCGGCCAATCATGATGCTGCAGGAAAGTAGCTTCAGGATTTGTCTGAGAATTATGACTTTGCGCTCCCAGGCAGACTGGGAGCCTGGGCCTGCTTTCTCTAGCCCCAGCAACGTAGCTGGGGCTGGAGAAAGCTTCACTGCGCATGAGATGTTTGGCCAGGATGAAACGGCTGGCCAGCCAAACTTCTCATGCGCAGTGAAGGGACAAGGAAGTGCACTACCACTCCCCACCACAGTGTCATCCCCCTGAACCCACCCCCAAGACTTGATAAGAGTCCTGGGGCGGGTCTGGGGGGGGGGGGGGTTAAAATAAAACAATAATAAAACACTTTAGAAACTCGTTTTATTATTGTTTTATTATTTGTGGGTGGTGGTGGGGTTTGGTGGCGCGAGCCGCCCCTGTGGATAGCGCTCAAAATAAAAGTAGTTGGAGTGTGCATTTTTCTACTTAAAAAATGTGCATAGTGACCTTCCTCTCGATCCTCCGTATGCATGTGAAGTGAAGTCTGTATGGTGGTGGAGGTTGAACACAGCCTGTACTGTACGGTCATGTAAACCGATGTGTAAAGGGTTTCTCCCAATGGCGCAATGCAAGCTATTTCCTCTCTTTTCTGTGCAACCACAACAGATTACTGAAAACCACTGCAACAGTTACCTTTTAGCAACAGTGTTATGTATACGTTGCTGCTGACATGTAGAAAAAACACTGGCAAAGCAAATAGTTCTTGATTTTGCACTTCTGCATGAATTTGCAGCCATGTTAAAAGTTTCTTTTGATTTAAGCAGCTGGCTTACGTGTCCTTATGAGCAAGTATGCTTGTAAACATATATATGTATAAGCACATAGGTCTGTGATACCCACATACAATTTCGGACTAAAGCTTTTAAAGAGGCTGCTGCAATGGAAACAAAAAAGAGATAGCATTCTGTGTACCAATAATCTGTTGTGTGGTGAAAATATACTTTTGAGATATAAAATAGTTCCCACGTGCATTTCAAGGCAAGCACTCCCTCCAGGTGGAAATATACATCAAGCAACGAATAGTATGAGGTGCCAGAAATACTATTCTGGGCAGAGGCAAAGCCCACTCTTATGTATATTGCTAAGAAATATTAACTACAGGTCAGATCTGCTGTCAAGCCACAAATCATGAGGAAGGTCTATTTAAAGTCGAGCTTTGTTAAACCAGTCTGAATACGGGAGCTTTCAGCGCTGCTTGGCAACAACACTAGTTGCAGGCTCAGCCATTTTAAACCAATTTGCTAAGTACACGAGATTTTCAACATGACCCACAGCACACGCAGATGTTAAGCGAAAAAACACTGATCAGAAGACATAGAAGTAGGTATTTTAAAGACATTATATTACTATGAACGGTTGTCCCGAATTTAGAGGATTAAAAATATATTTTTTAATGTCGTTTTTACACTTAATTTAAGTGGACCTTCATTTCTTAAGGAGGGGAGAAACGCCTTTTACAAAATATATATCTGAATGAAGAATTCCCAGCTTTCGCGTGTGCGGTAGGAATTTAGCTTTGCCCAAAGGGAGTATCATTAGTACAGAACTGGTAACTCATTCTATTTTTAGGTCAAGCCTTCAGGCACCACATGCGCAGTCGCTTGCGATGATATATTGATCTAATAAAAAGGGGCTTAAAGCCCACCTATTACTTACCATTGGTTTCTGCTTCATCACTCTCAGATGTAATGTCTACTTCCTCTTCGTGTGTTTAGCTCTTCGATGGAGCATGGACCAAGTACTAATTAATGTGCTTGTTGGGGTCCATATGCTGCGCGTACGCGGATTGAGGAACTTCTTTTTTAATTTGTCTCCAGTCGGCAATGCCCTCTGTGTTGTCAGCTTACTCTGTTGTTGCTTGTTTCCCTACCACCCTCCAAGCTTGTATTAAAGCTGGAATGAAGAACAGCAATGGGTTGAATCCTTTAGAGCAGCCCTCGGGCGTATGTTCTTTGCGGAGAGTTGGCACGACTCGTGTTGGCTGACATTCTCAATCCCTTCAACGCATATTGTCTTCTCCTCTCGTAATCAACCCCTTCGATCCTCATGACAGAATGGTTCCATCATGAGCATTGGTGCTCCTGTGTTCATGATGGAACCATTCCGTCATGAGGACAGGGGCACAAAATCCCTCTGCTGCAGACAGCAGAGGGATTTCTTTTTCTCCCCCTATACCTCGGGAGCTGGGGAAGAGCTTCCCTAGCTCCCGAGGCCACCTCCCTGGTTTCTGTGAAATGACTGTCAGCGCGCACGTCGCACAGTCCTCATTTCACAGAAACCGAAACTGAAATGAGCCTTTAGGCTCATTTCAGTTTCACTTTCTATGTGCTCAGGGGGTTATCTCAGCCCCCTGAGCACGTAGAAAGACAGGAGAGGTATCATTGAAAAGGGGGTAATCTCCCCTTTCCAATGGTACCTCAGTGGATCGCTGCTTGGGGATCGCCCCAGGAGGGCGATTCCCAAGCAGAGATCCACCCACTAAGACACCAGGGAGAGGGGAGTGGGCGCTTGGGCAAGGGCTTTTGCTCCCCCATCAAATTGGCAATATTCAGTCAAAATGTGTCCAAAAAAACAAATTTTCTTCACAGTTCTGTGGTGGAAAGTTCTGGAATCAGTGTGGATCCACAAAATTCCACCCACCCCGCATTCCCCAAAATCTTCCAAGAAAAATGGTACCTCACTTGTGTGGGTGGGTCAAGTACCTGCGATAGGCAAGGGCCCAAAACCTAATGAGGCGACATCAAAATTACCTATCACAAAACAAACCTGGTTTTGCCAGGGGGTCCCATGAGTCTTTGGCCCCGGGCTCGGCGGCCATCTAGGGAAACCTACCAAACCCACACATTTCTGACAACCAGACATCCAGGGGAGTCCAGCAAGGTATAGCTTGCGTGGGTCACTCAACATTACCCTACCCAGAATTCCATGCAAACCTCAAATTTAGCACAAAAAAAAATTGTTGAAAAATTACATTTTTTCTCACATATCTGTGTGGGAAAGTTGTAGCTTCACCGGACTGACACACATTTTCTGCCACCCAGCTTTCCCCAGGTGTCCCATTAAAAATGGTACCTCGCTTGTGTGGGTAGGCATAGTGGCAGCAACAGGAAATGGCCCAAATCTTATTGTGGAAACTTCAAATTTACCTATAACAAGACTACCTGGTTTTGGGAGGGGTGGCACCTGGTTTTTTGGCCCCGGCCTCGGCCGCCATCTAGGGAAACCTACCAAAAGCACACATGGGGTATCCACGCAAGCCATACTTCATGGACTCCCCAGGGTGTCTAGTTTTCAGAAATGTGTGGGTTTGGTAGGTTTCCCTAGATGGCCGCAAGCCTAGGGCCAAAACCCCAGTTGGCCCCCCAAAACCAGGTAGTTTTGTCATAGGTAATTTGGGCCATTTCCTGTTCCAGCCACTATGCCTACCCACACAAAGGAGGTACCATTTTTATTGGGAGACCTGGGGGAACTCTGGGTGGTAGATTTGTGGATCCACGCAGATTCCAGAACTTTCCTACACAGAAATTTGAGAACAAAGTGATTTTTTTCAGCTACATTTGAGGTTTGCAGGAGATTCTGGGTAGGAGAACGTTAGAGGATCAGGCACTTCGGCAGAAACGGCTATTACGAAGCAAGGCGCTGTCACGGGATACGGAGCAGGGAGGCCGATTTTCATTATTGGGAAACAAGGACAGGACCGGGAGGGCATCCCCCAGGCTCCACATTTTCCTTTCGCCGTACTGGTGACCAAATTGAGAAAGGTCTCCGAGTTGCAGCGATTGGCCAGTTACAAGGATTTATTGGACACATCCCCCCCCTTCGAATAAACATACGGTGGCTCCACCTGACAGCGCATCATCCTTTAAGAACTTAATCCATAAAAATGTTAAAGGTTTCTCAAATGCTCCTGAATTCAAATATAAAGGGCATTGAATACGGAAGAGAATTAATTTATCCCACTCTCCCTAAAGACTGCCGAGACCGGAAGGACCAGCTTATTTTATAGTTAAAAAAAAAAACCTGAAAATTGATGAACCACCCAACAGTTTTTTCTTCACGAAAAAATACCTACACATAAAAGAATCAGTCCTGAGGAACGTGTACTACAAAACAAGCCGAAACGCCGCGTCGACTACTTTAAGATTCTTTGTTTTAATTAAAATTGTTTTATATGTTTTTTATAAATTGTTATGATAATGAATTTTTTCATGTGTTTTTAATTGCCGTATGAACTTTTGTACACTTAATAAGAGAATAAAATTGTACATTTTTTACCATATTACGTTTTGTCATGAGCCTCAGTAGCTAAAAATGTCAGTAGTGCTAAAACCTCATACGTATGCTTTATGTTCTGTGCACTGATTTAATTTAAAGAAGTTTATGTTGTTGCCAGTACTACGCACAGACTTTTTGTAACTTTGCCTCTCCCGCTGCAAGACAGCCTGTCTGACACACACCACTATTTACACTACACATGTAGGATAACCTTAGAGTATCCACCTAAGTAGGATGCTTTTGTCTTTTCCTACTCATTCCCCCTGGTCCTTAACAAACCTGTGAGGGGTCCTCCTTTTACATTTTTCCACAAAGTGATGTTCACTGTGCACCACTCCGCAGCCTCAGTTTCTTTCTCTTCAGGCAGCTGTTTAAAGAGCTACTCACTGCCAGGGGTGATCGCATCATTGGAACAAGGGGATAAAGGTCACTGTGTGACACTCTAGCACAGCAATCTAACACGGCCCAATGAGCCTAGTGAAGCATTCCTGGCAATGTGGCTGGCTGACCGGCGAAGCAGGAGACGGACCACAGGATCTGGCAAAAATGATTTCTTTATTTAGTGCAGGTAAACAGCAATGACGCGTTTCGGGCTCACGAGTCCTTGATCACATGCAGAACACTTGAACCTTTTTTGTTTTTATAATTATATGTGCACGCCCCCAAACATTCTCATTACCGGTCATGTGACCCTAGACTATGTAGAAATACTTGTCCAAACGTGTTCATATAGGGTAATACAGCATTCTATAGTAATATAATACGTTTTGTAGTTCTTAAATACATGAATGTATTAAAAACATAAAAACAACACGTATTGAGCAGCATAATAATGACCGATTCTTTCAAAGTCATTAATGAGTATGCGTAATAATATAACAGCATGAATGCCTACATACTTTCAATCTTCCGCAAACAATATATATATATACATATATATATCAGTATAAATACATATATGATATATATGTGTGTGTGTCATGTGATCAAGGGAGGGATCTCCCGAAAGGAGTAAATGGCGGCGAAGGCTAAATAAATGCATGAAATCTACCGGGTCCACGCTCGTTTGTCCGTATGTAATGTGGTAGTGAAAGCGAGGAGAAAAAGGAGATTATAATATAATATATATATATATATATATATATATATATATATACACACACACACACACACATATATATGAAACCTTGACCTCTGTCTAGGCCAGCATTCGGCCGAGCAGCTCCACATTCTCAGCCGTATCGCCCAAGTCTAGAGCACCTCCCCGGAGTAGGGTTCGCGCTTGCAGCTCGCTCCTGCTCGGAGGTGAGCAGAGTTACTCCATCCCTAGCCCGCTAGCTGCCTTTTTCCTCCTGCTGCCCATAGTTAAATTAATTCCCCTGTTTTCATTTTAATTTTTATTCTACCGGCACCCCGCCGCTGCTGCCCCAGCGACTCCTCCACCCGACCCAGCGACCCCTCCCCCCGACACAGCCCCCTCCTGCCTCCCTGCCTCCCTGCCTCCAGTCCCGCCCCCCTCCCCTACTTAATGGCAGCCGCTGCCCGGTCGAGCAGCAGACATGCAAAGCGGGGGCGCCACTGGCGTGCCTTAGGCAATCCTGCCTGTGCCTGTCCGCGACCAGACTGCAGCCAGCGCCAAGAACCCGGGATTCCCGCCAATACAACTCCGCTGCCCACCATACACTCAACCCTGGAAGACAAAAAGACTGCCATAGAGCCACACCGAACTCCACCCAAGGACACTTCTCCTGCATACACTGCCGACGATCCCTCACCATCAACAGCGCCCCCATGACCGCTGAAGACTCTCTGGATGCCCGCACCACAGAAGCCCTGACATGCATCCTCCTCAACGCACGCTCCCTACACAGACACGTCATAGAGATCTGGGACCTGCTCAACACACTCTCACCAGACTTCGCCTTCTTCACTGAAACCAGGACAAACGCCACCTCCAGCCCGGATATCGCCACCGCCATCCCCGACGGATACAAGATCCAGAGAAGGGACCGCCCCACCGCCCAGGAGGAGGACGCGCCATTGCACACAAGACCTCCCTTCGACTCTCCACCTACAACACAAACAACCCCCACTCCAACAGAACACCTCCACTTCCAGATCCAGGCAAACCCCAGAACAACGCTACGTGGCTCCCTCGCCTACAGACCCCGCCGGACCTCGCATCCAGTCCACAACCACCATCGCCGCACCCCACACCATCACCTCTACGGACTACATCCTACTCGGAGAACTTAACTTCCACCTAGACAACCGCAGCAACCCCGACTCCATCAGCCTCCATGACAACCTCTTCAACCTTAGACTGAAGCAACTCATCACCACCCCCACGCATAGAGCAGGACACACCCTTGACCCCATCTTTGCAGGAAGGAGAAACATCCATTTCAGCCACACCTCGCAGCCCATCTGGACGGACCACCACTGCATACACTTCACCTTCAACACCACCACCAGACCCTAACCCTCCTTCGCGCCCGACACGATGTAACTGGAGCAAGATCACAGAGGAGCACCTTAACACCACCCTCCACCTAGACCCACCCTGCGCCAAGACCGAACCAACTCCGCAGTCAAGGAACTTCACCGCTGGATCTCCAGCTGCGCCGACAAGCTCACACCCCTCCGCCACCCCGGCAAACAACGCCCCCTGAAAGCCGCCTGGTTTACCACCTAACTCCAAGAAACCAGACACTCCTGCAGACGCCTTGAGAAAACCTGGAGAAACCGGAAAACCACAGAAGACCTACAGCTACCTGAGCGCCCTGAAGGAATACCACCAGCGCATAAGAGACACCAATCTACTTTCATCAAGAACAAAATCCACACCAATGCAACCAACGCGAAAGAACTCTTCAACATCATACAGCAATTCACCAAACCCCCCCCAGCGAAGCCAAGGATGCCACACCATCCCAGGAACTCTGCAACAAGCTCAGCTCCTAATTCCATCTGAAAATCAAATCCCTCTACGACAACGTAAGCGAACAGACAGGCGCTGGTCACCACCTCCCTTCCCGCGCCATCACCACAGACAACCACAACCTGGAATCCTGCCACCATCGAACACACCATCGCAACCATGAACAACACCCACTCAGGAGCCCCCATGGACCCCTGCCCACCGCACATCTACCACAGTGCCACCGCCATTGCACCCGAACAAGTATGGACCATTATCCGGCCTCTTCCCAGACGCCTGGAAGCGGGCGGAGGTCATACCCCACCTCAAGAAGCCCATGGCTGACCAGACCGACCTGAAAAACTATCGGCCCATCTCTCTCCTCGCCTTCGCCGCCAAAGTCACAGAGACTTGTAAACCCTCAGCTGACCGCCTTCATCAAAGAGAACTCCATCCTAGACGCCTCCCAGTCTGGATTCCGGAGCAACCACAGCACCGAGACCGCCCTCCTCGCTGCCACCGATGACATCCACATGCTACTCGACCAGGGACACACCGCAGCCCTCATCCTATTAGACCTCTCCGCAGCCTTCAACACCGTCTCACATCGCACTCTTGCATCCAGACTAACGACGCTGGGATACATTTCTAAGGAAGGAGCTAGTGGACGTTTATTTGCTCTATATAATGCTAGAGTGGCACATTTCTTTGGGATGGCACCCTCATCCTAGAAGGAACAGAAACATGACCACTGACCTCTTTTCTGCAGGCTCCCAAAAATGAAATACATTATGGAGAGGTTAGTGTCACTTGTAAGAGACTGGACCCATTTTCAAAACCTGGCATGTATAAAATGCAACGCAGCAATATCGGACTAGAGATTTGTGCACAAAATAAAGTAACTACTTTCCAATGATTCACAAAAAGATTATGCATGATAATAACAGACTAATAACAAAACTCTTAGCAACCTATCACTTGGAAACAGGTCTATTTGTGATTGTCCTTTGGATGGTGTTTCGTCCAAAAACTATTATATGGTCAACATTCCATGCAAAGCTTGTTCTTTGCCATAAAAATGCGCACTGGTTCATGGAAGATGGTAAGACAAGAAATGTAAAGAAATGTGTATTTTCACCAATGCTCACAATACTTTCTGATAAAACAAAGGATTTGAGAATAAATCCTTGGAAGTGGGATTTCTTCTCAGTTTATCCTTAACTTAAGTTCACATTTGCCTATGAGTGCATAATACAATGATGTAGCATGTATACATACAGAGTAAACATTTCTTTATGACTTCTTACTGTCTGCAATTGAACCGTTTATACCAAACAGTTGGAGACGGTGCCTTCTTTATACTTTTAAGTCTAGTCCCCTTCTCTTCGCATCTAATTTGCATCCATTTTGAACTCTTTGTGTAGAGCAAATCTTCCTGAGTCTGCACCGCACCGATAAATGGGCACACTGTCATTTGTTGTAGGCCCTTTTTTCTGCCAATCTGCTGACATTATTTTCTCAAATGTCAAGACTTCTATATCAAGGATGTATAAAAAAAAGGTCTGATTTAGTTTTTCTAGGGAACTAACCACGATTTTACCCTTCTTAACCAACAATGCAACATCAAAAATCAATTGGTCTTAAAAATTCAGGGGGCACTACTTTGAAGTGTATGTTTTCAATCAAAGGGATACCTTAGTTTCCCCAAGTCAAATGGGGCGAATTAGGCCAATGAACGCCGAGGCTTTTGGCACTCAAATGGCTGAACATTTTTGCATAGAAGTTTTCCAGGGTCTGAAGAGGGCCACCATGGGCCCTGGAAGGGAACTTATCTACACTACAGTTGGATACGTACATTTTACAGACCTGTAATGTCCACAGTTATGAGATGATTCCATTTCACCGGGAAATCTTGTTTCCAGTCTTCGTCTTTTACTTTACACAACAGTGAATTTTGGTTATAGTCTTGGATTAAACCAACTGAACCAACACACCTGGAAACAATATTTTTTTAAAGAAGTCTCAGAGCTCGAAGAGTTACATACTGGTGACAGAGTCAGTTGCTAACTGTGCTCCCGTCACAAAAGACGGTGAGTTGCCAGAACGAGACTGGAAGGCAGCATAGAGAAGAAGCAGAGGGACGGGGATAGTAATCGAAGAATAAACTACGGTAGGGCGTGGCATGTCAAGATTTACAGACACCACTGTTGACAGTTACAAGTAAACCAAAGTTGCATGTAAAATCGAATCCTCACAGTATGCAGAGCAAGAAGAGTGCCTGAAAGAATTGCGAAAAAACTTCTACTACATATTAAAGGTAAAAAGCAACAACTGCATAACGCCTGGAACATATATAGTCATAATCTTGGATTCATTACAACACCAAGAGAACATAAATGCAATCTGCTCAACCCATCGCGCATTACTCTAGTCTAGATCAAATGAAGGGGGTGAGGGGCATGAAAAGTTAAATTCACCCAATATAGCCATAAAATGTATTGACTCTACAATGCTCTACCTAAAAGAGTAGCCAGCATGCCCACCATAAAACTTCAAAAACATTGAAATGTACTTTTTAAGGCCTCTTTTTTTATTGATAAAATGTATGATGTTAAAAGTTATAATGTTACATGATCCTTAACAGGAGCTTCCCTGTGCTGTAATCCTACCCTCCTTGTGTGAAAGCCATCATGGTGTTGGAGGGAATCCTAGTACGAGTGGTGCATGGGAGCAGGAAAGTTAGATCACTCTACCCAGAGGCGAAAGACCGAAAACTTTCATGAGAGGAAGCCCATTAACAACTGTGCACGAAAAGTTGGAAAAATCTACAAGTGCCGTTCGAGTCTGGTGGAAGATGTAAAGGGAAGATCCTGCTAGGTTGTCTCCATTAAAAAAGCAGCAAAGGCAATAACTTCTTCAGGGAGGTTATTAGCAGCATTGATTCCCCGCCAAATGTGGCATAAGAAGCAGCCATGCTTCTGTATAGCTCTGTGGTCAAGCTGTTAGGCCTGTGCAGCAGGGTACTCTATATCAATTATGTTTAAATATGAGAGTATGCCACTGTAATGTCTTCACAGCCAGACTCCAGGAAGGCTGTCAGCCAGAGTTTCCACATTTTTTAACAAGACTCAGTCACCTGCTAAGCTCAGCGTTTACATTTAACCACCAGTGGTTTGCGCACACATGTTAAACATTTCACCCTCCACCAACCCCACTGTGGATGTTTTCTTATCGAACCTAGAGAAAGGTGTGTTGTGTAATATTCTAGCTAGCTCCCTTTTAGGAAGGGCCAATTTGTCACCAATTCCATAGACCGGTATTATGGTGGGACATGTTAGGACTTCCTCTTGCACAAGGGAAAGCTAGTGAGAGGCTCCAATTTTAACCTTTCCGTAATAAGTGCTCTGGGGTTGGGATTTCTTTTAAAACTCCACTGAAAGAACAGCTTTTGTTTTCTACAGACCCCGCACAGACCACCAATCTCCTTAAGTCCTCACATGAGGAAAATTAGTCATACTGTCCAATTAGGACGTACCATAACCTAACCCAACTATGGGTTATGTGAACAGATTTATACACTTTATAAAGGGATCACCCAACTGTACAAGGTATCTAGAATATTAGATTAGTGAAGAATGGGCATACACATTCACATTAAATAGCATTCAGCTTTTTACTACAGTCTACTTAGCAATCTACTTCTTCATCTAATAAACAACCTCAGGAGAACATGCAGTATCCAACGTGCTTCTACAGCATGCATCTATTTATTTTGATTGCAACAATTTTGATTAGGGTCTTGACTTAGAAAGAACAGTAAGTGGAGCGGTAGAGCACATCTTAGGCCTTTGAGAAAGTTCACTCTATCTTATAAGACCTAGTGGTAAGGATCTGAAATGGATCATGCCCGTAGCTCCCCAAATTGAATGACCTATAACTAGCAATTATGAATGCAACCATATACAATAAACAAGAAATAGCCGTGGTGGGTAGTGTCAAGTGGCTTAAGAAATTACCTTAGAAGCCCATGAAAAAGTAGAGGCAGGTCCAACAATGGGAAGGAAGCTACGAATGACAATCGCTGGTTTCTAAAGAAGTAACTCAACCTAGCCATTAAGATTTCAATCCTAGCAAATGAGCTTCTTGTAAGGCAGACCCTCACCACAACTCTGTATATTAAAAATAATTTTGCTTAGAACGGATGGCCTTGCTCTGCACAACGGGTTTTGATTAAACAGAACCAGAGTACAGACCCTAGATAAAGCCAGGCTCTTATCTCAAATTTCATAGTGCATGGCCTGTAGCTCTGTGCAGCTGGTTTGGGGATCACAGGCACAAGCTGTTTGTAGCAGGTTTTCGGGGCACAGTCCTGGAATCCATGTAAAAAGATACACTTCAAAAATATATTTTGCAAAAAAAAAAAAAAAAAGACCTCCAAAATATCTATTGCCAAAATATAAACGTCACGAAGTCTTTTCCTACAAATATTCCAACCATTAAATAATTCCTAAATTCAGCCAAATGTATTCATATGTTGTAGGGTTAGGCACTTTTAGTATTTTAATTTCGGTCCTAGCAAAGTTGAGAGCAAGTACTTGATTGTTAAGGTCAAGGCTTTGGTGGTCTAGGTTCTGGAGTGTATATTCATGCAAAAAATATTTTGTCTATTTTATTGCCAAAAGTCATGCACAATGGGCTTTGGGGCTGATATTTTGTTGTAAGGCCAAAGGCCGCTGCACTAGACTAAAGACTCTATACAACATTTTCTTGCATTGTAAGTTGCAAACGTACAAGCCAAAACAAATCAAAACAACAACAATCACTGAAAATACTTTCCTAAATCAAATTACGGTTAAGAGCAAATAACTGGTTATTAAAAAGAAATATTGAAATTGCTGATATGTTTAAAATGCAAAACATATTCACCCGTTTTGGTAAGCAACACAACCATAACCTCCCCGATTTTTACTCATTACCTCACAAATTATTTCTAAGATGACCCCCACAAGCGAACTCATAGATAACATTAATAGAGCTGCAATGGCGTTTGGTCACCGTGCAGCATCTGGCCAAAGCCCATGACGTGTACTGGGAATACCAAAACACAAGTATAATCAGTTTTAGAAAAAGGAGTGTTGAGCAGTGGTATTTACTTTAAGGCCTGCACAGGCGGCACAGTGGACATGGGATGTGGCCAGGTACTCTTGGGGATGTGACTTGCGTGCAATGGATGTTTAAATGTCAAGCCCAGGACTCTGAGACCAATAATGTGGTTCCAATACAGAAACTATAGTTGAGTGGTGTGTAGTGGGTTAAAATGAGTCTTGTAAGAGAAATATGAAGGTTCCATGCAAGTGATGAAGGAGCATTTAACAGTATTACCTTCTTTAGACCCTCCATAAAGGCATAAACCACTGGAATTCTAAACACTGAAGTGAAAGGTCTGTTTTAAAGGAAAGCTGCAAAGGCTGATACATAAAGGTGTATAGAAGTGTAGGCAAAACCAGATATATATGAAACATGTCTAGCACATAGACTTTAAATCGAGTAAACTGTTGGGAAATGTAGTAATGCATACATATTTTCCACTTTGCCACATAGCAAGCCCTTAGAATATAGATACAGTCCTCTGAGAGGTTGAGATATCCGAACTCTAGGACTTAAGATGCCAAACTGCAACGTTCTTCTGTTTGGGATCTGCTTTGACCCTGCTGCTTAGTGAGGAGGTCTGGCACATGCCCAACGCCAGGCTGCTGTGCCAACACATACAGCTGTTTGGAATGTGTGCCAACCTGTTTCTGTATGTAGAACATGGCTGTCCTATTGTTTTCAACAACATCGCCTATCCCCATATGGGTGGAAGGAAGGTATTTAGATCTAGCCCGATATCGTGTCGCTTCAG
The DNA here is from genome assembly GCF_964263255.1 of Lissotriton vulgaris. Taxonomy (NCBI): domain Eukaryota; kingdom Metazoa; phylum Chordata; class Amphibia; order Caudata; family Salamandridae; genus Lissotriton; species Lissotriton vulgaris. Next base: position 1,476,152,990 of record NC_141694.1, read on the forward strand.
ATACTTTGAGACACTCCTTTTGCTGCATCGTTTACAACCTCTTGATGGTCATTTCTTGGAGGTGAGTTCCCCACCCCGCAAGAGACACATCCGTGAGGATGGTCACAGGTGGAAGGATGTCAATGAAGGGTCTGCTGGGCCGCAGATTGATGCTTTTCCACCAAAGCAGCGAATGGAGAGTCTTGGTAGTTCCCAGCACTAAAGCCTCCCATTGTCCTTCCACTTGTTCCTATTGTGTTGCTAGACATTCTTGGAGCTTATGCATGTGTAATCTGACATAAGGCACAATTGTTAAGCATGAAACAGTCATCCCCAACAATTTCAGTTCAAACAGTAATAGGGTGGTTTGTCTGAAAAAGAGGCTGAGGCTGATGGAATGTCATCACGCTCTGGCTGTTGGAATGCACCTCGCTTGTTAGAGTTGAGGTCCGCCCCAAAAAAGGGCTTACTTTTTTGTGCCTACAGATGTGATTTATTTGCGTTAATGCAGATAGCTGGGCTCTGAAGCAGAGATAATACGTCCCAAGTGTGTTCTAGACAGTGCCTCTTGCTGCTGCTCTTGATCAGCCAGTCGTCTAAATATGAGAGGACGTGAATAGCATTTCTTCACAGTTTGGCAGCTGCCACACCCAAACACACTGTGAGTACCCTTGGAAATGAAGTGGCTCCCAGAGGCAGCACCAAGAAATGGTAGTGTTGTCCACTACCATAATGCACAGGTATTTGTGGGCATCTTTCAGATTGTGAGCTATCATGAATTCACCCTGGCACATCAGAGGGATGACAATATGAAAGTAGTCAGATAATGTAAGAATCGATTTAATGGTTGAACGTCTAGGATGGCTCTGAGGGTGCCATCCATTTTGGGGGATCAAGAAGTACAGTATGTACACTCCTTTACTGTGCTGATGTGCTGGTATAAGCTGAATTGCCCTTTTTGCAAGATTGCTTGGTCTCTTCCACTAGAAGATGAACTTGGTCTGACCAGAGTACATGTCCGTGCCGTGGTATGTTGTGAGGTGCTGTGTCAGATTCAAGGTAACATCGTTCCCAAACAACGGAAAGTACTATTTGATCAGAACGTTTCTCTTCCCACTGGGGTAGGTAGTGGCTTGACTTTCCCCCCCCAACAGGTGTTGTGTAATTGGCGGGTGGAGGGAGAGCAGGAGTTCACTGCTTTGCAACAGAGCAGCCCCTTGTGATACCTCCTCTGCCACATCCATTACCTCTGTACCCACACCTGTGAGGGGATTTGGGCTGGTATGGGTCCTGAAAGGACTGCTGGTAAGGAGGTTTTTGACTGGAGGCTCCTAGCTTGGATTCTCCTCTAAACTGCTGTTCCCTGTGAGTGGTCTTTGGGGTGTGGGCGTCAGGGCAACCATAGATTTAACAATGTCAGTATTCTCAATCTTCTTGAGCATCTGGTCCACCGGATACCCAAAAAGATGCTTGCCATCAAAAGGTATAATGAGGATGTGGTGGTGAACCTCTGGCCTATACCACAACCTAAGCCATTTGGGACTGGGAAGGATCATACCTCTGTCAATGCCCCTAGCCGCCATGCTTAATACATCAAGTATACACCCTGCATTGCGAATGGTTTTACCCTCTGTAACCGATTCTTGTCCTTACCTGTGTTAGGCCTCTGGTAGATGCTTTACCAGCTCTACCATCTCCTCCCAGTGAGAACAATTTTACCTAAAGAGAAAACCAACCGAGCTAGCAGTATGCCATGTATGTCACTACCCCAAATCTACCTGCTTGCCAGCCACACAAGTTTCTTGGACTCCTTTATCAGGTCTCTATCCTCTCCGGCTTCTTAAAAATGTATGAGGCTAACCTCAACATGCCTTTAAGCATTGGAAGGTAGAGTGTTGCCCTCAGTTTTTTTAAAATTGTATTTTCAACCTTGACTGTAAGATGCTTAACGAGGTGAAGTTGTGCTACCGTCTGAATTACTGCAGAATATACAGAGATGTTATCAGTTGAAGATGGTTTGACAGGGTATGGCTCCGATCCGTGTCATCCTGAGGTTTTCCTACGTAGTCCTTTCATAGGTCAAAAGCCACCCCCTTTTGTGGCCTAAAGGGTTCCACATAGGCGTCTTGGGATAATAAGTACTATCGAGCTCTGAGTCTGTATCTTGAGGCTCATGTGGAGGTGACTGAATTGGAAGCAGTGGTGGAGAAGGTGGGGATGTGGATTGCAATGGTGGGAATGGAGTCTAAGACTTTTAGGTGCCAAAGGCGGCCTCCAGCTCTTCATCTAAGTCTAGGTGTCTCTTTTTCAATATTCGCCTGAGTCCTAGTGCTGGTGGTTTAGACAGAATCTAGCCAATGTCTGGATTTAAGAAAATAGTTTGCTTCTCATCCAGCAAATCCACCAGCTTCTCGAAGACATAACCCTAAGAGACCTCCAATCTCAGCATACAGTGCAGCCTCAGCATTTACCTCAGTGGTGGGGTAGTCATCGACGTGGACAACTGCTCCGAAAGGGGTCTGTCAGCAACTTATTGCATGATTGGGTGTGTTGCTAGACTTCTTGACTCTGTGGTGAGGGAGTACAGCAATGCTTATTTGGGGAGTATCTCACATGCAGCCTGATTTGTAAGACTACCAAATGCAATACTAATCCCACTAAATACAATTAGAAAAGTAAAAGAAGCAAAGTAGTCCAATGGCATGTGTGACAACTTGGCATGACCTAGCTTTTATGGACAACAGCAGTTTGCATGCCAGAATGTGAGCTCACATTGATGAAAGTGCAGCTTTATGTCCTAGAAGGCAATATGCTCTTCTTTACAAAGCCATGACGCGATATATATATCATACAAATCACTTGTCCCCTAGGAAAGGACACTCAAAGAACAGAAATACATTGCAATGCAATGTTGGTTCAATCATCAAAATACTTTGCATCTCCAAGTTTTGTTTCAATCACCGCAGAACTGATACGAGGGAGGAGGCCTAATGGTATGGAGGAGATCATTTTGGTTAGGCATACTCAATCTGAAAACAAGGGTGTTTATTTAATTAGATTCTTAACATGGCGTTTCAAGACCTTGGGCACAGTGAGACAGAACACTTCACAGAGAAGAAACATAAAATAGCGAACAAGCAAAATAAACTAGATCGCATAATTAGGAATTCCATTGTAGCACGAGTTTGGAGCAAAAAAATACAAGGGGGTACAGATTTATGTAAGGTATTTTAGGAAGGATTGTTCAATATCCCTTTTAAAGGTAGAATACCACATTCTGTCAACCCATAGGCTCCTGTTTAACTCAGCTGTGCTCCATGGCCCAAGCCTGACATTCTAACACAGACAATGGCACTACACCTAGTCTTGGCAACCCAGACACTGCTGCTGGGGACTTCTGATCCGATTCCCCTATGCCAGATCAGCCTCTCCCTGTCCCTTTCTTGGCCACAGACTGCTGCTGGCTCCCTGCAGTGCAATACCATAAACTTGACACTGACCAAATACCATCAATCTTGCAACCCAGGGGTTGGATACAGAAGGACAGCACATCAAGTGCCCCAGCTATAACACCGACATGCTTTGGGCCAGACTGCATCCTAAATCAGCTCTGGTAAAAATATTCAGAAAATCTCCACACTGCCATTGAGGAATAGCTGGGTCATGGCCGCCTATTGTTGTATGAAAGCAGCCAACTGAGAAGATGCCAAAGTTGCATAATGGCCAATAGAGTCCAGACACACGCCTCTAAAATTGTCACAGCCACCTACAGGAAGGTCACAGGCTGATGCTGGCACCTTAACAAAAGTGGTTGCGCAGAACCCGCGTGCGTTGGATCAATGTACGTCAGTCAGGACGCAGATACGACTGGTGACATGTTACACTTCACTCCGGCAAACTGTAGCCTTTCTACAACTACTTCCTGTTTTACGTGTAGCAATAATAATTAATGTAGGACTCCATTCCACAAATTTCCACTTTATAAGCCCTTAATATAACAGGTTTTATTATTCAGGTTCAAAATACTCTGCGCACCGACCTCGGAAGGATGGCAGCCCGAGCCTGCCTTGCTGGTACTCGGAAACATAATTGGCGAACATTAACCTGTATAGACCAGGGGTCTCCAATCTCTTCTGTCTTTTCAGAAATAGGAGCTACTAATGCTCAGTGATAAAGACCCAGAGCAACTAATGTAACTGCAAGATTACCAATAATTATCACCTCGGTGCATCAGGCTGGGTTGCCAGCAGTAATGTAAAAACGTTTTATGAATTTGGAATACCACAACGTGGACAATGCAATGCCCCTCGCACCAAGGTAATAAAATGCGTCTTACGTCTTCACAGCGTAAAATGACTTAACACTCGACCGGCTTTTAATATTAAAATTCAACCCTTTTTCTCCAAACGAGTTCTGAAAACCCACACACATTTTCGTCTCTAATATTCGCGGTTTGAATACTTGGTAAATATCTATTAATTCATTCGAGTAAAACTTGTAAATAAGCAGGCTGGGCGGCACCCCGGAGGACCACCCCCAGGGAGCTGGAGAGCTACCAGAAGAGCACGAACTGTGGCTGGAGAAGTAATGCGTGTTTCTGCATGCATCGGGCGCCATGAATGTTACGTATCCGCATACGTCACACAATTATCCCGCTTCAATAAAAAGGCACTCTTTTGTACTTCGCCCCACAGTCTGCAACAGCACAGACTTTGTCGATGCCGTGGACGTACTTCGAGGCTCCTGGGAGATAAAATGCAGAGTTACACACTATTTTTATTATTATGTATTTATTATTGTACGGACAAGATGAGAGAAATCCAGATTCCAGCAGGCTCACGTTGTTCACACCCAGAACTCGTTTCCCAGTTTAATCCATCGCAGATGTACGGCAGCCTGGTTAGGAAGGGTCGTTCATGCACAGAATTTACAATCCAAACAAGTGCTGGCAGATTTCATTCTCAATTCTGATTAGTTTTTCAGGGAAGGCTCGCGCAGCCCTTAAATTGCAACATAACACGTCATTTCAAGCCGTGAGCCAGCGCGCAAATAAAACAAATAGGAACACTTATAGGGCTTCTTCAGCATGAAACCCTGTTATTCACACAGACGTGTACGTCTGCTCGTAGCCACGGTGAGGGGAACGGCAACAGCAGACCTGACAATGGAGGTGTTATTGAGGGGCCACTGATGCTGGGGACGGCACAAAGAAGGCTTCATACCGGGAGTCAAGGCTGCTCTGTGACTGAGGAGCCACTCACTGCAGGAGCACCGGGAACAGAGCTGGGCTGTGTGAGGGCAGGTGGGAGAGGGGGCCTTCATCGTTTAAGGGGACTTCAGGAAACAAGGCGGACAGACCTTAAACTTAAAATGTGAAAAGGGACTTTTCCTCTTCCCTTTCCGCAAGTACTACTCTTTGGATGGCCACATGACATGAAGGCAAATTCTGGAGAGGACTGTAAAAAATGTAGGTCTAAAGGGTCAACATTCAGGACAAAAGGTTAATTTTACGAAGACATCAAAGGAGAGGCCGTACCCCTTTACTATATCAGGGCATTTATTTGCTATTTTCTACATAGTGCTATTTATGCACTATGGCCTTTATGTGATTGCCTCTAGGTTTGCTACATTCAGGTGGCACATTATGCCCTTGTTCAATAGTAAATTAATGCCCTTAAGCATGGTGTCCAGGTCATCACCCCTATCCAGATTTATCCAAACTTTCTTGGTGAGAAAGCAACAGCAACATTTTGATCATGTTTCTAAACATTTTAAAACCTATGGTGAACACTTTGGGAAACATTAAGGTAACTGACCTTCTGCTAGTTTAAACAAGTTGAACACAATCTGGCTCACCTCAACCTACAGTGGACTTTAAACCAACAAAATAAATCAATGAGGCAAAGCAGATTGGTGTGGGCAACAGTTTCACATCTAATGTCAGGATGTGACGTGCCCACTACTTGTCTGTAGTCTCACAGCACTAGAGTGTGCTTCTGGGACTCTTCATTTAGCTCAGAACTGAAAGCTCAGAATACCAGACAAATAGAATTAAAGAGCAGGATGTAATCGATATCAGATGTGAGATACACAGCGGCTGATTCAAAGGGTTGTCGCCAGAAACCAGATAAATAAGGAAGATAAGTACAAGGTGGGACAATTCCTAAAACCAGACAAGATGGGCCAGCCATGAGTATCGGAAAGTATTGTGTGCCTTTGGATTTGTCTCAGCAGAGAGGAGAGAAACAGAAGAGGTTCTGTTAAGTGGTTCAACAAGCAGCACCCACTCGCCCTGGCAGACTCTTCTGGTGCTATGGTCCGCTGGTCATGCTTGTGCAGGGTGAGCAGGGGCCAGACCCCCTGGAAGGTTGTGCTGGGCAATTGCCCACTTCGTCCAGGTCTCAAAATGTTTCTGCAGTCAAGCCAAGGACTAACCAGTGATCTGGCTAATCCCTAAGTGCCAAAGGACATGCATAATCTTCAAAATATTTGTGATGTAGATTACACAAGCAAAATGTAAGAATATGATAATGATTTTATAATGTCAGAAGTGTTTCTTTAATCATATGGTAGCGTTTTCCCATTTATATACAATTAGACCTCAGATTAAACTGGCAATAAATTACTTTTCGATACGAAGGGATTAATATCTACCATTACCCCTCTGATTTGCAGGATGGAAATTTCAGCAGAGCGACAGTCCCTCAGAGTCCAGTTTGCTTTTTGGTCTTCTCTCCACATTCAGTAATGAGCCACATGGCACTAGTGAAGATGGAGATGCGACCCAATGATTTGTATTATTTTGCCAACCTTCACTTGCCCATCCACCAATCCTCCTTCAGACACCTCGACACATCCTACATCGGATTTGAGGCTGGGTCACTGCCGGGTAGCTCTTTTCACTCTAAAGCCACTCATTACTGTGGGTGGATTAGCCTGCCTGGACTTAGAATGCCATTATTTAGCTGCACAGCTCCAATGGGTGTTTCTCTGGCTGTTTGCCCCATGCATTAGATGAAGTTTACCAATAAAGACCTTAAGGAACACGTACTGCACTATTGATGTTTTCCTACAGGCCATTTTACCAAACCCCACCCAAGGTTATTCCACCTGGCTTTCTCTTACCCTATTAGAACCAGTAAACTCACTAATACGAAGAATCAGAAAATCAATGCCTTTGCTAGGCCTCTGCACTAGCACAGAATGGTTTTGTTCAGGGCAATTCCGTCAGGGTCATGTTGAAGGACTCTCAAAACTGGGGTATTTGTTGGTTGACGAAAAGCTGCTAGATTTCCAAACCCTTAAGGCACACTAGAGGTTTCACCTGCGTCAATACCTTTCTTACGAACACCTTAACCAATTATTAAATGTCCTATTTCATGTCCGCCACCTATCACTAACCCCACATGAAGTGTCCAGATGCTCTACACATAGGGCTGGCAGAAAACTGATAAGATGGGTGTTCAGAGCTTTCCTGCAAATTGGGGATCACAATAGGGCTTCCTTCCTTGCTAACTGGGAGACTGGCATGGCCAATCCTTTGCATGATGCGGACTGGGCTAAAATATCAAAATATCCACAAAAAGTTTCGCACAACTTCTGTATCAAGTAAATTCAATTTAATATTCTAAACTAAGCCTACCTTACATTTCCCAAATTAACAAACTATACCTGGGAGCTGCAGCTGCATGTTCTTCCTGTATGCAATTAGATGCCGATTTGTTTTATATTCTTTGGTCTTGCCCCATACTCCTTTCATACTAGCCGAGAGTTCTGGAGGTGCTGTCTACCGGTTTGGGCTGTGAACTAACAAATTCCCCAGATGAACAAAAGTTACTTAACTGTAAACTGTGGTTCTTCAGTATTGGTGTCTTTCATAGATTTACATGCTTGAATAATTTCCCGTCGTCGAAGTGGGAGTCCCACAGTACATAAAATAGTAGTAATATATATACATAAAATATATCATATATATATATATATATATACACATAAATAAATATATATAATAATAATAATAAAAAACGTAAAACACTTTAAAGTACCATAGAACAACACTGGCCCATAGAAAGCATAGAGGGAGAGTTTACTTTGGTAACATATCCATGTCATTATAATAGTCCACATTCCAGCCAATCAGGCTGTAGCACCATCTAGAACCTTCTCCTAAGAAGGTTCTAGAGCTCAAGCCCTCAGATTTTCGTAGCACAAGAGTGACCAAGAGTGCATGAGGAGAAGAGAGCCTCCGAGGGGAGGAAGGGTGGGTCGCATGTGAATCTATGAAAGACACCAATACTGGAGAACCACAGTTTACAGATAAGTAACTTTTGTTCTTCTCCAGTATTAGGGTGTCTTTCATAGATTCACATGCTTGAATAAGAATAGAAAGCAGTAAGCCAAAATAAATAAAGTCATAAAAGGCAATTAAGAAAAAATGCACTGAAATAAATGCACATATTAACATTGCAGATAGCGCAAGAAAACCTTTTATGACAGGAGGCAGGAAGCAACAGAGGCTCACCTTTATCTGAAAAGATTTCGTAGCACCGCTTGGCCCACAACAGTGTCTGCAGCGCCAGCTGTCTCCAGACAGTAGTGCCTCGTGAACGTGTGCCTGCTGGACCACGTTGCCGCCCTGCAGATCTGATGTAGAGGCACTCCAGCAAACAGGGCTGTAGAGCATGCAACTGCTCTCGTCGAGTGTGCTCGCACCGGAACAGAAAGAGGCTTGCCAGCTCGTTGATGGCAGAAGGAGATGGCAGAAGAAATCCAGCGAGTGATGGTCTGTTTAGTGACCGGATGTCCCTTGCGCATCCGCACATAGGCCACAAAGAGTTGATCAGACCTTCGAAAGACAGCAGTGCATTGGATGTAGAATTTGAGGCATCGCTTCAGGTCAAGGGAATGAAGAGTACGCTCGGCGGGAGACTGAGGGTCAGGAAAAAGTTTTGAGAATGACAGGTTCGTTAAGATGAAAGTCAGATGGAACTTTGGGATAAATTTAGGGTTTGTACGCAGTACAACAGCGTCCTTTGAGAATTGAAGAAAAGGTGGCTGAATGGTGAAAGCTTGGATGTCGCTCACCCACCTGGAGGATGTAAGTGCGAGGAGGAGGGAAACTTTCCAAGTAAGGAATTTCAAATCCGCTGAGTGGATTGGTTCGAATGGAGGCTTGAGAAGCTGTGCTAAGACAAGTTTCAGACGCCAAGCAGGAGGTGGACGCCTAATAGGTGAGAACATCCGGAACAGGCCTTTAAAGAACTGGTGAATGATCCAAGAGGAGTACAGAGATTTGGAACCATCATGGCGAAAGCGGGAAAGCGCGGCCAGGAAAACTTACAGTGGAATGTGAAAGTCCCGATTTTGCCAAAAGGAGGAATAAAGACAGGATTTGCTTAGGGGTGGCGAGCAGAGGATCAATGTTTTTCGAGTGGCACCAAACACAAAACCATTTCCGTTTTACTTTATAGGTTTTAATTGTCGAAGGAGCACGTGCATGAGCAAGAACCGCTCTGCCGTCCGGAGCAATATTTAGATGTGCAAACTCACGGTGCTCAGGTTCCAAGCATGAAGATGGAGAGATGCTGAGTCCGGATGGCAGACCTGTCCGTGGTTCATGATGAGAAGATGAGGCAGGGGGCGAAGAGGAATTGGGTGGCACTGGGAAAGCAGAAGAAGATCTGTGAACCATGGTCGACGCGGATACCTGGGCGCAATCAACAGAATACGACATGGTTGTGCTCTCATTCTGTGTAGGAGACGAGGAACCAGTGGGATCGGCGGAAAAGCGTAAGCGAATTCTCTAGACCAGTTGATTGAAAATGCATTCCTGCTCGATCTTCTGTGGGGATGCCAACTTGCGTAACGTGGGCATTTGCGATTGAGTGGTGTTGCAAACAGATCAAGATCCGGATGGCCCCACATACGAAAGACATAGTCCAGAGTTGGCTGATGGAGTTCCCACTTGTGGTTGACTGTGGTAGATCTGCTCAGAGAGTCCGCGAGGGCGTTGGAGATGCCTGGCACGTGGACTGCAGTCGAATGGACTCGTTGCTGTATCGCCCATTGCCAGATTTGCTGTGCCTGTCTGGAGAGCAGAAGAGATTTCGTACCCCCTTGTTTGTTGAGGTAGTGCATACTTGTGGTGTTGTCCGTACGCACCAAAAGAAACTCCCCTTCCACCAGCAGACGGAAGGACTTGAGGGCGAGAAAGATGGCCAAGAGCTCCAGACGATTGATGTGCCAACTGCGTTGGTCCGCAGTCCCTTTGCCGTTGACCGACAAACCTTCGAGGTGTGCGCCCCAGCCCTCCAAGGACCCGTCCATCGTTAGGGTCAGCGTGGGGGCGGTTCCTGAAACATGCACCCTGCTGAGACGTTGGGAGGGTGAGCCCACCATTTCATCGCTCCCTGAAGGCGAGGAGTCAGCGAGACTCTGTTGTTGAACGTGCCTGAGACTTGCCGCCATTGTTTGTCCAATTTCTCTTGGATTACTCTCATGTGCAACCTGCAGATGGGGATCAATGGTATGCAAGACGACGTCATGCCCAGAAAGGAATTCAATATGGGGACAGAAACAGACTTTTTTGAGGGCAGAAGAGCCACTAGTTTGGAAATGCGAGCTTGCCGCTCCTGGGAAACAAACACCTTTGCCAGGTTCGTGTCTATGAAAGCTCCCAGAAAAACTCTTTGAGCCGGAAGGACATGTGACTTCTCATAATTGATGGAAAGACCCAAAGTCTTGAAGACCGAGAGGCAAGTTTGAGTGTGCTGTTGAACAGCGAGAAATGATGGGGCAGGCAATCGTCTAAATAGGGGTAAATTTGTATGCCCTGTAGGCGAAGATAAGCTGCTACCGGAGCCATGATCTTTGTGAAGACCCTCGGTGCGGAACGAAGGCCGAAAGGCAGAACCTTGAACGGGAAGTGTTTCTTCCCTACTCTGAAACGCAGATACTTTCTGTGTTTGTGATGGATTGGCACATGAAAGTAGGCATCTTGGCGGTCGATTGTGGAGAGGAACTCCCGGGGTTTAGGAACTGTAAGATTTCCAGCAAAGTCAGCATTCGAAATGTCTGGGACTTGATGTACTTATTGAGGGCTCGGAGGTCTAATATCGGGCGCCACTCCCCCGATTTCTTTTTGATGAGAAAAAAAAATCGGGAGTAAAAGTCCGTCCCTTGCTGTAATCGAGGAACCACTTTGACTGCGCCTTTTTGAATCACGACGGCAACTTGTGCAAACAGTTCCTTTAAGTGTGCTGGAGGGTGACCAGATGGTGGGTGGTTGGGTGGAAACTTGAGAAATTCTAGGGTGTGGCCTCTTGAAATGACATCCAAAACCCAACTATCGGAAGTTATTTGTGACCAATTCAAACATTTTCGGGAGATTCGACCTCCAATTTGCAGAGTAGGAAAAGACTTGGTGTTGTGAAAGTTACTTTTTGTTGGAGGAGTTACCTCCTCTGTAAGTGGTTTTTCTCCTGTATGGCCTGGATTCGGTCTGTCGAGTGAGATTGGTTGGAATAAAGCTGCCTATTGTCCCCGTAGGAGCGGTATTGGAAGGAGCCACGAAAATTGGAGGATGTGCCCCTACCACGTGCTCCACGAAATGGCCGCTTCCAGTATTGAAGAGAACCTAGGGCGCAAGCAGTGTCCGTATCCTTTTTTATGGATTCCAAGGCGTCGTCCACATGCTTGCCGAAGAGGGACTCTTGATCGAAGGGAAAGTCAAGAATTTTAGCTTGCACCTCCGTCCGAAAAGACGTAGACTTAAGCCAGCCTTGCCTCCGTAAGACTGCAGCGCCTGCTAATTGCCTGAAGCCAGTCGAGGAAATCTCAACTGCACAGTCGATAATTTCAGATGAAATTCTTTTACCCTCCTGCATGATCTTTTGTGCTTTAGGTCTGGAGGATTCAGGAATGAGGTCGACTAAAGCAGCAATTTCCGACCGCATCTGTCGGTCGTAACGGCCGAGGATGGCTACAGAATTTGCAGCCCGTACAGTTGTCGCAGCCATCGTGGAGAATTTTTTTGCCAATGGTGTCTAGACGGCGGCCTTCCTGGTCCAGTGGCGATGTCAAATATGAAGCCGAATTCCGTGACCTATTTTGGGCAGCCTGCGTAATGACAGAGTCAGGCTTCGGCTAAGAAACTAAGCAAGCAGGCGAATCCTCAGGCGCCTTATACTTCTTGTCAATGCGTGCGAGTACAGCCGGAACAGAATTAGGCCGGTCCATTAGTTTAAGTCCTTTCCATATGAAATCAATGATTGGAATGGTGTGCACCTGCTTCAATGGCTGATCGTTAAAATCATAGAGAAAACAGTATTCTTGCCGGACGACCACAGGAAAGTGGAAACGCTTGGCTGCCCTAGTCATCAAAAGATGGAAACCCCCAATGTCCACTGGAGGTGATGTCAGAAAAGAAGCAGGTGGAGGAGACTGAGTTTGAGCCCGGTAATTGTCTCAGTCTGCCAGGGCAGCGTCATCATCCGGATCTGTATCTGTATGATTGTCAGTATCCACAGGATCAGGATATTGTGGAACAGGTGAATGGGCTGGTGCAACATGAACAGACGCCTGTGTTGAAGGAGGCGGTGGAGAGGCCGGTGAAGAAGGTGGGAAACGACAAATGTAATCGTCTAGCATGTGTTGCAGATTGAAGATTCAAAGACAGTGGTAACTGCGCCATAGAAACATCTTGGTCAACATCATGTTCTGGAACTGAGATGTGAGACTCTCGCTCATCATCGTCGTTATAGACTTGATACTTAATATGGAGCTCCAACGGGCTACTGGCTGCCCGAAAGTTATCGTCTGCATAAAAGCCGTCCGAATCACCCTCTTCTTCAGACGCAAACAGTTGAGCCGGTGGACCTGAACGATGTTGCAAAGGGCTCAAAACCAAAGGATCTGGACGTTTAACAGTTGTAGCGATCACAACTGTGAAGCTGGTTGTAGTTGCCAGTGAAAATTGTGCCGTCGACGGTCCAGTCGACGAGGTAGTCGATGACGTTGTCTAGATTGGCGAGAAGACACACACTCTATATCAGAAACAGGGTTGTCTGAGGTCTTCAACCTCTGTAGCCACAGAAGGAGACTAACCTCTCTATCTTTTAAAGTCTTAGCTGAAAATGTCCTGCAAAATTTGCAACTCCTCACCTCATGGTCCAGGTACAGGCAGTAGATGCATTTTTTATGAGGGTCCTCAGAGGAAAGACGAAGTTTTCCACAGGCAGAACAGGGCCTAAATAAAGATTTCTTTGTAGAAGACATAGTTTTGAAAGGTTGAAGTTGAAGAAAACTGAGCAAAGCCCAGGGAGACTCCCTTCACATGATGTACGGTAGAAAATCTGAGGGCTTGAGCTTCTGAGGAGAAGGTTCTAGAGTGTGCTACAGCCTGATTTGCTGGAATGTGGACTATTATAATGACATGGATATGTTACCAAAGTGATCTCACTCTACTATTTTATGTACCATGGGACTCCCACTTCGTTGACGGGGAATTATTCAAGCATGTGAATCTATGAAAGACACCCTAATACTGGAGAAGCAGTCATATTCCCACATTTTAAGTTTGACAAACCCTCGACCTGGCTCTTCTAGCAAATTACAATATTACAGTGCTCTGGAAGGATTCACATCCTCCAGTTACCGTAAGTTGGACAAAAGTCTCGCTCTCTTAGTTTCAATCTGAGAGCAGCACCATGTTGCACAGGAAGGAATGAGCTGGTCTGAGAAAGTATTTTATTGCCCAGGTGTGGGAGATTTTGGTGGAGGGCTTTGAAGACGGCACCAAGGATGATACTCTCCCCACATAATCCTTCCCCAACCATTGTACTCTTGTAGTCTATGTAATAATTGTTCTTGCCATATATAGGCAACTACTCAAGGCAGTGGTCTAAGGATGCCTATCTTCGACACACTGTCATGATTTTCCCTTTAAAACACCTGAGGGTTCATTGCTTTGCTTCCCTACACTGATAGTTAAAGCAGCGGCAACTGGGCAGGGGGCGAGGATGGACAGTTTACTTCAGGCCAGTTTGTTACACAGAAAAATGTAACGAATGGATGCTAACTCTTCATAAAAAGCCCAGCACTGTTCTGTAATTGTACGATGGAATCTATTGCTACATACCTGGCTACTGTCAAGATAGTAACTTGTGGCATACAACAATAAAACCCTTTTAAAAAAAACATATGTTAATGTTTCAGTTTAGTGCATTACATCACAAGATTGGCATTTATTAGAAGCTGAAGTTTCTAAACATGAACTTTAAAACATTCATTATCCCTCCCTCTTAACAACACCGTGAACAAACAACATGAACCAATTATCTGGTCCCCTTACATCATGGTCCGTATTATTGTTAATAATGGTGAAACATTCCAGGCTAATGTGAGTTTGTTGTGCACGGTCCATGAATTACATGAAATTGCTCTCAAATGTTTCTATCAAGTAAATTAGACACAAAGTAAATTGATTTGACTATGATCACGCAAGTTAGCCATGCTGGAAATCTGGAATTTAAAACCCAGGCTTCACGGCCACACATAGTGTACTTTAAACACTGACTATATTACTTATTTTTCTCATTCCCCTTTAGGATCAGAAGACTGTTTTTGTAAAATTCTGTAAGAGGAATCGTATACTGTGTTAAACATATATAGATCGCGGGCTAATTGGATAAAAAAAAAGGCAGAAGAGCCTTCTCCTACGTTGCAGCCAAGGCCTGCAACAAGCTCCCAGTCAACATCAGACGCTCCTTTACCCTGCACACCTTGAGGAATAGCCTCAAGACCTGGCTTTTTGGCTGATCCGGAGCTGCACACACCCCACCCTCCCACCCCCAGCGCCTTGAGAACCTCACGGGTTAGTTTAAACGCCCCTGATTGATTGATAATGAAGGTGAGAGTAGGCAGGACACCATATGCTAATATCACTGTCTTTTTAGACATAATGTAGCTATTCTAGAGGTGAGTGAGCCACTGAAAGATTGTGCCAGGCTTGAGCCTGTAGACTGTCGCTGACTCAGCTAAAGGTCCTTTTTGAACCTTGATCCCGCAATGAGCAGAGCTTTCATGTGGCTTCTGCCGGTCTCCTTACCTCTACCCAGGATGTGGTGTTAGGGACAGGTCTTCTGACTTTGGAACTGGAGAACCAGGCTCAAGTTTTGGCAACAGCTCAGCATCATGTGATTCTGGGTAAACCCCTTAATCTCCCATGCCTATAAACAATAAACGTGACCTTGTGTAATGCAAGTGGTGTTCTTGTAAAGTGCTCCAATACCTTGGGTCGAATTCACGCTATATAAAAACTGCAGAAACATGTACAAAGAAGTAAAAACAAAGCCCTTAACATAAGGAAAGACAAATACCAATTGTGTGGCTGATTTGTGCAAAATGATACTTAAAAATTTAGATAAATTGTGGGTTTGCTGCTTAAATTGTGTGATCTTGGGCAAACGTTTTACTTCATCAAAACTCTTTTTTTTTCATAAATGCGTATGAAAGCACTTTCAAATATGTGAGTTCTGAATACCAGTTGCATAAAAGCCTATTGTATTTGATTTAATAGACTTTAATGTGACTTATTAATGTCATACTTCAAATACACTTCTCTTGAATTATATCATTTTACATGATGTTTGTTGTATGATTTACACAGCAAACATATCAGGGCTTGAATCGGGCACGGGTTCTAAGATCGGAGCCAGACCCTTGGCTAGCTCTTCTTGGTAATTTGTTTACTCGTCCACATCGAAAGTAGTCAATGAAGCGGTTGAAGTGCATTAAAAAAAAAGTATGGCTACTGCTTTGGAGATGGGTTCAATGAGAGCGGAGGCGGAATCAAAAGGTGTGGCTAAAAAGAGTGAAATATTCGGTAACCATTTTGTTGATCTTTCACCCTCACGTTACATATAAAATAACACTGAAAAATGAATAAAAGTTAAACTAATCAGTGGGAAATGCACTATTTTATGTTTTGAAACCTCTATTTGTTAATGCAGTCACTACAGATGTATATATGTGCAACTAGAGGCCCACAGAATTGAATCCTGTTTGATGCAGCAGGGAAAAGAGACTTGTGTATTTTTAGTGCTAGGATCCCTGAAAGCACTGTGAATGTTTACGTCATTATTTTAAATGTGTATTATAAACAGTATAATAATACATTTAGGTTAAATATAAAAAATGCTGCTAAAGTATAGATTTAATCAATATGCAGACTATAACTAATGCAAACATATTTTATAGCTGTCCTTTAAAAGGACACACTCCACAGCTCAGCTTGCAACACCCTTATAGTACCTCACAAAAAGAAAATATCTTATCTGGAAACTTCAAGTGATTCCATCAATGAACAGGTTTTAGATTTGCCTAGTAACTAACTGCACACATTTACATTTCTTTGGGGAAGCAGACACCCTGATAAGAAGGCTCATTTATTTTTAGCCGTCTGCTCCTCCCTCTGGAATGTGGCACAGAGACTCCTTCCCTTGCACGTCAAATGGGGAGTTTCAATTGTGGAAATTAAGTTTGGTTCTTTAGCCGAGAGATTAAAATTATGGACAAATAGCACCCATTAAGATATTCATCATGGACTTTAGGGCTTATTGATGGACAGGAGCTACTGCCCCAATTCATGTCTACCTCTGCCTGCTACAATTGTTGAAAACATCATCAACATCCAACTCATCGAGCATATTCAATCAAACAGCCTCCTGGACGCTACCCAGTTTGGTTTCTGTAGTGAGCACAGAGACTGCCTCGCTCAAGGCTACCGAGGAGGTCAGGCAGGTGCTTGATCAGGGTGGCGGTGCTGTTTTCATCTTGCTTGATCTCTCTGCAGCTTTTGACACTGTCAATCACGGGGTGCTGCTGGGTCGTCTAGCTAATATTGGAGTCACTGGCTCAGCCTGGGATCTGCGGAGATCCTTCCTCTCGGAGCGCAAGCTATCAGTGCAGCTAAATGAGCTAGTCTCACATTCCTCCTTGCTGCATTGCGGGTTTCCGCAGGTGTCCTCGCTCAGTCAGATACATTTTAATGTCTAAGTCACCCCTCTGGCCGACCTCATACACTCTTTTGGTTTCCCTCTAACCTCTTACACAGACAACACCCAAATTGTCGTCTTCCTAGCTCAGGATGATATAGGCTTAGGTCTAGACTATGTAAATGAGTGTAGGAAGTCAAAAGCTTGACCGATAGAAATTGTCTTGCTGGCCACTTGACATGGGCCCTCTACCTACAACTGTCGGAAAAACCTGCAATCTTGGAGTCCTCATTGATGATAAACTGAGTTCCGCTGACAAAGTCAACATGGTGACGACTTCTGCCTTCCTCATGCTTAGAACTCTAAAAAAAAGTACTCCTCTAAATTCCTGCCCACCTTCAGAAAAGACTGATCACATCACTGGTGATGGCAATACTGGACTATTACAACAGTCCTTTTCTCATTACACACCAATAGATTCAGAATAAACTGCAAACATTACAGAACGTGGCAGCCAGACTACTCTTGAAAATACCAAAATACCAGTCAGTGTCCAATGCACTCAGGAAACTGCACTGGCTACCCATTAGACAGAGGATTACTTTAAAATCACTCTGTATTGCGTACAAGGCTCTGCATGGCACTGGCCCGGAACTCTTCCAGCAGAATCTCACCTGGCACTGCCCTGGCAGGACCTTATACTCAACCAAGGCCAAACACGCAGTTGTCCCTAGGTTAAAATGAACCACCTGGGGAGGAAGAAGTTTCGTAGTGGGAGCCACGAAAACCTGGAATACCCCCCCGCCACACATCAAGTATGCCCCAATTTACTGGCTTTCAGAAAGCTGCTGAAGGCCTGGCTTTTTAACTCTCTCTAGTTTCCCAGCCTTTCTTCCTACTGTGCTCTCCACTGGCATAGCTAGTACCAAGACACCTTTGAGTATTCGCTGCACTTTGGATAACCCAATAACATAACATGATTTGACGCAACACAACAGTCCGTGAAAATTAAGAACGGTTGGTCACCCAAATTACTCTTATACACTGCGGTCAAAGCATGAATACAGCTTTTTTTTAAAATGATGGCTTGTCTTCTCTTTTTATCAGTATTGTAGCTACACAATGCATGGGGTAAAGTACCTGTAAAAGAACGGGGAGTGTGAAAGGGACTTCAAAGAAATCAAAGCTGGAGACATAAGAACACACCTTTTTCAAAGCCATCTAGAAGTGCTGCATCAGGGGCGGGAGATGTTTTTCAAAGTACCAGAGCTACAGTTCTGTGCTTTCCTCTTACAAATCATTGTTTTCAGGTGTATTAAAGTAATTGTTTCAGGTGAAATGAACCAAGTCTATAAATAATAGAATGTTACAGATTTTTCTTAAGGAAAGCCCAGGGAAGGCAAATGGTGTGCCTGTTGACATGCCATCTGGTAACCCAATAATAGAAAATTGTAGTACTACAGCAGGGGTATGATGTAGAAAGTTGTCTGCTGCTGAATATTTCAGTTAATCGGCATGTAGATGTCTGAAATCTAAGTTATTAGTAGCAAGACCATCGCCAGTACAAAAGGAATGAAAAATACCATATGAGCAGACATCAAGCTTCGGTTATTGGGATAGGAATACAAATAAGTGAAACTATTTATTCCGAATGAAGGAGGCAAGATGTGAATCATACATTATAGAGAATACCTAGGAAATAACACTTTCCTAGTTAGTCTTGTACTGAAGCTGTACCACTTACCAAACATGGGCTAACAACCAATTTGGCGAGGGCCTATCCAGCGCAGCGAGCCTCAAGGGGTTGGAAGCTCTAACAAGGCCAAGAGCTCGGCACAGGTGACTTGTCTGAGAAGGCTGCAGCACCCACCATAGATTTGTGAAAATGCAAACTAAAAGCACAAAGCCAACATGCAATGATTAGGCAGTGCCACATGAACAGACCAATCAGGGCCAAGGCGTAGCACTACATGAAGTGGGTAGCTGAGCCCCGCTCCGGTTCATGGCAATGGACAAGAAGAGACAAGGGACCAGCAGCCATGACAGGAGAGGAGCGACGTCTGCAACAACGGAGGTCCATCATGCCTTTAAGCCAACAAGGGATATGGTATCGTCAGAAGAGGATAGTTTGGGTCATCTGGAGTAGAGCTGGTGAGGAAAGATGAGAGCAAGCGATTCTAGTGCTGCAAGAAGACGAGGTGTTGGGTGTTGTGGGGGAAGGGGCGTGGGGTTGATTGGGACAATATGACGTCCCTAGGCAGGGAGAAGGTACTGATGACTATGAAGGACTTAACATAGCCTGGATGCTAGGGCCCACAAACATCTGGTGAGAGGTAGTACCTAGATTTAAATTAAAGCATGCTAAAGACCATGGTGAAGTAGAAATGTCTAGGAGAAAACTTAACATTGAAATGAACAAGTTCTGCAACCTTGTGAGATGGGAGTTCATCCACAATGGGCTGATCAACTACCAGGAGCCCAGTAACTACTTGGAGGACAAGGCGCACCTATCAAGAATAGGAGCAGATATGTTCCTCTTTAACATCACAGGCAGGCGGGTTGTGCTTAGGCTTCGGAACATTGCATGGTGGAGCTGGCCAGGAGGATGTGGCAGAAGGTGGACAGTCATATTGGGAGGAATAAAAACCTTCAAGTAACAGAGGGGGAGAGGGGAGAGGGGAGGGGGGGGGGGGGGAGGGCTTTGCGAACCGTTTGACGTTGGGATGCCAGACGCAAGAGTAAACAATGGCTGGGGGGGGGGGGGTGATTGAGGGGGGACATGGGCAGACAAGACATGGCACTTGCAGCCCAACCAAACCACCAAACCAACAAAATAGCCCTTAAGTGAACGAACAAGAACTCCCCAACACTCGCAGTCGTCGGGGCCAACAACAGCTACCCCAGGAAGCAGGGAGGACCTAGTAGTTAATCTAAGTTCACGAAGTTTGACTCCCACTGAGCACCAAGTCCTTAATAAAGGCCTTGGGTTTGTTCCTACTTACGGTGGCAATGCTTTCCAGTTACGCAGCGAAATTGAAAAGTTCTTCAGGAAGGTTCGCCTTCACTTTTTCTTCTCTGACCACAATAAAGACCATGAGCTGATTGAGAAAGACACAAACACGGGTCTCAAGAATAAATCTACCTTTACTCCCTTACTACAGCAGGTACCTCAGATGGCTGGCGCCTTTGAGAAAGCTGTTATCCATGAGATTGGTTTTTTGAATTTATCAAACCACGACACTATTCAAAATTTGTCAAGGGCAGAAAGAATGTCGGTTGATGCACTCTAAGGATACCAAGATTACCATCGAACCCGCCGATAAGGGGTAATTCTCGACACCACCTCTTACCGAACAGAATGTTTAAGACAGTTAGGAGTCTCAAAATCCTACACCTTACTCACTGAAGATCCAACTGCAAGATTGGTGGCGGAAATCAAAAACTTAGTAGAAGAAGCAAGTGCGGAGGGCTGGATTACACCCCAAGAGGCCTTATTCCTGGTAACCATCTATCCAGTGACCCCGTATTTCTATGCACTACCAAAGATCCATAAACTAGCCAGTCTACCTCCAGGTCGTCCTATAATTTCTGGAATTGGATCACTCCTGGAGCCTCTCTCTACTTTTGTCAATGTTTTTTTGAGGCCGTTAGTACGCAATATGCCTACCTACTTGCAAGACACAAAGGATGTCCTACGCTTGTTACCTGAGGCCGAATTCAACATAGAAACTGACATCCTTGTCAGCTTCGATGTTGAATCACTCTACACCTGCATTCCACAGGAGGAGACCTTACTGGCAGTGAAGGGCCTACTAGAAGCCCAAGAACATGATAGCATCACACCCATTAGCTTCATCATGGAACTAGCCAGGTTAGCCATGACCGAAAACTTTTTTCAATTTGAAGATTCACTATATCTACAGATGGATGTACGTTGTTACAACGCATGCTTTTAGCACGCATGCTGTAACAACGCGGTTTTTATAACGCATTCTTTTACAACGCGTAATTCAAAGGGGTGTTGGATAGTGAATATTTTAATTTACTATTGCAACACCAGTCCTCGTTGACACTAGGGAAGGTGTTGGATAGTAAATTAAAAGTATTCCCTATCCTTGAGCGCCCCCCAGAGTCATGCGTTGTAATAGAATGCGATTTAAAAACCGCGTTGTAATAGCACTGCGTGCTAAAAGTTGCGTCGTAAACGACGTTCCCCCCTACAGATATCAGGTACCTCAATGGGGAGTGTTTACGCCTCTAGTTTGGCAAACCTTTATGTCCATCTTTTTGAGACAAAGTCTGTACTCGACCACAGTAATCCGTTCTTCCATCAGACGATACTGTGGAAGAGATACATTGACGACGTCCTGGTTGTCTGGCGGGGAGACACCACTTCAATACTCGCTTTTCTAAATTGGCTCAATGCTCAGAACCAATTTCTCAAGTTTACTGTAGAGCACAGTAAGATTGAACTTCCGTTCTTGGATCTATTGATCTTTCCAGAGGACGGTCATTTGGCAAGCAAGCTATATCGGAAACCTATGTCTAGGAACTCCCTACTTCAATTTCACAGCCATCATCCACGTTCACATCGAGAAAACTTGCCCTTTGGGCAATTTTTGAGGGTACGTAAAAATTGCTCAGAGACAAGTGACTTTGATGATTTATCTCGAGACCTGAGCATCAAACTAAGAGAACAGCACTACCCGAATGCCCTGATACGCAAAGCACGTAAGAGGGCCTCTAATAACCATCGAGAAGCCCTACTTGCCCCTCCAGTTGTTAAACCTCCTCTGGAGAATCGGACCTTTGTCACCACGTTTAGCACATTGTCCACGCAGGTACAAAAGATAGTTCGCAAGAACTGGCGGATTTTGAACACTGCTGGAGTGAACATTCCTCCTCCGATGTTCGCCTTCAAGAGGAGTCAAAACCTACGTGACGGCTTAGTGCACACAAGACCTCACTCTTTTCCTCAAGAGTCTACTAACACTCTATGGAACCTTCCACCAGTCCAAGGCCACTATCCATGCGGTGTATGCTCTGTGTGCCCACAGACTGAAAAAACCTTAACCGTGGACATCGGCACAGAGCGCCCATGGATCCTTAAGCATCATACCAACTGCAATAGCGAAAGGGTGATCTACCTTATTACATGCCCATGTTCCCTTTGCTACATCGGTATGACAACTAGAAAGATAAAACTCAGGATCAATGAACACAATAGCACAATCAGACGAAACCGACAAGCAACGCGCCTGACAAATCATTTCTTGACTATGAAACACACTGCTGATGATTTTAAGTGGATAGTACTCGAGCAACCTTACATCCCTCAACAGGTCAGTGATATATCCCATTATTTGTTTATAAAAGAACAAAAATGGATTTTCAGAATGAAGTGTGACACTGTGGGGTTGAATTACGAGATCCCATGGGTTCAAATCTGATGACCAACTGACTTAGTACTATGTAGGTGTATACCATCACACCATCACTCAAACGTTCATATTACTGTACTATTACTCATAAGATGACTTGAGTTTCTACTAGATACCAACTTGAGGTATACTTCACAACCTCACTTTTTTCCTCACTAACCTACATTTAGAACACACTGATATGTGTGCATATATGCCCCCTTATAGAGTCTGGTGGTGCGGCACGCAGGCTACATATGCGCACTCGGTAGGTTACATCCCTTGTCTACTCAACCTGCTACTATATGCACCTACGAGTAAACCCCCTTTTTTTGCTTCTTTGTCCTCTACCAATGGAGATGTTAATATCAGTGACAGCCAAGGTCTATTCCTGTTTCTTTTCAATGCAGTATTGCGGACAATCATAAATTTCTGGTCCGCTCTTTTACGCTGATACCAGCATATGACAGCTTTTGAGAGACCCTGGGAAGCGACAACTTGGGTTGACACGCTTCCTCCGTGATCCGTATATATCGGATTTTATTCCTGAGCCGCCTACGCCTTATGGAGGGAGTCAGAATTGGGACTTTGCCTTCGTCCCATTGCTACCTACGGGGCGCAGGCTAGGCTCCGATTGGCTGCTCTTCGAACCAGTAGCGTCTCCTTCCTGATGCAAACCTATCGGGTGTTCACTTGCACATCTCTGTCCATTCCCACCGGGTGCTTTATTGTGGGCGAGCAAGGTTTCCTTCCTGGTCCCCCCTGCTCGCCGATGCCGGCACTTTGTGGCATCGGGATACACCCAGGGAGGCGGTGCCTTTCATTTGCATGTTTCCGCCGTAGTCCGCATACATCGGATTTTAGTCCGTTCCGTTACCTTGCAGTACACTGCTGCGGACAATCACAGCTTCCTGTCTGGTCCGCCTTTTTACGCTGACATAGCTTTTGGATACATCTTGGGAAACGCCAAGCTCTATTGCTGCGCTTCCTCCTTGGTCTGCACACATTAGGCTTCATCTCTGAGCTGCCTGTGCCCAAAGGAATGAGGCAGAACCAGGACGACTCTGGCGTCTTCCCATTGCTACCGTTAGGGCGCAGGCTAGGCTCCTATTGGCTGTTCTTCGAACCAATAACGAGATTGGTAACACCGCCTTGCTGATGCAAACCTATCAGGTGTCCACGTACATGTCTTTGCCCTTTCTATCTTGTGCTTTACTGAGGGCGAACATGACTTTCTTTCTGGTTCCAAATGAGGTCGCACACTGCTCGTCCCATCAGCGTGTGACCCCGGAGCATGATGGTCGATGTAGTCGGTATCAGCGGGTGCGCTTCTACCAGAGTCTTGTGTCTTCAAGGTGTTCACTGGTGTGCTGGCCATCCCTGGACACGTGTTTCGAGGTCATTACCTCTCATCAGCAGGGATTAGGCGGGTGGCAAGGGGTGGCAAGGGGTTGCTGCGTGGGCTGCCGAAAATGTTCATAGGTCCAGATACCACTTGTGGCGCGCAGGTGCGTTGTCTCGAGGTCGTCACCTCCACCGGCTCAAGGGAGCCTGTATAAATAGTAGTTCCAAATGAGGTCGCACACTGCTCGTCCCATCAGTGGTTGAGCCGGTGGAGGTGACGACCTTGAGACAACGCACCTGCGCGCCACAAGAGGTATCTGATCCGATGAACATTTACGGCAGCCCAAGCAACAACCCCTTGCACCCGCCTAATCCCTGCTGATGAGAGGTAATGACCTCGAAACACGTGTCCAGGGATGGCAAGCACACCAGTGAACACCTTGAAGACTCAACACTCGGGTAGAAGCGCACCCGCTGATACCGACTACATCGATCATCATGCTACGGGGTCACACGCTGATGGGACGAGCAGTGCGCGACCTCATTTGGAATGACTTTCTTTCTGGTCCGCCCCGTTCGCTAAACACTAGCACTTTATGGCCTCGAGACACACCCAAGGAAACGGTAACTTCCATTTACACGCTTCCTCCGTGGTCCGCATACATTGGATTTAAGCGGCTCTCCCTGTCCGTCTCGTTACCTTCCCCTCAGCTCAGTAGGGGTTTGAGGTACCGACAGACAGGTGAGTGCAGCAGATTACTACAGCTTCTGAATAGGCGTTTTAGAGGTGTGTTTATTCATAGCGCTGTTTCTATGGGGCTTCACTCCTTTGCCATTTTTGCTGTACCTTAGAAACTGAAAATTTGTCCTGCTAGCGCTCCTTTTCTAACAATGTTTAACTCTGTGCCATGGCTATACTTCTCCTACTGAGTACTCCACTCTATTTTCAGTTGGTAGACCATGCTACAAGATGGAGCGCATAGTGCAATCTCGGCTGTCACCCCGAGTTTTACCACATATGCGTAGTTGCCAAATGGCCAAATGGCAACTTTGCATATGTTCTTGGTTTTTTTAAAATTCTAATCAAACCTCATCTATCATCAGCTGGCTAGGCTAGCTGAGAACTGCAGTCCTTTCCACGCCCATCCATGACACCAGGGGATATTGTTACGAAGTGGAACTAATACCAGATAAAGTGACTCTAAAGTTATTTTTGTTTCCATCTCCTCAGAGCGGGGCCTCATTACCTGAGCGAGTGCCAGGCGAGGTGAGGCCACTCCCAAGTAAATTTTGGGTGAGTGACTATCTAGTAATGAATGAGCAATGTCTCGTTGGCGGTTATATGTCTTCTTCACAAATGTTGCTTTCATCTGTTACACTGTGTGTCTGTATACACTGTTTTCCTTCCAGGAGAGGTGATTCCACATCCATGACTACCGAAGCTACCATTCATTACATCATCAGATGGTAGGTTATTCACGCATGGTATGTAGCCCTCATTACACTTTTTGTCACAGTTGCAGTAGTGTTATCATAGGTCCTGAAGAAAGCCATTCTTGGCTGAAACATGTCGACCAGTTAATATTCCATCAAGATAATAGTATTTGTTAAAACACTATCCACACTCTGCTTTTAATCTTGGCATCATGGTGACCGCCATAATAAAATGTATCTTTTGGCACCATGTTAGTCAATTTTAATACACAACTATTCTACTAGCACATATATATTTTTTGAGCACTGCAACTCTTTCTTCCCACAGCTCTTCACACCACCACTCTGTGGCTTTCCATCACTGGTGGATCCGTTACTAGAGTTTACTCACGATAACAACAGTGAGCAACCTAGTGGATACCAGTTTGCATTCTAAAAATCCAAGATGAAGAAGTTCCGCCAATGGGTGGGCTGATGGGTTTTCTTCCTTTCACCCTTCTTACTCTATAGTTTACACACACACCTTCCATGAGAAAGCAGACACTTTCTAGCCCACTTTGACTAGTAGCACCCCTTTTGTGTTTATTGTAAGTAGGATTAGGGGATAGGGTGCACTTAGGTCATTAAATCATTTTCCCCTTTAGACCCTTCTCCACGTTGTGTTTTTGTTACTACAGTGCATCATATATACACGAGCCAGCGGTTCTCTTGTCGTTAGATGCCACTATGGCCTTTGACAGAGTCGAGTGGTCCTATCTGTTTGCTGTTCTGAATAAAATGGGCTTTGGTCCAGAGTTTATTGGGTGGGCCCGCCTCTTGTATTCATGCCCCCTTGCTGGAGTTGTGGTAAACAATCATAAATCCGGGGATTTCCCTCTGGGAAGTGGAATGAGGCAGGGATACCCTCTCTCCCCATTACTGTTTGCACTGGTGCTTGAGCCACTAGCGGCGTGGGTGCGATGGAAAAGGACGATTAGAGGACTAAGATGGACGCCAGAATGGGAGGACAAGATATCGCTATACGCGGATGATATTTTGCTTTACTTAACCACTCCCCGGACATCCCTGAACAATTTCCTAGACAACCTTGCCATATTCGGGAGATACTCGGGCTTTGCCATCAATTGGATAAAGTCGGTCCTCTTCGTGATTAGCGGTGACCCACCCGACATCCCGAAGTACTGTCCCCTCTGGATAGAGCAGACGAGATTTAGATACCTGGGTATCTTTATAGCCATGGACCACCCGAAGATACGATTCGACAAGAATTTGGGGCCCCCATTAGCTCGTCTCCGCCGGGATGTGGAAAGATGGAGGGAGTTGCCGCTCTACCTGCTAGAACGCGCTTCTCTGTTTAAAATGATGGCGTTGCCAAAGTTTTTATATGCGCCCCAGAATGCTATAGATCCGGTGCCTCCCTCCTACTTCAAGGATATAGAGTCTCTACAGAGACGGCTCCCCTGGGATGGAAGACCACGTATTACGTTTTCCAAACTCTCACTGCCCTGGTATGATGGGGGAATTGGTCTGCCTGATCTCCGTAAATACTACTGGCCTCCCACCTGGCAGCGATTAATCATGCTATTTATGGATCGCCTTTAGACCCCGGATACGCATGGACCAGGGTCAGATGCCAGGACATGACTATATGAGAGCCCTTTACACTCGACCGGGTAGGTTCTCCCTCATTGGACCATGGGTGTGGCACGGGGCGAACCGGCATCTCAAATGGGATGGGAGGATCACACAGGCTACTCCGCTGTGGAGCTCTGAGGATTTGGGTAATTTGTGGAAAACGAAGAGCTTTGACCGATGGGATCTAATTGGGATTTCACTGGTCAAGGATATGTGGGGGAAAGACGGGATCCTTACATTTGAGGCCCTGCAAAATAGTTATCAACTAAGTGAGAGTGAGAGGTACAGGTACCTCCAGGTAAGACATGCCCTACTGACGAATATTCCCCGAGGCACTACGCCTCCCGAGGTATCCCCACTGGAAGGTCGAGTGCTGGACGGACATCTCACCGATCCACAAGAAACTGATTAACCACATGGAGGATCCATTAGCAACACTTAGGGAACAATGGTGTGCAGACGGTTTAGTCATAGAGGATGAGGATTGGAGAGAGGCAGTGTCTTCCCCTAAAACAGTGGCCGTCCAGATGAGATTAAGACTAGTGCAACTGAAGATTCTGCACCGGTCCGACGTGACGGGGCCTCAAGTGGTGCGTATGGGTTTGGCTGAAGATGAGAGGTGCAGGAGAGGTTGTGTAGAGGCTGGAACGTTTATGCACACATTATGGCATTGCTTGGAGATACAGCCCTATTGGGTCAAGATTCATGAGAAGTTCCGGGA
This sequence comes from Lissotriton vulgaris, assembly GCF_964263255.1. NCBI lineage: Eukaryota > Metazoa > Chordata > Amphibia > Caudata > Salamandridae > Lissotriton > Lissotriton vulgaris. The sequence continues at coordinate 1,476,180,517 of NC_141694.1, forward strand.
GGTACTGGGGGTGGAGGTACAGATGGAGATTCAGCGCTGTATTTTGAATATCTGGGAGCCTCAGACCTCACAACACATTGGAAACAATGGGCGACACTCGCATGTATGGTCGCCAAACGTAGCATTGCACAGCTATGGGGTGACAGTCAGACGCTCAAACTTGGGAAATGGATGAAAGACCTTGACTGGTGTATGTTTAGAGAGAGGTCAGTGTATTTCGCTAGGGGCCGCCTTGGAAAGTGAGGAAAGATCCGGGGTGCTTGGAATAGATACAGGGGTGATATCTGTGCGCCTCCAACAGTGCAAAATGATGCTGCAGCGTCAAGAGTCTCCATGATCCCCAAGAAAAGCCGATTTATACATTGTGATGGTTGGTAATGTACAAATGATCATTGTAAGGTACTTAATGGTCGCCTGATGCATATTGTTTATTGTTTATTTTTGTTGAATCAAAAAAAAAAGATTTAGAAAATAATAATAATAATAATAATAATAATAATAAAAAATTCAGCCTTTTCCTTCCAACAAACAATTCTATGTGTTCTATGAGAGTGGGGTGGATTAGAGAAGGGCAGAGTAGCATGAGTGAGCGGGTTAGTAACAAGGACCAGGCTCTGATGCTTCGGAGCTACACATCAAGGTACAGAGTGGAGGGCTGCAGATAAATGTCACTTCTTACCTCATTGTTAATAGTCTTCGTCATAGTCCTTATAGGGATGAAGCCTCACCTTTGAGGCTTACCACTGCCCTAAGAATTTCCTGTACATCACACAACCACTTCACCAGTTTTCTAGATTCTTGAACAGAACATGTAGATCTACTGCAGCACAAGTTCCACCCCACCCCCAACCCAGATTTACTCTGTTCTGCATCCAAGTGGCAGATGACGGACTCCTTTTCCTCCTGCCCCTGGAGGTTATGGCGGATGGGACCCCAGAACTCTCATATGGGTTACTCAACAAGTTTTCCAGTAGAGTCTCCAGATTCAAGAGGCAGAGGGCAGACTCCTTTCCCCCCACTATCTAACCAAGGGTATGGTGGATGAGACTCACCGAAATCTCATCTGGGTTCTTCTCCACAAGTTTGCCAGCAGCCTCACCTTAGCATCCAGTTTTTCCTTGGTTTCAACTGGAGATTGCCTTGTATTATTTGTTTCCTTCAAGCAAGAATCAGTCTCAAGCTTGCAGCAGCCCTCAAACCATAACTCTATGCGACCCACAGCCTTCTGCATACCAGCACAAAGAGGCCCTCCTGTTTCATTTTAACTACTTTTTGGTGGTGCAGAGATACAGAATGCCTTTAAAACCCTGTCCTTCTCCTCCACTTAAATAAAATAAGGTGTTCTGGGGAAATGAATACCTCTTCTTGTTCCTTAACTGAATGATCATCTTACGCCGGAGATAATACAATCTTTTTCCGATGGGATGAAGGCAGTTGCAAGGTGGATGTCCTCCAATTTCCTCCAATGCAACGATGGAAAAACGGAGGTGATGCTTTTCGGGGAAGTAAAGGTCCAATGGTCTCCTGACTGGTGGCCTCTTGATCTGGGCCCAGTTCCTGAGCCCAAAACAGTAATCAAGAATCTAGGAGTCAGATTGGAACCGTAATTGACCATGAAACATCATGTCACCACTACTGTAGGAACATGTTTCCACGTAATAGGTCTCCGCCGGAGGATTTTTCCTTTCCTCCCTGACTCATATAGGAAAACCTTAGTTCAGGCTCTTGTTATCAGCCGTCTTGATTACTGTAATGGACTCCTGATAGGAGCTAACGAAGAGGTTCTGGACCGCCTACAGGTGGTACAAAATACAGCAGCTAGGTTGGTGCTTAATGCACCTCCTATGTCCCCCTCTAAACCACTACTGCACAAACTACACTGGTTGCCTATACGGCAACGAGTAAAGTTTAAGGCTTGCTGTATTATCCATAAAGGCCTTAATGAATTGAGACCAGAGTATCTGGCCACTAAATTTGTTCCATATGCTCCCACCCGTATCCTCAGGTCTAGTGATCAGCTGCTGCTAAACATTCCTAAAATAATTAAAGCTAGGTTAGGAGGCAGGGCTCTGTCTGTGGTAGGCCCTAGTCTCTGAAACTCTCTCCCGCTCTTCTTAAAACAATGTAGGAATCATCTTAAGTTCAGAAAATGTCTGAAAACCTTTCTGTTCAGCTCATTTTAATATGCATCCTGTTGGATCTTAATAGTCCCCTGCTACAATTTTTATTTCCTATGGCCTATCTCATGTTTTATACCTGGTGTCACCAGCGCGGAGATACTCCTTCGGGAGTTTATTCATAGCGCTTTATAAACTTGTAAATAAATAAAATAAATAAATGATGAACAGAAAGCGAGCTCTTTTATCAGTGAAACGCAGGTCTGAATGTTCTGGAGGGTGGCGTGATGCCGTGAAACGCTGTTAAGCTCAGGAATAAACATGAGAACATGGTTTTTAGTTAGATAGGAGGCCGAGATCTGGGTCTTACTATTAGGTTACTAATATCTATAGAACTCTTGTTCACCAAACGTACCATGGTGCATAACTGTGGACAGTGGAGCTGGCTGTTGAAGGCTTACTTAGTGCTAACCAGTCAACGGTTGTTGAATTTCATACATCAATCACATGGAGCAACTACCCAACTGAATTCCAGTCCAATCCACCAGCAGGAAGCTACCGACAGACACCAGATCCACACAGGCCAGTCAAGCAGGATGTTCTACATAGCTGTATCCAAGCACTAACAAATAACTCCGTAGTGGGATTGGTTTCAATACAGAAGTGGAGGAAAGGCATATACTGCACTGCATTGCATTCTCTTTCTGGTGCAAAACTCTTTGAGGTATTTACAATAAATTCACTTGGGAGTATCCACACATTCTTGTTGCGGTATATAAATTACCAATGGGTGATTCTCAAACAACTGATGATATCAGCATATAAACTGCTTTGCATAACAATCAATTAAATTCAATGGGTGGTGTTGCTTTGTATTCTTACATTTCTCTGCGTCTTTGCAGTTGCAATAACACTCTTTGGGTATATCCTCAATTAGGAAGTTTGTTGCCAAAGTGGCAATGACCCAATTATGTACCTGCAGTCTTCATTTATTATAGACCAAGTCTTCCTAGGCACAGTCGTTATGTTCACATAACGTTTGCTCTGGTACAAATATTGAGGAAACACAAATATGGAAAAATTAACTAGCACTTTACTTTGTCCAGAATGTTCACGGTACACGATGTGGACTAAAAGTCTGTAGCATATCCTCCTTCTGAGAACGGCCCGTCTTTGCTTCTTGAAGGAAATATTCTGAATGCCAATCAGTTTGGCGGACATGTATAAAAAAAAAAAGGAATCTTCTAGTAAAGACTGCTACAAGTCCTATATGAATGTTCTCTAGAAAAAATAAAAAGGGAGGAAAGCACAAGAGAATCTTACAGTCCAGATCTGAAGAATAGATTCCATAGCGCTCCTCAAGCATTTAGACATTAGACATGTTGTTTATCAGTGAAGAGCCTGCCATGCAGGAGTGATAATGTGCTAAAGAGTCAGTTTATCTGGAGTTCAGTTCTTAGTCATGTGCACATGATGCAGTCCACTGTCCTGCCCAATCAATATCCACGCTCTTGGGCGCCAACGTGGTCAGCATAAGGGAAGAGGCCTAAAGGTGGGACTAGATCAATGTGCCCAAAGACAGCATAAGTGGCAACAATGGTGTAGCCTTTAACACAATGGAATCCTCATGAACCAGCTAGAGAGGAAGCATGGCATTAACACCCAAATACTGGAAAGAAATATCGTTAACCTCCACATTCTGAAGCTTTCACTTCAACTTCTTAATTAATTGGCGACAGGAAATTGAGCTAATACAGAGTTCCTATACAATAAATCGTTGTTTTGAATCTGTGGGAAAAAGAGAAATTCATGGAGTCCCCTAAACTCTGAAGAGGATTAGGAACTACAGAATTATGCCTTCTGGATTAGCTTCATTGTTTAAGAAGTTGCCACATTTCTGAGGTACCTTTTAAATTTGCAAACACAGGAAGGTAAACAGGCTACAATCTGAGAACGAAAACCAATCTCAGAGGCCAGACAACTGGAACTTTTACACTGTTATATAAAAGCCCCACCCAATTGGTCATATTTAGGCTCAAATTTAAAGAGAAAGTAGGTGGAAAATGGAGACCCATATATTACATGGGCTCTAAAGTGTCCTGAAATAACCAAGGAAGTGAAAGTCTCCAGGGCACCCAACAAGGTAGATTAGGTACCAACAAAGATATATCTATCTACCAGAGTACCTGACCAATGAAATCATAACTGTCCACGAAGGGGAGGTGATGGACAGGAGGATAAAGCTTTAAACCCCATAACTATAAACTTGCCCGAGTGCTGCCCCTATCTTTTAATCATGGTTGGGGTGCCGCCACTACTGGAAAACCACTCAGTCCTGGGGAGAATTACGAAATAAGTTCACACACTGGCTAAGTGTGCATATGAATTTTAACCCAACAGAAAGCCGTGAAATTATCATGACTCGTAGAGTAGACTGGATTGGTCGCTCAAGGAAAAATGTTGCCAGAGATTGCATCATGGTTAATTTTAGGCACCCTGAATTCATGAGGAAACTACTGAATGTACAAACGTTGGTGACAGCAAACGGCTCAAAGTTTGTAACATTGCCCTTGGGTTTCTTCTACAAGCCGGTCAAACAAACATTCCGCCTGCCAGTCCGGGGTATTCAATTACAGCCAGAGTGGGGACTGACAAGTGGAAACAGTTTTGCAGTCTTGTCGGATGGTAATGAGGTGGACTGACTGTTCTAAAAGGGGCACGTGTTGGCATCGGGTCACCATATTACAAGCAAAAGATTTACAAACACGGATTCCGAAGCTTCTGGAGAGTGGTAACCACTCATAGCTCATGTTGAGCATGTAGGCCCAATTATCTCTTTGGAAAACATTAAGGATAGGACCCTTATGCAGATTTTTGGGTGCTCTATTACAGCCCCTGCCCTCATGCCTACGTCTGCTAAGAAACCCAGAGCTAAAAATATGGAGTTGGAATGTTGCAGGACTCCACTCAAAGATACTCCTAACGGATTGGAAAAAGTTTGTTTAACTGTATGATTTTATCCTACTGCAGGAAACCTATGAAATTAACCCCACTGATTTTGATGGTTGTAGGTGTTTTAGCCTTCCAGCGGTACCACCTTGCTCTGGTCTTGCTTCGGGTGGGCTTTCCACTTGGTTTAATCTCCTAATTGGCGGTTCTACAGCAGTGATGAAGACACCTGTAACAGACTTTCAAGCAGTTATGTATAAGGGGGCTTTGACTGGATTGTATTATTTTTAGCATGTCCCCAATCAAAAATGTCCAGGTTTATTTTTATTTATTTCAACACAGGTAGAGAAGAAATCCGAGCAGGACCAGCAAATGTATCTTTGTCTAGGGGGTGATTGTAATGCTAGATTACCTTGCCAGCAGGCAGGGGGCGAGCAAATGGCCTACAGTAAAGTAGATGAGCGGGCCAAAGAGTTGCAGTCTTTTGTTACCTCCTCTGACCTATGTAAAGTTTTGGCAGGAGAGGGGAGTGAAATGCAAGGTCTGACTACTTTTAGATGAAAGAACAGTCTCTCGATCATCAACCCTGTTTTTATTTTTAATAATCTTAGGCATGTACTGATCTATGGTACAATTGTTGGCAATAATTTTGTGGACCATAACCCGATCGAGATCACCCTGGCAGCACCATATAGATTGATTCACCCGGAAGCCGCGGGCCTCACTAACCTAAAACCAACCATAGAATTTAACACCTTGAATGCTACAGCTAATCCTCCTGGATGCTGACCTCTCTTGATTCCCATTGTTCATGACGAGCTCAGCTCGTCATGAGCACACGACCAGTGTACTGCATGAAGAGCTGAGCTCGTCATGACCAGGGAAGGGGTTAAGATTGCGTCAGAAGCAGCCTGCCTTCCCAAAATATCTTAAAAGAGCGATGGCAGAGAACCTTCAGTTGGTTATGGGATGTTTATCAGAAGGTACCAACAGTGAAAGTTTGATTATGTCTGCTGCCAATTTTATCAGGGTTTTATGTGTCTTAATATTTATTACAGATCATGTCTTATGGTGCTTATGTTTTTTGTACAGCATTTGTATATTGGCATACCATCTGCATGCTTTTATGTTTTAAAGCCGAATAAAGAGGTTTCCGATTCAGACTGCTGAAATACTGAGAATGCCATGGCACTACAGAAGCAAAACCCTAGTACCAAGGAAGTTGCTGATAACGCTCACGTGTGGAAAGCAAAAGATTGTGAAATACTTCAAATTTAGATCGAAATACTGCACACACTTCTATAATGACGATTGTTTTGTGAGCACAGGAAGAAAGGAATTTTAGTAGAAAGGTATTTTAGTAGTTTTGGTAAAACATGATCAACTTAGTAAATAACCCACCCTGCTTCAAGCATTTCTCCAAAGCCATCTGTAGCTGAAAATATTAGAATGAAATGTTTCTTTAGGAGTCTTTCTGCTCAGAGAAATGATGCTTAGCGATTCAACCAATGCCTTGATAAAGAAGTGCTGCTTTGATACTCCCCAAAAGAGCATAGTACAGATTTAGCTAAATGTCCTCAGGGGCAGCAAAGAAATATGCTAAGAACCCATCCGGTTGGGCAGGAGTCTCAGGCCTTAACAAAACTCTTGTTGCATTCTTTATTTTAAGTCATTAGATTTGGGTTGGCAGTGCAGCTGTCACATAGACCCTTTGCTTACAATATTCTCAAAGGCGGTTTTGGATCCAGACCTTTCAACCACTGACTTTATTGGACTAACCTCTTCCAGTCATTGGCTTGAGACTTTGTCAATCACATCTTGGCCCAGTCAAAGAATACTCCTCTCTCGCCTGATGCTATTGGCTGTTAGGTTCCATCTTTCCAACTCCAAAGCAGTGCTTGCATTGAACTGGATAGAGATAAGAGGTTCTCATGGCTCTCTCGAGATTTCTCCCAACTGCCACCACATATTGGCTCTCCCTCTCGCCCCTTTAACTTTCCCCTATGTGCTCCTCCTCATTGCCTGCCCACTCTTTCTTTCCTCCTTCCCACCCACGGTCTCCTGTGAGCTCCTCGTCCCTTCCTACCTGCCACCTGCTCTCCTTTCACCTTCCCAACTGTCCGTCTTTCCCCCCTGTGCTCCTCATTCACCCTGCCCGCCATCCCCTCTTCTTTCCCCATCAGCTATGCGATCCTGGCAGTGTCTCAATGTCATCAGAATGAGTTTTTTTCTCCATTTCTAAGAAACAAAAGTTGGTCGCTATTAAAGGCTACCTTGTATTTAATATATTCATCGTTGCTTCTATATCAAAAGATGGCTGGTGGCAAGGTGGGAGTTCATTAACAGTCCTTGCTTTCTTTCTAGCTATATATTAGAAACTGATGAAGGACTATAATGAAGGGTCCGTTGCAATCCAATCTTGACAGGATGGTATGGTTGGCGAAGGAGCTTTAGTTACGGACTATTTGTTGTTTCTTTGTCTGACTTTAATGTGCTTATGCTGTAAGAATTAGTACATTAAACCCAGACCCAATAGCTTTGCAACTGCTTTTTGTTCATTCTCACTAATTAAGCCGATGATTTTTCCTGCGGCTTGGTTGTTGCATGGAGCTAACCGAATATTAGCATTTCATTTCACACAAAAATGTTTCAGACTGCAGCTTTATTAGTCTGGCATGACACTACTCTACTCCACTGTCCTGGCCTACCGCCTGCTGAACTGTCCAAAGCCTTCGCCCACGTAACTGTTTTGGTTCGTGACTGGGTAGTGGAGGGGAGGGGAGCGCTTTCCTCTCCATACAACAACAAACACCACCACTGAAAGGGTGAGCCGAAAGTGCATGTATTAGAGACAGGTTCAAAGCGTTCCACCAATCAATGACTTGAATTTAGCGTCTGTGTTCTGGTCCACCACAGGGCCTAGCTGGATTTGGTCGACCTTTCACGCCGGTTTCAAACTAGGATTATAAACAGTTTAGACTGAATGAATCTCTTGACTCCTTGAAGTCTCGGAATGGATTAAAAAGAGTCCCATTTTAGGAAACAAAGCCAGGAGTGCATTATTAAGGACCCCACCTAACTGTTTGGGCCCAAGCCGAATTCATGTATCATTATCCTCTTGGCGCGTTTTTCGATGAGCTTGACGGGCCTCCAAACATTACCGCTGGAGGGCTACAAAGATCATGTTCATCTTGGTAGGAGGCGAAAAACTGTTGTGGCTGCCAACACTAAACAACATTAGAAGCTAAGTCAAAACTCCGAGCATAGCTCCACCCAAGGTTTGAAAGGCTCAGACAGTGAGGTCACCTCATGCTCCTGTGGCAGGAAAAACATGAAACTAGTCAATAGGGTACATGTAGCAATGCCAGCATGAGATGAGCAGGAGTGGCCCTTTCTTTGCTGAAGACACGGGGAGAATGGCTTTTCTTTTCAATAAGGTTTCATTAGTCCTACCTACACTGCAGAACATTCCACTGCCTCTGTAAATCCGTGGAGTAAACCCGATATAGCTCACAAGGATTGTATCTGAAATAAATCTTTGCAGTGAAAAGAGGCACTATTTGAAATGCCCGTTTCCAAACAAGTAATAACAGAGTAACGTTTCGTAGCCAGAACAAACGAAAAAGGAGTAGAACCTTTAAAAATGTCTGCTTAACATTGATGTCAAATGTTGCATCGAAATGCTGATACTAGTTAAACATTAAACACGGCCATGGCGTTCACAAGCCAGGAATACTCCACATTCTTGCATGCAAAAGACCCCAAGAGAATGAAGGAAATTATTTCCATCTGGTATGCGTTCCCTCTGTTAAATAATATTGAAAACTGAAGTAACTGAAGAAAAATGATGTAAAAGGAGCGCAGAGCAGATGTTAGACTGTATGTTCTATCTGCAAATACCATGCGTTGTGTAACTAAATGCTTGTAACGCTGCAAGCTACTCTGGCCATGGCAAAGAGGGAACTATTTATTTTCTTACTACATTAGGAATTTACCAATGCCCCCTCCTTGTGCTGCGTTATAAAATACATTAAAGAAAATAATAAATACGTGTGAAAAAATGCCACGGGGGAGTGAGATCAATATTTGGATCAATGAGAACTGCGCCACTAGAGCTCAATGCATATGCAAACTTGATTATATCAGGTCATCACTGGAAAGCACTGCCCAAATGTAAATTATTGTTACTGTGTGGGTCCCTCGCCGTTCTCCTGTGTGAGGGGCTCTGTGCACACCTAAGTGGGTTGGCAAGCACCATCACGCCAGGTAGGAAGCAGCTAGGACATACAATCCTACTGGCAAGCAGTTCATGAAACGCATTCAATTGGTCATACCCCAGGAAGTAGTATCAGAGAGGAGTAGAAGATAAACTGCCTCAAATGTCACAGGCTTGGCCTTGTCACACAAGCCAATAGAGGCTTCACACGTTGCTCTTGTTCGTTAGTCATTAGGCAGGACTAATGAACAAGAGCAAGACTTTAGAAAGAGCAAAGAACGAGCCAGGTTGTCAGTGAGGAGGGCATCTATGTCGGTATTCTGGACCATACTTCTTCCCATGGGCCCTAGATTGTGCCTCTATCACCTGCTTCAATAGTAAAAAAAAAACATGCACTAATTGGAGGAAAAATGGGCCCTCAGATTCTTGTGCCTCGTGTCACTGCACCGGCTGTATTGTTGATAGCTACACCCCTGAACTGAATAGACAGATAGACAGATATAGATAGACAGATCTAGATAGCCAGACAGATATAGATAGACAGACAGACAGACAGACAGATAGACAGATAGACGTACTTTTCCTTGTTTTAAGGAGGCAGGACTGCCTGGAGAAGTCAAAACTTTACCTTTACATATTTACTACCCGGGGACGCCCCTCTTCCTCCCATTCCTTATTTCCGAAATGTGTGAATTATCTGGGACTGCATGTACCTATTGCTTTCGGAGCACAGCGCCATAACATACAAGCTTTTCAGAATGGGATCCACTGACATCTACATGAATCCATCCTTTGTATGCACCATGAAGGTGGGTACTCCTTATAAGAGGATGTTGTGTTCCACTTAGGGAAGCTGGCATGTTCTAGCAGCCCATTTGTTTCTAAAAGTACAAAAAAAGATCAAATACTTTATTTCCTAATGGGTCCCTTTTGATATATAGTGCAAGACACTTCTACACTTGGATTGCTGGCAAAAAAATGTCAACTTGGAACTCTGTCTTTGAGGACATTTTGTGTAAACAGTTATTATTGGATAGTGTCCTCACGAATTATGAAAATCAGTTTCTCGACCAACCCCACTTTGCAGAGTATACAGCACATAAAGCAAAAACAAGCCATCATGCTAGCATAGTATAACATAGTGAATGGGATTGGATTAAAGAGCAGCATACTTGAATGCACTCCCCACTGCTCATGAGAGATATGCATTTAAGTACGTTTTTGGATTCAGACTATCCATAGTAAGGGGCACTTCATGGCCTCACATGATTAACCATCCCACGAGGTCACAGCTAGGGAACTACCCCTGAGCAGTGCCTAGTAGGTTTGGAATTATTCGGTTTGGTTACAAATAAGAGGGTTGGTACACAACCAATCAGGAAATGCCTCATGACCTATTTCAGCAGTACAAAAGCCCCTTTTAAAACACTTGCAAAATAATCTTCATAGTCCGAATGCCATTATCACTTACAGAATCCTCTGGTGGGCGCTGGATCTTTTCCCAATCGACTGAAGGGCCCTTTTCTTGCAAAAACCTGTGAAATAGCTTCTGAAACCCTTCGAGATCTTTTTTCGAATGCTGAAATAAAATCAGAAATGAGAATTAGGCAATGTTTACAAATGCTATGTGCCTATTTGCAGTCTATGCTTCCACTAAGCACGTTGCCCTATAATGCACTTGGAATGTTCACTGCGGAGGATAGGGGTGGCTGACGCCCTCGGGATCAAGTCTTGGTTGAATCATCAGCTCCTTCCCTTACTCCCTTGGAACGAGCGAAACTTGGAAAGGCGCCAAACAAGAGTACTTTTTTACGAACGTGGCATGACCTTCCAAGTTCCCTGACCATCTGACAAGTTTATTAAAGTATAGAATAAAATATTTTTGTTGTGAAAGATGTCAGATAGCCAGCAGAAAAAAAGAAGTCTGTTTTGGCAGTCCACACATCATTCGTGTGATTTCATCTTGGCCTGCTATGGAGAACACATCACGTGAAATTTAAAGACAGACTAGAGGCTGTTAGGCTACGGCCATGATTAAATCAAGAGTTATCTGGGCAAAATATGGGTTCTGTAAAGGGTGCAAGCTGAGAAAAAGGAAGGGCATGCAATACAATTCAAATCCGTGATTTACCCACTAACACATTTTCTAGACGCACTTTAGTGGTGCTTCAAGGGATTGTTAATGAAAATCAAAAGAGTTTTAGCTGTTAAGCATGTGCCCTTGTCGGCCTCCTCCTGCCGGATATAAATTACTTCCAGGTATGTATGTGCTTTCCACTCAGGAGATCAATCCCTCAAGCCAGGTACATAGTGATGTGGTGGTGGGTCACGTGGATCTCCCATTGGCACTACGGAAGAAGCTAGTGCTCGTACATAATCCCACACTTGCAAAGAATCGCCATTAGTGGTGGAAATGAAAGACTGGAGCACGGGGCTTACAATGAGACTAAGGGGGATGCGCAACATGACTTGATCAAGGGGTTCAATCCAAGAATTAGTGCAAAAACAATACCGTAAAAAGGGAGCGAGAAGACCGCATCGCAGTAGTCTGTAGGAGATTTGAGTCTTGAAGCAAACGTTCAGAGATGCACTGAGCTTCCAACGTATGGCAAAATAATGCAACTACCAGATGTTGTGCAATAGAGGATCCGAAGCTACATGTAGTTGGCATATCCATATGAACCTGGAATATCTGCTTTCAGCAAAATTACATAGCCCCTCATTAAATATTAAGGGCTAAAAACTGATCCCTGTGCAAACAGGTGATCAGAATTATGAATTGTGTGGTAATTCTCAAGCCCTAGCAGTTTTCTTCTGATACATTTCTCAAGGGTTGACCTGCTGGAATTTATCAGGGGAACAGGTCCCCAAAAAACATGCAGAATTTGGTATGTTAAAGTCAGATTCTGCATCTTCTGCCTCATTTCCCTGTAGTAAACTCGAAATAGGAGGTATTTACTAAACATGGTACCTCGTCAACCTGAAAAAAGCATCTGGGGTAATGGTATTTACCAAGTGTGGTAAATACCCCAACCCTTCTCTGACAAACGTGTAATGAGGGCCTAAAGGAGTTAGAGGAAAACAAATGTGACAATACAATCCTGCCTATTAAAATTGACAACCAAAATTGGGTAACATCACCTAAGCTGACTGAAGAACAAGACTGTCAATCAATCAGGGATTTATAGAGAGCACTACTCACCCGTGAGGGTCTGAAGGACTCAAGTGCCCGCTATGCAATCCCACTGATGTAGCAGTAGAGTATTGCACCAGGCACCTAACCTTGTTAATCACTCAGTGGGGAACGAACATGGGCTGCCAGGGGGTTTTCAAATCTTGGTGGGCAAGGTGAGACCAAGTTGGAACACACAAAAATAATGTTCTCGTTAGTATTTTCTACGGTGGTGAAGGGCGAGTACACAAATCGCTATTCCTCACTACTTGGTCATGTCTAGGAGTGAAAGTTTATGTGCCAATTACAGCTTATTCTGCACCATGGTTTTGTGTGTGGCAGTCCATGTAACATAACTTTGTACTTCTCCTTGGAGAGCAGAATTACTAACTTCAGCCCCTCTATTTGCATCGTATAACAACTTGTTTTGCAGAGTTCCATGGCTACATAGTCTTCATACGCTGCCCACCACCAAAACAAAACCTGACCGACAACTCCATGTCCAAGGAGAAACAGAAGGATTTACATTCTTTGATTTTTTTTTTATAGTACATTTGTAGATTTGGGACCGAAATTAGCATATTCGTTCTCAAAGTATAACCTTGTGAGTGTAGTAGAAACTCAGTATAGTGCATAAATGAGGAAATACTAAAATGGTATACATGCATATTTACCAACTGGTTGAACCAGAGCGTAGTGGAGTGGTGCAGGAAAGTGTGCAGAGGTGCACGGGAGGGGCGAACTTGAGCTGGACAACCTTTAATAGGGCAAGCAATGGCTGACTAGGCTGTGGTAGATTTACTTTGGGAGCCAATAGATTGAAATTTTGTTCTAGATGGGTTAAGTTGGTCATGTTGGATTATGGTACTGCAACAATGAAAGGCCTTTCATCGATACATGATCTAAGTATGTGTACTGAAACGATGTATTTTTGTCTCCTGGCATTACAGGAGGTGCACTGATCAAAATTTCCATTTATAAGCAGGTTTAGTATGTCTGAGGTATGGGTGTCCTGTAGAATTGCCACTTGTGGCAGATTTCAACAAAAAGTGGATTAAATAAGCGAAAGTTCCACGGGAACTACCTTATATCTCTACACAAACTAAATATTCTGTAAACGCAATTCCAATTTAATAAGCAGCATTGACTCATAAGCAACTTATGATCATTCTTTGCCAACAGGATCCAGGTAAAGGCACAACTAAGAAGCAAACACAAATACTGCATGGTTTTAATATTCATTAATATGTGAGGCTCAAATTGAAAGAGAATCAGAAATAATCAAAGATCTCACAAGCTGATCCGTTACAGAAAACTGGTTCACTTCTTTGCTCCCGAATACTTTGAGAAATGAAATAAAATCCCCTATTCCTCCAAGGGCATTTTGCCAACTCTTAACACCCCCCAGACAACGATATATATGTGGAAAAGCTGCCAATTGCCATCATAAGCGACAAACTCTTTTTTAACTATACTTCAAAATAATGATAAGATTACATGTCCTCTATCTCATTCTTATTGAACCACTAGCAACAAACTGCCAAGATTGTTTATTTTCAAAACTAAACAGTTCTATACGAGATAAAGGGAAGCCTCACTCACAAGAGGCGATTAAGTAACCTAGAGATGGAAGCCAGAACATTTTTTTTAACTGTGCACTGGAACCACCATTTTACACTCCTTGCAAGGTGCCCCTGCAGAGGGTACCAATCAAAACGTCACCAGTCAGTGCCCTACATCTACCCAAACACAAAATCAGGTTAAATGACACACAGCCCACTAAATACATGCCTGGGTGTGAGGGACCCCAGACAGTGTCAATAGTCTCCATTCCAGCAGCACATGTAAAGAAGAATGTGCTCCCCCGTAGAATTCCTGCTGCCACAAACCATCAGTCTCTCCATTGCTTTCTTTGAAGCAGCAGTTGCCACCCTCGATCATGGGATGGGCGAACACTTTGAAGGCATACCATTACAAGCAAACCCTGTGTTCTGCTGAGCAACACCAAAAGAAAACTATGAGCATACTCTGTGAGCTCACAGACTGTTATGTTTGCGGAATAAAAAAAAAACATGGCAGGATAAGAAATGTCACACTAGGGCATCATAGCACAGCTCTCTATGACACGGAGTTGCCTTTTTAGCAACTCAGACTGCTTCAAGACCCAGGAAAGTGGAAGTGAGGGCGGAGATCATGTAAGAATATGCACAGAAGCTTTATATGCACTGCTGGGGGAGTGGAAAGCCTTGAGGGCAGAACTGAGGAGAGTGGTAGAAAAGAAAAGCAGAAATCATGTTATGTCGGTCCTTGCAACAGACACTGCCACTTATTATATATATATATATATATATATATATATATATATCCAAACAATGATTCCTCCGACTGGAGGATACCATGGAGTCGCAATAACCCAATCGTAATCCACAAGGAAGTTGGTTCGAGTTAGTTTATTTTTCAATCCATGGGGTGTCAAAACAAAAGCAAAAGGTTTTTGCTTTTATTTTGACACCCCATGGATTGAAAAATAAACTAACTCGAACCAACTTCCTTGTGGATTACGATTGGGTTATTGAGACTCCATGGTATCCTCTAGTCGGAGGAATCGTTGTTTGGATATTATAGCGGTTGGGCTCAACCGCAGGAGTAACGCGGCCACACTTTGTAGCGCCTACCGGGAAAGAAAGTGAGCCATATGGTGTGTTATATATATATACATATACATATACTACTACTACTACTACCACTACTTGATCACATTTACGATCCCGGATACCATTGCAGCTGTCACCTCCAGGCCTGGCAGTATGATAGCCAGGAACTGGAACCGAGCAAATATCGAGAAATTTCACACTATATTGACCAACACAGCCCCCCAGACTCAAGACTTCTCTACCTCTAGCCAATCTGCAAATCTCACCACATGGCTGGAGAACGCATACAATATAGTCGCCCCTCAAAAAAACATTAAAACACATAGACCCCATGATGCTCAAAAGTGGTTCTCCCCAGAACTTAAAGAAACCAAGCTAAAACTTCGACAAGCTGAACGGAAGTGGAGGAGACACTACAACCCGGCACTTAAACTAACGTACCTACTTCTCTTAAGAGAATACAAATCTTTTATTCTCTTATGTAAAACGGAGTACTTTTCCGCAAAAATAGCTAACTCAGCCAACAAATCAAAAGAGATCTTCTCTATTGTAGAGGAACTCACAGGTCCGGCGAGAGTGACTGCACCATCTGAGCACTCTCAGCAGCTCTGTGACTCATTAAACCATTACTTTTTTGACAAAATTACTGCAATAAAAACGAGAATTCCTCAACCGACCATACTCACTACAACACGTCCGGCAGGTCAGAAACCAGTGTCCTTTAACCAATTTTCGCCCATTACTTTGGACTCTTTCTCAGAGTTGATGATCAAAGTCAAGTCAGGATCTCCCCTGGACAGTGCCCCCCCCCCCGCATATCTTGCGTGAAGCCTTCACAGTCTGGCACCTCCTACATCCCTTCTCAATTCGTCACTCAGCAGGTGGCCGAGATTCTTGCTATCTTTAAGAAACCTGGAGTCGACTCTCAGGTCATGAGCAATTATCGTCCAATCTCCCTTTTGGGACCCCCTGAGAAGGGCTAGAGGGTTGGGGGGTCTCTACCCTGCCGTGTTTTCCACTCTTGTTTTGGGCTCTCTTGTGCCTCAGTTCTCCTGAAAAACAAGATGGTGGCCAACACTTCCTGGTTTGGACAGGTTGGAATGTTGACAGTCGACTGCCAGCCAATCAGAAACTCGCTCGCGCACGTAAGGGTACGTGCACGTACGCGTACGGTACGCGTACGGTGCGCGAACGGTGAGCGCATATAGATATATAATTTGCTCAAATTCAATTTTCTCAACAACTACTGTAGGGATTTTCACCAAATATAGAAAAGGAACTACTGCATACCTGTCCCAACCATTTTGCCAAATTTGGTGTAATTCTATTCAGCCGTTCGGGCTGTAGCCGTGTCTAAAGGTCCCTATGGAAATTAACATGGGGAAAACACGTTTTGGGACCCCCCTTTCGGCCCCCGCTTGACGAATCCCCCCGAAACTTTCAGGGAAGGAGCGGAGCTGGCCAAAATTCTGGAAAATTACACTCAGATTCCTCAATCGGCGCCAAAGTTATTCCCAATAGAATGTTGAGCGCATATAGATATATAATTTGCTCAAATTCAATTTCTCAACAACTACTGGAGGGATTTTCACCAAATATAGAAAAGGCACTACTGCATACCTGTCCCTACCATTTTGCCAAGTATGGTGTAGTTCCGTTCAGCCATTTGGGCTGTAGCCGTGTCTAAAGGTCCTATAGAAAATGCAATTTGAAAAATTTCTAATTCAATTTTCTCAAGAACTCCTGGAGGGATTTTCACCAAACATACAAAAGGCACTGCTGCATACCAGTCCCTACCATTTTGCCAAATCTGGTGTAATTCCGTTCAGACGTTCGAGCTGTAGCCTTGTCAGAATGTCCCTATGGAAATTAACATGGGGAAAACACGTTTTGGGACCCCTCCTTTTTTCTCAGCCCCCGCTTGAAGAATCCCCCCGAAACTTTCAGGGAAGGAGCGCAGCGAGGAAATTTAAGGAAAATTACAGGCAGATCCCTCAATCGGCTCCAAAGTTATTCCCAATAGAATGTTCGGAATTGTCTATGGTAACTAGGTCCTAACTATATATACCTACTGGCTATCGCCAGTAGGTAATCATATATATACATACATACATACATACATACATATATATATATATATATCCCTGTGGAAAAGACCTTCAGAGAAGAGAGTGCAAATGAAAGTCGTACGTAAACGACAGCAAGGTAACAATGAAGAAAAAAAAGGAAACTGGGAGGCATCACACCCAACGGAGATGCCTCTAAGACAGCCAATTGTGTTTTCCCTCTCTCTTCAATATGTCTGTATACAGATTTATTTTCCTCCCACTAATAGATAAATTTTACTGCTGAAGAGAGTTGGAGGGCGCAAAGGTGGGAGGGGAGACATGCGTCTACTGAAGGTTGTTCTATAGCTCTAGCATACCCTCTCTCACTTGTTTATGTGCATTAGACTTATGTGCGGCCACATACATTAGGCTTTGAGAATTAAACTCTGGCCAGGGTTCTAAAAGACATAGGCTGCCTTGAGGCTGTTACGATGATAGCAGATGATGTTTAGACAAGACAAGGGCTGGCCCAGAAGAGCACTGTGTTGCTTATGAGAGTGTTACTGATATGATAGAGAACTCAGAACTTTTGCCTATTTCATTCCAGCAATTTTGTGGTGCTTGTGGACACAGGTGGGGTGTATTGAAAACAGAGAGCATTAGACTCAGAAGGTCCAGACTACAGCTTGCTTGTTAAAAGAGCCATGGTAATTAAGCAGATTGTGTGTGACAATATCAATAACAAAAATATTAACTGATATAACTACTGTGGTCTAAATTTAATTTACAAAAGTTTTGCGCCTTTGGGTGTGGATTTCATAATATGTTCTTCCAATTTTTTCCGTTTACATTTTTATAAAAAATGAATACCAATCTATTTATTTTGTAATGTAAATCTACTTGAGAAACAGTAATTTAAGCTGAAACGATGTATTTTCATAATACATAAAATTTCAGTAGCACATAAGTTTCCAAACATCTTGATTCCATTAGCCAACGATTTTTGAATGGCTGGTTGTACAAGCAGGGAAAAATATGTAAAATAGAGTTTGACAGATATATATATAGATATATATATATATATATATATATATATATATATATATATATATAAAAGTAACATTTTGACAGGTAACTTCCTTAACATATAATGAATGAAGAGTGTTGTGGTGTATGGGGCAGAAGAAAGTGAGAGAATTATATTGAGTGGGTAGTATAGGTTCAATGGACATCGATATTGTGGGTGGGTATAAGGCATGCCTTTTACTATCTACCAGTGTGTGGTATTAAGGTGTGCTTTATAAGATGATGTTTTCTAGGAAGGTTTTGACTTTTGCATAAGTCATCATTACAGCTGGTGCCCTAAGAGCAGGCACTCGCGAGATGAGATACTGCTTGTCGAAGTCAGGCTGCTCGAGGTACACGCAGCAGTGTCAAGCGGGTGCCAGCTCACTCTCTGGAGTAGTGCGGCCAGTTTCTCCCAGCGATCCCCTAGGCAGATCTCTCGGTGTGGCTAGACCAGCTGGACGCATTCTCACTTTAGTCCTGGTCGATGGACCAAAGTATTTGTGCAAAGAGAGGATGCGGGGACCAAATCATCACAGGATGCAACCTTCCGAATGAAACAGACTCCTCAGGTGCAATTGATCTACACCACGACGGTCCCTTTTGGTATACGTGGTCACAGAGTTCTGGCACTCTAGTCTCACAACTACTATAATGGTGGACCCTTCAAGTATATGGGATCACTGCAACAAGGCTGTCTGGGCTTGGCGACTTCCGCACTGCGCTAGATACTTGGCTCAGTCTACGCTGACCCTGTCCTGGCATACGAGGGGCACCAAAAACAGTCCTGTACATGAGCTATGGACCGATAGGTGCACATCCAAATCCTTACACTTCGCACAGGGAGTTCGCCCCGTCCTCACCACCTCAAACGATCTCCTCTTCCTCACAGGGCACTCTTGTCCTGGCAAGCAGGCAGGCACTGGTGCTCCAGGACAGGTTGTCTTAATTTCACTGGGTGATAGCCCCTCACCCAGAAAGGAGACTAGCAGGCCTTGGCTTCCAATCCTGGTCACAGGCAGAAGTGTTGCAGAACTTCCCCTGCTCACACAGCCGTCTGGCAGCTTGGCAGCCAACACATTTTTGGGGACTCACCCTCTCACTCCTCCTTTATACTCCTTTTACTGACACCAAATGTGATTTAGGGACCGAGCCTTTGAAGTTTTATGTTGGGGTACTACTTCTTTTGAAGTGGACACTTCTCTTTCTACTTTTTTCATGAAAGATGCCTGCCAAAACGGCAAGACTCCAAAGCGGATTGTCCGACAACACCATTCACAGGAGTGATCAGAATTCACACCTGGAGGTCGGCCACAGTGTAAAGTGCATCAAAAGGTTAATCCCAGGACCTCAGCACCACTCTTTGGGCCCGATGTAGGTCGGTCGGTAACGGCCGAAAATCGGTATTTTCGGCCGTTACCGACCGGTATACCTGAAAGGGTATGTAGGGGCTCAATTTTACAGAATCTGTAAATTTACCGATTCGGTAAATTTACCGATTCTGTAAAATACCGAATCGGTATTTTTACCGATTCGGTAATTCTCCGATGTAGGTGGGACTCTTCAGAGTCCCAGGAGCCTTAACGAATCGGTATTTTACCATCAAATCCAATTTGATGGTAAAATACCGATTCAGGTGTACATGCACATGTGTGCATGCACACCTATGCCATGTGACAGGCAGACCTGCCCTTAGGGCAGGTATGCCTGCCACATGGCACCCGTGCCTGTTTTGGGGGTGCCAGAGGGTGTCAAAGTGACACCCCCTGCACCCTTGTGTGAATCGGTATTTACTGATTCGGTAAATACCGAATCGGTAATGCCCATTCATTTCTATGGGCATAGGAACGAATGGGCATTACCGATTCTGTATTTACAGAATCGGTAAATACCGATTGTTAAAGATTCGGTATTTCAACATCTGGATATACCTACATATCCACACTTTAGATTTACCGATTTTTAATTAGATTCAGATTCAGATTAGCTTTATTCGATTTTTGAATTTAAAATCATAAAAGCAACAACAAAACATAGATAAATACAACAATATATATCAATTTCTAAAACACGATTAAATTGATAAGAGAGGACAGCTAATCAAATAGAAAAACAATTTAAAACAATACCCTGTCAAATGGAACACCTCTAGGACACACAGTGCTATTAGGTCGGAAAGTGCGTTTTTTGAACAAAGGTTCGAATCTGTTAAGAGCTAGGAAGCTAGGGGCACTAGGTACACAGGGTCCCCCACCCCAGACGTTATAATTGTTTACTGCTGTTCTTGATGACGGAATAGGTGGGATGCTCGGATAAAAGTCATGTAAATCCCAGATGCGAATTGGGCCATCCCACTCTTTGTGCTTGCATGATCGTAAAAAAGGGACTATGTTCATGTGCTTGAATTTAATTAGCACCAAATCCCCAGGGATGGTTTTTGGCAGCGCGCCCAGCCACCCCACCCTCCTGACAGTTAAAATTCCACCATCTAAGTTAGGTGGCAGGGGTCTGTTGGTCTGTAGCCAGGGCATGACCTTGTTTAAAAGGTCTTGACGTGTTTCATATTTTCCCTGGCTTGAAGGTGGGACCCCAGATATGACTGACACATAAGGGGCGGCTTCAGGTGGCAAGTCAATTCGTAGCATTTTAACAGGTTCGGGTTTGGCCTCAGTATGTTTTATCAGCGGGTGAATTTTGGCCGGTTTGAGGCCTGTAGCAGGCGACAATGTTTGCGAGGAGGCGTTCTTACGGAGATTTGATTTAGGTATTTCCGGAATAGTGAGGGGGATAGGACAGTTGGAAAATACCGGTTTAATACTTGGTGAAATGTGCGTTTTCATTGTTTGTTCAATGCTGGATAACCTGTCCCCCAAATCGTTAATTTTGGTCACCAGTGGTGATATGAGAGATGTTAGCAAATGTTCAAGCTCGGCCAACAAAGATGGTTGAAGGGGTGATGCACGGTTTTCTATTTTTCCGTACACCGTCTCCCCCATCGGTGTAATTGGGTTGGAGGGGAGAAGAGCAGGACAAGTACGTACAATTGGATTTTTGGCTTGCTTCTCTTTAACAATATCGCCATTGCGAATGTTAAACTCCGCCGGAGGTGTATTGGCTAAGGTTTTGTGTTTAGTCAAGTGAAGCAGTGGATCCAGCAGGGTGGCGTTTACATCATCTGGACTGGTGTCCTTGCTTATGGTGGGCAGTATGTCCGGTATATAATTGGTTCCACATAGTGCGTTCAGATCCTCCCAGAAGGACATAATGAAAAAGCAGTATGGCTAGGAAAGTCACAATATGAAAAATGAAATTTCAGTACCTCTTCATAGGAATTGTAAGATGGGTGGCCCGTCCCGACCTCCTTTGGCCTCCGAGGGCCACAGAGGGCCCGCCCTTTGCCCGGGCTGGTCCCGCGCGCGTCCCGCGAGGCGGGAGGGGCGGCTGCCACTTATGCGCCTCCGGGCGCTGCAGAATGCTCCGGCGTTTCGGCGCCCCCGGTGGCAGTGAGGGGATGCCGGGATTTGAAGTCTTTGGTCTCTCCCCGCCGCGACCGCGATGTCAGGAGCGGCGTCGGTGGGGGGGGGGAGCGAGTGCAGCAGCGGTGGGTATGATGCAGATAGAGGAGCTGGGCCCCCACAGGTAAGAGCCCCCGCCAGCAAAAGACCCCCGCTCAGCAGCAGGGGCGGCTGCCACTTATGCGCCTCCGGGCGCTGCAGAATGCTCCGGCGTTTCGGCGCCCCCGGTGGCAGTGAGGGGATGCCGGGATTTGAAGTCTTTGGTCTCTCCCCGCCGCGACCGCGATGTCAGGAGCGGCGTCGGTGGGGGGGAGAGCGAGTGCAGCAGCAGTGGGTATGATGCAGATAGAGGAGCTGGGCCCCCACAGGTAAGAGCCCCCGCCAGCAAAAGACCCCCGATTTTTAATTACCGAATCGGTAAAATTCGGTAATTAAATATCGGTAAATCTAATTTACCTACATCTGGCCCTTTATGATTTCCTTAGCGGCCCCCTGTCTCTTCATGAAATGTGTCCAAGCCCCTTCCTTGTGATCTACCACTGAATCAGAGAGCAGTTTTTTTAAGTGTGGAGGGAGTGTCTTCCTTTTCCCTCTAGTGTGTGTTCCACCCAGCTCACAAGAATGCAGCAATATACAATCTGTCGGGGGCGGGGGGGTATTCCTCTCCTCCTCATGCCTTCAGCAGGCAAGCCTGGCTTCCCAGAATGGAACCAGGGTCCTCCATTTAATCTACCATTACAGGCACACTTACTAATGTAGATTCATGGCACACTTACAGTCCAGCACTAGTCCTCCATGCACTGTACTATTACATGAACGCATACATTAAGTACACACACTCAGTCTGTTCACACTGTTAAGCATCAAACGTTTCTATATTTATATATATAACCAGGGTGTGTTATTTACAAACACGCACACACTGCCAGCACACACATTTACCATGTGAGCGCTGTTCAACACTTTACCCTTCATGTATTGTACTTCACCCAGGTACATATAGACCCAGCACACGCTCTCATCGCACACGCAATGCAAAGCACTACGTCTTTTATGACATGCATTCCTCACAGCCATACATACACTCAGCACATGCACGAAGCTCACACGTGCTACACAGTGCTGCTCTAATCCTGTACTATAACCTTCCCAGGCACACATCCTACCAGCGCAAAGGGAGTACTCCTGCGCTATGCAGCACTCCACATCTACCTGATGTGGGCCACGGGTGAGTTTAACACTCAGCAGCTGAACTTTTAAAAAGGTGAGGGAGTCTGTAGGCCTCACTCCCATAACTAAGAGTAAAAAAGTCCTGTTCACCATTGCGGACAACACCACATGCTGCCACCACCACCTTGTGCTGCTTACCCCCTGGTGATGGTGCCAACCTTCCACCACTATGAGGGGAGCGCTTTGGTGCCCCCCTCCTGGTCCAATAAGACCGCAATCTGTGAGACAGCCTATGTCATGGTGCACACGCATGATCCGTGTACACCTAGAACCCCCCCAAAAAAACAAAAATTCAGCATTAGTGATCCAGACACTCAGGTACACGTCTTTACTATGAAGAGGACATTTCCATTCCAACAGTATAGTTGTGATGCAAGTGTCGTAGAGGGTTCATTTTAGTCCAACAAGCCAATCGGAGCCCCATTTTGATTCAGCTGAGCGCGATTTTGTTCTCTTTTTCTTTGACATCAGGAACTTTAAGCTCTAGATTTCTCCTCTTGTGGGATTGCGCATCACTTAGGAGTCATGAGGTTGTTTTCTTTTCAGCGACACTGATTTAATGACGGTGGATGTTATCCGATACTCTCTAGGTTAAGCGGAGCACTGTGATTAGTCATCTTTTCTGGGCACTTGCCACACCCCGTGGATTTCATGATATTAACTCAAGTGGGATGATATTTTTGTAAACTATATTTAGGACACAAAATGTTTCTAAGATGATATTTCAGCCATGATATTCTGATAAGGCGGCTATAAATAAAAAAATAAATATGTTCAATTCCTAAAACCGAGGGCAGCATTACACCTCAGTCTTGGGACAAAGTTTGTCGGGAGAGGGTGGGTGTAGAAGTGGGACAAGTGAAATCTAAGAAGTAAGAACAACTTTCCTCTTTGTACAAACAGCATAGCTTCCATGTAAACAACCCAAAATAAAATAATTAGCATTAATGGAAACTCCAGATATATTTATTTGTGTACTAGAAACATGACATTTTCACCTTCTGTGCATATTTCAATTTGTTGTGAAGCAATGTTTTTGGTACTTAAGAGTAGGGTTTTTTGCATATTCTTTTAAATCCCACAACTCACAAATCAATGACAGAGAATAAGTAAACAGGTACATAAGGAGTGACTTTAGAAAAAGGACTCTTCTGATCTGTTCACCTTTCTGACAGCTGAAACATCACTAACCTTGTGGCTATTGTGGCAGTTTGTACTTAACCTTCGTGGATCTCAAATCCGCATTTGACATGGTGCAGCGTGACCAGTTGTGGGATATCCTTCGGGAATGGGTGTTCCTTTGTATTTATGCCATTTACTGATAAGTTTGTGCCACAATACATATGCGAGGATTAGATATGGGAAAAAGGGGGATCTGACAGCCCCCTTTCCAGTGGAGAAGGGGGTGAGGCAGGGTTGTGTGCTTGCTCCTACCCTGCTTTCCCTCTTTCTAAATGGTTTAATCAATGCCCTGCTGGAAAAAAAAGATCTAGAGTCCCCGAGGTTGGCCAACTATAAAATACCCGCGCTTATGTTCGCGGATGACACGCTGCTACTGTGCAAGTCACCAATGGGCATGCAGCGGGTTCTAGCGGAGTTCTGTAAATTTTGTAAGAAAAGCGACTTGGAAATTAATATTGAAAAAACAAACTATATGGTTTTTAACGCAAAAACCATAAACTGCCCCCAGTCACAAATGAATGGTAAACCCTTGGAAATAGTTTCTACCTTTGACTACTTGCGTCTTACCCTTAATGACAAGATGAATTGGGGTACACAAGTTAAGAAGGCTAATTTAAAACTCATAAGCCATTGGGGGCATCTTAAAAGTGTATAAAATTGTTCTCAAAAAGTTGTAGGCCCGCCAGTGAAAATATATAAAATTCAGGATAGGGGAGACTCTCTCTATGGTGCAGAACTTTGGGGCCCCGGCTATTTGAACTTCCTCACAACAACAGAGAACTATTTTCTTAGACCACTTGTGAACCTACCAAAGAGTACTCCATTAACTCCCTTGAGGATGGATCTCGTGATTGGCCCAATAAATTATTTAATTGCCTCCTGCCCGTTGTTATATTGGCATAGTTTATGGAGCACCCCTGAGCTCTTAAACTTTAGGGAGGAACTGAAGGAAGTACTTTCTATTTTGGGAGCAGGGAACCTACCATGGATAGCATATATTAAATCTAGTCTCTATCGTATGGGGATGACAACTATGTGGTCTTCCCCGGAGGAGACCTGCTCCCTAATTTAAAAAAAAAAAACTTTGAAACACAAAGAATACAATTTATCACAACTCCTTCAGAGTACAAATCTAAATACCATGACCTATAGTTTTTTTTGTGTTAAATCACAATACAGGCTTGAACCTGAGCTAAAGGACATCCAACCACTTCTCGCTAAGAAATTATTCCTGCATATGGGGTGCTCCCTCTCAGAGCTTTTAGAAACTGGAAGGGTAGTACCAAGCTGGACTGTACAGGGTGCGGGTCGAGTGAGGAAACAGATATTCATGTTCTTTTTTTTCCCGGCCTATAGTAGACCTAGGGCCAAATGGATACTCCAGCTTTGTAAAAATACGGGAATAAGAGATTATACCGAGGTTTACAGGCTAATGAAATAT
Organism: Lissotriton vulgaris; assembly: GCF_964263255.1. NCBI lineage: Eukaryota > Metazoa > Chordata > Amphibia > Caudata > Salamandridae > Lissotriton > Lissotriton vulgaris. The sequence goes on from NC_141694.1 coordinate 1,476,206,106, forward strand.
GATACTAGCCAATTGTTTGTCTTTGTAACCTCAAAATCTTTGCTAGCGATGTGGCATATGCGTAGAGTAATTATCAAGATCTACAGCTCCGTAACTATTTAAGAGTCAAAACAACATGTTTATGCTGCTATCCCTATACAAGAATCAGATCTGCTTCCATTTTCTGTGTAAATTTGTAATTACACCACGTTATTTTTATCAATTTTTATTAGAAAATTCTATTGGATTTTTTAACTTATTTATTGAAAAGTTTTTTAATATTTTAAACATGTGTATATTTGCTGGGTTTTATGCAGATTTTTAGCCTCTGCTTTGTCCAAAGATCTAGTATTTCCTTAGTATTGTATAGTTTCTTACAGTCGCCCCAATGATTGTATTTTCAACCGCTTACATACCTCTTTGAGAACGATGTATTGCGGTTTCCGATCATCTTTTTTGTCTGTGCTTTTATGGCTTTCAGCCGAAATAAAGTTTAATTGGACTTGAAATTTAACTAACCTTATTTAGCTTCCAGCTACATCTCTTCTACATACGATGTTTATCTCGAGCGTCTGGTTCCAGGTCTATTTGATTTTTTCCCTTTCTGCTCCTGCTGACGTGTGCTTGTGTTACTTCTGACCAACATCTACAGATGTAACAATGGTCCAATGCTTCAACTTCACACAACCCAGCTCATCACTTCACTACATTTATCAACATTCAAAGAGCAGAGCTGTCAGACAACAAACAGCATGAGAAAGAGAATATTTGTCATTAAGATACAAGAGCATACCTCAAAGTCCACCTTTAATGCGGTTTCAAGTATTTTTTCTAGTTCCATTTTCATGGACAGTTCCAGCTCCTGCCGGATAACCTCTTGAAACTGAGACATCCCGCCACCGGACATTGCCTTGCTAAAATCTGTAAGCGACAAGGAGAAAACAATAATATTAGAAATACGCTCGTCTCAAAACGATACAACAATTAACAAGTACAGTTTCATCGTTAACATACACCGTCATGTGGCAAAATGATTCCTAACCATAACATTGTTATATTTTCATCAAGAGAAAAAAGTGGTACACCAAATGGTTAGTGTCTGAAATAAAAATGAAAAATGTAAGGGTGCATAACAGTGGTAGGAATTATAAACTTGTGCAGACTGTGGACCTTGAAAAACCGATGATATCATAAGAAGAACAATGCTCTTGTCCATTACCTGTACGGCAAACTTTGGCATGAAGCAAAAAGGTGCCTTTATAAAAGGAGCAAATAGTAAACCACGGTTACAAACTTGCTTAGGAGCATAACTTTGCTTAAGTTAATGCACCTACTCCAGGTCTACTGCTATATGACGGATATATGGCAGGATGTGTAAAAGTTGAATTGGAAATCCAGAGCAAGCAGATCGCTTAGCACAAATTTGCCACAGCAGATTCTATACATCACTATTGTTCCTTAATATCTGTATAATGCACTTCCACTACTGGTGTGGTCTTTCAGCGTCTTTTTCTCGACTGGTTGCTTGGAGGCAAGTAACCTGCCTGTCTTATTCAAAAGGTTGCATGCTGCAGCCTGCATACTTCATCCAAACGGTGGCACGCTTGGGTCGCATGCCTTGTCCGAATGACTGCAGGTCAATGCCAACATGCTGTGCCCTGATCGGGTTAAGCTGGAGCAATGAAAGGATGGAAGAACGGGTGCTTAAAGAATAGCCTCAATGAGAAGGACTTGATGTTGTGGCCGAGGCACTAAGGGGTGCATGGAGAAGTCTGGATGGATAGATGAGTGCTGTGCTTAAACGTGCTTTGTTCAGGAAGCCAGTGAGGAGCGCGGCATGCACTGACATGCAGGTACCCATTCACAATAAACATTGGCAAAGCCTTAAGGCCTCCCCTTTGAGATTTATCAGCTTTGCAAATTATTTTTGGTCATGGTGTCCAGCATGGCTAAAAAAACAGAAAAAGACCCAATGATGTGGCCACGTAATTTTGTATTGGAATGCACATACAAAATGATGCCTTCAATCTCGTTTTTGTTTGTTTGTTTGTTTTTTAAATCTTTCATAGGAGGAGCAAGTGGAGGGAGCAGGTATGGGTAAGCAAGGCAGAGGGCAAAGGGAGCTGCACAAAGGGTGAAGGGAGAACCACGCGAGACATAACATAGGGAAAAGGGAGTAGACCATGGGCTAAAGAGCAAACACAGAGAGAGGGGGATAGGAGAGCACACGGGTGAGAAAGCGCATCACAAGCGCAGGGGCAAAGTAGCACTCAGGCGAGAGACAGCAACGTGTAGTATGTGGTGAGAGAAGCACAAGGTAGAGAGAGCAATATGGAATGAAAGGTGAAGAGAAGCACACGAGGGAGACTGCTGGAAAGCAAACGCACTCAACATGCAACGCTTATGCTAAAAGAAACAAGCATTTACAATGCAATGGTTTTGCCTTTGTTAAAGTTAGAGCTATTGGCATTGCTCTTGACATTATTTTTATTTATGTTTTTTTTAAACAGAAATAAATGGCATTGTCATTTACAATGCCACTAGCTTTATCTCTAGCAAATGACACACACAGAGCCCCCCCACACACACCCACACAGAGCCCCCCGCACACACAGCCACACAGAGTCCCCCACACACACAGCCACACAGAGCCCCCCACACACACAGCCACACAAAGCCCCCCACACACACAGCCACACAGAGCCCTCCACACACCCACACAGAGCCTTCCACCCACACAGCACAAGCAGGCAACAGGGGCACACGGAGGCACAAGCAGGCAACAGGGGCACACGGAGGCACAAGCAGGCAACAGGGGCACACGGAGGCACAAGCAGGCAACAGGGGCACGAAAACGAAAACGGAGGCACAAGCAGGCAACAGGGGCACACGGAGGCACACGCAGGCAACAGGGGCACACGGAGGCACAAGCAGGCAACAGGGGCACACGGAGGCACAAGCAGGCAACAGGGGCACACGGAGGCACAAGCAGGCAACAGGGGCACATGGAGGCACAAGTAGGCAACAGGGGCACACGGAGGCACAAGCAGGCGACAGGGGCACGAAAACGGAGGCACAAGCAGGCGACAGGGGCACGAAAACGGAGGCACGAGCAGGCAACAGGGGCACACGGAGGCACAAGCAGGCAACAGGGTCACGAAAACGAGCACAAGCAGGCAAAAGGGTCACAAGCAGGAATTGTAATTTAGACGGGGCTGAAGTGGAGAATGGTCAGTAGGGAAGTAGTGCGGCTGGTGCAGTGGTACCAGGCTGAAAGGTGAGAGGGGCTGTCTGCACCCCAGTTTGGACAGTTTCCACTACCTAACAGGGATTGGTGGGAGGGGGCGTACTTCTTGCTTGCTTTAGGGCTGTTACTTCGGGGACGCAGTGCACGCTCTTGCCTGCTGCCGCCGGGACACGACAACAGGCAGGGAGAGGACAGGCTGGGAGAGGGCAGGGAGAGGACAGGCTGGGAGAGGACAGGCTGGGAGAGGGCAGGGAGGGGACAGGCTGGGAGAGGGCAGGCTGGGAGAGGGCAGGCTGGGAGAGGGCAGGCTGGGAGAGGGCAGGCTGGGAGAGGGCAGGCTGGGAGAGGGCAGGTTGGGAGAGGGCAGGTTGGGAGAGGGCAGGTTGGGAGAGGGCAAGCTGGGAGAGGACAGGCTGGGAAAGGGCAGGGAGGGGACAGGCTGGGAGGGGGCAGGCTGGGAGTGGGCAGGCTGGGAGTGGGCAGGTTGGGAGAGGGCAGGTTGGGAGAGGGCAGGTTGGGAGAGGGCAGGCTGGGAGAGGACAGGCTGGGAGAGGACAGGCTGGGAAAGGGCAGGGAGGGGACAGGCTGGGAGGGGGCAGGCTGGGAGTGGGCAGGCTGGGAGAGGACAGGCTGGGAGAGGGCAGGCTGCGAGAGGGCAGGCTGCGAGAGGGCAGGCTGCGAGAGGGCAGGCTGCGAGAGGGCAGGCTGCGAGAGGGCAGGCTGCGAGAGGGCTGGCTGCGAGAGGGCTGGCTGCGAGAGGGCTGGCTGCGAGAGGGCTGGCTGCGAGAGGGCTGGCTGCGAGAGGGCTGGCTGCGAGAGGGCTGGCTGCGAGAGGGCAGGCTGCGAGAGGGCAGGCTGCGAGAGGGCAGGCTGCGAGAGGGCAGGCTGCGAGAGGGCAGGCTGCGAGAGGGCAGTCTGGGAGAGGACAGGCTGGGAAGCAGAGAGGGTCTTAACTGATAAGTCTCCCAGCGCGGAGCTCTCCGGGGCGCAGAGCAGCAGCAGGGCCCAGCAGAGCAGGGCGGGGGGCGGCAGGGGCTCGCAGAGGTGTCTCCTGGGGCAGCCGCCAAGGTCCACCATGGTGCGGCTCCGAGCCCCAAGCTCACATGGTGCCAGCGCTGCCCGCTGCTGAGCAGCGCCGAGTCTACGGGGCGCAGAGTAGCAGCAGGGCCCAGCAGGGGGGGGGCAGGGGCTCGCAGAGGTGTCTCCTGGGGCAGCCGCCCAGGTCCACCATGGTGCGGCTCCGAGCCCCAAGCCTATGTTGGTGGTGCTGCTGCGCTCGGCTAAGGTCCTAAGACGGGCAGTCGGATTTTCGTGTGTACGGGTCGTAGTGTGGGATTAATCTCTCGGGCCTGTGAAGTACTCTATGGTGGCCCTCAGCAGTCTTGGGGACCGGTTTTCCAATAGTGAGCCAGCAGGGCTAGAAAGACAGCAACTCTATTCAGCCTCTTGTGTTAGAATGACTTGCACAGGGTGATAAGTGCTCCTTTGAAGCATTGTCTGTGGTCTGGTTGCAACTGACAGGTGAATCAGGCGAGGTCATCAAGTGGGCCCTTCGAGCCCGGGGAGCCAGTGGAGGGGGGGATAGTTGTTGGACTGGAACAGTAAGTGGAGGGGTCGAGGGGCGACAGACCCGATCTGTATCGGGTGGTTTATTAGGGGGCCCCAGCCAGCATGAGCCAAACAGCAGGACCACTTCACCAGGGGTGCTGAAAACCACAGGATATCAATAGATGATCAATACAGTCAGCGGTGGAGGGGGTGGAGAGCACCCAGCGCCTGCAGTAGTCCTTCGAGGCCAGGTGCAGAACCCACAGCAGTGTCTGGCCCTCCGTTGTGCAGACAGAGGCAGGCATGCGCACCACCCCAGGGGGTTGTTCAAAGTGATCAGAGTATAACTGATAAGGGAGCGCGTCTCAGCCGTGCCAACATAAGTCCCAAGCAGGGTGCCCTGCAACTGTGTTTAGTAGATGAGTCAATGGGCATGCGGTCCAAGAGGGGAGACCCCGTAGCCTTCTTTGTGCTGCAGATAATACGGGGCAAAGCTCGTTTGGCAGTCTGTAGTAGGCCTCCTTCAATGAGGAAACAACTCACCGAGCCCCCTCCTCACTTCAAACAGTGAAGCATCCAGTCGGCGGTTGATTTGGTCTGCAAGCGAAGGCCCCCGCGCACAGGCGGGGCTGCCAGCACTCCTCAGCTGCTTCGGCACAGAAAGCCCCCCGGTCTTAATCACCCAGGCTCAGGGCTGCCCAGTGCTCCAGCAGGGCACCCACTCCCAAGCGCATCAGGGAAGGAATCGGAGCCAGGCAGGTCTGCGATCAAAAGGCCTGCAGCATAGAGAGAGTCTCTGGTGTGCCCTCGCCGCCCCAAGGGAGAAGCACTCATGCTCCAGTCGGGCCTCCCCTTCCAGGCGTCTTGGGGTGGGGAAAGCAGTGCCAGACGGGTCCGCCAATGCAGGGCTCACCTCGGAGGTCTACTGTGCAGGAGTGGTCTCTGTCACTCCCCGTCCTATCTGCAAAGCAGCCTACACAGTTCCGAGCCAGCAGGTTACGGGCGGCAAGACCTCACAATGGCCCTTTTCGGTGCGGGCCTCCTATGGGTCGGGACAGGGGCAGGGAAACTCATGGGCACCAGAAGCTATCGCCACCCATCCTCACTGGCTTTCCTTATAGACAACGAGGGTCAGTCTCCACAGTCATGGCAGGGTTCCACCAGGCTCCGGTATCTGCACATTGTTTCCTAGGCCCAGCGCCAGCCTAGGACCATGGTGGCGCCCTCAGAGCTCTGTTTCGCCGATCAGTACGTGGTCTCCCCAGACAGCAGCGCTTGTGGGGCTCTTAGAGTGGCTCACACAATTCCCCCCACAAATGAGTGATTAATGGCCCGCTGGTCAGTGTAGTAAAAGGGTTCACCTTGGATGTGGCTGTGTAACATCATACTAACTTGATGGCGTGGAACAAATTGTATCTCAAAGCTATTATTATGAAATTCAGTGACAACGTGAGCAGCCTCCCGAGGGCATGTAGGGGAAAAACGATGTTTTGGAATTATATCACACGGACAAAACATAAAAAAGACGCGTTTCTGTAACGAGTTTTGGCTAGGGGGGGCGGAAAGGCACGGAGAGCGGGAGGGGGGCGGGAACGGCCACACACTGACAGCGGAGGGGGAGGGAGGGGGAGCGGGAACAGACACACGGCAAAAAAAAAAGCACTCACGCAAGCAGGAAGGCGGGTGCCGGCTCAATGCCGGACCAGATTCGGGGGCGTTCTCGGCTTTTGGCTGACGTAGCGTGACGTCGCCAAAAGCCAAAAATTCTCGGGAACGCCCCCGAATCTGGTCCGAGATTGACGGACGGAGCCCTCTCCCAATGGCTAGCCTCCATTTATGGAGCTAGCCAATGGGAGGAGAGGGCGTATTTCCGACCCCACACACACACATCAAAAGGTTTTTGGGCGCATGCGTACTGAAGTATGCATCGCCAGTCAAAACCTAAAAAATAGTTTGATAAATGTCAGCAGTAGAAGGTATGAAAGCAACCCAATCAGAGAGATGGTAAAGAGGCTATGCTGCAGGAATTAACGAGCTGAAGCAAGGAAAGCCAACGAAAAAGAAGCAAGAACAAGATAATGACAATAAAGCCAAGCAATGGTAAGCAATGGGCGGCCTATACGTACAGGTAAGCCCATAATAGGCCTTTTGCAGGAGCTGCTCACAAAAAGAGGACGGGTGGAAGCAAAGTGCTGCATAGCCTGGCATTACATACATTAATAGTGTAAGGTCATCATATATTTTAGTAGGTAATAGAACCCATAATCCAGCTAAAGCCTAATCAATTTTTTAGACTGCAATCCTACGGTTATTCAAGAGGTGGAAATGAAATCATTTTTTAAAAAAAAATGTTTGTGCACAGCATAAGAATTGCTATACCTCATAGTACTAACAGGAGGATGCAAACAGAGATAGGTGTCCACGGTGCATTCCGCCTTACCCAGAGTCCTGCCAAGTATCTGTTAAGTATCAAGAACTGACCAAAGCAGCAGTAGGAGTGCTACGTAAAGTAAAAAAAAAGCATAGTCCGGTTGCATCACAAGATAAACTACTTTTGAAAGCCCTGCTTGAGTGCCAGGAACAAAAATTGCATATTTGTAGCAGAATTTGTGCGCGACTAAAAACTCTTTGAGTATAGAACCATGCACGTTTAGTATTTTTGCTGTATTTATCACGTAGATTAACTATTCTGACTCCCACTCAGAAATACCTTCACAAGAATCTGATCGAGACTAATATAGAAAAGTCAAAAACACAAGCACTTTACAAAAACATGCATTTGCAATGCAATCGGTCTCACATTCGTGAGAGTTTACGCTATTGCAATTGTAAATGACAATGTCTTTCATTTATCCTTTTTGATCATTAACACATAAATAAAAGGCATGGTCATTTACAATGCCAATAGCTCAAACTCTTGTAAATGTGAGACCTATTTCATGTTTATTTATTTATTTATTTATGGAATTTTTAATGCGCACTACTACCCTGAGGTGTCTAGGCGCAATGAGATACTCCAAGATACAGAGGTCAGGACACGATAATATAAGAAAGAGGCTATAAGCTCTTTTTGCCAGATGGTTAATATTAATAATATTATTGATTGAAGAGCCAGGTCTTCAGAGCCTTGCGGAAGCTAATCAGGGTTGGCGCAGTTTTAATGTCTAAGGGGAGTGAGTTCCACAATATTGGAGTTGCTACCAAAAATCGTCTGTCACCCCATGTTGCCGTTCTTGTGCGGGGTACAGGCAGTTGATAGCTTGCTGCTGATCGTAGGTTCTTTTTAGGAATGTACACCTGAAATGCCTCCTTTAGGAACTTAGGTCCAGTCTGATGGATGGCCTTATAGGCAATGCACAAAGCTTTGAATTTGATCCTGCTCTCCACTCTTAGCCAATGGAGCTGACGTATGGCTGCCGAAGTGGAGTGGCGTCTGGGTATGTTGAGCAGTATCCGTGCTGCCATATTTTGGACAGATTGAAGCTTGTTCAGGATGCATTTATGCGTGTTGAAAAAGAGAGCATTTCCATAATCAAGCTTGGAAAACACTAAGGTAGTAATCAGTGTTTTTCCTGCTGATGCTGGTAAATACGGCAGAAGTTTTTTTATCTTTTTCAGCATGAAGAACGCCGCAGAGACCACCTTGTTAACATGATATCCAAAGGATAACTTGCTATCAAAAATCACTCCTAAATTCCTAACCTTGGCGGCTGGAACCGGAGGAGGGTCCATCTGACTGGGCCACCATGTCGGGGACCACTCTGGAGAGATATTACCAAAGGTCATCACCTCCGTTTTCTCCGCATTAAGCTTCAAATAGTTCCTGTGCGTCCATGATTGTATGTCCAGTAACCCCTCCTGAAGCTTAGCTGCTACCACTGGGCCGTTCTTATGCACCGCCAGCACAAGCTGGGTGTCATCTGCGTAGGTGGTTAAACGCATCCCATAAGATTTGATGACCCTCGCCAAGTCCGCGACATAAATGTTGAAAAGCGTCGGACTTAACGAGGATCCTTGAGGGACCCCGCAAGGCAGTTCAGACGTCGGTGAGTAATGATTACCCAGTTTGACTGCCTGCTTACGGTCAGCTAAGAAAGAAACTATGAGTTCTTTTGCCAGATGGTTAATCCCGAGGGCTGCGACACGGTCGACCAAGATGACATGGTCGACCGTGTCAAAGGCCGCCGATAGGTCCAACAAAATAAGCACTGCTGCTCCTCCCGAGTCCATAATATGTCTGATTTCATCGGAGGCCTTTATCAGCGCTGTCTCGGTTCCGTGTCCTTTCCGGAACCCGAACTGAGTGTCATCCAAGAGTCCATTTTGCTCAATAAACTCTGACAGCTGTTGGTTCATAATGGCCTCTACGATTTTAGCCGGGAAGGGAAGGCAAGCAATAGGCCTATAGTTGGCCGTAACGGTGGGGTCTAGGGAAGGCTTCTTGAGCAGAGGTTTGACAATAGCCTTTTTCCAAATCTCAGGGTAGACACCAGTTTTGAAGATGGAGTTACAGATATCGGTGAGCGGCTGGGTGATGGTGTTATGTAGTTGGTTCATTATGAGAGGAGGACATGGATCAAGCGGAGATCCGGCTTTGATCTTAGCAACAAGCATGCAGACCTGATCTTCAGTGACTGACCGAAACTGAGCGAAGAGAGGGTGAGTGGGCGCTGGATGGGTGGATAGGTCCATGGATCCTCCCACTGGTTCTTTGGAGAATGTGGAGTAGATATCCATCACCTTAGAGGTGAAGAATGTAGCCAGTGAGCTACAGAATTCCTGCGAATTCTCAGTTGTAGGTCCAGTTGGAGGATTAGAAAGAGAGCTCACCACTTGAAAAAGCATTCTGGCTGAATTCTGTGCTTGCTCAATTTGGCCAGTGAAGAAAATATTCTTTCGCGTAATGAGAGCTTTCTTATATATTGCCAGTGCAGTTTTATAGACTTGCTTAGCGGGGGGGCTATAATGCTTTCTCCAGCGCCTTTCTAAGTTTCTGCAATACTGACGTTGGAGTCGCAGCTCCTCTGTATACCACTGGGCAGATGGAGTGGCTCTATTTGGACGATAACATTTTTCAGGTGCAACTTGATTAGCTGCCTTCAGGATCCAATCTTGAAAATTAGTGGACATGGTTTCAGGATCACATGATCTTTCTGGGGCTGATGTCATAAGGAGATTAGTGAGGTGTGGAATGTCTGCATTTTTCCACCTCCGCGTCCCCACTGACGACCGGATTTTGGTCTGAGAGGGTTTGGAGGGTAACAGTCTAATCCTAAAAATAATAGCTTGGTGGTCAGACCATACCAGAGGTAGCACCGCTGACAGATCAATGCCCGGGTTATTTGTGAACAGGCCATCCAGTGTGTGCCCGGCCTCATGCGTGGGGCCCCTCACCAATTGCTGCAGCCCTATTGCCTGCATATCAGTGATGAGTTGAGCTGTGTCTTTATTGTCAAGGTTTTCAAGCGGGAAGTTAAAATCCCCTAGAATCGTATAGTCCGAGGATCCTATTACTAGTTCAGTTATTTCTGTAAGTTCAGCTAAGAATTTGGTGCGGGAACCCGGTGGCCTGTACAGAAGTATTCCTTTGAAAGCTTGCCTCTGCGTAAGATTGATAACAAACGCAAAAGCTTCGCAGGTAGTGCTTTGAATAGGCTCGAATTTTGCACGATAAGTGTCCTTATGAATTACGGCTAAACCTCCGCCTCGGCCAGAAATTCTGTCTTGTCTGGCCACACAGTAGCCTTCAGGGGTGGCCAGATCAAAGTCAGGGCCCGAAGCCTCATCTCCCCAGGATTCCGTAACAAAGAGAATATCTAGATTCTGGTTGAGAATACACTCCCTAATATCCAAGCTATGTTGGGGGAGGGAACGTACGTTAATCAGTGCTGCTCTATAATACTGATCAGCTGTGAGCAGGGCACTGGTAATTTCTGGTGAGTACAATGTGGTAGTGGTTGCGGACATAGGAGGTGGAAGGGTATAAGCGCAGCCTACACATGAAATGGGCGTAGATGGCAAATGTTGAAAAGGTGGTAATATTTGGCATGACCTATCCAAACCTGGGTTCAGCTCTCTCAGCTGTGCGGAGGTGTAGCGTAGGGTAGGTGTAGAGTCGTGGATGGCTACCGGGGCAGGGGTGGTGGCCCTGGGCCCGGATATGGCTCGGACGGGCACAGACGGGCTTGTCTTAGGCGCGTCTTCGGCGCGCGCCCGCTGCGCTCGTCCGCTGCGCATCCTAGCCGAGCGAGGACTAAATAGCTCTCTCCCAGGAAGTGGAGAAGAGCTAGAACGCGTCCCGACCCAGCCCCAAGATGGCGGCTGGTGCTCGGCTCCAAGTGCCCTATTCCCTCTGCTCTGGCAGGTCGGGTAGGTGCTGGGGATGTGTGCAAATGCGCTGGATCAGTGTAGTTACATAAATAGTTTACACTAACACAATTTACAACATGTGAATTTTAAAATCGGTAAAAGTTTCTAAAATGATTCCAAGCAGCCTACAATTCTTCTATATGCAATACTAATCTCCTAAAATAGAGCGCTGGTGTAAAGTGGCAGTAATTCGTGCTCTGTGCGTGTCTCAATGAGTATCAATTGAATGAAGGGCTCGCTCGCTCTAAATAGCTCTCTCCCAGGAAGTGGAGAAGAGCTAGAACGCGTCCCGACCCAGCCCCAAGATGGCGGCTGGTGCTCGGCTCCAAGTGCCCTATTCCCTCTGCTCTGGCAGGTCGGGTAGGTGCTGGGGATGTGTGCAAATGCGCTGGATCAGTGTAGTTACATAAATAGTTTACACTAACACAATTTACAACATGTGAATTTTAAAATCGGTAAAAGTTTCTAAAACTTGTTGTCCTGACCCTACCACTCCCAGTTATTTTTGCGCTTTTGTTGTTCGGGATGCAGGATGAACCTGGTGGCTTATTTGATCCCTCAGCTTTACTTTATATGGGGCATGAATGCCTTCTGTTAATGTTTAATATTGGCTTGTTGGAGTGCAGTGGGGCTGTCAACTGTCACCCAGTCGGTGGACAATATATAACTGGCAACCTCCGCCTAAGAGTGCAACATACACTGTTGGATAACGAAGCTCTTCGACGGGGGGGTATAGTGACTTCCATGTTCAGAGCTATGTTAAGTATGTTTTGTTTCATGTAGGTTTTTGGGAATTTTTGCGTCAAGCCCTGGTTAAGGTGGAGGGTTGTTGAGACTCGGATGTTGCACGGTGAGTGGTGATGGCAGGTTGCACTTATCACCTAGCGACACGATGCAGTACACTATTGAGATATGGTGACATGGACTGATTCCGAAGTACGTGGTCAAGGGGGTGGTTGGGACTCTGGGGTGGACATGCTACGAACCCTTACATGGAACGTCAGGGGGCTGAATGATTACAGGAAAGTTCGTAAAGTCTTTTCGTATTTGTCGCGGCATGCCATAGATGTGGCTTTACTGCAGGAAACACATATCCCACTTAGCTCCCCCATTTTACCACAGCAGAGGCCTTCGAGGCAATATCCATGCTGCTGGGTTCACTACACACGCACGCGGTGTCCTTACATGGATCAATCCCAAGTCGTCAATTAATTTGGACCCACTAAACACTGACACTGAGGGCAGGTATGTCATTACTAGATGCTTTGGGAAAGGCATGGATCTTTTAATTGTTAATATATATGGCCCCAATTTTGATAACCTTGAGTTTTTTACAGCTCTGGCAAATAGAGTCGGTGGCCACCTGGAGGGTACACAACTATGGGGTGGCGACTTCAACCTGGTTCAAAACCCTAGTTTAGATAGATTGGGTGGGCCTGAGAGACTGGTCACGGCCGCTGCCAGGGAGGTCGAATGTGCGTTACATAGATTTGACTTAAGAGACATGTGGCGTTTGAAATACCCGGAATCGGGTGGCTATACACACTACTCTGCATTTCATAATTAACATACACGCATTGATTATTGGCTAGCGGCCCGGACACTCTGTGACAAGATCCGCTCCTGCCAGGTACTGCCACGAAAGATCTGACCACTCACCAATTCTATTGACAATAGACACACCCAGCAGGCTTATTCCACCGTTCACATGGCGGTTTCCCCCCTATTCCCTACTCGATACAATGTTTAAGGAAGAACTAGCTGAGGCTATTGAGACCTATTTTGATAAGAACGTTGGCTCTGTGGAAGACTATCAGGTAGTATGGGAAGCCTTTAAAGTCTACATCAGGGGGAATCACTATATCGAAACACTCGGGGGTTCTCCGCTCTATACAGAATCGACTGAGGGACTTGGAGGGTAAGATTAAGATTCTGGAGCGCCGCCTGTTGATAGCTGCAGATGATTTGGTTGCGAGCAAACTTGCAGAGTTGCTAGGAGAACATCACGAGTCAGCGGATGACTAGGTCAAGCATATGGGCAAATACGCCACTGCCAAGGTGTATGATGAGGGTGAACGGCCAATGTCAGTTTTGGCACACATGCTTAGACAACGCAGGGAAGCAGTGCGTACGGTGAAGTTTCGGTCAGCAGAAGGTGGGCTTTAAACTGAAGCTTCTGATGTGGCAGATAGATTTCGAAAATATTATACAGATTATATGCCTCCAGGCAAGGGCTCACAGACGAGGATATTATTGATTATTTGTCATACATACAACTCCCGTGGCTCTCCAATACACACCGTGAGTTTCTTATGAGACCCATTGAGAAAGATGAAATTCTGCTCGCTTTAACCATTATGAGAGCCGGGAGTGCTCCGGGGTCGGACGGTCTCATTTTATAGAGCATTTTTAGATTTGTTGCTCCCACAATTGTCAGCGCTTTTCGATGACTTGTGTCACGGGCAATATGGCGCCCTCCATGTCTGAAGCAGCGATCGTTGCACTTCTTAAGCCAGGTAAATCTTCAGAGGACTGTGCATGGTACCGCCCTTTGTCTCGGCCTAACGTGGACACGGGAGGTCGGCGGAGCATAGCTGGCAGTTGGGGGTGTAGAAGGAGAGCAGTCTGTTGAGGTAGGCTGGGCCGGTCTTGTGGAGTGTCTTGTGTGAGTGGATGAGGAGCTTGAAGGATATCCTCTTTTTGATGGGGAGCCAGTGCAGGTTTGTCAGGTGGGGGGTGATGTGGCCGTGTCGTGGTACATAGAGGATCAGTCGTGCCGAGGCGTTTTGAATGCGTTTTAGTCGATTGATGAGCTTGGTCGGGGCTCCCGCGTAGAGGGCGTTTCCGTAGTCGAGTCTGCTGCTGACGAGGACCTGGGTAACTGTCTTTCTTGTATCTGTCAGGATCCATCTGTAGATCTTGCGGAGCATGCAGAGGGTGTTGAAGCAGGAGGAGGAGACGGCGTTGACTTGCTTGGTCATTGAGAGCGTTGAGTCGAGGAGGATTCCCAGGTTGCGTGCGGGTCAGTGGGGGTCGGGGCTGCCCCCAGTGCCGTTGGCCACCAGGAGTCGTCCCAGGCTGACGGGTTGGAGCCGAGGATGAGGACCTCCGTCTTGTCCGAGTTCAGCTTCAGACGGCTGATTTTCATCCAGTCGGCGACGGCCTTCATTCCTTCATGGAAGTTGGCTTTGGCGGTGATGGGGTCCTTGGTGAGGGAGAGGATCAGTTGAGTGTCGCCGGCGTAGGAGATTATGTTGAGGTTGTGCTGTCGGGCACGCACGGTCTTTGGTGCGATACAACACATCAAGCCTGAAATACCAGCAGTGGCATTCTTCCTAGATATTGAGAAGGCGTTTGACTCTATGGAGGGGCCGTTCATGACATGTTCTGACCAGGATGGGAGTGAGCCCAGTATTTTTACAATTAGTCGTCATCCTTTATAGTAAACCCACGGCCAAAATAAAAATAGGTAACATAGCGACGGACTCCATACGCATTTCACGGGGCACAAGACAGGGCTGCCCATTGTCTCCATTGCTTTACGCTTTAGTGGCTGAACCTCTTGCCTATGCGCTACGGAAACACCATCAACATCGCGGAATAGGTTTTCCACGCTAAAAAGTTATAGTATCCACGTATGCTGACGATACACTCTTGTATGTCAGGCATCCGGAGTCTAATCTCTCTGCTGTCCTTCGTGAAGTGGTACGTTTTGGAGTCCTATCTGGTCTACACGTGAACTAGCCAAAGTCCATTGTCTTTCCGTTGACTCCGAACACCTCACAGTTTGACCTAGACTACCCCTTGCAGTGGTCCACTGATGCGGTAAGATACCTGGGTATTCAAATCCACACTGATTCAGACATAGTATTTAGAGAAAACTATGGAAAGACCTTTAGTAAACTGGAGGACGACGTTGAAAGATGGATAAAACTCCCGTTGTCTCTTCTTGGCAGAATATCCATCATGAAAATGGTGGTGCTGTTGCGTTTACTGTTTCTATTCATAAATATCCCGATGGTTCTGCCGCGCGTCTTTTACGATCGTCTCACCGCGTTGATGGTTCGGTTGGCATGGGTGGGTAAGCAGCAGAGGGTAAAGTGGCAGATATTGGTACTGCTTTACTCTATGGGTAAATTGGGTGCACCTGATTTCAATTTGTATTATAGGGCTGCACAAGCTGCACAAGCATATCATTGGGTACACGGCGACCCAGGCATACCGCACCTACGTATAAAATTGGTAGTGGCGAGCCCGCTTCCACTCCCGCAATGTTGTTTCAAGCTTCAGACCGCCAGACATGCATCTTAGACTCTATTAATGCTACTACCCACGCCTGGCGCTATTTACTGTATTTACAGGCAGGATCGATACTTTACTCTCCGGCTACGCAGATAAACTGGTGCACATGGCTACCACCCTGTACGGAGAGAGGAGTCACACAGGCGTTCCACACACTGGGCATTTATGCTGTAGGGGAGCTGTTTGTAGACGGGGTTGCCAAGATGTGGGAGGACATCAAACCTGTAGATCAGGAACCTTCCACATTGCCGAAATTTCAGTTTCACAGACGCGACATGCATTAAGGGAGCTGTTGGGAGATGAATATCTAGAGCCGCCTGAACTTCTTGCTCTAACACTTATCCTGCAGTCGAAATCCCCAAAGTGCATAGTTGCGACCATTTGTAATTCCTCCATGGCATACAGAGCAAACTACTACACTAAATCGTGCCTGGCATGGCAGCGAGATTTAAACGTAGATATTACAGACGATATGAGGACTTATAGCTGCACCAGTACAAAGCGGATATCGCTCTACGGCAGACACCGACTGATACATTTTAAATACGTAAATAGGGTATATTATACGCCGGAAAGGCTATACAGGTATGGGCTGAGGGACAACGCATTATGTGAACGATGTTGTGCGCCATTAGCTGACTTCCTCCATCTTGTCTGGACTTGCCCCGGCGTAGCGGTCTTTTGGGTAAAAGTCTTTCAGGAAATAGGAAAGATCACGAAGTTAGTTCTTGCTCCAGATCCCTTGCTCGCTCTACTAGGCTACTTTAAATTAATCCCTAAAAACGCACGTAGATTTGTGGATATGGGAATGCTCTCGGCCAAGCGCAGGGTAGCTATAGTATGGGTGAGAGGTCCTCTGCCTACAATCACTCAGTGGAAGAATGACATGACATTCTGCAGTACGCAAACTGAGCTTTTTAGTGAGCTGCTCCCGCCGCACAATCGGCCTAAAGAATTTTGGGAGCCATACAATACATATCGGCACATCAACAAAGGTAATGTAAATGACACCCCTTCTCGCACACACAGTTAGAGTGCTATATAGGAGGTGGAGTACTTGTTCGCCCTGTGGATTTGGTCGAGCCCCATTCACAGTTAGACCTTAATTTTTTAGGGCTGGGTCACCAACGTGCCACCTGTACTGAGGAAAGTGATTGTGAATGTTATGATTTTCCTTTTTGTATATTATGCTACTGGCTAAGCGCTTTTGTCGATATTTCGCATTACTTGACATAAACTATGTGTCTGCACTGTGTTATAGCTGATTGCATCAGCTGAGTCTCAAAGTTGTTTGTTCGATGAAAATTAATAAAATACATTTTTTTTTTAAAAACTGCCTTGAGCCCAAAACAGCAAAACTGCCTGGTTACAAGACCACAACCAGCTGGGTCCATCACATTACTACTTCAGCCCAGAAAGAGAACCGTCTCAGAAAACCAGAGCAAACCACAGAACTCATAAATCACCCCTAAGAAGGGCACATATAGAGGAACGGCATCTAGGGCAGTTATATATCCGGAACACAACTAAGGCTCAGCGACTAGAAATACACAATAATGTAAGAGTCTCACCAGACAGACTCGCTGACTGCGAACCTATGATCAAAACAAGTGGATCCAAAAAGAAGCAAAAACCGAGGGAGTCAAGGCGGGGCATCCAGACTGATACTGCAGTTTTGTAAACGGACATACATTTTCCCATGCTTCTCTTAAGATACAGAAACAATATTTCTGAAGCTATCTAAATAAGAAAATAAAAATCCTGCATCATTCTCGGTTAAGTAATACTCCAGAAATGGCTGCCAGACTAAATAGGAAATGCAATCTCAATCAGGTCTAACCCTTAAATTTGATAATATGGCTCTTGCCTTGCCAATAAAGTTCATCTGAATTTGGCCTACCAGAAAAAGGAAGCCATTCCTGTGCATGAGAAAATGTTTCTAACTTCTTTACAATAAAGCACAAATGTAGGACCTGTGGCGGATAACGTCTAAACCTGAAGAATTCGTACTCCACGTTCTGTGTTTCATGAAAAAATCACCACAAATCTTTTAGAAACGTAGGTTCAACACAACTAAATACATACAGAAAAACAGCTTTGTTCCCGAAAATAGCTTCTTCAACACAAAATTTACATTTGGATATAAGCAACCAGTGACTCTAGTGTTAAATGGCTGAAGTTGTGCTGCATAAAAACTCTGCAGCCCGAAGGAATATCAATCTGTATTTTAAGCATAGAAGCACTCACTTGCATAAAGTGCTTAATTTAAAAAAAAATAAACAACAATTATCACAGGCCCTCATCAGGTCACTGTAGCTAGCACCACACATTGCCCCTCCCAGCGCTGCCATTAGACGTACCAACACAATTACTAATCCCCACACCCGTATAAGTGTTACAATTCAGTCTATTCTAGGATCCCAAAGCTATAAGAATGGCTTAGGAAGCAGTCTATACTCATTTTAATGCATATTGAATTATTAAACAACTGTTGTTGTGCTCATTTTTAAATTAGTCAGAGAGTGCCATCGTGTGGCACACTGTTACAAGCCTCGGTGTCGACAATTAAGTGCCAGTACCCAGCACCGGAAACCACCACATCAAATTAAGCAATGGTATTACCACTAAAATCAAAGAGGAGGCTACAATAGAGGCAGCAGGCCTTTTTTAGCCAGGCGAGGGAATGCACAGGGACGCTGGAAACCCAGATACCAGCCCAGATTCAGGTGAAATTTCCAACAGCACAGCCAACACTATCCCCCGCCTCCGAACCAACAATATCCAGGACCACAGATGCATGCTTACCCTCCACCTCAAACCTACCAGGAAGCCCCCAATATGTACCTGAATCCGAATCAATATCTAGTAACCCGGCATGCACAATACTGGCGCAACTAAAAGAGATCCCCATATTCAATTTAAGCAGTAATCAGCTTAATTCTGCTACTGAAAAGTTACTTACTAAAGGCCTCTCCTTTGTCCCGCACTGTACAATCAATAAATTTGAGCTCTTCAAGGATCTAATGAGTTTTTTTAGAAAGATTAGGCTTCAGAATTTCTTTGAAGGCACTGACCAAGAGTCAGAGCAAGCCACCAACCGATCAGGATTAAAACCCATATCTACCTTTCTACCCTCATTGGAACAAGTCTCTCCTGAGATAATTTATTGAACACCACATGTTCAAATATGGCTAACAGCAGTACCTAAATATATTCCATCACCCAATTTTAACATCACCTATGACGAACACCAGGCATTGCAAGCCTTAAGAGGCAATAATGATATAACCATCAAGTGCTGCGACAAAGAAGGCGGAATTGTGGTCCTAGACACTAAACAATACATACAGAACATGGAAGAACTGTTACATGATGAAGCCCATTACATTCCAATCAAAAAAGATCCCACCAAAAGAGTACAGTCCACCATCCTTGCTCTTACTACACAGGCACTTAATTATAATATCATCTGTGAGAAAGAGTGGCAATACCTTAATGTCCACCAACCCAAAATGGCAGCCATATATGGAGTCCCTAAGATTCATAAAAACAGTCAGGACCCTCCCTATAGACCCATAGTCAGCACCATTGGGTCTATAACAGAACCTCTGTCTAAGTATATTGATACCATTCTAAGGCCACACATACCCAAAATTCCATCGCACATTAAAGATACCAGAGACATTATCAATGTAGTTGAAACTTTAACCTTCAACCCCGAGTCTCAATGGATGGTAACCATGGACATAGAGGCATTGTACTCTAATATACCTCAATCTGGAGCGATAACAGCAGTATCTTGGTTCTTTGAAACCTTCGATATAGACTGCTCAAAAACTTTCATTTTGGACTGTGTCAAAATAGTGTTATCTGAAAATACCTTTGATTTTAATGGCTCACTGTATCAACAGACCAAAGGTGTGAGCATGAGGGCTTCCTGTGCCTCGACTGACTCATATTAGGCCATGTATATATTAGCCACAAAGTACATCTATAATGACATCGCCCCTTTTAGTGAGTCAATCTCATCATGGTCTCGCTTTATAGACGACATATTCTTTATCTGGACCTCAGAAAGAGAAGCCCTCTCAACCTTTGTATCATGGCTAAACTTATGTGACAAAAACATCTTCTTCACTGCAACATCGAGCCAAACTAAAGTTGAATTCCTAGACATCAGCATATTAAGCAAGGACCACAGTTTAAATGTAGATCTGTATGTCAAACCTACAGCTCGCAATACACTTCTACATTATACGAGTTACCACCCGAAGACACAAAAATCTAGCATCCCTTTTGGCCAGTTCCTACGAGTCCGAAGGAACTGCTCTACGGAAGCAGACTTTGACAAAAGAGCAGAAGACATGAGAATTAAATTTATAACCCGGGGTTACCCAAAACGTCTGGTTCGTGATTCATATAAAAGAGCTACATTCTTTGATAGGCAACATCTGCTCACACCCAAAGTAAAAGAGTCAAATTCTAAAATGGTAATTGTAACATGGAACTCTACTATGAATGCCAAACTACAACAAATAGTCAATGCAAATTGGCATATTTTGAATGCTACGAAACCAAAGGAACAACAGCTACCTAAACCTGTTTTTGCCTACAGGAAGAATAAAAATCTCAAAGATCTAGTAGTGCGGTCAAGAATGCAAACAAAGAATACTGACCCAATACAAACATCTCTAACGGGAAACCCCCCTGTTACAAGCAATTACAAATGCCTTTCCTGTGCTGCATGCAAATTTGCGATTGAGACTAAAACCTGGTCCTTCAACAATATACCCATACAACCGAAAACTCTGACGAATTGCAAAACCACCAATGTGGTATACCTACTATTATGCCCATGCAATCTAGGGTATGTAGGCGAAACTGCACGGATGATATCTACACGACTATCCGAACACAGGTCTGCTATCCGAACAGGGAAAATCCAAGCACCATTAGTCAAACACTACTTGGAAGCAAAACATGATGCCAATGACATTTGTTGGCTCATGCTTGAGAAAATCCGAAAATCATCAGGCATATTAAGTACCCAAATACGTAAATGCAGAGAAGCCTATTGGATTTTTACTCTGAACACTTATGCCACAGGAATGAACAACGAAATACCCTGGGATCAAGTTTTAAAGTATAACTATGGCTAACTAATTTTTATATCTCAATTAACCCATCATTTCAATATGGCCGTGAGAGTCTCCGCTGAAACTTAGACATATTGGTATCCCCTTTCAATAACTTTATTTCTGGCTCATAGTCTAGATACTTACACTCTGTTCACCCATAACTAAAGAAACATTACAGGTAGGATTATTTTAAATACGGAACTAGCGCCTCATATACCAGGAAAAAGTCATATCCCTATGCGACTCAGTCTCTATTTAACATCTTAAGATGGACGCCAGACAAGTCTGTACTATTCAGTGACACTTTGCTTCTGTCTAATCCTTTCAGAGACAGACTAACCGGGTAACCGTAAATTTACGTCCGGTTCACTGACAATGAAAAATGCGCGGCAGTTCTAATTATAAATAGAGGTTACATCCAGTGGTGCCTCTAGCTTCCGACACCCGGTCGAGACGCCGTAGAGCCAGAACCCCCCTATCGGAGGACGCTACTGTCTCCATCTCCAGGTAAAGACCAACCCCCGCCAGATTAGATAGCCCGCTTCTTGTTGAGCACTGCGATAATTATTACCCTGAGCTGCTTTTAAACATTCCTTTGCATTCCCGCTTATCTCTTGCAGAGACACACTTTTCTCATCCATCATCTGGAGCGAGGGACTACAAACTCTGAGCCGTCACGAAACAAGGTAACTGATCCCGATAGGACTCCGGGGGGCTAATCAGATTCCGTTGTCCCCAACGGCTCTCTGAATCCATCCTTACTTGTATTTTATCTCTCTCCTCCCTCGTAGTCTTAACCAAGATGTCCTTCTCTCCATGATATCCCTCGGACTATCCTGTGTTACCCTATGCTGCCACATCGCCAAGGTAATACGGACCTCTTTTACCATTCGCACCCGGTCCCACCTATTAGGCCAATACTACTATCCTTGTCTGGCCTTGATTATTATTTATCCTTAAACGCTTAAACGCCCCCCCCATACAATCAAGAGAAGTATTACCCCCTCTATTGTGAATAACTATTCCTTAATACATTATCCTTTTCCCTCTGCCTTCACTTATAGTGTTTAAGAATATAGAAGACCACAGGGTAGCATTGCATCAAACTCTACACAACCAATACCTCACCAGCAGGTCCTAAATTAACTACCTATGTGATCGCCTCTATTCATCTGACTGATACCATCGTCGCCTGACTAATACCATTGTTATGTTTTTCTAATAGCGAAGAGTTAACCTCTACACCCCAGACTGTGTCATACCCTTGGCCCTAGCATAACTCCCAAGTGCATTTAGAGTCCACCCCCTCGTATTGCGGCTGCAATACAAGACTGGTAAGGCACCAACCAAGCACGCTAGTAGCACTCACTACCTTCTATCGCTTCATTTAAACCCCCCCTCCCTCCTTCCTCTTTTCACCCTGTCAATACCCTAACTGACTCTAAGCAGGTTATACTAATCACTTGCCTATTTCTCCCTTTTCTCCCTCTTCTTTTCCCTCCCTTTCCTTCTTCCTCGTCCTTTCCACTTTGCTCCTATCCTCCGTTTCTGTCTAGCCCCCTTCCCTCCTGTATCTCCACCCCAGATAGTATAGATATCGACTAGCGAGAGTATACACGCACAGCTACCAACCATCAGATATGTTGGACCTTTCGTAACTCACTGCTTTAGGGAACAGGACCCCTACTCCAGCCTTGTATCTACGGTGAATTAGAGATAATGGTAAAGCTCATAAACTGCCATTAAATGCATGATTTTTTTATGCTAGTGTATGTAACGATGTATATAGCAAGATTTTTCCCTCTCTTTTTAAACAAAAGTTTTGTAAATAATAGATCAAATGCACTGATTGCACATGTAACTTTATTAGTAGGACTTTACACTGACATGGATTTTTCATATATTTTGTATAGGTACTTTTGGAACATACATCATGGCTTCCTGATGAAGGCTAATAGCCGAAACGCGCGTAGCAACTATAATTTATTTCTAGCCATGCTTTCTGACTAATATTAAGTATTCTTGTATTTTTGTATCTTTTGGACCTATTTATGAATTGTATATCTATACTAAAATGTATTGTGACGCATAAAAATTACAAAGTGCACAACATGAGATTAATTGCTGGATCTAAATCAATGTATGTTAAAAAGTTAGATCCTCAATAATATTATTAAATAAAGCATCTTTTTAACCATATGCTATAATGTGTATTGTTAATCCATAGTCAGTACTTCCTGTTGTCAGTTTGTGTCCATTTGTAATCAATGTTCCTAAATTCCTGTCTTTTCAAATAATATTACCACTAAAATTGTGCATATAGCTGGTGCGGCAGAACTACTTTATTATTAGAAGAGGCAAGCCTATCCATGTTTAAAATCAGGAGGACTGCAACGGATAGTCGAACCTTCCTAGGAGTAGCACTTTAAAGTTCATCAGTTGAAGTACTGAAGCTGGCACAGATGCCTCTAAACTGGGTGCGTGGTTTGAGGAAGGTCTGCAGTGGTGGGGAGTTTGCTGACGTTCACCTATTTACCATAGCCTCCCAAAGTTTCTATAAAAGCATTTTGTCTACCTATTCGGTAAAGAGTGACTTAAGGAGGCACAGGTGAACACTGCTACCAAATCTGAAATTACACTACACTTAAGTACTGGCAGAGAATAACAACTGTTCACTGAAAGACAATTAATGATTTCTGCACACAATTGAGACACGTGACACCGATTTACCCTTCAAAAACAAGTCAACAGATTAATGATGACATTAACAGCAAAATATGCAGCCCTGGGTTTAAAGTGATAGCTGAAATAGTAATGAATCTTTCCAATACTTGAGTAACAGGGTCAGCAAATAAAACAGACAACCCACTTGTTAGACACTACTAAGAAACCTGTGCTCTTGAGTTCCCTGACTAGCTATTCAGTCTTGTTTTCTAGCCTGGTGGCTTCTGGCTCCTAATAGTGAAGACGAAGACCCCCCATTTTATTTCTACAGAGGTGCACCTCTACCCCGATTTCATTTCTGCAATCGTACAGCATAAAAAGCATTGCACAGCATACATGGGTTTCTGCATCCAAATATTTCCTAGTTGCGGTTTTAAAAGTTGCAGCTCACGAATAGATCTACCGTTTTTTCATTCATATATCAAGACTTTGATAATTATGATAATCAAAATATTCCAAGCTCATTGTTCCACAGTGTCGGTTTCCTCGTATTTCGTCATAAATTAATTCATTCCGTTTTAAAATCAGAATTTCTACTTGACTCCAACTCCAAGTGCAATCACTGCCTCGCGCTTCAGGGCTGGTTTGGGGTGCTCCTGCTTTCAAATGTCTTTTCCAGGCTGCTCTCCAGACACAGCCTTTGTGTATTGATGCCCACACATCAGGACAGTCTCCAGCCTGGAGCACCCACAACAGTGGCACAAAGGGCTTTGCCCTGAAGTGTGATCTAGATAGACAAAAAGCTTGCCTTACCTAAAGGGCCTCGATCAACCTTCAGCTCTACCCTTCCTCCCACATAGCATCTACTGCTTCAGAAAGTCTTATCAGCAGCCATTTGCTAACAGTCTTAACTCAATTTTTAAAGGGAGCCTTTCACTAACCCCACACTCACACCAGTGTTTGCCTCTCCCACCCTCACCCACTGGCATGCAAGCAATACCCTTCCACTGCCTGAAAAACTGAGGTATGAAATGGACCCCCCTCTGCTTTGTAATGAACAACGGAACCCAAATATGCTAAGATCTTGAAGTTACTTCTTCCTCTAAATGCAGTCTAAAACTCTATTCATCTCAATCCATTCTCCCTTCTTTGCCCTCTCTTCACTTTCACCCCTTCCATTTTGTCCTGCCTCTTCATTCTGCCACAAGACCCCTATTCTGTACACTGTTCTCCTACAACTACATCACAGAACTAGGTGCAACCAAACACCAACAAAACCTCACACACAAGGGCATGTCAAGAAATGCCTTGGGGAAGTTTCACCTGATGTGTATGTCTGAGAGCATATACATATTGTTTCTGTGTGTCTGAGAGCCTTCACTAGTGTATGTGTATTTGAATGTGTGTATGCGTGACACTACTTTAATCCATACACACTGCGCCCTCACACACTTTAGGACACATACACTGCGCCCTCACACTACTTTAGGCCACACACACTGCGCCCTCACACTACTTTAGGCCACACACTCTGCACCCTCACACATAATGCACCCTAACACACAATTACACTCTACTGAATACAACATACACTCCACACAATACCACTCAGTGCCACATAATTATATGCTACATAATTACACTGCACTCAATGCAACATACACTCCAAATACCACTCAGTGCCACATAATTACACGCCACATAATTACACTGCACTCAATGCAACATACACTCCAAATACCACTCAGTGCCACATAGTTACACGCCACATAATTACACTCTATCGCATCACCACAGCATCACTCAGGGGTCCCCCAAGATCACTATGTGCTACCACAGCATCACTAAACGCCACAGCATCACTCGTCGCAACCACATCACTCAGCGCCACCACAGCATCAATCTGTGCAACCATTCAACAACAACTGGTTCAAATGTGTTCTCTCAACGTTTCAAGCTTTATTACAAATGTCACAAAAAGATGTTAATTTTTCACTTCTGTTCTTGGATTTTCGTCACAATAAAATACTCTGAACATAATCTTCACAAAAGTTATCTACAAAACTTTAAGCTATTGCCATTATAAATTACAAAAACTTTTATTTAAGTATTAATTATTTCAAAACATTAAAAGCAATTGTTATTTGTCATATCAATACATCTAAGTCACGTAAATATAACACATATTGCATTACAAATGCTATGGGTGTCACATTTGCTAAAGTTATAACTATTGGCATTGTAAATGACAAAGCTATTAATTTCGCTATTTTCAAAACCAACACATAAATCAAAAATGTGTCAATTACAATACCAATAGCTCAAACTTTCCTATTGCGAGACCTATTGCATTGCAAATGCTTGTTTTCTTTCTTTGCTTTTCTTTCAAATGTTCCTCTTCCATCCACAGTATGCCTCCTCTCTGAGAACAACCTACTCACATGCATGTTTGCCTTATTACCTATTTTATTTCTGCAAATTGCCCACAACTCCTTTACAAGATAATAATTTCTCTTCCTTCCTCTGAAAGTCATAACTATGCAACCTAACAATACCTAGTCTCCTCTACATCATATATTAACCCTACCAGCTATGTGCATGAGCTCAAATACACCCACTAATGATTGCAACGAACCCCCATTAATTTGGTCGACCATAAAGAAACTGGAGTGACTGCATGGAATAATTTGCTTGAACACACAAGACTAATCCCAAAAACAGTAACCAATAACACTGGACTAACCACTAACCTTGAATTCTAAGCAGCGTGCTGCCTGGCCAAAAGCGCTTGAACACCTCGTCATAGGGAGGGCTTTATAAATGCACATCTTTTTACAAGAACTGTGTGTCTGTCGGTCTCACTCAACTTCGACATACCAGATTTTAGTGTTTTCTGTGTACAACACATTCAATAGAGATTTATTTATTTATTTATTTATTTATTCTGGTTGTATGGGTGGACTGCCATGCGGTTTGTTTCTGATCAAGCGCTTACAAGAACACACAGCACTATGAAATTTACATGGTGTTAAAACTAATATAGGCATCAAATAGATGTCCGTCCGAACGAAGCTGTAAAGGTCACACTTGGGCAGGCAAAACAAGTACGAATTACACACACTTTCAGCAACTGAAACTGTTGAAAAGCAGCAATTTTTTTTTATCGTTGGCATAAATCACACCCCCAAATTAAAAAGTGGTGGTATAAATGCTGCCATTTTAATGAGGAATATTCTTTTTATGCAAGTTACTGACCCCGTGAAGCTTAAATCTGGAAGGTAAAAAGATGACAAGCAGTAACCTATCCACTCACCCCAAAACAACTACACAGATTGATTACTTTTGAGTAAAATTAAAAACTCTTGGTGCCAAATCAACCACCTGTAGGGGTCAGCCATCAAGTAACATGCAAAACCACCACCAATACAACTGCTGCTCTCATTATTCACTGTGTGCGCTAAAGAGGATAAATAGGGGAGGGAGATTATCCATCACAAAGATGTTCGCTTTTCCATGGAGATTCAGACAGAAGTCTCTGTTAAACTGTCAATCACGTTTCCAATCACGCTCCGTCAATTTCCTCTTCATCAGCCGAATCAATTTAGCCCCTGCAAGATAACGATTTCCGATGCAGACACCAACCTGCTGGGAACTAGCACTCGCACACCCACACCCACACTCAACGCTGTGGTAAAGCCAACACCGGGACAGCTAAGTGGCCCACACCACCTATTAAGGTTAATCTTTTGCCTTCTAAAGAGTCTGCTCGTCAGCTAAGATGACAGTACCTGAAGCACCTACACAGGCGCAAATCCTGGGCCTATTGCAATTTGGCAAATGCATGGGAGTGTCTTTTCTAATTACTGGAAGAGTTGCTAAAGATTGGCAAATATTTGTACATTTTACTGTTTTTGAAGAAAGTACACTCCCAGATCATTCACTTCAAAAAACATTTCATGCCCGAACTCGACAAAAAAAAAAAGAGTATACTTTAAGGACAGGCTTGCTACCCCATTAGCACCAGTAAAAATGTGTGTGATGGAAGAAATGTTCAAACATGAACTATGGAAGCACAAACAAGTGTAGCAATGTCAGTTTGTTCAAAGATAAACGTACACTGGGTCACTGCACTCCGTACATTTTTTTTTATAAAAAAGGTTAAAAAAAAAAGACTGCAAATATAAAAGATTGATTTAACTAGTTACGGAGTAAAAATGGTAAACAGAAGGAAAAGAGGGACAGATAATCATCAAATAATAATCCAGCAACTTGTAACTGACTTTATCAGTTACATCAAAATGTAAACATACCCAAGTGTGCTCGACATTAATCAAAACGCATAAAGAAAATGTACACAACAGATTTAATGTTGTCTGCACCCACTTCCCAGAGGGGGGTGGGAGGGGGGAGAGAGAGAAGTTTCTGTTTGTCATATCGTCAATAAAAGACGACGCACCTAGATGGAGCCCGTCCTCAGGTGGACAACTAAGAAATTAAATGAAAGCTTCTGGTAAGTGACGTGCTTTCCCACAACACATATACCAATATTCTTAGAATTCCAAATCTATTTCAGGTAAATGCCGCAGGAACACGCCATTTATATAATTAAAGAAGCCAATCATAGAATCTGCTAAATTGAAAATTAACAATATATCCCCTGCCTTTCATAGCAGTGAGTAAGTCTGGCCTCTAGACCGGCCGTTGACAGTTCCTCTTCCATGGTCTTTCTCCCTTACAGAGTTTTCCCCTCTTTCATTGGAGGATTCTGAGCATACCCTTAGAGCCTGTAAGTCAGGGTCCCCAGACGGCCCATGTCCTCCCCGAATCTTGGGTGCGAATGCAAAAGCCATAAACCCCACCCTGAATATGTTAACCAACAACTCATTGAGCCAGTCCTCTGCTCTCAGTTGCTGGAAGAATGCCAGGTTGATCCCAGTGCTTAAACAAGCATTTACAATGCAATGGTCTCGGCGTTCCTAAAGTTAGAGCTATTGGCATTGCTCATGACATTTTTTTATTTATGTTTTTGTTTTTAAAACATAAATAAATGGCATTGTCATTTACAATGCCAATAGCTTAATCGGTCGCAAATGCGAGACCTATTGCATTTGCACCCACACAGAGCCACACACACAAAGCCACCCACACACATACAGAGCCACCCACAGTTATTCACATAGAGCCACCCACATACACACAGAGCCACCAACACACACACACACACAGAGCCACCTCCACACAAACACACACACACACACACACAGAGCCACCCACACACACACAGAGCCACCAATACACACACAGAGCCACCAATACACACACAGAGCCACCAATACACACACAGAGCCACCAATACACACACACACACACACAGAGAGCCACCCACACACACAGAGCCACCCACACACACACAGAGCCACCCACACACACACAGAGCCACCCACACACACACAGAGCCACCCACACACACACAGAGCCACCCACACATACACAGAGCCACCCACACATACACAGAGCCATCCACACATACACAGAGCCATCCACACACACACACAGAGCCACCCACACACACAGAGCCACCCACAGAGACACAGGTCAGCCGGTGCGCTGGCGTCCATGCCCTGGGCACCTACTGCCCCTCACCACACGCCCACCTCTGCGCAGTAACGTCCCAGGGAACAGAGGCAAGAAAAAACAACTAGGGGGGCAGAGGCAAGAAAAAACTAGCATAACGAGGGTTCGAGGCAAGAAAAACGGGCACAACCAGGGAGCAGAGGCAATTAAAAACGGGCACAACCAGGGAACAGAGGCAATTAAAAACGGGCACAACCAGGGAACAGAGGCAAGAAAAGCGAGCACAACCAGGGGTCAGAGGCAAGAAAAGTGAGCACAACCAGGGAACAGAGGCAAGAAAAAACCATCACAACTAGGGAACAGAGGCAAGAAAAAACGGGCACAAACTCTCCTGCTGCATAATTCCAGTGGCCATGCTTATAACTAATACCTCTTCCACTGTCTGTATTTCACCATCATACTGTAGCATCTCTAGACATAACTAAACGTTATACTTTCTTCCCCTTCCTATGTGCCTCTGCAAAATGCCCTAGTACCCTCCCCTATTAGTCCAGCCCCTTTTTCCTCCTCGCTTGCTTTTAAATCGCCAACAACGACCCTGGCACACACTGTAATTAATTTCCTCACGACAGGATAGCAAAATATCTCTGAAAAACTTCCCTGCACGAGGTCAATTCAAATAGGACATTTAGAAAAACCGAACACATGTCCAACGTCCAGTTGAAAGACACTGAAGAAAAGTTTTATCAAGCACAACAACAAGAGACCAGAGGTCGAAAATGACCCTCATTAGACAACCAGGGAAACTACGCAGGACATGGGACCGGATATACTAAAGGGGGCTGCGGGGCTCAGGAAGCCACAGCCTGCTCTTTTAATTACAATCTTTGTCTACTGTTAGAGGCAGAGCTAGCAAGCAATTGTAAGTGAGCGCGCCCCCCGCCCCCATGCAGAACTAGTATAGGTTTGAGACAAATCCACTGATAGTACACATGGCACTGGACATGAACAGCAGTTCAGTATTCTGTGGAGAATAAGGGCACAAGTGCGGAGGATAACATGCAAGTGGCACCTTCAAACAAAGTTATTAGCAACAAATCCTCAGGCAGGGCGCATTTAGTGGACATCATCCAGGGATTTGTAAAACACCCAGATATCTTGATGGTCAGAGGTCCGCTGTGGCTTCAATGTGCAGAGACTATGATAAGGTGTGGTGGAAGTAAAGGGTTCATTAGATAGGCTATGTGATAATAATCCAAGGTCGCAGGACCAATTTAATCTAGTAAACACCCCCCTTCTCATACACACAGTTCACTAGTAATCCTCCTGCACAAACACACAGCTCACTAGTACCCCTAAACCCCTGCAAAAGCACGCAGCTCACTAGTAACCCCCGTTACATGAACACACAACTCAGTGTTAAACTCCTCCTTCTCATACATACAGTTCATGAGTAATCCCCCTGCACAAACACTTAGCTCACTAGTAACCCCCAGTGCACAAACACACAGCTCACTAGTACCCCCTAATCCCCTGCACAAGCACGCAGTTCACTAGTAACCCCCGTTGCACAAACACACAACTCAATAGTAAACTCCACCCTTCTCATACACACAGTCCACGAGTAATCCCTCTGCACAAACACGCAGCTCAGTAGTAACCCCTAGTGCATGAACACATAGCTCACTAGTACCCCCTAATCCCTTATACACAGACGCAGGTCACTAGTAACCCCCCATGGCACAAACACACAGCTCAAGGCCCTGAATGATCACATAACTCTTCTCCTCTCCCCCCCCACACCCCGCTAGGAGAAGTTGTACCTGTGGCCGCGATCGTAAAGAAGATGCCAGGCCGAGACTCGCAGCATTGAAGAGCAGTCAGCGGCAGAGTAGCGGTCCGGAGAAGTCAGCGGGAACCAACTGCAACAGGATCCAGCGTCAGTGGACTGTGGAGTGGCCCAGCTGCGGAAAGGTTGGACCAGCGTCCGAACCTGTGGAGCGGAGAGGAGTAAAACTGGGCAGGAGCTGGCGTTGGGCTCAAGACAAGAACGCATGAGAAACGGCTCACGGGCACTAGCGGACCGAGTGAGGTAGCCGCGTCCAGGAAGAATTCGCGCCGAAGCAAGGGGCGGGACAGGGCCATAGTCTCAGGCCTGACTTAAAGGCCCCTAAAGGGGCACAGAGTTGTTATCCTCCGTCTGGAAGCACGAACAAAAGACTGTTAGCGCCAGGGGCTACTACTACCGCGACCTGGGGAAACCGGCAAGAAAGGTGGAAAGCAGCGGAGGCAGTTTAGTTTGAGAGTGCCCCCTTTTTTGTCTGCTTTGCTGCTAGAATGTTCGCTAGAATGTTCAGGGGCACAGAGTGGGGGAAAGCACATCCGCCTTTTTGGAGGACGGGCAAGTGAATAAAGCGAACAGTGGGGGCTGCAGGATTTGGTAAGCCTTTGCCTGGTCAAGGAAATAGGTGCGGGGTCAAGAAGAACAAACCCCTGGTTTTAAGGACTAACAAGCATCACTAGAGGGCAGATACTTACCCTCGGTAGCTCCTGCAGGAAAGCGGACCACGCCATAACACCACCATCTTTCTCAGAAGCGAAGCAAAAATGCCTCGGAGAAAGCACGGTCATTTTCGCATTCGGGGCGTGGTTTTCTTTCTCTCCTCTTCCCATTGGCTGGAATGTAAAATTCCAGCCAATGGGAAGAGGAGAGAAAGAAAACAGAAAGAAGCGAAAAATCACGCCCCTGAATCCAAATAAAAGACGGGGCTTAAACGGAGTGATGCCCCTCTCCTCCAATGGCTGGCCAGCATTTACGAGAAGAATGGAGAAGAGGGGCAGGTTTAAGCCCCCATACTGTAGACATAAAGTCTCGGACGAGACTGCGCAAGCGCAGCCTTCGCTAGTCCGACACCTAAAAACGTTCAGCAGATAAATCTGTCCAGGCCAATTACAAGCCGATTTCCCCGTTACCAATCTTTGCGAAGATCCTCAAAAAATGTGTCAATATCCAACTTTCCTGTTATCTCAATAACCAGTCGCTGCATCATTCACAATCAGGATTTCGACACGGACACTGCACTGTGCCTGCTTTGGTAGAGGTCTCAGATACTAATACACTGGCTGTGGACAACAGGAAGAAAGTGGCCTAGCTGCTTTTAGACCTTTCAGCATCATTTGATACAGTCTCCCATCCTATCCAAATGCAACGCTAGCAGGACAACAGGTTGTGTGAGACAGCCCTGGCCTGGCTGCGTTCCTTTTTAATCAAACAGATATCAGTGATTGTGGATGCCGCCATTTACTTCAGACTCTAAATCCATAGAGTTGGTGGTTCCCCAGGGCTCTACCTTGAGCCCGACATTGTTCAATGTCTATATGTCTCCTCTAGCAACCCTGGTGGAATCCTTTGGAGTGCAGATTAACTCTTATGCGAACGACGCACAGGTTATTCTAACTTGGAATGGGAACATGCCCAATGCAGATTTGAAACATGTCTATCAGCAGTGTTTCAATGGATGTGTCAAGAATAACCTCTGGAAGAGATGGGGGAAGTACCTCCTTCTACTGGTCAGCTGCTGCAAGTTGAAATGCCCTTCCCTTGCATTTTCAGGCAACTAGGGATGTGGGCTCTTTTAAACGTAGCTTAAAAACTTGGATATTTAATGATGCTGTTTAGATTTTGGCCCACCTGTGGCAAGAAAACTCTACAGAGTAGCTGCACGCTTTACAAGCTCGATTTGATTTGAAACTAGCGGACATGGCAGATGTCATCAAATAATAATCCAGCAACTTTTAACTGACTATCAGTTACATAAAAATGTAAACATACCTAAAGAGGGCTTGACATTAATCAAAACACAAAGCAAATGTACAACACAGATTTAATGTGGCCACGCCTATGGTCCAGGAAGTCTAGACCGAGAGGAAGAGCAGTTGCTGCTTGCCATATCATCTATAAAGACAACGCACTTAGATAGAGGCCACCCAGGTGGACAACTCAGAATTTAAATGAAAGCTTCAGATAAGAGTCATGCTTTCACTGCTAAATCTGCCAATATTCTTAGAATTCCAAATTCATTTCAGGTACATGACGCAGGAACATGCCCTTCATATTAAAAAAGAGCCTGTCAGAGTCTGCTAAATTGAACATCAACAATCTAGCGGACATAGCAGATACCTTAAATACAGACAAATGTGCAGCATGTTTGTTTAGAAGTCCTGAAATGTGCCAACATGTTATCTTCTAGCCACATGGTAGAGTTCAGGAGTCTGAACCGCACAGGATATGCTGGTCTCAAAGAACCAACACCCTTTACTTAGATTAAGTGGTCTCTCGCTGAAGTAGCTGGCTTTTCATATCACACCAGCAGTTTTATATCTGTACAGAGCCAACATAACACGAGTGGATGAAAAAGGTTAAGCGGGATCGGCTCTGGTTGAAAGGTTTGTATGTTTTATGTATGGGCGGGATAACAGTGATTAAAAAAAATAATTATACCAAGACTCATTTATGTGTTTCAAGTGTTTCTAATTAAAGTGGAGAATGGGACCTTCCAGATTCTGCAGTAGTCCATTTCGGAATTTGTGGTACGGGAATCCTGCCAACTTATCAGTTATGTGAATTGAAATAGCTCACCATATAGAAAGGAAAAAGAAAATGTTACCAATGTTGAGTGAATTAAGGGCACATATCAGATGTTTTTGCAGTGTTTGTGGATAATGACTACCCAACACCCAGAAACATCTAGGAAAACCAATTGACATTTTGATTGAAACACTGTTTCTCAGGCCTTTCGTGAAAAATAAGAAAGAATAGGTTATTCAAAATAATCTATTAATCAAAAACAAAATTAATTATGTAAATTAAAAAAGAAGATCCTTGCCTGAATTAACACCATCCATTTATAAAAAGTAGCAATTCAATACAGAAAGAATCAAAATGTATGTCCCCTGTCTCACTGCTGAACGGAAGGGCACTTCCCATTTCTCCCCTGCATTGAAGCCTGTCAACTGACTGCAGGCCAAACAATAAACACAATCCCTTAGGCTCATCAAGATCAGGTGCTCTCTTATGAGTTCTTAGTGCAGCATGCACAAACAAGGCACCTACAGTAGGCAAACCAAAACTGACTTTCAGTTCATTCATTCATCAAACGTTATTCATTTTTTTCAATTAAAACCATAAAAGTCATACAAACATCAATATAACTCCAGCATATGTACTGATACCAATGCAATAAGACCATTGTAAATCTAGTTACAGGATTAAAAAGTGGGTCTCACTATTGAAGTAGATAACATCTAAGCCAGATAGCGGCCCTTAAAAACTAAGCGTGTACAGTACAGTTTCATTTGAGAAGATGTAAAAAAATAAAAGCAGATCTCGCCTTCCTAAAGCAAGCCTTTTTAAGAATAGGGATAATAAAAGACTTCTAGGAACCTCATAAAAACGTCAAAACAATAAAAAGTGCAAAATATCCTGAGGAGACTGGCTGTCGCAACCAGGGTATGAGGCACTGCCCTCGGAGCACCACGTGGTTGGGCCAAAAGGTAGTGAAAGAGATCCAGCCGAAATCTTGTAAGAAGGAAGCGATCATGGTTACTTTTAACCCCTAGGAGATATGTACCTGCTCACACTGAGCTTTCTCAGCTCTATTTCCTCTCTGTCACAAAAGCTACTTGTGAAAAAACCTTTAGCCAGGTTAGGTCCCTCCTACATATCGCTTCTGGGTTGTCAAATAGATGAGCATTTCCCAGGCTGCGAAGGCATTATCTAACATACTTTAAATAACTTACACGATTAACGTGGTTGAGGGAAAGACAATCCTTTAGAATGTCCTTATTGAGGGTGTTTTCTTTCTTAGACCAAATCTTGATCCACAATGCTAAGAGATGAAAAGCCAGATCATCTGAAAGAAAGGCCATCCCAAACTCTTCATGCACAACATATGACGGAGTGCTCTGTGGTAGTGAGAATATCAGTCTCAAGAAGGTGTTTTCAGCGATTTGCAAGGTCTCCAGCCCAGTGTAACCCCACATCTTGCTCCCGTAAGTGACATTTGTGATATATTTGGCTGTACAGATCTTCACAAGGGCTCCTATCGGGTTTTCACCGAATCTGGAAGCAAAGTTAAAAACAGCTGTGGTCGCTCTAACCAGGTCCCCTATCTTACAAACTAAACAAGGGGCATCAGCTGAAGGTGTCATCAAACACTAGTCCCGGATACGAGAAGACATTTGTCTTGGGGATTGACATGGTTCCTATCTTGAAAGTGTAAGGCTTAGCTGTACGAGGTCCCACCTCCATAACAAATAATTTACTGTGGTTAACCAGCAAGTGCAGGTCCTCCATGAAATGTACAAAGGAGTTCAACAGAAGTTTTAGGCCCCTGGCTGTCATTGCCATGAGGACAGCATCCTCTTCATAAAGGAGGACTGTCAGGCTACGCTTACCCACCTGGGTGCAATCATCTTTTGCATCCAAGAGCACCTTCTCCAGGGAGTCAATATATAAATTAGAAAGGAAGGGGGCCAAGATGCACCCCTGAAGCACCCCTCTCCTAATAGCAAATTTATGGGTCACATTAAGATCTTTGGGGTAACAGACAACAGCTTTAGAATCTCGGTGAAGATCTCTCCGAAACAAAACAATGTCCATGTCGATACCAATAGAAAGCATCACCTGTCACAGTTTTGATCTATTTACACGATCAAACGCTGAGGACAGATCCATAAAGGCTAAGTGGATAGAGCCGGTGGGAGCCACAGTGTACTTGTTCAAAATCATGACCAGGTTTAAACATCGGTCCAATGTGGAGTGACCTGGGCGGAATACATATTGTACTTCAGCTAGGATATTATTTCCATCCACCCAAGTTACAAGTCTATTTAAATCCATTCGACCCACCACCTTCACCACAGAATCCAAGAGGTCTACAGCAAAGAGTGCTATCCCAATCACCCTTTTTAAAGACTGGGACAATGGTCGATAGGGCCCATGAATCTGGGTGGCCGGCCTGGACCGACGAGTCAATTGCTGTGAGTACCGGCACCCAAGTTTCCACATTCGTGATACGGAGGTCTGGCGGAATCCCATCGGGCCTTATTTTTTCAAGTGTTTCCAATTAGAGTGGAGAATGGGACCTTCCAGATTCTGCAGCATTCTATTCTGAAATTTGTGGTAAGGGAAACCTGCAAGGTTATCAGTTATGTGAATTGAAAAAGCTCTTTATACAGAAAGGAAAAGGTACAATGTCACCGATGTTGAGTGAATTAAGGTCACATATCAGATGTCTTTTGCAGTGTTTGTGGATAGCGACAACCCAGCACCCACAAACATCTAGGAAAACCAATTGACATTTTTATTGAAACACTTTGTTTCTCAGGCCTTTTCTGAAAAATAAGAAAGGAAATGGTTATCGAAATTATTCCAATAATCAAAAACAAAAAAAAATGTAACTTAAAAATGAACACCCTTGCCTGAATTAACACCATCCATTTATGAAAAGTAGCAATTCAAGGCTGAAAGAATGAAAATGTATGTCACCAGTCTCACCGCTGAACGGAAGGGCACTTCCCATTTCTCCCCTGCATTGAAGCCTGTCAACTCACTGCAGACCAAACATTTAAACACAAGCCCTTAGGCTCATCAACATCAGGTGTCCTTTTATAAGTTATTAGTGCAGTATGCATAATCAAGGCGCCTTCCGTAGGCAAACCAAAACTGACTATTTTTAATCCAAGGAGGCATCAACTTTTTGTGAGCAAGATACTATGTTCGAGGCTCTTAATATAAAATTAATTTATCATATAAAGAATTATGCGAAGAGTGCCTTCTACAACCTGAAACTTCTGAACAAAATCAAACCCTACCTACCACTGAATGATCTTAAATCTGCCACGCAAGCGCTGGTGTTATCCAGATTGGACTGCAAGAATGCCATCCTCACAGGCATTGCAAAATCCCACATTGCACCTCCAAAAAAAACACTCTCAATGCAGCAACCATAATGGTCACAGGAAGCAAAAAATATGACCACATCTCTGCTGCCTTGAATGAACTGAACTGGCTCCTTATTGAAGCTCACTCCAGCTTCAGACTGCTGATTTTACTCACAAAGCTAATCACACTGGGAAACCAGCCTACCTCGCCTCAAAACTCTAAAAGGCGGGTCAGCCGAGAAACCCAAGAAGCTCAAACACGTTTCTCCTTATCCCACCCAAAGTGCATAAACGAAAAACTATGGCACGTCCCTTCTCAAGCAACACCCCCAAAATATGGAACTCCAGACCTACACATATCAGGACGAATCCCTCCTTCTTGAGCTTCAAGAAACAGCTAAATTATCTAAACCAGCACCTGAACTAGTGGACGTCAACCGACCAAAGAGGCCTCCCCACCCCCACAGTTTCCCCCATATCTTCTCTCCCTTTTTCTCAAAACTGGTTTATCGGACTCATCTCAACTGTACTGATTTGACTAGTTATATTGATATGAGCATGTACTGGTGTAAAGTGCTTGGATATCCTTGGGTTTAGCCAGCACTATATAAAACTCTTAAATACATTTTTTTTAAAGTACCTCTTTGCTAGGAAGTTCATTTTCTAACTTTCAGGTCGTCCCTGAAGATGCATCGGTACACCCATTTGGACTGCAACATGCCTGAAAATGTTGACTCTAGCCGCCTCCAGTGAGCATGTCTTCCTACTACTTGATATCTCTCTAGCCCCCTTTCCTTTTTAAAGCATCTCTAGTGCTACACAAAACACAATACATGAAAAAGGTCAAATTAATATAAAAGATGGAATTCGTAGTGGTTAGTCTGGAGTTCAAATTCACAATGAATACCTAAACATTCTCCAATGCAATGCAAATAAACACCTCATTGAGCCCTAAAACCGTATTAAACCTGTATCCACTAGCAATGCTACACCATGAAGCATCCCCTCGTGTGTTTCAATAAATGAAATAGCCCACATGATTGTTAACGTAGGTCATGCCAACGAAACAACCTAAACTGCTGAAAGTATTTCAGTAACACATTTTGGCAAAGCTCTCCTATCTAGCCGAAATTCCAGGTGCATCTAAAGTAACATAGAAAAAAATATGTCAACACTTTTGTGGCAGTAATGGTTATGACCAGAACGTAGTGCTTATCAGTTAGGTTGTATGGAGGGCTCGTTTCAAGTCCTCGAAAAACATGGGTGGTGATTCACCCTCTGATCTATGCATCCCAATAATGCTAAGGATGTGCCCGTCGATGGAAGGCTTCTGGGATAAAGCTCAATTTTTCCGGGGACACCTCTTCTCTTATTTCAGATCCCCACTGGTAGAGGTATTTTACCTCTGCCGACAGGAAATGGAAGAAGTAGGTTAGAATGAGGTGAGAACGTAGTTAAGGGGCAATTATTGCTAGGGGATTCTAATTTAAATCAAGTTTGATCCCAGGAGCAAAAGCGTTTCAATGGCCTTGGAAGCAGGGTTCTCTAGGGAGATAAATATTGGACAAATACAGAAAATGTATGCATCGGCTTGGGCAGTAGGATATGGTCTTCTGTGTTTCATTTCGTAGACTTTGAAATCCCAGCATTAAAACAGGAGAGCCAAACAGTTGGACATGGAATTCAGGGTCTGAAGGACAGCTCCCTCACAGTTTTCCATTCTCTAATAATGGCTAAAAAAGTCTACTGTGGTTTAGATTTGGGGGAGAAAGAGGAGGAACAGATCACGCACTTGCCCCCAAACCCTTCTATTGTGCTCCCCAAGACAAATGAATGGAAGGATAGGAGGAGGCTGATATAATCTCACTGCCCAAGATTATTTCCAGCTCCAAAGGACAAAAAAAAATGCTTAGTAGTTTAGAATGCCATGGTATACGCATTCATAACTGGCTTCTTAGAGGCACAATGTCCAAGGTTTTGCCATCTATTTTGACGCAGTTGCAACTCCGAATTGTCCTAAAAAATGAGTCTTTCACTTAGCTTTTTAGGTTTCGCCTATTATCATTCACTTGCGAATGTAATAGGCGAAAATTCAAGGGCTCAATCGACTCGTGAAACCACTGCAGTTTTCTCACAGTGCATGTGAGTCACGTGACCACAAAAGCGGGTCACGTGACCACACAAGCACGCGCATCTCCGTAATCCGCCTGCTCCCCTCCCCGCCCCCCCACCAGGCTCTCCCGCCCCCATTCGCTTCCCTCCGGCCATTTGCCACACTCCTTGCCTCTGTCTTGCCTCCCCCTTCATTCTCCTCTTAACTTTGTCGCCGTTTTCGAAGTTGTATCGTTTCCATTACTGACGTGCACCTTGAGTGTTTTATTTGTGTTATGTATGAGCTCTCGGTTCGGTCGAGCTGACGGGTCGTATTTACAAGGCTTCCACAATCATTTCTTAAGATTCAGTGGACATATATTTGTTTTTCCCTTTCGAACTTTTATAACATACGGAGCAGAAACGGCGACTTTGAGTAAGACCCCCGACGCCAGAAGAATGCATGCGGGGCTGAGGCGGGCAGGGTGGCGGTCTGAGCATGTTCACCCCCTACGCCCGACAGACAGACACCACTGCAGGGTGGCCCGGACACTTCTGAGCTCTCCCCCCTATGGGCGCAGAAGTTTATGCGCCCATAAGTGTCTTTTTTAGTTAATATACACCTAACGCCTCGAGGCCACTTCTTAGCGCTTTGGAAAACCCCTAACAGACAAGGGTGACACGAAGATGTCATCTGTGACGTTAACACCGGCTCGCATTATGTGTGCATCATGACAAGGTGCCCGGGGAGGGGGCGGCAAAGGGGTATAGATGGGGGGCATTAGTCGGTGCGGGTCCCGGGGCTGGGGAGACAAACTGCAGCCTGCAGGCTCCGCCAGGGGTCACCGCGAACCGACGCATCTCTCCGACGCACACACACACGCTCTTCTTATGCACACGCACTCGTACAACACCCCAGGGTACAGGCTGACGAGCACGCGTGCCGCTGTGACCCTGAGCACCCCGTGCAGCGCCTAGCAGCAGCACCGCCGAGCAGCGGCACAACGCGCTATAT
The DNA here is from genome assembly GCF_964263255.1 of Lissotriton vulgaris. Taxonomy (NCBI): domain Eukaryota; kingdom Metazoa; phylum Chordata; class Amphibia; order Caudata; family Salamandridae; genus Lissotriton; species Lissotriton vulgaris. Next base: position 1,476,245,977 of record NC_141694.1, read on the forward strand.
TACACGTCTACTGATAGACACTGTGTTCATGAACTAATGCATCACAACGACCGAGTCGACACAATTCTTCGACACAACACCGCCACATGCGTGTATTGAGGGTTGTGTTCGTCAGTGCACGTGTGTCCTTGTCAGCAGAGGCCTCGGGGGTCACCAGACTCAGCGTTCGCACCGTTAGATGTGGCAGAGAGTAGATGGTGTCTAGTAGGCGCCGACTGTGTCAGTATAAGGTAGTGTAGTCTGTGTGCCAGTGCTTGCTATTTGTGTCTTAACAGGTGCTGTGTGTTTGTATCACTCACTTGGTGAGTCAGTGAGTAGATTTCTGCGTTTGTGTGTCACAGGGTATTGTGTGTTTGTCTCACTGGATGTGTCTGTGAGTAGACGTCTGTGTGTGTGTGTGTCACTAGGTACATTGTGTTTGTATCACTTGGTGTGTCTGTGAGTAGGTGTCTGTGTTTGTGTGTCACTAGTTACCTTGTGTTTGTATCACTGGATGTGTCTGGGAGTAGACGTCTGTGTGTGTGTGTGTGTGTCACTAGGTACTGTGTGTTTGTATCACTCACTTGATGAGTCTGTGAGTAGATGTGTGTGTGTCACTAGGTACTGTTTGTTTGAATCTCTTGGTATGTCTATGAGTTGCTATCTGTGGTTCAGTGAGCGTGGAGTGTGAGTAGGGGGACTGTGTGTGTCAGAGTATGCCGTTTGTATCTCACCTGGTATTGTGTTTGTATCACTTAACATGTCGGTGTTTCGATGGATGCAAGTTGACCATGTGTGTCAGTTGACAGTGCTTGTTCGCCGTTGGTTTGTGCATCAGTAACAATAAGTGCGTGTGAGTGGAAGCAGTGAGCTGTCCGCCACATACAGCACACCGGGGGAGTTATGCTTATACAGCTAATAATGAACACATAACGGTATTGGATTTCAGGTATGAAACTATAACAGTACTTTAATTGCATTTCTGTCACAGAATCCGAACTTTTTTATTGAAACAGGTCACTGTGGGATTATTTCCGGCCATAATACTACTTAAGCAAAGATATTTCAGTGACATTTATGAACTTTGTGTAATAGACATTGTCGGTGTCGTCCTGGCGTTGCCAATAGGTTTCGCATTTGGAAAGTTGGAACAATTGGTTTTGTAAATTACATTTTTTATTTATATATCGTTATTGGCATGGTCAATAACAATATATAAATATAAAATGTCATTTACAAAACCAATAGCTCCAACTTTCCAAATGCGAAACCTATTGGCAACGCCAGTGCTTGTTTCATGTAATTTCCTTTCCTAAAATATTTAACAATAAATTTCCTGAAATTAATATAAATATTGAGAGAATTTTTTTTCTCGAGTGGATTAACTAGGTACCAATGTTATTTCTATGATGTGTTCACAATATATTTTTAAAACTTGGACTCTTTCTGTCAAAACAGCAAGGTGCTTTTTTAATTGACCGAAGTGTTGGACAGAAAGAGTTTCATATGACCAATCTTCTAATCACTCACACCTTACCTATTTATCACATTCAGTCTCCACATTGGCTAAACATTTTCCCCATACAAAACTTTGAGACTTTTGTTTGCTGGACATGCCGAAGGTGAGATTATGATTGAGGAGACATTAACTTAGTAGTGGACAGAGACTGACAAATCTGAGGAGTTTGTCTACGGGCTCCGATTTAGTTAGAAAACCATTTACAGCCACCACGAAATTTGAGGAAATGAGGCAGAATAGAGAAAGCCCAACACAGATCTCTGGGATTTTTCATGTAATCACATGAACGAAGACGTAAGCAAGGAATGCGTGTTGAGGTCTACAACTAGACACCTCACAGTCTTCAATGATCAGTGAAAGGGAGACTGATAAGACTGACCCTAAGACCATACTCAAGACATCAGCATGAAAATTGTTTTACCACAAACGACTGCCAGGCTTCTGTTGTTTGGAGGTTTTTAGGATATATATAAAGAGATTCTAAAGCATTGCCAAAAATGTTAATACAAATCAAACACCACTATGATCTTAACGTATAAGCCCAGAGCAAGCCACATTGTTGCAGGCCAGGCAAAAATGTGGTTAGGGAAAAGAATACCTTTGAATTCCAGTCGAGGACAACGGGAGTTTAAAAACACCAGAAGAGTAAACAGATAGCTTTGGCTCTTGAGAGTGAAAAGCAACAAGAGGGTTCGTAGGATAACATTAGTTTGAGACCAGCTCACCGCACTACTACATCATTCCTGACCACCGCAATAGACTCCGTTGCCACAATGGGCTGTGTTGGACATGCAACACCTATTATTGGATCACTGACCAGAGTTGAATGAAATGGCCAATAACAAGGGATTAGGTACTTAATGACAGACTGCTTGTGGAAATGTACATAAAGCGAACAGAACTTTTCGGCAGAACATGGCTTTGATTGTAGAGTATGCAAAAATCGTCTCCCTCACCACAGGCTCTACCTTCCCTCCACCTGCAGCCTCCTCTGCTGAACAATGACACCTGTTGCTGAGGTCTCGCATACTGCCATTCATGCCCTCTACTGTATTCAGTGACAGGGTAATCCATGGAATGAGAAGGTCTCATGAGCCCCTACTTCCTATATTCTGCCAACTACTTTTAGCTCTGGCTGCCAGAGGAATTTGGAAGGGTAAACGGAACGGAAGGGGAGTGCAAAGAATATGTGCTCTCTTCTGTTCACAAGCTTCACTTTCACTGGTTGGCAATAACGGTGGGAGCCAATTAAAGACATAATCCACCTCTCCCTTCTAACAACCACAGCTTCTGCCACTATCACTCCATGACAACTCTCCTCAAAACACAAGGAACAGTGATGGACAATGGGAAAAGTTGTAGAAATAAGGTGGGAAAAGTTGTAGAAATAAGGTAGGAAAATTATTCTTAGCACTCCTTATATCTTATAACTTACTCCACTGTTTTTCAGAACCTGCTCCACTCCTGCTGGTGCAAGCTGAATGCAAGGTCCAATAACAGATGAGGAGGGTCATTACTGAGCATCATCATCCAATGGGAAGGGAACTCCCATGTAGTTACTTGGGTAGTTAGATAGTACCAATGTGAAGCCCATCCTCTTTGATAATATTGCTTTTCTCAATCAGACCCTTCAAATTTGGGCAACATCCACAAACTTGTTGGTTGAATGGTGATTTTTTTCAGGGGATTACTTCTTAGGTGGCTTGTTGCTTACAAGATTGTTATCAGTGATAAAGCTCTGCCTTTGTGTCCCAATGAAATGTAATGAACACTTGATTATCAGGGTTTAGGAAAGGAATACATATAACATGTCATAACAGATTTTATAGTGCTCCATTATGTATTCTTTGCAGCTCATTAATCATGGTCTTAGGCAGACCAGATATTCTAGAGCTGATTACAGCAGTTGCCACCATAACTATGAACTCTTAGTAAAAATGTCTCTTAATAACTTCTAAACTGCTACGGTCACAGATTAATAATTAAAATAGATTTAAAATAATGAAATATGTACATAAGGCAAAACAACACAGTGAAAACTGTCATACATTACACAATTGTTTACTGACTTTAAATATATAGTATCAGCACATGGAGAGGAATATTTTCAGGGTCTCATTTATTTCCGGAACATGTAGCAGCAAAGATAAAAAAACGGTTTCCTGTACATGTTCAGCCTTCTATACATGAGTGAATGATTCTAAAGCAGTTTTCAGCAGCATGCCTCCCGCAGAAGGCACATTCTGTGAGGCAGGTGAAGATTCTGGTCATTAATTGGAGCTCTGGTCTTCACAGGTAGCTATTCTGAGAGTAGAAGTAGTGATATGTAGGCTGATATTGTAATGCAAGGTGTCTCTGGTACTAGCTATGAATCTCCTGGGTAGAAATTGACCCCCTAGGAGTCAATCAAACCCCTGTATTTTTGATTATGTACAACCATCTGATTTACAATGACCAGTATAACTCTCTATCAAAGGCAATTAACACTTAGCACATTCAGTTCCAAGTTAAACAATCCAAAGCCTGGAAGGCTGCCGAGGCCTTTATGTCATTATGCACTAAGAGCTGGTGACAGACACAGCTGCCCACAGGGCACATAAGCACTCTCTGAAGCCCCGAAGTTCAATGGATTTGATTGTGGAGCCCTTGGGGACTCTCCTAAATTCCTCCTTTCTCTTGAAGTGTTCATGGAAGCAGAGTGGCAAGTTGTATGGGTTCCACCCGTTTCCTTTAAACCATGGTGAACCTCTACTGGGATTGGAATAATGGAGGCAGGGTTCTAAAGAGTATTCAAGTTATTGGTAGAGAAATATGTAAATAGAAAAATTGCGACGCTGAACCACTGTTTAAGTGCAGGGAGTCAAAAAATCCTTAACCACTTCCATTGGTTATAAGGTGAGTGCTGAAGAGGAGGAAGATTTAAATGAACCCGACTTATTCATGTGTATTTTGGATGTGAAACAGTTTGCTAAAAGGAATACAGTGAGATGACAGCATAAGTCTTTCACCAGAGAGCAAATGCCAGGGGAGTTGGTTGAGTGTCTGGTAGTGACTTTAAGAGTATTAGCTGCAACCTGCGACTAAATAAAATTTCATCAGAAAATGATATTAAAACAATCAGTTCACAAGACTAATAGCAGCAAGGTTCAAGAGGAGTTATTAGCCACGAAATTAACACACCAGAGAAAGCGGAGGTAATTGCAAAAAGAGTGGACGATGCCGTCAGGGATTTGAGCAGGTAGTTAGTTGGTGGTTGTAAAACAATCGTGTGATAATAATTGTAAGAACACGAGAAACAAGCATTTACAATGCAACGGTCTCGCCTTCGGAAAGGTTACAGCTATTGGCATTGTAAATGACAAACTTTTTATTTATGTGTTGGTTTTGAAAACAGATAAATAAATGGCACTGTCATTTACAATACCAAGACAGACAGACAGACAGACAGACAGACAGACAGACACACAGACACACACAAAGACACACACAAAGACACACACACACACATCTCAGATAGGAGCGCGCAGTCAGTAGTTATCTTGAAAATTGTGGTGCAGAAGCTTGCAGGTGCGCTCACTTAGCAGCCTTCGAAATTTGGAGGGAAAGAAAGCGACATGCTTTACACCTATGGGAGGGGTTCTCGAAGGACATGACACAAAACTTGCCACTGGGCAAACCAAAATTAGTAAATGTCGGATTTTTCTCTATTTGCGGGGTTTTGTGCAGTGCGAGCGAGTTTTGTTACTGGGGAGGTCGGCAGCCCACGGAGTCCTGGGCCCACTGCTCGCGAAGTGGGGGCTCGCAGCGGCAAGCTGTTGGAGACGATCCTGGTGGCATTGCCCCTCCCCCTCAAGCACTGCCCCTCCCCCCTCAAGCACTGCCTGCCTCTTGCTCCTCCAACAATCCCAGCAGTACTAAAGGTACCTGGGGCAGCGTGGCTTGCGTCCCAAACAAGGGAAGCGGGGGCGGGGACAGGGCGGGCCCGAGTGTGGCGCACCGAGGCAGCCCTGCCGCACAAACCCCTTCACCCTCATTACCGCCGCGTGCGAACAGCAACACTGCGCAGCGCCTTTTTAAGTTTAGCGGGGTATCTTTGAAGAGCACAGAACGCAGTTGGGATTTAGATGGGATCGACATTTTGGCCTCAGATGGAACCCGACGAGAATGAAGCTAGAGATGGCAAAACAGCCCAGTCCTTTGCAGAATGGGGGGCATGTTTTTCTTTCTCCCCTCTTCTCCATTGGCTGGAATGTAAACAACAGGCGTGTTTTTGACTTGTTGTTTACCATTCTAGCCAATGGAGAAGAGGGTAGAACAAACTGAAAAAACACGCCCCCCAATCCGAAAAGGACGGGGCTTACAGCGAGAGAATGACAAGACTGAGACCTCTTCTCCAATGGCTGGCCGCCGTTTAGGAGGCCAGCCAATGGAGAAGAGGGGCGGGGTTTACCCTCGCTACTAGAGTTATTAAGTCTCACTGGCGAGACTGCGCATGGGCGCAGCCTACGCCAGTCTCGACCTAAAAATGAGTTATATTATGATTGATATGTATAACAGCTCCTGCCTCATACTCATTGTGCCACCAGAATCAGGGTCCTGCTCTCTATCCACCTTAGTGACGCCACATCACATTTACCTCACCATTCCAACCCCCAGCATGCATCAGCCTTCTTTACACTATGCATCAGCAGCAGTTGCACTCTGGGACTTGTAGTATTGCTTCTACCTTTTCAATGATTGACACATTCGGTCTTAAGGGTCCAGACGTTATGTCACTACCTGGTAGCTACAGCCAGGGGTACATGTGTGTGTTGTTTTGTTTTTTTATCGTATACGTGGGTTAGTGGGTGGTGAGTCAGTTGACTGCTTTAGGGCACTCACAGGTGCCTCGAAGCACACAGTCACCATAAATGTTACTCTTCTGTCTGACCCAAGCTTAGTTGCCACAAATCTCACATGATGTGTTTGGTTCATGTAAAATGGAACTAGCCACAGTAGGATCAACTCAGTATCTTTTTTCCACATCCTTTTCATACGACACCGAGGCGGTGGAAGGGGGCAAGACCAAACGCAGTGCGGTTCAGGGAGTGGGTATACGGCCTGCAAACACATACACTTTCTAATAAAGGAGTGAACCAGCAGCCAAGGAACACTAGCTCAAGCATTAATGTGCACTCCGCAGTTATGTAAATTGGAACAGGCAAAATGCTGTCACTCTCAGTGCAAACGAGCCTGTGGCCGAAGTGGTGTGACCCATGGCTCAATGCTGTAATGGGCAAAAGCAAAACATGAATGACACCTGAAAAGACCAATGGATGAACAATTTTTGGTAAACATGCATCTTGCACAGAAATAAAGCAGACACTAGGCCAGAGCTATAAAGTACCGGCCAGCTAAAGTACCAGGCAGCGGCTAAAGCGTGAACACTGGAAGTGATAAAAGAAGAAAAAACAGGGGTCACAAACGGTGTATTCTCATTAAATGGACTACCATGTAGATGACTACTGCTACAACGGCATGGCATTGCATCTTCTCAGCTTTATTTCCTTGAGGATTGGGTTAGAATAATAAATCTGCCTAGCTTTGTGAGCTACAAAGAATAGAGAAAGCAGCAGCCAGACAACTACTTAAACTATATAGCCATGTTTCCGTCTCACAAAGCCTTTAGTTTTTCCGCTGGGTGCCTGGAACTAAACATATATTCTTTGAAACAATGTGCCATTAGCCGCACTAGGCTATGCTTCCCTTAACAGAAACTCCATGCCTATTAACACTATATTGCTACACTAGAGGATGCCCTACCCTTGGCCATGCCTTCTTTCAAAATGACTGGCACTGCTGAAGCTCTCAGTCCACCCAGCCAAGCTAGGGAAACAGATTCCTGCAACAGCAAGAACTGACAATTACCTTGAATTTTCATGAGCGTTAAAAACTTGCACTTCCTAAAACACAAAACTGTATAAAGACAGGGCAGCCATAATAACAATAGCAACAAAAAACAACAATAATAATAATAATAATAATAATAATAATAATAATAATAATAATAATAATAATAATAATAATAGAGGAGGTTTCGCATGCGTGGACACCTGTACTCTGACACTTTTCTGCAACACCTTTGCTTATGCCCAGCTACCAGCCCATCACGCAATGACCAGGATGTTCCGGATCCTGTCACACCAGAACCCACACCACTCACATAGACAATCGTATGACCCACATCCTATCAACTATGCACTCTTTAAAGCCTTAATCCGAAGTGAAGCGGAGCGCTTTATAGCTTTGCCCTCAGGATGAAGCGCTATATAAATTCTGCAATATCACTCCTCTGAAGTAAAGGCATGATGGCGTAATAATGGCGGATGTACGTCCAGTGGAAGAAGCAGTTAGAGACTGCAATAGAGGGGCAGCAGAAACACAAATGACATATTCGACGTTCATCCAGTCACAAGGCTGGGCACATTGTCCAATCGCCTGCTCCAATAAACCAAGGACGTTAGTTTTCTGTTCTACATCAGAAAGCATTTGTGTCTACCTTGAATCACAAGTTTCATGACACCGGCCACTCTAAAAAGCAACTTATAATGTTCTCTAACTCAAGGCTGTAAACTAACCTACCTAGTAAAGAGCAGGAGGGGCAAATATTTGCTCAAATAAGCAACACCCAAAACAGTGCACATGTGCAGTGTTCTCAGTAACCTATTCAACTAAGTAGAGCCTAGACTCTAGGACCTAGAGTCTGAGGGGCGGGCAGGTTACGCACTTACCTGTGGTAAATTAAGTGAACGTACAACCGACACAAGGCCACAGCGAAAAAACAAGACAGTCCCAACTCCTAGTTCCACCTAGCACCAAGTAAGTTAAATCCCGCAATACAGATCCGAGATGCCTTCTACATAAAACTAGCATTACCCATCTAATTGCAGATACTTTTGGAGAGAGACGCTGTTGCCCAAGACGGGCCATTATCCTATTAGAAGGAGGAATGCCTTAATGGCAACACGGCCATTAGCAGGTCAATTACCCCGGCCATGGGCGGGGAGTGCCACTCCTGGCGAGCGCCCCGTGGCAGGTCATAATGGTAAGGCAGGCCATCTCCAGCTCTTCATGAGATGCGATAAGAGAGAGGCAACAAAGGATCCCGATTGCCTGAATGTAAAGTCTACCCACTAGCGAGACACTGAAATCGAGATGCAGTGTCCCCCATGGCACCCTTTATCGCACTGGATCAAACGCCCTTCACCTTTCAGGTGCCATGACATGGGTCACATTGCTGGGCCTATTTGTGCGCTTGAGGCTTGCAGCCTCATGCAATGGCCTCATTTCGCAATCGCCTCGAGCGTCTGCCTCAAACTGGCCACAAACCTGGTTTGATTTCAACCATGAACGCCCGCCTTCCAGTTTAGCCAGTGTCTGCCGTGCAGCAGCTGCTGTGGCAGCCCAAGCATGGACAGCATCCGCGGCTTCCGGGGCCCAGGGGGGCGGCGGGCGGCACTTACCCCAAGCATGCACGGAGCTCTCAATCCATACTCAATTCAGACTGGGTGTGAGCACACAAAATCACACAAAAGGAGGGAATTCAATTACTGCAGCAGCTTGGTTCAGCCCACCATATGTACACGCTTGGGAGTATCTGCGGAAATTAAGTTAGAGTTTGCGCAGTCTGTTGCAGGTTTTGTTCTTTCATCGTCAACATCTTTAGCATTAATCCAGATGGTCCACTGCCTGGCAAAAACAAGGTGAGCGAAGTGATATAAACATCACGCGTTGAAGATCTTTTTCTACATTTTCTTTGCGTATAAAGCACAAGCGGATCATATTCAGCTCACCTCGCCACACACGCCTACACGGACACTGGTCGGACCACGCCATGACCACCACCATGTTTCTCCGAGGTCAAGCACAAAAGAGATTGAGAAACGCGCCGTCATTTTCAGACTGGGGGCGTGTTTTTCTTTCTCCCCTCTTCTACATTGGCTGGAATAAACAACGGGCGGTTTTTGACTTGTTGTTTACCATTCTAGCCAATGGAGAAGAGGGTAGAACAAACCTAAAAAACGCGCCCCTCAATCCGAAAAAGACGGGGCTTAGAGCGAGACAATGACGACACGGAGACCTCTTCTTCAATGGCTGGCCGCCGTTTGGGAGGCCAGCCAATGCAGAAGAGGGGCGGGGTTTACCTTTGCTACTCAGAGTCATTAATTCTCGCAGGCGAGACTGCGCATGTGCGCAGCCTACGCCAGTCTCGACCTAAAAAACGGATGTTCAGGCGTTTAAGTGTTAGGTTAAGGAAATGAACTGCCTCTGGTCACGGTGTATGATCGTCAGGCACTTCACCTCAGAGAAAACTCATCCAGCATATTGACAAGTTTCAGAAGAGCAAGTAGTGGCACTATGCAAGCATATGCAATGTCAAGTGCCCAAGGGTCAGACAGACGGGCAAATATACTGGAGGAAAAGGCAAATGAAGATGAAGGAGAGTTAACTTTACAAGCTAAGCAGGGCAGGATGCACCTAACTGTCAAGTGCTGTCACGTGAGAGGTCAAATTAGCACCACATATATTCATGTAAAAAAAAAAAAGAAAGAACTACTTAAGATTATACCGTTTTACATAACAGTATACCACTGCATTCTGCCCAGGAGTGGGTGCCCTAGCAAATTCTAAGTTCGAGCTAAATGATGCTCCTAGATTTCACAAAGCACTACAAAACTACATTCAGGGGACCTAAGGCCTCTTCCAAACAGTAACGATCATACCATTACGGGAAGACTGAGCAAGTATGAGTTTTATGAAACGGAGGAAAGGGGAAACATCCATTATTTTCACAAATAACTTGCTACATGGCTCAGGTGTAAAAAACAGCACTAAACAAACCAGAAGACTTCTCGAAAAATGCCATTTGGTAAGAGAAGAACAAAGCGGATTTGTTTGGCTGCAGTACACAACAACATGTTTGGTGAAAACCAACATAGAGTATATCACCAGAAGAACCCAATACCAAAAGTCAGGCGAGGTGGTGCAGAGAGTGATGATCTGACACTGCTCTCCAGTCTAAGGATCTAGGTGCCTTACAATCATTAATTCCAACAGGATTGCCTCTTCGTAACAGTTAATTATAGAGAAAATGCCAAAACATCTGTTTAACAGCCTAAGTAGATCATGCAACAGAACAAAGATCCTAAACACAGCAGTAAATATATGACTGAATATCAGAAAAGAACTATGATTTTGGCATGAACCAGAGCAAGATGCTGTGGCAGGGGCTAAAGAGAGCAGCATATAACGAACACCCTCAAAACTAAGTTGAAGCAGTTATATTAGGAGTGTATATACATTCCTCATAGGCAATGCGAGGGACCGAAATTCTAGAGCTGTTTACTTAAAGTTATTGCTATTGAAGGGGCTTATAGGTTGCACTTATTTTTTTTCACAAAAGGCTTCTGAATGTTTGGCAACTTTTTAAAAAAATATTATGCAATGGCAGAGTGTACTTTGTGGGAGTTATCTTTAGTATATTTTGTTACGGATAGGATTTGGTGTACAATAGATGAAGGTAATATACGTCTTAGTACATAACACCACAGAATCTTAAGACGGCGCACTTTTTTCACATCACTGTAAGCAGACTCCGGTTCATCTTCTTCACATAATTGAGAGATAGAACATATTACAAGTCTGTTACTACAAATGTTGGATATTAGACCTTAAGGGTACAGGGGAAATCAACTGATGTGTGTTTCTTTTCAACTTTGGAGTTCTAAGGGAGGAAGGCAATTGTAATGGTTTATGTGGCAATATTATGTTATGAGTATTTGCATAGCACACTAATCACCCGTGAAGTAATCCAGGCGCTCAGAAAGGTGGTAGGCAACTGACTACCTGAAAGTTATTAGAAAAGCCAGGTCCTCAGTTTCTTGTAGAACTCGAGAGACAGTAGGGGGGAGCTTTGGTGTGCTGTGGGAAGTCATTCCAGACTTTGAGGAAGATGAAGGAAAAGGCGTGGTGGCCTTCTGTTCTGCTGCTGTGTATGCGGAGTACATGTGCGAGAGAGGGTCCTGACAAGCGGAGGTATCAGGAGGGTTGATGGGAGTGTATGTGGTGGTTTAGGTATGCGGGACTAATGTTGCGTAGTGCTTTGTATATGTTCATGCGGAGTTTGAAATAAGTGCGTTTGTATATGGGAAGCCAGTGGAGTTCTCGGGCATATGGATGAATGGCAGAGAGCAACAATGAACAAGACGATCTCAAACATCCACAACAAATGTCAAGTGTTGGTAGATCAATGGATTAGAGTGGCAGGAGTGTTTCGATCCTAGAACTGTTTAAAATTGGGTGAGGAAAACTGAAGGGTCTATGTACAGAACTGTGCTAAAAGGTGCATAATCTAGGGAGCACTAACGTCTTAATGGTCCCAGAATGTTGAGAAATTAATTAAAAGAATAGTAAGAGACGTTATATTTGGAAACTACTGAGAGAAATTAATTGTTAGAATGGTTTTCTCCTGGAATCATTGCATATCGCTGCATGAACAGTACAGGGTTCCAAATCCTTTCATTGAGCTGACTGGAGCATATTTGTTAGAGTTAGACTCTGCTCCTTGTTGAGGGACTTGCATAAGTTACACAAGGAAACACTTAAAGTTACATTATTTTCAGTAAAACATTTTGATCAACTAAGGAGCTGAAAAATATAAAAGCAAGCATGATCTAGCAAGCATGATATTCTAGAGGTTCTCCAGGATAGTGTATTGAACATATACTGTGAGAAATACAACAATGGGATGCATGGAGTTGGTTAACTAGTACACCAGGGTAATCGCTAGAGCTTTGGTCCCAAGGAGCTTTTGATAGATTGCTCACAGTACAAGAGATACACGTTTCAGCTCATTTGGAGTTGGACTGGTTATGAAATATACCATTGTCATCTTGTTTTGCGGTTTAAGAGCACTTTCTGCATGTGTTAACGCAGTTGAGATAAGTTTGGAGTGATGAATATCAAGAAACATTTGGTGAAACTTAAGCGGGTGATCACAGAAGGATGAAGCAATGAAGTAATTTGCCATTTATTGCTGTAGCACTTTTCAAAATATGCAAAATGTGCAAATGTTGTGAAAAATAGTTTTTGAAATGCTTTAGTTTAAATGGTGCATAGACTGCTCCTGAAACGAAACGTTCCAGTAATGTACAATCTCCTGAATTTCTCAAATTCTAGAATGCATTTCTAATGCTTGTTTTTACTTTACTGCTAATAACTCTACCTGATGAACTGAAGTGGTCCCTGTTAATAATCTTGCATATGGTTTTCCAAGAAGGTGGAATTCTAGAAAAGCTGTTCACGATTTTCTATGTGCATATAACATTACAACACACAGATTTGGTGGAAAGGTGCCCCTTGGGTGTGAGGACTGCATTAAACAATATTGGGCGAGTACGCGCATAAGATACAGAACAGTTCCGAAGAAGATCACTACAGGAGTTCCTTAGCAGTGCTGACAAGAAAGCTACAGCTGTTTAGGAAGGCTGATTGGGTGCAAATTAAACTATCATGGTTGGTTAGGAGACATCATGTCTCATGACCTTTCCTCTCTGTCACTCTTTGTGCCTACCGCTATTATTTAACACTCTCAATCCTGTCTCTACCTTAACTCACTCTGCAACTCATCCTTCTCTATATACACCTCACAGCTCTTTTCCCCCAACTTTCTTATATAACTCCTCTACCTACTTCACTTCTCAAACCCCTCCAACACACAACTCCATCCCTACCATTACATCACGTTTACATCCCCTATTTCTCTCCATGCCTACTACATTATCTCGCTCGGCCCTTTCTCTACCTCATCACTCCCCCACTATATAATTTCTCTCTACCTCAGTACCGAAACCTTTCTCTACTCCACTGCTCTCGCTCACTACCCTATCTCCCCATATTCTGTTGTATGACAGAACTACGCTTGGCTAAACCACGCATGCCTTAACAACGCGGTCTGAATAATGAATGTGTCTTAACCACGCATTCCTTTACCATGCAAGTCTTTACAAAGACTTGCCTTATGGAAAGTGCTGGACTTTGGAACAGTATAATTTACTATTCCAATTCCAGTCTGTGCAACAGTAGAAAAGGCGCTGGACTTTAATGTCCAATGGTGCATTACCTAAGGAATGTCGTTGTAACGACATGAGTGATTAATGTGCATTAGTTGTTCCAACCGCATTGCAAAGGCAACGCATGGTCCGGCCGGCGTCGTTATTGCTGTTTCCCCCCATATTCACTACTCCACTCTCTACCTCCCCTTTCACTTTTTACGTCTGTTCCTTTTCGTTCACCGCTCTAATTATCTTACTCTTTTCTGGCTACCTCTATTCTTCTACATCTTTTCTCTATCATGAACACCTCTCTCTCTCTCATATACACTAATGCATCTCTCTCTGGAGCTCCTTCCCTATTTCGACTTACCCCCTCCACCTCAACTCTGCCTCTCCTTCTGTCTCTCTCTCAATCTCAGTCTTTTTCTTACAACTCTCTCTCACTTTACCTCTATATCAACCTCGCCTCTTTTTCTCTATTTCAGCAAGTTTCTCAACTTGCAGTTTTTTCTCTATAGCACTTTTCTCTTTCTACCCTTCAAACCACTCTACCTTTCTCGCTTTCCCACTACTCTTTTCCTTGTTTTTTTTTTTCTTCAAAGTTTTTTTCTTTTTTTAAATCTGGTTCCTCTACCTCTCACGGCTTTTACCCCTCACTAATCCACCTCTTTTCCCACATTACCTCCATCTCTACGTCAACTCTTGGTGTACTGTTCACCTCCGATTGTTTTCCGCCTTCCTAGTTCCAGCGCTCTACCACACTCTAACATGGCTGTATTTATACCTCCTCTTTCTACCGCTCTATATTTTCTTCACACTGTCTCTCCTTTCTCTGCATAATTTACTTCTCTCCTTTCCTCACAATTAGTTTTGCATTATCTTTATGTCTACCTACTTCTTCCTATTACGCGGTCATTCTACTGGAACTTGCCCAATTCAATTTCGTTACTATTACTTAGTACGGTCACAGGTAACTGCCTAGCCAGAGTGTTAAGTAGCCCTGGGAGACATTTTAGTTACATTAAGCAAATTAACGTAATTGCTGAATTTTGCATTACACAAATTTTGCTCGATTTTGTTCGTATAAAAACTAGTTTGTGCAGAAAATATCTCGCCACTATGCATTTTTAACTTGAACCAGAGTCCTTTCAGTACTGCCAAGAGACTTTTTTTTGCCCATAGTACTGACTTGTAAAGATAATGACAACCCACATTGCACTCTAAAACCATAAGTTTGTGAAATTAGTATGGACTTGTATGAAATCTCACAAGAAAAAACACCTAATTTCACCAACCCTTAAACTGAGTAAAGGAAACGTTTGCCATATGGCTAAAGTGGTGTGGTGCTACAGTGTGTGGTGGGGCACTGCAACAGGTTAGTAGAGAATTTTAAAGCTTATAGATCGAACTGAAGAAGTTGATTTTGAGTGCAAATTTAGGGTGAAGAGCAAGTGCTGAGAGGAAGGAGACTTTGCGTGATTTCTGGTAAGGAGTCGGGTTCCTCGTTCTACAGCTCTTGTAGAGTGTGAAGTTAAGCTGTGGAGTTACTCGACTGTGTGTTGGGTTGAACTTTGTGCTAGGTGCTAAAGGCAGACTGAAAGTGTGTTTATGTATATAATTTGCGTGCTGACATTTAGCAAACGTCATTGGTCTGTAATGTTCTGAATTAGTAATTGCATGTTTCTATAAGGGAGGGGAATGGATTGGCTTAATTTGTTCTTAGACTTCACTCTAAATAGATTTCCATGAAGATGACGCTGAGGCTCCTAGGTTTGGCACGTGGAGCTCTGTCGTCCTCCTTCCAAAATGTGCTCTTATTCGCAATGAACATTGTGTCTTCCTGTATGTTCAACGTCTTTCTGGTACAGAACGTTCAGGCCTGCTCAACAACGTAAAGAAGGATTTGGAACAGTTGAGTCTGAGAGAAAGCACTGCGTGCAAATTAGTCTCTGGCTTTGAGATTAACATTGCATTTCTCTTCCGAACAATTCGAGGAACTGGCAGTAAATTCCAAACATAATCTTAATGCATGCCGAATCCTCCATAATGTTGTCGCAGCCTAAAAGGCTGAAAAACCGTTTGTGTGTATGACCCGCACTCAGTTTTGAAATACTTCAACAGGATCCTGTTTATACTCGTTGTTTGGCTTCCACACAAACAGCAGAAAAGGTACCGAGGAGAGAAAAAATATCAACTTTAGAATATACCCTGCTCGTTGAAAACTAAAAGAATCCCTAAACTTGTGCATATGGTACGTGTCAAAACCTACAAATCCTGCTTCAAGAAATTATCAAACTTTTTGGGAAGATGATAATTTAAAATCAAATATCCAATTCTCATTCCCGAGCTTAAATGATGCTTTTTTCGACTACCCTTTCATGAGGAGTGTGCTCTACTAGACTAAAACCATAACTTTGTGAAATTAGTATGGAATTTTGTGAATATTTACAAGAAAAGAAAAATCACCTCATTTCACCAACCCTTACACTGAGTGAAGAAAACATTTCTGATATGTTCAAAGTGGTGTGGGTGCTACAGTGTGTGGTGGGACACTGTAAAAAGTTAGGAGGTTTTTATGGTGTCGATAGCCAGTAAGCATGCTGATGGGGTCATCAGCAAAGTTACTGACATATTTTCCGAGTATCGGGCCACCACTTCCACCAATAAACTGCAGATTTGGCCATTTCGACACCAGTTAATAGTAGGTTGCCTCCAGTGGGGCATCCCTAGAGACATCAAGGTTCGAGAGGTGGAGCATAGCGCATGTCATGTATGTGAGATGTATGAAATTGAAATTAAGTAAACGAAATACGGCATTGCTCGAGACCTCTTTTATAAGGAACAGGGCCTGTTGTCACTGCGTATCTGTAAATCCTGATCACATACGCCTCAGACTTGCTTTGTTTATAGTATTAAAATAAGACATATGCACATAGCGCTTGAAAACGTAGTTTAGTTACCAGATAATTGTAACCTCAAATATAGCTCCATTCACTGCTGGAGCTCACTTGTCAAAAGTGAAAATCAAAAGTGCTGCTTCAAGGATTTTCACCAATCCATTTGGTTAAAATCTGACACCAGTCTCCCAAGTCCCCTGCCTTGTCCTCTTCTCTTTATCTGTGAGCACTTCTGTGGCTAGGAAGTTACTTGTGACCCTGCTGAGTGAGGGAAATTGGACGGAGCAAGTTACAGGAGAAGGACAGAGTAATAAAGAAAACAGTTTAGCAAGAAAGGGTAGAGCTAGGGGTGATGTGAAATGATATGTGAGGAAAGGAGAGAAGTAAAGAATATAAAGAAAGGTGAGATTGCCCGAAGAAAGGATAAAGAGTGGTAGTAAGAGGAGATAGAGGCAGTGAGACCGAGATGAGGAGAATTAAATGTGCAAACAGTCAAAAGGAGAATAGTACGCCCAGCAGTAGGGTAGGGAGAAAGAGGTAAATTAAAGATGGGTAAAGGCAGCAAGATAAAAAAAACTTGAAAAAAAACAAAGCAATGGTAGCAAGAGAGTAAAATGAGAAGATGTATAGAAAAACAGGTTAGGTAAAGAGTAGTGGGTGTTGTATTGTGCGCGAGTCAGCGCGAGGGCATGTTGATGCGAGGTTTCCCTCGGTTGTTCATCACATGGACTCGCGCCGACTCGTGCCATTGTTTTCATTCAGTTTGGCCTCGAGTGATATTATTGTTTAATTGTGCATCACTCGAGACCATCTTCAGTTGCTTACTGTTACACTGCATCCCCTAACTGTATTGTGAGTTACTGGCTATTCTGTGTCTGCTGCCGGAGCTGTATGCAGGGAGTGCTTCATTTCCTGGAATAAACTTAATTCTTCACTTTCAATTTGTTGGTATTTACTCAACAAACTTGACGAGCGAGGAGCACTGAACCTGTTCTTTAAGGAAGCACTTCCTGTACATTTTTATACTTATTTACTATTTTTCAATTTTTCCGACTTCTGGAAAAAATAAAAAAAAAGCATTCCAAAGCATTCTTTCATGCTTCAACTTACTTTGGATGCGGTTCACAGTCTCCCGAAGAGCTGATTTGACGAGCGACTTGAGGAACAGAGTTTCCATCGGAAAAGCCGACTTTGTTTCGCTCGCGTGTGAAGGTGCGCGTCTCATTTCCTTAATCGCGCTGGATAATCCTTCCTGCACGCGTATTGGCTGCTCACTAAAGGGAACTACGCTGTGGCTGATTGGTTAAAACGGAGGTTATTTCTGCAATTCCTGTAGAAATTAAAGACGCCGCTCGCTATTGGGTTACCATCCTTGGCACAACTGACAAGGCGACTTCGTTTTCATCACTTTATTTAAAACGAAGAGATCTATTCGATTAACAGAGCATAAAAACGTCAAGGACACAGCAACAAACGAATGGTGAAATTACTTGAAGGGCAGAGAAGCAGTTAGATGGTGATATATGAACACAGGAAATTTTTTTTTTATTATTATTTTTTTTCTGTTATCCTATGTGACTGTTCTTTTCTCTGCAATTCCATTTTTTTTGGATTTAAAAAAAAAGGGGACTATTCTATTATTATTTTGCCATTAACAAATTATTATCTCTGTTACAATGTGTGCTCAAGGTTATACACTTGCACCCCCACAAAGTTATTGGTCAGCTGGTAGTTCTCCTTGTATGCCATGGATTGAATGGAAAGCCTATTTCTTAAACTATATTGAGACTTTAGATGCAAGTGGAAAAATGAAAGCTCCTGAAAAGAAAGGTATTTTTTTACACAGTTTAGGACCAGAAGGATTAAAAGCCTTCAATCAACTTCCTATATCACAAGCAAGTGGTGACATGAATGTATTTGACAAGGCAGTATATGATTTTGATAAGTATTGTTCTCCCAAAGTGTGTATAGGAATTTCGAGGTTCAAGTTTTTTCAGAGAAAACAATTGAGTGAAGAGACTGTGGATAACTTTGTTTCTTCTCTAAAAACTTTAGCTTTAGATTGTAAATTTGGTAATCTACAAGAAGATTTTATTAGGGACCAAGTAGTCATGCACTCTAAAAATGAAACTATACAGGAGAGACTTTGGATTAATGGTGATGAGAATTTAGACTTTGTATTGTCTATTGTCAGAAAAGCTGAACTTTCCTGTAGAAGTGCACTACAGGTTAAAGGGAAGGAAACTTCCGTGAGTAAAAATATTGTTGCCAAAATCAATCAAAAGTATGACAGTAATAATAGGGATACTTACAGAAAGAAGCAAACATTCTCTTCCAAACCTAATGCTGAAATTTCAAAAAGTAATCTGAAGTGTTTTAGATGTAACAGCAAATCACATCTAGCAAATGATAAGACTTGTCCTGGTTTGAGACAAAAATGTTCAAAATGTGGGTTAAAAGGACATTTCACTTCTGCTTGCAGAAGAGGAAATGTAAATCAAAAAGTCAAGTGTATTGAGTTGAATGAGAATAGTGATGAGGATGATTTTACAGATGAACCCAACGACTGTTTGTTTGTTTTGAACATAAAAGATACCGCTGTTTTGAATGTAAATGACCGTTCCATAAAGAAAAAACCATTGTGCGACATGGTTATTGGTGGTGTAAAGATTAACATGTATGCAGATTCTGGATCACCCTATTCCATAGTGTGCGAATCTGTATGGAAAAAATTATTTGTACCTAGACTTGGTAGTCATTTAGAAGAGAGTGATATCAATCCTGAAGGATATTCTGGGGGAAGGATAGACATTTTAGGTTTCAGAACCTTAGTTTTCAGATTTAAAAACAGAAAATGCATTGCAAAATTATATGTATCAAAGAGGGGTCCTTCAGTTCTTAGCTGGTTTGATTTTGGAAAACTTGATATTGTTTTGGATCCAAATAGTCCTACTCCAGTGATGTTGATTGATGAACAAAATGGTATTGCTTCTTTGATGTTAAGTAAATTCCCAAATGTTTTTTCTAAAGACATTGGAAGATTAACCAACTTTAAACATGAGATCCGTTTAAAGGACAACGCTTGTCCTAAAATACATAAGGCTCGTAATATTCCCTTTGCTGTCAGAGAGGAAGTTAAGAATGAATTGAATGCTCTAGTAGAAGGAGGAATAATAGAGAGAATAGAGTCCTCTGAGTGGGTTTCGCCCATAGTGGTTGCCAGGCGGGCCAATGGCAAAGTGAGATTATGCATTGACCTTCGCCATCTTAATAATAATATTCTTGTAGACCAATTTCCCCTTCCTCGCATTTCTGAAATGTTATCTGTAGTTGGGGGATCTAATATTTTTTCAACAATTGACCTATCTGCTGCATATCATCAGATTGAGTTGAGTGAGAGGAGTAAGGATTTGACAGCATTCATTACACCATTTGGGTGCTTCAGATTCAATAGGATGCCTTTTGGATTAGCATCCGCTGCAGCAATTTTCCAGAGGGTCATGCAAGATATTTTGAAAGAGTGCAAAAGTGCCATCTGCTTTCAAGATGACATTTTGGTGTTCAATGATGATAAAGATAAACATATTACAGCTTTAGAGGAAGTTTTGAGCGCACTTAATGTACATGGCCTTACTATTAAGCATGAGAAATGCAAGTTTGGTGTTCATTCTGTGAATTACCTAGGCCATGAATTGTGTGCAGAGGGCATCAAACCTAAACCATCACTTTTGGAAGCTATTAAATCGGCTCCTCATCCGTTATCTAAAGATGACGTCAGATCCTTTTTAGGGTTAGTTGAGTTCTACGCTAGGTATGTACCTGATTTCTCGTGCAGAACATATAATATCAGACAGTTAATTAAAAATAGGGTTGTTTTTGAATGGACTAATGAATGTGAGAAAGAGTTCAGTGATGTAAAGAATGCAATTTGTTCTGCAAGTGCGTTATCTTGTTTTGATCCTTGTTTAGATAACATTATTACTACGGATGCTAGCGCGAAGGGTCTAGGAGCTGTGTTTTCGCAAAAGAATAAAGAGGGAAAGGAAGTTATTATTGCACATGCTTCAAGGGCACTTACTCCTGCTGAGGAAAAGTATTCCACAATAGAGAGAGAGACTTTAGCGTGCATCTGGGCGTTAGAACATTTCAGGGTGTTTGTCTGGGGTAAGGAATGTACTCTTAGGAGTGATCACAAACCGTTAGTAAGGTTACTTACTACAGAAGGTATGTTAAGGGCTTCAGCACGAATTGAGTGGGAATGGGGTTATAGAGAGATTCAATAGGGTTCTGAAAGGGGCCATACAGATCACTAGTAATGAGGATAAAACATGGGAGGTAGAAATTTTTAAGAAGGTGTGGATGTACAGAACAACCACAAACTCAATGACTGGATATTCTCCTTTTGAGATCATGAGAGGAAGAGTACCTAGGACAAAGGTGAACCCCTCGTGGTTGGTGAAGTCCACTCCTTCCAATGTGGATTTCGGTGTGGTCAAAGAAAACCTCGTTCGCACCCATTGTTCGAACAAAATATATTTTGATGAGAAATGCGGGTCAAGAAAAGATCCCAAGGTAGAAGTGGGCATGATGGTAAAGGTCAAGAAGCCATGGAAGGTTAAGAAAGGTGAAAGTTCATTTATGGGGCCTTTTGAAGTCTCAGAAGTTTTAAAAAATTCTGTCAGATTATCCAATAATAAAGTTTGGAATCTGAGCAGAATTGCCATCCTCAAGGCAGACAAGGATGTTTACCGTAAGGAGGTTATTTCTGAACATCCTGATTTGTCCTTTTTGGATGAGGATTCTCATACTGCAGACGTTTCACCTTGTTGTTCTAATAGTAACCTTTCCAATCAGGATAATGCTTCAAATGTAGCTGCCTGTTCTGATATAAGTGTCATCAACCAAGATGTTACTGGCCAGAATATCTCCTTACCTAAAAGAATCACTAAGCAACCTAAGTGGTTGTCTGATTTTGTCGCTTTCATTACCAGAAAAATGTAGTTCACTGTTTTTTTTTTTTTTTTTTTTTTTTCTTTTTCTCTCTTTAAGGGGGAAAGGTGTGTTGTATTGTGCGCGAGTCAGCGCGAGGGCATGTTGATGCGAGGTTTCCCTCGGTTGTTCATCACATGGACTCGCGCCGACTCGTGCCATTGTTTTCATTCAGTTTGGCCTCGAGTGATATTATTGTTTAATTGTGCATCACTCGAGACCATCTTCAGTTGCTTACTGTTACACTGCATCCCCTAACTGTATTGTGAGTTACTGGCTATTCTGTGTCTGCTGCCGGAGCTGTATGCAGGGAGTGCTTCATTTCCTGGAATAAACTTAATTCTTCACTTTCAATTTGTTGGTATTTACTCAACAGTGGGGACGTCAGGTGAAGTGAGTAGTGGGGAGGAGAGAAAGGTAGACAGGGTGAAGGGTAGAAAGAGATGTGCTGTAAAGGGAAACACTACAAGTTGAGAGATACGAGAAACAAAAAACAGAAAAGGTTGATACAGAGAGAGAGAGAGATAGAGAGTTGTGAAATAAAGAGTAGGAGACTGAGATAGATAGAGATAGAGACAGTGTTAAGGTGGATAGGGTGAGTCAAAAATAGAGAAGGAGGTCCTGAGAAAGAGAGAGAGATGTGTTTGTGTATGAGAGAGAAAAGAGTTGATAACAGAAAAGAGATAGCCAGAAAGGAGTAAGCTAGTTAGAGCGGAGAACGAAAGGGGACAGACGTAGAAAGTGAAAGGTGAGGTAGTTGTAGGTATATATAGCTGTAAAGATAGAGTGTTATTGAGAGAAAAGAAGGGAGATGTAGAAGAGGTGAGGAGAAGTAAGGAGAGCGAAATGCCAGAAAGAATATTTTTCAGTTTAATTGCCACCAACTGCTCGACATTGAGCAGGTTTAGTCTGGACATTCCAGGCATGCACACCAAGTTTCTGTTAAGCATGTTCAGATGTCAAATTAGAAAATGAAGCTGTTTTTATAGGAGCACTGTTATTATGTCCTTTAAGTCGCGGCTGGGCAGTTGCCCAGTTTGCCCATGCCTTGAAATATCTCTGAGCTGTCTGTTTCCAAAACATCCAGAAAGTAGTTAAACGGTTTCAAGCCTGTCTGCAGCTGATCAACTTTCTCTCCTTTTACTACTTATACACATGACATCAAGGGATGAACTCCTCTTCCTGAAGCTTTAATCGTTATGTGTTTTGGCGGTCAGCGTATCCTTTTCCAGGAAATTAATTTACAGAGAAAGCCTTCTTTGATATGAAAATCGGAGTGGTTGCTTATAAAGAGGCACTGTTTGTTCGCATGCTTCTGTTTTTACAAATGCTGCAACAAACATTTAATGAAGGAGACAGAGGTATCTGTGTGACGACTCCTTCACTCAAGTGTCGGACTGTAATGCAAATTCACATAATTGACCGCAGTTATGAAATATGATCCTAGATTTCCTAGACTTTATCGAATTACTGTAAATGAAAGAGGTCTCTACTGAAGAAACTGGAAACAAATAGGATCAAAACTACACATCGGGCAGAGCAGCCCTATTCTGGTCACACTGGAGTTCTCAAGTTAATAAAAAAATGAATACATTTATTCAATATTCAATCAACTTACACCCTTTATCGAAGCATAAATCGAAATTACCTATCCTCAGTGTTTAGTTCGGAAAAATAAATAAATCATGAAATCAGTGCAAAGGGCCAAAGATATTCTTAGGAGCCTACCACCGGATTGGCTGAATACCAGGGATATCAGGTCTTGGATAGCACCTTCTACAACAACCCAACACTTTCTGCTTCCGTCTCACACTTGCAGATTATTTTCCTGTCTCCTGTAGGTTTTTCTCCACCTCTGCTTTTTAGGTCTCGCCTGAGGCAGCGCATGCGCTGATCTGGAGAGACTTTTAGTAAGGGCTTCAGAAAATGCTATCACTGTGGCCTAGAGTTTGCGGTTACGTGTGCGGGCACGCGCTTACGAGCAGAGGCGCCATATGGCTTTCCTAGTCATGCTCATTAAGCGCATCGGTCCCGCGCTTGATCTCAATCACGATCACTTTCACTTCCGCGCAGCCAATGCTTGATTCTTATCTCTTTCAGTCTTTTCCTTTTTACCCATCTCTTCTCTTTGCCTATCTCCTCCCCTCCTTTCTTTCATACCTCTCCCAAATCTCTTTCAGTCACTTCCTCCCATTAGTTTCCTGTCTTCTCCTCCGTTCTCCACCCTATCACTCTCACAACCGTCTCCCCTCCCTTAATCTCTCTCTCTACTATCCCCTCACCCCACGCCTCTCTCCGTACTCACTCCCCTGCAAGCGCCATGGCTGTGACTGAGTTCACTGCATGGAGTTTCACACTTCCCACGCTGCACGTGAAGCTCCCAGGCCGCAGTTATCATGAATTATTCATGATCTCTGCAATACCAGCCTGGACACTAACACCATGCTTATATTGTCTATTCAACCTTTCTAGAAAAAGTATTTTACCTTTCTTGTTAATTTCACGTCAAGGTTTTGCCACACGTGCATGTGAATTAATTGCATTTGGTCGTGTGAGGAGGCCGATGGAGAGAGAATAGTCCATTCTGAATTCCACTACGTCAAGCGCTGCTCAGCAATTCCAGAAGTGCAAATACGCTTCTCCGACAATGTACCACAAGCCTGAACTGCAACGTCTATTTTCTGGTTCTGGGGCAGGACCACAGATCCGCCAATACTCTTCAATGCTAAATTCCGACGCCTCTGCTGTTCTCCAATTGGTTCAGAGCCATACCTGTTAATGCTTCCAACCCTTGCTTTCCACTACCTTTGCCAACACTCAATTCCACTATTCATATTCAACCTCATTTCGACACACTTTGGCCCTTGTACTCTTGTTCAGTTCAGGACTGTCAGTGAACTAAGATGAGACCATTGAATGTTAAAAATAAATCTGAGAAGAACAACAAAGTTTCCCTAAGGCTGTATGTGACAGCACCCTCTACTAGCTGAACAAGCATTGGCCTAGCCAATAGGTCTCACTTTTGGGACCTTCTAAGTATTTAGTTATGGAGCACAATATTCCTGGTGCAACAACAATTGTTGCATGGCTAAACACTTAAAAGGTCCCAAAGGCGAGACCTATTGGCTATGCCAATGCTGGTTCCCTTTGTTTCCCATCTTCCTCTTCCACCTTCTTTCTCCCTTTTCTGCCTTTTTCTGTTCTGCTCTGGGTAAAAGTCGGAGGATGGATAAAAAGTCCTGGTTTTCAAAAATAAGTGCCTGTATCACCATCAGCACAAATTAAGCACTTGTACCAGTCTCATCCCCACCTACTACGCTACCCCAAATACTCAGCACCTGATAGCTGCATGAATGTTAACTACGTTGTAAAGAACACTGGCTCAAAAATCATCAAGGACTAAACCAATTTGAACATGTACAGAAATCACAAGTATCGGAAAATAATGCAAAAATATGATTTCAGAGTCCTTTCACAATGGATAATTTACATATTTTTAAAGATTATGGTATGTGTGACTTTCTCTAAAATGTTATAGCCCCAAGTACTTCAAGGACACAATTACAAAAAGGTACTTGTAACAAGGCATAGCTCTTGAAACAAAAACTCTGGTTACTCCTTCAATATTATATGGATTAAGAAGCCCCAAAAGGTTCAACATTTAGGTCAATCCATTTTGGACACTGAATTATAAAAATCAACAAGATTAAAATTGATTACTACCCCGCCTCCCCGGCCACCACAAAATGGAACCAATATGAGAGGCAGGGATGGCAGTACATATCTGTTGTGGTTACTGGGGCTCTAAATTGATTAAATAACTACTACAATGTCTATCGTCTTAGAATATTACAATATACATAAGTCCCAAAGTGTTACTTAATGGAAGAGAAACTATTGAATCACAGTTTGGAGCTGAAGCCCAAATCAAAAGTCAAAGTACCAAAGGAAAATGAAAAGTGGAGTATCAAGCAAAAAGGTTAACTCCAACTTGTACCAGAGTTGATTCATGACTTGGGTGGGAAATAACTGATCCACAGGCAATTGCTAACGAATTTGCTGAACATAATAGTTCTATAAATCGAGCAAGTTCAGCCCTATCAGAGGAGGATTCTCGGGCTCTGTTTTTAGAAATACAGCTGCCCACCTGTCTGCAGAGGAAAAGAATTCACTAGATAGCGACTTCACGAATGATGAAATAGCGCAGGTGATCAGAAACCTTCAATCTGGAAAAGCTTTCGGCCCTAATGGTCTACCTATCGAACTATACAAGCTAAAGCCAGATAAAATAGCCCTCACTTACGGGCCACGTTTGAGAGGAGACGAGAGTCGGGATTACTTCAACTAGACCAGAGGGTAGCAACACTGGTTACTATATATAAAGAGGGTAAGTCAAAGTAGAAGTGCTCATACTACAGGCCCATTTCCTTACTAAACGCAGAACCCAAAATTCTCGCCAAATAATGGCGAGTCGCCAGGCCCAAGTAATAAGTAATTTGGTGCACACTGACCAGTCTGGCTTTATGCCCAGTAGAAATACTGCACTGAACCTGCAAAGACTGCATGGTGTACTGGGAAGAATTGACAAGCTTCAAGAAGCTGCAGTGGTGGTTTCGTTAGATGCCACAATGGCGTTTGATACCATCGAGTGGCCATACCTCTTTGAACTCTTGGCAAAGATGGGTTTCGGGCCCAGCTTTATTGGGTGTGTCTGGCTCCTCTACACAGAACCCCTGGCTCAAGTAGTGGTTAATAATAAGAAACCGGATATGTTTGCGGTGGGTCGCGGGACTAGTCAAGGCTGTCTGCTGTCGCCCTTGCTTTTTGCCCTCACCCTGGAGCCATTGGTGGCATGGAACCGCAAAGAACAAACAATACGAGGGCTTAGGTGGGCTTAAGGATGGGAGGACTGCATCTCTCTGTAGGCAGATGATATCCTCCTGTATCTTGCTTCTCCGAAAGCAGCGCTCCATAGAGTGCTCAATATTTTCACAAACTTTGGTAAATATTCGGGGTACACAATTAACTGGAGCAAGTCCCATATGTATGTCCTTAGAAGAGATCCTCCTCCCCGCCTAGGGATTGTCCTATACAATCAGCAAAGGTGGGCTTCCAATATCTGGGTATTTTCATCACCACAGGCCCCAAAACACGGTACGAGCGTAATCTGCTTCCCCCCTGCCGAAACTGTAGCGAGAAGTAGCAAATTGGAAAGTGCTCCCACTTTCTCTGCTGGGTAGGGCAGCGATTTACAAAATGACGTTGCTGCCGCATTTCCTCTATGCATTACAGAACTACCCGGATCAGGTCCCTACGAGGTATTTTAAGGACATAGTGGGCCTGCAGAGGGAACTGCTTTGGGACGGTAGACCAAGCATAGCCTTGCAAAAACTAGTTTTGAGATGGTATAATGGGGGATTGGACTTCCAGATGTCAAAAAATATTATTGGGTTGCACACCTAGCCGTGATCAAGAACTGCACTTGTCGCTGCTGGGATGACCCGGGTTACTGAATGGATAAATGGTTACTGCCGAGTCGCAATTACAACAGGGCCCTATACTCTAGGCCCGAGGGATTCCCTTAACAGGACCAACTAATCACTCAGCACAGGTCTGGCACGCAGCAAACAGAACCCTGGGGTGGGACCAGAAACTCACGCTAACTACCCCCTTGTGGGATATAGAACGGTTGGGCCCCCTGAGGACCTCAAAGGGGTTTGACAAATGGGATCTAATCAAGATCTCAAAGATTGGAGACCTATGGGTGAAGGGTGAGGTAGTGACATTCGCTTCTCTGCAACAGGAGTACGAGCTAGCAGACACAGAGTATTTTAGATATCAGCAGGTTAAGCGTGCGCTCATGTCAAATCTACCAAAAGACACCTCTCCCCCGGAATCCTCGCCGTTGGAGGATAGGTTGCTTGACGGGTATTTACCAACAAAAGTGCTATCCCATACCAATATAAAGTTGATTAACAACATCTCAGATCCCCTTAAGGCTGATCAGGGAGCGCTGGGAGGGTGAAGGGCTGGAGCTTGATGACGAGGAGTGGCAAGAGGCAGTGGCCTCCCCGCGAGAAGTTGCGATCTCTTCGAGATTGCGCCTGGTTCAACTTAAAATCCTCCACAGAGTTTGTTTCTTGGCCTAGTCTCATTAGAATGGGAAGAGTAGACGAGGGAAAGTGCAGAAGACATTGTGGTCAAGTATTATGAATACTGGGGTTGTACTGCGCACTCAATTTTCTCTAAGTATTCTGAAGTTCAATAGTTTTTTTCTATCTTTTTACTGTGCGTGCATGGTTGGGAGGAGGGCGCTAACCTCCTATTAATCAAATGGAAAGTATAAGTGATAGATAATCACTTAACCCTGCCTGCACTGCAAATTGCTAATCTGTCGGATTAGCTTCTTTTTATGTATCTATTTATATGTTATTCTTAGATGCGATTGCTATACATCATTATTTGACAACAATATTTAACGTTTTTCTCATTTATTCACATATTTGTAGTGAGATCAAACAAAATTCATTTTTTCATCAAAAAACATCATTTAGATTCCTGACAGTATAAACTAAATCATGAAATTACAATACATTTGACGTGATATTGCTGTGAATCCCAATGCATTTCGAGATCATGCGATCTCTTCTTCAGGGGTAACTGAAACATAAAACATAATAGTATGTATTTCATTTCAATCTACAAGATAGAACAACAACAAAATGGATCGATTTCTATTAAATCATTATAAACATTGAGCAAGAGTGGTTACATAAACATAAAACGTCTGCATTTTATCAACTTATATTGTTACATGATTCTATTAACTTAATGCTGACTGATCTACATCCTATAAAATACTTTAATGTAAGCTCTCTTATGGAGACAAAACTCGCCAATTAATTATGAAAATGATGTTGCTTAGTGCTTATCAGCAATCTGCCTCAATGGTGCTGGTCAAGTAGGCACATTTATACACATAATATGAGAATGTGGGTGCTTCCAGATTAGAATTATTGGAAGAAGATAAATGACTGTATGAGAGAGGTACTTGACTGACATTAAACCTGAAGCAAAAAGATGCCTTCTAAACGTCTGGGAGCCCACTGATTTGTATAGCAAAGATAAAATATGGGTCACACTGGGTCTAACAGTGGCTAAAAAAAAATTGCACAGTTGTGGGGAGCTGGGGTATCGCCTAAAATCGAGGCCTGGAAGGCAGATATGGATTGGTGTATGACCAGGGAAAAAACTGTACGTTGCACGTGGGTGCCCTAAAAAATGGTCCTCTATATGGAGCAAATGGAATGCCAATCGGGGTAATATATGTTTCCCACCAACTATCCCCTTATCTGAAGAGCTGTCTACTCCATAACCTTTGTAACCCATTGTGTATCATTTGTATGATTTTTGTTAATAACTGTGTCTGGGTATTCAATCTTGAACAATTCCTCTTTATGTTACCTACAATGCCGATTCTCAACGGTTCAATAAAAATAATTAAAAAAAAAAAAGGTTAACTCCACTGTGGTGTACTCGAGAGGGCTGCAAGGTAAGTTTTAAAAATAAAAAAAAATAAAAAAGATTAATAAACGCCTTAGTGGAGGATTCAAAATATCCACTAGAACTCACCATATAGTGGTTTGTGAAGAGATGTACTTTAGTCAAGGGATAGAGAAGTAAAGTCCAGTTCTTAAAAAAATTATACCACAATCTGTGCCATCCATTATTCTTAGCAAATCTCCCTATAAGGCATGTAGGTTGATTCTGTCTATAGTATTAACCTGCTTGTTAATTAAATTAACTCTAAGGATTAGATTTTTAAAACAAAGATACAAAAGCCGGTTCAAAATGCTATTGAAATTTGAATCATGAGTGCTGAGCATAAAAACGAGCATTTGCAATGCAATTGGTCTCGCATTAGGAAAGTTTGAGCTATTGGTATTGTAAATGACAAATATTTTAGTTATGAGTTGGTTTTGAAAATAGCGAAATTAATAGCTTTGTCATTTACAATGCCAATAGTTTTAACTTCGCAAACGTGACACCTATACCATTTGTAATGCAATATGTGTTGTATTTACATGTCTTAGGTGTATTATTATTACAATTAACAATGGCTTTTAGGGGGAGGAGCCAAGATGGCGACCGGAGTGGACGTGTAGCTCCTCGGCTCCGCCGGCCCTTGCGTCCCGCACCGAAATCCTGCTCGCCATCCTGAGGTTAACTGTTACCGGAATGTGCGGTACGCCGAGCTGACTTTGCCAGCGTTCTTCCGAGTTCTCCACCCGCCCGGCGACGGAAGATATCGAACGGAGTGCCCTGCAGCCCGGGACCCCGCTTACATCACAGCGCCCTGCCGGACCTCGCGGGCTCCGAGGTGGCCGAGCTGCCCACTGGGGAAGGGAAACCTGAGAAGTGCCGCCACACCGGGATACAGACCGACCGACGTATGCCGGCAAGGTTTTAACGCGCACTCACAGTGTAGCGCGAGGGCAAGCTGGAGACGTGTTTTGTCTGCAGTTCCTTTGTCCGGAGCCGCCATGCTGTTGTTTGGCTCCCATCGTTGCTCTGCCTGACATCGGTGAGCCTCCCCTCCTCCTTGCCTGTTTTACCAGACTGCCGCGGTTCCCTGCCTATACCGCTGACCGAGGGTGACCCTGGACACTCCGTGGAAGACTATTGCTGATCGGTCGTGCCCTGCAACCTCCCTTCCCCCCCCCCCCCCCCCCCAGCTTTTCCAGTGGATCGTGGGCAAGATGGCGATACCTGCTTACTTGTTACGTGGGGACGACTGCACACCCTCGCCATGGAACTGCGAGCTCACTTTTGTGCAGGGGGCCGGATCTCACTCATCCTTTGGGGATTCAGAGCTAGGGAGACTGCAGCCTGAATGGACTTACAAGGACGTTTTAACTTCTCTGGGGGAACTACGATCGGAGATGGCACGCAACTACGGCATACTGGATGAGAAAATTGATGCACGTGCCCATGATCTGTGTCGGGAGCAGGGGGCCCGTCCCCGACAAAGTTTGGATTTGCCTTCGCTACAGACCACAGTGAACCAACGTCTCCGAGTGTTACTGGCGATTTTACTGTAGCTATTGCTGCTACTTGTAGCGACTCGCAGCCACTCATCAGGTCTGTAGATGCAACATTGTTTCCCCCTTGTTTCGAGACTGACTATCTGCCTTGTTCGACGTCTCCGCTGCTTTGGACACTAGAAGCATGTTCTCTCGCCCCCTCATCTGCTCCTTCCTTGGGGACTTTGATCTCCCTGTTATGGAACTTTTGTCACCTGGAAGAATCGGAAGGGCTTCTGATCGAGGGAGACACGATTTTCGAGGGCAGGCGACGCTCGTTCTGTGATCACGCACCTCCCCCCTCCTCAGGGTGGCCATTTTCTCTCTTTGTCTTGGACTGTGCTGAACTACCATGGAGGGTGGGTAGGGGGGTACGTCCCAGATCGGGCCAGGGCTAGGCGATTTCTTTGGTAAATTGACACGCTGGCGGGTGGAGACCGTGAGGGACTCGATTTCGGTCTGTTTCGTTTGCATATCGCGAAGTGACTCTCCCTAATTGCCAAACTTTTGCTGAATCTATTTGCTGACGTTATTGGGGTGGAGAATGTTTATTGGGCCGGCGGTGACCGAGAATGTGTGTACTTGGCCTTCCTCCCGGCCTCTTTTTGTGGGAGTTATAGAATAGAACACTCTTTTCTTACTCCCTATATCACAGGTTTATATTTACTCCTTCCTTTTCTTCTTCTTTCCTGCTCTCTTCTTTCTCTTTTCTTGCTATATTTCGGGTTTATGGGGCGACAGACACTCTGCTGGGGGGCGGGGGGGGGGGGGTAGGCCATAGCCTCTGCATGTGTTTAGGGTGGGGGGGTTAGAATTTTAGTTGCTAGTTTTAGTTTCTATGGTGCCTATTTATGCTCTTCATTTTTGTTTTCCCTTCTTTCGTCTTGGCCCGTGTTTAGGCATGCCAGGGGATGGGTGGCGGCGGGTATATGGATAGGATGTTAGGACTGGTACCCTTGTAGCGTGATCATCTAGCTGCCATCCTGCCTGGGGGGGACTTGATTGTTGGGTTTTTAGATTAAAGTGGTGAATTGTAGCTAATGTCATGTCCCACCTGCACGGACCTTGCCCTTTTATCATTAATTTCTTTCATGATTGAGAATCAGTACGAATTGAACTCAATAGCTGCACAGAAAATTCAAAATTAACCTTCATTGATCCTGTGACACGGTATCGCGGCGCTTTACAGTTTGACTTCTAAGTACTTGCTGATGTTAATGACGTATTACTGTGTCGCCGTATTGCATGCGCTGGTGCTTCATGAGTATTTGTGGCCGGCCTGATGGTTGTGGGCCCGTATTTGTTATTTACTTGATGCACAATAAAGGTTTTCAAAAATTTAAAAAAAAAAAAAAAAACAATGGCTTTTCATTTTTTTAACAATTAATACTTAAATAAAAGTTATTGTAATGTATAATGGCAATAGCTTAAACTTTTGTAAATAACTTTTGTGAAGATTATATTCATTGTATTTTATTGTGATGAAAATCCAAGAACAGCAGTGAAATACTAACACCTTATTGTGACATTTGTAATAAAGCTTGAAACAGTGAGAGAACATATTAGTACCAGTTGTTGTTGAATGGTTGCACAGAGTGATGCTGTGGTGTTCAGTGGTGCTGAGTGATGCTGTGGTGTTCAGTGGTGCTGAGTGATGCTGTGGTGTTCAGTTGTGCTGAGTGATGCTGCGACCTTCAGTGGTGCTGAGTGATGCTGCGACCTTCAGTGGTGCTGAGTGATGCTGCGACCTTCAGTGGTGCTGAGTGATGCTGCGACCTTCAGTGGTGCTGAGTGATGCTGAGTGATGCTGCGGCCTTCAGTGGTGCTGAGTGATGCTGAGTGATGCTGCGGCCTTCAGTGGTGCTGAGTGATGCTGAGTGATGCTGCGGCCTTCAGTGGTGCTGAGTGATGCTGAGTGATGCTGCGGCCTTCAGTGGTGCTGAGTGATGCTGAGTGATGCTGAGTGATGCTGAGTGATGCTGAGTGATGCTGTGGCCTTCAGTGGTGCTGAGTGATGCTGAGTGATGCTGTGGCCGTCAGTGGTGCTGAGTGATGCTGAGTGATGCTGATGCTGAGTGATGCTGATGCTGAGTGATGCTGATGCTGAGTGATGCTGTGGCCTTCAGTGATATTGAGTGATGCTGTGGCCTTCAGTGGTGCTGAGTGATGCTGAGTGATGCTGTGGCCTTCAGTGGTGCTGAGTGATGCTGATGCTGAGTGATGCTGTGGCCTTCAGTGGTGCTGAGTGATGCTGATGCTGAGTGATGCTGTGGCCTTCAGTGATGCTGAGTGATGCTGTGGCCTTCAGTGGTGCTGAGTGATGCGGAGTGATGCTGTGGCCTTCAGTGGTGCTGAGTGATGCTGAGTGATGCTGTGGCCTTCAGTGGTGCTGAGTGATGCTGAGTGATGCTGTGGCCTTCAGTGGTGCTGAGTGATGCTGAGTGATGCTGTGGCCTTCAGTGGTGCTGAGTGATGCTGAGTGATGCTGTGGCCTTCAGTGGTGCTGAGTGATGCTGAGTGATGCTGTGGCCTTCAGTGGTGCTGAGTGATGCTGAGTGATGCTGTGGCCTTCAGTGGTGCTGAGTGATGCTGAGTGATGCTGTGGCCTTCAGTGGTGCTGAGTGATGCTGAGTGATGCTGTGGCCTTCAGTGGTGCTGAGTGATGCTGTGGCCGTCAGTGGTGCTGAGTGATGCTGTGGCCGTCAGTGGTGCTGAGTGATGCTGTGGCCGTCAGTGGTGCTGAGTGATGCTGTGGCCGTCAGTGATGCTGAGTGATGCTGTGGCCTTCAGTGGTGCTGAGTGATGCTGAGTGATGCTGTGGCCTTCAGTGGTGCTGAGTGATGCTGAGTGATGCTGTGGCCTTCAGTGATGCTGAGTGGTGTTGAGTGATGCTGTGGCCTTCAGTGGTGTTGAGTGATGCTGTGGCCTTCAGTGGTGTTGAGTGATGCTGTGGCCTTCAGTGGTGTTGAGTGATGCTGTGGCCTTCAGTGGTGTTGAGTGGTGCTGTGGCGTTGAGTGAGGCTGTGGCGTTGAGTGAGGCTGTGGCGTTGAGTGAGGCTGTGGCGTTGAGTGAGGCTGTGGCGTTGAGTGAGGCTGTGGCGTTGAGTGAGGCTGTGGCGTTGAGTGAGGCTGTGGCGTTGAGTGAGGCTGTGGCGTTGAGTGAGGCTGTGGCGTTGAGTGAGGCTGTGGCGTTGAGTGAGGCTGTGGCGTTGAGTGAGGCTGTGGCGTTGAGTGAGGCTGTGGCGTTGAGTGAGGCTGTGGCGTTGAGTGAGGCTGTGGCGTTGAGTGAGGCTGTGGCATTGAGTGAGGCTGTGGCGTTGAGGGTTGCTGCTGTGGCGTTGAGGGTTGCTGCTGTGGCGTCGAGGGTTGCTGCTGTGGCGTCGAGGGTTGCTGCTGTGGCGTCGAGGGTTGCTGCTGTGGCGTCGAGGGTTGCTGCTGTGGCGTCGAGGGTTGCTGCTGTGGCGTCGAGGGTTGCTGCTGTGGCGTCGAGGGTTGCTGCTGTGGCGTCGAGGGTTGCTGCTGTGGCGTCGAGGGTTGCTGCTGTGGCGTCGAGGGTTGCTGCTGTGGCGTCGAGGGTTGCTGCTGTGGCGTCGAGGGTTGCTGCTGTGGCGTCGAGGGTTGCTGCTGTGGCGTCGAGGGTTGCTGCTGTGGCGTCGAGGGTTGCTGCTGTGGCGTCGAGGGTTGCTGCTGTGGCGTCGAGGGTTGCTGCTGTGGCGTCGAGGGTTGCTGCTGTTGCGTCGAGGGTTGCTGCTGTGGCGTCGAGGGTTGCTGCTGTGGCGTCGAGGGTTGGGGCTGTGGCGTCGAGGGTTGGGGCTGTGGCGTCGAGGGTTGGGGCTGTGGCGTCGAGGGTTGGGGCTGTGGCGTCGAGGGTTGGGGCTGTGGCGTCGAGGGTTGGGGCTGTGGCGTCGAGGGTTGGGGCTGTGGCGTCGAGGGTTGGGGCTGTGGCGTCGAGGGTTGGGGCTGTGGCGTCGAGGGTTGGGGCTGTGGCGTCGAGGGTTGGGGCTGTGGCGTCGAGGGTTGGGGCTGTGGCGTCGAGGGTTGGGGCTGTGGCGTCGAGGGTTGGGGCTGTGGCGTCGAGGGTTGGGGCTGTGGCGTCGAGGGTTGGGGCTGTGGCGTCGAGGGTTGGGGCTGTGGCGTCGAGGGTTGGGGCTGTGGCGTCGAGGGTTGGGGCTGTGGCGTCGAGGGTTGGGGCTGTGGCGTCGAGGGTTGGGGCTGTGGCGTCGAGGGTTGGGGCTGTGGCGTCGAGGGTTGGGGCTGTGGAGTCGAGGGTTGGGGCTGTGGAGTCGAGGGTTGGGGCTGTGGAGTCGAGGGTTGGGGCTGTGGAGTCGAGGGTTGGGGCTGTGGCGTTGAGGGTTGGGGCTGTGGAGTCTAGGGTTGGGGCTGTGGAGTTGAGGGTTGGGGCTGTGGAGTTGAGGGTTGGGGCTGTGGAGTTGAGGGTTGGGGCTGTGGAGTTGAGGGTTGGGGCTGTGGAGTTGAGGGTTGGGGCTGTGGAGTTGAGGGTTGGGGCTGTGGAGTTGAGGGTTGGGGCTGTGGAGTTGAGGGTTGGGGCTGTGGCGCTGAGGGGTGCTGTGGCGTTGAGGGGTGCTGAGTGATGCTGTGGCGCTGAGTGATGCTGTGGCGCTGAGTGATGCTGTGGCGCTGAGTGATGCTGTGGCGCTGAGTGGTGCTGTGGCATTGAGTGGTGCTGTGGCATTGAGTGGTGCTGTGGTGCTGTGGCATTGAGTGGTGCTGTGGTGCTGTGGCATTGAGTGGTGCTGTGGCGTTGAGTGGTGCTGTGGCGTTGAGTGGCGCTGTGGCGTTGAACGGTGCTGTGGCGTTGAACGGTGCTGTGGCGTTGAACGGTGCTGTGGCGTTGAGTGATGCTGAGTGATGAGTGATCACTGTCTGCATATGTGCTTTTAACACAGGATGGCCCTACGCACGCCTTGGAACCTAGAAAGAAATCCCTGGGTGTCCTCGGGAGTTAATTTATTTTCAAGGCACCGGTTGCCTAGTGAATAAATACCTTTTCGTACCATAAACGAAAGCATCGGTGCCGCCCAGATGTGGGGCTGCAGGTAATATAAGCGAGTGAAAAGTGGAGCTGCAGATGTATCGGAGGGAAGTGCTGGTGTAGTGGCAATTGGCTCGGATTAGAGCGAGAAATGTACAAAGCAGGACGTGAAAACCACGTCTGTTTATCTCGTTTTATCTCGGGCCGCGTTCCCATCCGCGAGCGCTTTGGTTTTGACACATAAGCCGCAGTGAGCGCTTGTAATAGGCGGATCAGTCAGCAGGGAGCGCTCGTCACAAAAGTGGCCGTACGTAGCGCGGGAACCACCGAGAAAATGTGTTTATCATGAACCGGTTGTATGTTTTTAACTCAAACTGAGAGGTTTAGCTACTGACCTTCAGCACAACCAGCCCCTCCTCTGCCTCCCGCCCTTCCACATCGGGTGTCACTTCCAAGTTAAAAAAAAAAAGAATGTAGAGGATTTCTTTGCGGGAGGGTGGCAGTGTTATATAGCGCAAACAAGGTATTGAAGCGCTTTACATAAGCACCAGTTATCTTGCAGTCATTTTTTTTGGTAGGCTTGGGGAGATGAGTGATTTGCCAATTTTCACAAGAGGTTGAGCCAATCCAGAGACTCAAACCTGGTCCCACAACTGCAATGTCGGCCGCTCTGGCCCTTACACCACATCCAGTCATGCCACCATCTACAGCCCGTACATGACCTGAGGCATGAAAATCTCAGGCATGTAAGTTGTGCAACAAACGCTATTTAAACATATGCTAAAGTCTCTTCAAAAATCAAAAACATGTATTCCGTTGGGGAAGCATATCACAAACTCTGAGAAGCATTAATTAAAAATGTTACATTTTAAACATGAAGTTCGAAACACTTATGATCTCCGACTAGACGACAATGACATTAGTGAACTAAGAAGTCAGTTGTTATGCTGACTATATGGCCTAGATTTTTTTTTCAGTTGGCATTTCAAATATAAACAGTATATGTTCATCATACAAATATCATCATACAAAAAAGATGAACAAAAAATCAAATGGTACATTTTAAGACGAAGCGAACTGGAAAAGGAGAGAACAAAGAACATTAAAATATAGCAATCACACCTATAGGCAACACTATAATAAATTAAACCAAACACGGTTTTTGAGCAGCACACTTCCAGAATGCACGTCTTTTAAGGGGATTTCGTTCAATAATGAAGAAAAACAAGTCGGATGGGGGTGGGGGGAGAAGGGGAGCGCTCACGAGGAAGGAGGGGCTGTTCTGCTGGAGGCGGCTGTAGAGTAGACGGAGGGAAAAAGGCTGCTGGAAGTGCTGTGAGTACGGGTGCCTGAAAGGGAAAGAGAACACGAAGAACAAGTCGGATGGGGGTGGGTAGAAGGGGAGTGAGCGAGTGGAAGGGAAGCGCTGGTGAAGCGTCGCGCTGCAAGAGCCTTGGGGGGAGGGGGGGCGGGTGCCAGCGAGTGGGAGGGAGGAAAGGAGCATATGGGATCGGGTGTGAGTGAGGGGGAGCAGAAGCCTTTGATGGTGGTGTGCGAGGCCAAGCGCCTGGGGAAGCTTAATGCTCCACTGCACAACATGTATTGTAGGAAATCCGGCTGGTTCAAAAGACTTTGGTTCAGATGTAATAGGTTTTGAGTAATTAAAATTACTCTGCCTAACAAGAGCTGAGAACATCCTTTTACAAAGGGATTAAGATCAGAATATTTATGAAATATCCAAAATCCATAACTACTCCATTTTATCAGTTAAAAAAGATCTACTAAAATGTCGATGTGTCATGTATCTATGTCAAACTGCCATAAGACTCGTCCCGATTTAGCCACCAGGCAGACACTCGCACCCTGAATCCATCTGTCTCTCTCTAGCCAACAGACTATCACGCCTTGACTTTCCTGTTGTGACAACCAGACGACTGTGGTAGGCTAACTATTATAAACGACCACGCTTCCAACCAGTGTGATATGAGAGCTCTGGGGATGATTTTGATATCCACTAGGCCCTTCTCTCATTAATTCCACCTTGAGTGCAACCTAGCTTATCACTGCCAACACTTTGATGTGGACGCCTGGGTGCATTAAGCACTTTATGAGCAGCCGACATAATAGTTAAACTGCCATCTTGTACTGCTCACAACAAGTAGTACCTACTTCTCAAAGGACCCCTTTCCACAAGTAGGTCTCAATCAGATTTCTGACGGAAAAAACTTCTGCATCAACCTGCAAGGCTGCACTATTTAATTTAGAGGGAGGTCTAAGGGAGTGAAAAGTCATTCTCTGCCAACAGTACCGCTACCTTATGCTAGAGGGGAGCCACGCTTTGAATCTAGCACCAAGCGTTACACCTGCCCATGGACCACAGTGATTTGGCAGCAACTCCTCCATCAACCATATCCTGGAAATGTTGGCCATCTTCTGCAATGAGCTGCAATGAGCTTCAAGATTTCCCTTGGTCAATATTTCTTACTCTGTACTTTTCCTTTAAACTCAGCACTCCATGGTATACCACAATCAGTGGCTTAACGCCAAATAGACACACACAATGTAACATACAAGGCCTCAATATTGCATCACTGTTGATAGTATTACTCATCTAAAGACACCACCAGCGATCCTTTCAATAGATTCTGAGAACTGACAACCCAGACTGGAAATACGTGTTTTCCTTATGTGAATGAATCTAGTTCCTGCCTTCCTGGTATACAAGGAACCTAGAGCAAGAGTGTGGTTAAACAAGATGAGGAGTATTTCTGTATCAGACGTGTCAAACGGCAGGGCTGTCTCCAGTCACCACTACCATGCACACAAGCATCAGGGCACTTGGCAGAGAGGATTCGGAGAGAAGAGGGTTTTACATCCTTTGACTTGGCACTGTACACAGATCACCTTTTACTATACCTCCACCAACTGGAACAGTTTGGGCAGGAGATAATCTGGAATGATTTTGGGCCTACAGGGATCTGTGGGTGAACTGACTTAAATCCATTAAGTATACTATAGAGTTAGCAGGGGAGGTCAAAGTGAATCTCACTATCACAACTAAGAATTGCTACAAAAGGTTTTAGATACATAGGGATGTTTATTGCCATGTATCTGAGAACAATATGAGCTGCTATTGTACGAGTGGAAGAGACCTTTATTGATAGCCTTCGGGATCAAGTTCGTGCTATATAAAACTTTATAAATAAATAGCCATCGCTATGGTCACTGATGGGAAAGGGTGACACTGGTTAAAATAATAAAACACTGCCCAAAGCTACTATGCATCGTACAGAATATTACCTACAGAATACTGTCCCATTTTGTCAAATGGTTCACCTAACTATTAACACCATGCGCGCTGCGGCTTTTCCCGCTGCGCGCTGACTTTTTAAAAAACCTGCGTTACATGACGAGCTCAGCTCGTCATGAGCGTACGAGAACCGTAACTCATGGCGAGCTGAGCTCGTCATGAGCGTCGAAGGGGTTAAAGGCATTTCTCTGGAATACCCAAATTGCTAGAGTCTCTATGACCAAATGCCATTCATTAACATCTGTCAGGGGTGTAGGTATGGCGGACATTCTGTCATACTGTTGTGTTGTGGTAATCAATGATTTGATATTTAGTGCAGGTGCAGACCAAGCACTCAGAAATGAAATAAGGACTATTGGTGGACACACACCTTTCACTTCATATACAGAGAATGCTTATGCCTGGACGCTTCACTGCCCTACAGGCCTCTTCTGGGGAAATGTAAATATTCTGGGGTCTCGAAAAGGGTCCCACCACATGATGAGTTGGACAGGGAAACTGCCTCTGTGGGTAGGAACACTCTTGATCCAGGTCATAGCAGATGGGCTTCGAGGGATGGGATGCACCTTCTATTTTGTCGTAAGGGGCCGTAATCTCACACACAACTACATGAAATCTTTGCACCTCTACGGAAAGAATATGGGCTCCTCCTGTCCCAGTTATTTGCTATTTTGATGTTACTCATGCACGGTCGCCCCATCTAGTAATGCTTATAGACGGTAGTCCCGATACCAACCTGTTTGAAGCAAATCTCACATTGTCTGAAATAACAGATAAAAGATCTCTAGGGCCAACAAAACTCTGGTTTTAACCACCCAACACTTTACCCACACCAAGGGCTGGTTGGGAGGCTTACCTCCGTCCCATGAAGAACACCGAGTGTAAGACTGCCTTGATGTCCCCATGGGAGATCACCACCTCATGCTGCTATAGGCTCACATAATGCTACGGCACGTGGGAAGAGAATCCCTTACTGCATATAAACAATGCCAGAGGACAGAGACTTCATTCACACAGAGCAGCGCAGTGGAAGCTCCTGGGATGCAGTGGAAATGCTACTGTTCAAGGTAATTGTTTGCCAAGTTGTCTGTCGCCTCAGCAAACACTCCTCCACTTACATGGTCTGAACACAGTTGGGCATTTGTGGGATTGGGTCTGGTGATCGTCAAGAGGGATATTGCCCAACATTGAAGAGTGGGAGAGGCGCCGTGACTTTCAAGAAAGAAATATGGTTTAGATTGATGCAGCGTTCTGGAAAACATTATATGAAAAATTGGGGAAAACTGATGAAACAGTGAGGCGCCCTTTATTATGAGTTACTTTTTAGGTCTCGTAGCGAACACAGCGCGCCAGCGCTGTGTCTCCGCTAGAGATCTTTTGTTAGCGAGTGTGCTTCCCAGGAGACCATTTCGGCCGCGCTCATCCTTGGAGTGGATTTGAAACGGGAACGCGCGCTGTGGCCAGGCGCTGTCTCCTGGGAAGCGCAGGCACCACACACGCATGCGCATACACACACACAAGCGCCCATGCACGCACATACATACAGAGACACCCCCCTGACACATACACACACACGCGCGCGCGCACACACACACACACAAGTGCACCGAGGCCCCCCCTCCCCCTCCCCCGCCATCACTGTCGCATACACACACAAGCATTCACGCACACACACACACAAGTGCACCAAGCCCCCCCCCAGCCTTTTGAAACTTACCTGGGCAATGTCGGGGACTCTTCTCTCAGCACGCGGCGCCCAACCTCCTGCTAGCACGGCCCCGGGTCTCCACACCGCTCACAGGAGCCCCGGGCCGCGAGACGCATCGACTCCGCCTGCCTCCTCTTCCGGTCTGGACGTGGCCCCGCCCCCGTCACAGGCGACCGTGCCTGACTTCCGGGGCGGCCGCGGCGGACTTCCGGGGGCATTTAGGATGCTGCTGCTGATTTCTCTGTCCTCCGTGGATTCCGTCCGTGGATTCTTTCCGTCTTCTGTTTTTCTTGTTTAAACTTTGGAGCTCCCGTCCATATATATTTCACTTTATATTATCTGGCTCTACATGTCGTCAGATGTTTCCCTTTATGTATCTGTGCATTGAGGATAGTTAGTGTAACACTGAATTTCAGTGTCTGAATGATGGCCTGAAAAGAACTCTTCATTTTCACTTGATTGGAAAGGCGCGTGCCCAGCTAGAGTCTTGGCTCCAGAAAACCATCACCGACTAAACCCGCAACCGCAGGAATCTGTGGTGCTACTTTACTTCTGTCCGGTGCTCTTGTTTGAAGAGTATATCTGTTGTGTAATTGCGGTGCTCGTCTGACCTAAGAGGATAAATGTAAGGCAGCTCCGGCCATTGTGACATTGATCAGAGTTGCGGTATCACGTTCGCTGCCAATTTCGCGTGAGAAACCTTAAGTAATGCTCAGGAATCCGAAGGGCATTCATTTGAAGCATGCATGTGTAGCTTGTTGTCACCTAGCGAAGGATGCAAGTGTACGATAAACGCTGCGGGAGTGGGAGCTAAACACTCTCATAAAGTCGCGATGCAGAGTAAAATACACTAATCCTCAAGGACGAGTCACATGATGTGGACTCCTTGGGCTCGTTTTAGCATATTTCTGAGTTCAGGAAGAAGGTGTTGCAGTCCCTGTAGGGTATTCGCCGCAACTGATAAAAATTTGAAGGTCTTGGTTCGGTGTTTGTCTGTGGGTGGAAACACCATACTCGTCAATTTTAGAATGTATTTTTAGTTTTGCTACCTCCCAGTCATTTGCCCAGCTAAGACGTTTCAGACTAAAAATGAAAGTCAAAGTGTCCGTTGGAATTATTAGGAGGATGGGTAAAGAAAAGGAATCCACAAGGCATCACTGGGATCTAAAATAAAGTTTTGGGCTTTCATGGAGTGGCGAGTACATAAAGGTGGTATGACGTAGGTCTGATCATTTGTCTTTTGCCGGGCAACAACCCATCAAGCTTTTTATGTCTTGCACTCTTTTATTGGGTACCAGTGTGTCCAGAGTTTTAGCAATGACCGAACGAGTGCTTGCCTGCCTTGAGGAACTTGAGAGGGGCTTATGGCATGAGCTCCTGCTCAAACTGGCCTCTTTCGGTAAGGAGAAGTAGGTGCAATCTGGATTTGGAAAGTGTTGCTTTTGTTTTCCTCATGTGGCCTACTTTCAATGCCATTTTAAGTGCTTTTGTTGTTCTCTTTGCTCATTTGGTGTAATTTACCTGATTGTCCACAATCCTGCTTTTCAAAAAAAAATGTGTTTCTGTTTAGGTTATCGGTTAAATTACTGGACTTATTGTCATTAGAACTCTTTGTGTAAGCATTCCGTCAACTCTCCTGCCATTCGGGCTAGTTTTATGCTAAGTATATCCCGAACAGCTAATCCATAGTATAAAAAAAATAGCAACAGAGGCAATGGCCTTTTTGCTTGT
Organism: Lissotriton vulgaris; assembly: GCF_964263255.1. Classification (NCBI taxonomy): domain Eukaryota; kingdom Metazoa; phylum Chordata; class Amphibia; order Caudata; family Salamandridae; genus Lissotriton; species Lissotriton vulgaris. The sequence goes on from NC_141694.1 coordinate 1,476,288,278, forward strand.
AACAGCATTTTATGATGCTCATACTCCGTATTATCTAACGGTACACATTCAACAGAACTTGTACATCAAAAAACGTCCCCCGTATACACGGCAGGCCTAAAAAAGATGGACTAGCATGTAGCTTCCAATGATTATCAGTGGCTGAGATTATTTCATGCATTCTACCCATCACTGTTTTGTATTCCTCAGTGCGACTTCTAAACGCAACAGGTATGCCCAGATGTGGGTCCTGCATATCGTATTACTGGAACCAAGCTACACCCAATGGCCCAGTTAGGCTGAAACTGGTCTTGGGTTGCTTTTCCGGTTCAGACAGGGCCTGGCTTGGCAGTTTAGACTGGGCTGTTCCCATTGGAGCAGCACCAGGGCTGATTTGCATATATCTAGGTCTAATCTGATGTGGGCAAAAAAATTATCTGGCAGAGGCTCCTTAGTATTTGAAAGTAGCTGAGATTATTTCAAGCATTCCATCCATCACTTTTTATTTCTCAGTCCTTAATAGGCAAATACACACTTCAATGAAAATTTAATAACAGCCTAATCCAGAATACAACCAGATCCCAATAGCAGGAACACATCTTGGAAACAGACGGACAGGAAACATTCTCCCAAGTGGAAACCTTCTGGATAGTTAAACGTGCGAAGAGGCCATTATAGTGCCATATTATTGTGCTATATAAATACTGAGAACATAACCTGCACACGGGAGTAGAGTCATATTTGGGAGTGCAGAGCAGTAGATTCACGTTTGGCAGAGGGCTGAAGTTTCATCATTGGGTGACCCTCCGAGGGAGGACCAGTTCGTACTTAAGACCTTTTTAGGTCTCGCTAGACGTACGCAAAAGCGAAGCTTTTGCGTCTAGCGAGACAACTAATGTAATCACTTTCATGCACACACAGACACCACCACTGCCATGCACACACGGACACCACCACTGCCATGCACACACGGACACCACCACTGCCATGCACACACGGACACCACCACTGCCATGCACACACGGACACCACCACTGCCATGCACACATAGACACCGCCACTGCCATGCACACATAGACACCGCCACTGCCATGCACACATAGACACCGCCACTGCCATGCACACATAGACACCGCCAGTGGCATGCACACATAGACACCGCCAGTGGCATGCACACATAGACACCACCACTGCCATGCACACACGGACACCAAAACAAATTTATGCAAAGCATTGTCATTTACAATGCCAGTAACTCAAACTTTAATGCTGCGAGACCTATTGCATTGCAAATGCTTGTTTGAATACTATGCAATAAAGCTTGCGGATACCGATTCCTTGACTAATGGCTAGTCACATATAGGTGATAATGGTTTGGCTATTTAACTAAGCCACGCTTTGATGTAATGTGATCTATTGAATCATTCAACTGATAATAAAATGGTTATATTAAAAGGCAGCAATCACTGTACCACGCACACTCAAGCTTTCAAGATCCCTGCCTGAGTAGCTCCACCAGCACAGGTTATTTCCTCTTTTTTATGGCATATGTGGCCCTGATTTTACAATGGGGACAAAAAGGCTTCAAGTACAAAAATGTATAACAAAAAGGCCTGAAATTGATAATTTCCTCACGCACGAACTTGGAAACTTTACAGCTCTGCATATTAAGCTATTTGTTATTGATATTACTGTTCCCACCACTTTTATCTTACACTTCCAAAGAGGCTTCATAATAGCACAGTGACATCATGCTTGCTTACTTTCAAATTAACCCAAGTAAGACCATGGTAAAGCCAAAGGTATATGTACCCGGTTTAGCTGTATCTTCTCTACAAACAAATTGCGAGCAATAATTCTAACCTCAATTCCTCCTTCCCATTCAGCATGTGCTGGAAAAAAACTGCTGATGATGTCCCTGCCAATGAACTTCCACAAGTCTCCTAACGTTTTCATGGTCTTTTTCTTGATATCACTTCTCGCAAATATCTCTGCAACAGCCGCCACTGACGGCATCCGCACGCTACTCGATCAGGGTCACACTGTGTCCCTCATCCTCCTAGACCTCTCTGCAGCCTTCTACACTGTGTCTCACTGCACCCTCGCAGCTGAACTTCACGACACAGGGATACAAGGAACCGCCCTCGACTGGATCCGATCTCTCTCGCTGACAGAACCCAGAGGATCAGACTCCCGACCTTCATCTCCAAACCCAAAGACATCAACTGCGGAGTACCCCAGGGATCATCGCTCAGCCTCACTCTCTTCAACATTTACATGGCCCCCCTCGCCGCCATTGTAAGACAGCATGGGCTCAGCATTATATCCTACGCCGACGACACCCAGCTCAACCTTTCACTCACAAAAAATCCCGAAGACACCAGACTCTGCTTCCAGGAAGGAATGAAGAACGTGGCAGACTGGATGAAAGACAGCTGCTTGAAGCTTAACTCCGAAGACTGAGGACCTCATCCTTGGACCCTGAACCTCCGCCTGGGACAACACCTGGTGGCCCCCCGCCCTCGGGAATCCACCCACTCCCACGGACCACGCTCGAAACCTCGGCATAATCCTCAACTCCTCCCTCTTCATGAACCGCCAGATCAACACCATCGCTTCCACCAGCTTCCACTGCCTGCGCATCCTCCGCAAGACCTTCAAATGGATTCCCTCCCCCCCGACTGCAGAAAAACCGCCACCCACGCCATCATAACCAACAGATTAGACTACGGAAACGCCCTATACGCTGGAATCAATAGAACCCTACTACGCAGACTCCAGACCATCTAGAACGCTGCTGCAAGACTCGTCCTCGGGACTCCGCGACAGAAACTCATGGCCCAACACCTGCGAGAACTCCACTGGCTCCCCGTAGAGAAGAGGGTCACCTTCAAACTCCTCACCCACGCCTACAAATCCCTCAACAACATCTGACCCAAATACCTCAACAAGAGATTATTCTTCCACTTACCCAAGAGGAACCTCCGCTCTGCCAACCTCGCCCTGGCAGAGGTCCCCCGCATCCACAGAAGCAGAACAGTTGGGAGAGCTTTCTCCTACATTGCAGCCAAGACCTGGAACGAGCTCCCCTTGAACATCAGATGCTCACCAACACTGCAAACCTTCAAAAAGGACCTAAAGACCTGGCTCTTCAACTGATCAATAGCTACGACTGATCCGGAGCTGCCCCCCTCCCCAGCGCCTTGAGACCCTTCCGAGTGAGTAGTGCATTTTATAAACCCTTGACTGATTGAACAGCTCCCCTAGGTCTGCTAGGCTTTTATTCCTAAGTATTACTGTATTGTGTACATTCCATGAGTCATTGTCAAGGATCCAACATCCTGCAAGAAGATAGAAATAAAGGCCTCACTGGCGAAGTATGGGGCCCTCTCTCCTTTTGGAATGCAAAGTAACATCATGTTATTCCTCCAGTCCCTCCTTTCTACTTCATCCAACTCATCTTGTACCATGAAAATTCCTGTGCAATGCAGCACAGATATTTGTTAAACAACTTTTCAACTCTGCCCACTGAACATAGGGATATACTGAAGAAAGCAAACCACTACAGAGAAAGATAAAAATAAGATTGGTGAACTGCTTAAATTTAGCGTAAACTCCGGCATTGCTCTGGAGATCATTTAATTTCATTGTTTTTTCTTATTTTGCTCACTATGCCCATCCATAACGGCACCAGCCATATACAAATCAGACTGTCCCATAGCTTAGGGGGAAATCCAACCCAAATTGCAAGGGCATGTCTTCTCTCTCGGAAAGGGAAATTAGGCAATCCCAGACCAGTATCAGCCTCATGGAACTTCAACAATGAAGTCCAACTTGAGTCTTTATGAAAGCAGCAAGCTTATAGACCTGATTCACGCTGTACCATGTTCCGGAGGTGAAGCTGAGAAAGGAGCCACCAGGGTAGATGCAGAATGAAGGTTCTAAGGAATCGGTAGCTGTATTGGGGGTAAGGAATGTCCACTGCATAGTGAACTGGCATGTCCCCCTGTATGGAGTGAAGTCAAGCATACAAAACTGGTCCAGTGGGAGGAGGAGCTCCACGCGCATCCGAGACGGCAGCATGAGCACAGGGCTCCCGGGACCCTCGCCGCCTTCTGCATCTATCCTGAACGAAATCCTGATTACGAAGATGGGTTATTGGAGATGAAACTCAGCTGATAGACTAGCTGCTTTCAAAAATTGATTCGGACTTCGGGAACAACCACTACAACATCCTGAACTTTTGAGCCCCACGCCATGGCGACAACTGGGGCTCGAGTCATTGAGACGCCCAGGCAGTAGTTGAACAACAACGGCTGCGGGGCTCTGCTCATTGCCTTGGGAGTTAACTTTCGGTTTCGCTTTTGGGTCTTTGGCCTTATCCTATCTTCAGATCGATCTGGTTGCCCGAGGTCTAGCCGAACTCTGTGAATCCACTGTGTGCCAATGGTCGCAAGTGTTTGTGTGCTGAGTTGCTGGTGACTGCTTTTGAAGACTCCGGTGGATTTGACCTCGAAGGGCCATTTTCACCCGGTCTCACAGGCCCCTCGGGGGCACATTGCCCAACAATGCGGGCAGGCCCGATAACGAGAAGCGAAAAACCAAGACGCCTCTTCGGTGGGGGGGTGGAATCATCCAAACGAATGTCATGGATCGATATACCCATCCCAAGAGGTCCCCCGGTGGTACGAATAACACCCTGGAAGAGGCAAAGGAAGACCTGGCTGCGTCGATCGATTTGACTCTACAGGATGTCATGGGCGCCATTGCTGGTATTAAGACTTCCATTGGCCAGCAATATGAGGCTCTCGCCCTTAAGCTCGACAACGTGGCCATTGACGTCAATTTGATTAGAACTGACTTATCAAAGACTAATGAGAAGGTCAAATCCTTAGATCTGAAGACCTCCAGCCTCACGACCGATGTGTCCGAATTACAGACGGAGGTCGGAAATCTGCGATCCTCCAATGATCTCATGGCTCGTCGACTTGAGGATTTTGAAAATAGGGCCAGACGCAATAATGTACGTATTATTGGGGTCCCTGAAAAATCGCAAACTCCCGCTGCAGATCTCCTTGTTGAGGATCTCATCCTAAATTACCTCGCCCCCAAAGGCCTAAGTAAACTCTTTGCTGTGGAGCGTGCGCACCGAGTGCCGGGTGGGAAGCCGAAGCCGGGTGCCCCTCCGAGGCCAATTATCTCCAGAATATTCAACTTTAGAGACAGAGACGCTATCCTGCAGGCATCGCGGGTGGGCGGCCCAGTGAAGTTTGAAAACACAACGGTGAGCTTCTACCCAGACTTTACCCAGTTCGTTCAGAGGCAGAGGATGGGGTTTCAGGGAGTGAAGCGACGGTTGAGAGACATGGGCTTGAAATACGCCATGCTATTTCCAACCAGGCTCCGTGTCGAATACGAGGACTGGACGTTTTTCTTTGATCGTCCCGAGGGAGTGAGTGACTGGCTGGATACATTACCAATGCGGAGCGATCGAACGGAACAATTGGGTGGAGCGGAGGGTGGCGTGCCAGAGCAAGAATAACAATGACAATGTGGTTCCTGATTTCCGAACAATTAACATAAAGCTTGGTTTGACGTCTTTCATACTTATGTGATAGACGGTGGCACACCCGAGGGTGGTGGGGGGAGTGGGGCTCTTACCTCCTCTGGGTTTCTTTTTGTAGACTAGTTTAATGTTAGGGCGACAGGCACACTGCAAGTTGGGGTGGCTTTTGAGTCTAACGCAGGGGTGCAGGGTTGGGAGTATTGTAACAGGCCCATGTTGGGGGGTGGAGGGGGAAGTTTGGGTATGTTTTATTTTCTCTCAAGGCAACGTATTGTTTTATTTTGGATCTGGGTACTGTGTTCGCTATGGGGTGGATTCTGCATTCATTTCCGGGATGAGGGGTAGTGGGTTGAAACTACTGTGTTGGAATGTCAATGGGTTGGGGGATAGGATAAAGGATAGGATAAAGCGGGGAGTAGTGTTGCAACTGCTGAGACTCCTCTCTCCTGACGTAGTGTTGTTGCAGGAGACGCACTTGATTGGAAACTCTTGTCACGCTATGAATCGGCGAGGGTATCGTCTCGCTGCACACTCTGGGTTCACTACTGGTTTAAGGGCGCAGGCATCCTAGTCAAGAACTCTCTCCCCTTGGAAATAGACAACATGATCCTTAATGACAGGGGGTGCTACGCTGCTCTCACAGAGAGGTGGGAGGGGAGGACTGTCTCGCTGATTTCTGTATATATCCCGCCTGGTCTACAGACCTCGAAAAAGAAAGAAAAGAAAAAACTGGTCCAGTGACTTATTTTGGCACCTGAATCATGCACATGTGCTCACGGGTCTAGGCCTGCTCTTCACAACACAAGATAAAAAACCTGTCCTGTGACTTGGTGGGGCGCACCAGGCATTTCTTAAATCTAGACAGTGAAATACTGTCCTGTTCTGGTTGTAGTACAAAGCAGTGGTGCACATCCTTAGGATAAGAAGGTGTGTATCTGTCAATTAGAATATAGCCTATCCTAATGACCTCTCTTTTGAAAACTTCCACTAGTATGTCAAACCCAGAACCTTGTGCTGACATTCCATGTGTATGTCAACTGTATGTGCATATATAGTTTGCATGTAGTACATGTGTGCTAGAAGAACTCTTTGTGGGGGAGTTTGATTGCTGAAGCCAGTGGGGTGTATTTTGAATCCTTGGTTGTAGAATGGTTCATGGAGAAGAATGAGGATCACTTTCCCAGACATTGGAAGTGTATTGCTTGTAATCCTGTGACTGGAGGATGACCCAGTCACTGAAGTGAAGAGGATGGAGGTAGGGCTAACCTTCCAAAATTTCATGAAGACTTTGTTAGCAAGGGGGTGGATTTATTATTTCTGAGCACTGCCATCTTCTTGATGGTAGGGATGTAGGATAGCTCTAGAGCTACTGTTGATCAAGATGAGGATGCTTCTAGGCATGCCCTGCCCTTTCGTCTGTCCCACATTATAGCTTCAGAAAGGCAGACTACAGACCGGGGAAGAAAACTAATTGAGCAGCAGAACCCACAATATGGGCACACTAATAAGAGACAGCCCCACGGGAGCAGGCTATCTGCTGCGAGAAGCATCAATTAACACACATGCTGTTTCCGAAGAGCAGCCTAAGAAGGACATTTGAAAGATAACCACCCCACACTGGTTCTGTAGTTTGAGACAGTTGATGCACATCACTTGTCTAAACCAGTTGTATAACAACTAAATCTAAACCACTTACTTTGCTTGATTCAGTCCCACACTTTTATGGACCAAGGAAGGGGGCGTTCTGCAGAGCACTTTAAGAGCTGCTGTGTAACTAGAGGTATGGGGACATCACCTAAAGTCAATCATTATGGCTGGAGCTGCTGAGGGGTCAGTTTGAAGTACCTAGAAGCCTGCCTGCCTGTTGAGAGAGGAGGAATATACCAGACCCTATAGGTGGACCACTGCACAGGAGGAGAGGCCCATGTGTTCCCTGTGAGAACTCAAGAGTAAGCGAATGAGTCAAAGAGGGGCCAGGTCATAGATGTTCCATCCAGCCTCTCAGCGCAGTTCGTAAAATGGAATGTACCAAGCTTTGTCTGAAAAGTGTTACCTGAAAGTCATCCATGGGTGCAATCAGAGTGCTTCCACCACCAATCAGGTGCAAATGGACTGCATCATTGTCAAGAGTGATCTAGATCTAAGAACACACCTGTTTGGACTGCCATTTTAAGTGGTGAAGTCTGTTGTGCCCTGCTTTCTCTTCCTTAAGCGCTACGAGGCCTCCGGGTAGCTAGGCGCTATAGAAATACTTTTTCATTCATTCAGTGTGAGGACTTGGCATGGAGGCTCCAACAACCTTTGGCTGAGCTCTGGCCTGCAGCCTGCCAAGAAGGCCGCCACTGCGGAGACGAACCCTGTGTTTAAAAACCCACCTTGCTGAAGCCTTCTGGACATGACAACAGGAAAAGTTGTTGCCAAGGCCCTTCAGGAAGGAGTCAAGCTGTGAAGGAAGAAGGATACATCATGCATCACCCTTCAGTACTACTGAAAGTGATGTGCAGGTTAACTGTGGAAATTAAACTGCTCCCTATGGACGAAAAGCACAATGGCATGGACCAGTCCACCACAGTCACTGAAACTGTTGACGGTGCGGAAATGGTAGTACTTGGACCAGTCTGCAGAGTCATAGTAGGATTGACCCCCACGACATCAGCTGCAAAGCCAGTTCTTCAGCATCTTATGGAACTCTCGAAGGGATGGGAGGTCCGTAGATGTGGGGGTATTCGCTGCAGAGTTTCCTGAGGTAGGAGGGGGATGTTGGTTCGTCTTGTGAGGTCGAGGAAAAGTCTGGCTGCAGCATTATGTATGGTCTGTAGTCTTCAGAGGAGATGGGCTGCAGTCCCTGCAAAAAGAGTGTTACTGTAGTTCATTCGGCTGGAGATGGTACATCTTGAGCTCAGGGTTATCCACTTGAAGATCTTACGAAGCATGCGAAGGATGAAGAAGCAGGTAGAGTAGACCGAGTTTATCAGAGTCGTCATGGTTAACTTTTTGTCCAGGATGATGCATATGTTTCTAGCGTGGTCAATCGAAGTTGGAGTAGGCTTTTGTTGCAAAAGGTTTGCACCTCTGCCTTGTCCATGTGAGCTTCAGGCAGTTGTCCTTTATCCAGTTGGCAACGTTTGTCATGCAGCTGTGAATGTTGGTCTTGATGTTGGTGGGGTCTTCGGAGAAGAAGAGGATGAGTTGTGTGGCGTTTGAGCAGGATGTGTTGCGTTTGTGGGTTTTGACAATGCTGGCCAGTGGTGTCATGTACGTGTTAAAGAGGGTGCGATAAGTGAAGACCCTCGCTGTATTCCTTTTTTTTATTTTAAATATTTTTATTTGCATCAAGGGGAACCAAAAGATAAACCATAATGAACAATAATTATCTACAGTAAATTGACATTTCCAGTACAAAAGAATACAAAGATCATAAACAAAGTAGAGGCATCTAGGGAAAAAAAAGGAAGACAAATATACTGTTATTAGGACATTATTAACCCCCAGATTCTGTTGACTTTCCGTTTCGTCTGCAAGCCCCTTGTAGCAGCAAGAGCAAGCTCCATATTGTATATTTCATTAACCAGGCTCCACCACTCCATTACCGTTGGTGTTTTTTTTTTAATCCAAGCCCTAGCAATAACCAGCCTTGCACATGTAACTAAAATGTTCAACAAGTCACAAAATATCCTATTACCCCCAAATATACCCACCAACACATCCATTGATAAAAATGTAACAGGATGAGCAAGTCTATCAGAAACAATCTTAGTAATTCCATCCCATAGTTCGATAAGATGAGTGCAGGAAAAAAACATGTGAACAATATCAGCACCACTTAGATCACATTTTGGGCATTTCGTACGCTCACTGAAATTATTATTTGTTGCCATTTAAGAATTCTCTCGGGGGTATGATACAGTTGACATACGGTTTTAAACAGCTGTAATTTAAGACTGGAGGATTGAACGGATACATTTAGACTATTAAGAGATGAAGTAATCAAATCTGATGGTACATTCATTGCCAGTTTTCTACTCCATTTCTCGGTTAATTTTGTGAGGTCGTTAGTATTGACGCCAGAAAAGATCTTATATCCTATACTAATCAGGGCTTTATCTGCTTCTCTATAGATGCAATACCAGACCTCAGAGTCTAGCAAAGTCAAACTCTAATTTCCTCACTAGGTAATCTCTGATCTGATAGCATTTAAATCTAGCCACTTCCGGCAGATTATAGCACATCTTCAGTCTTTCATATTACATAAATCCCTTGTGATCATATAAATCACCAAGTAATTTAATAAGGGAGTCTAACAATGAGCGACAAGCTGAGTCATGAAAAATTGCGGGTAGACCCGGATGACCCCACAAGGGTGTTTTATAATGAAAAAGAGAAATCTTACTCTTAACCAGAATGGAGCGCCAAATATTAACTGTATCTCGTACCATCTTGAATTTAACCCGTTTAAAGTAATTGGGGTTGTTTAGCCTATAAAGAAACATATTAGCATCCCGTCCTAATAAAAATCTATGAAAATATAAGCATTTATCGGGAATCAGCAGGCTACGAAAACGAGTCAAAAAGGCTGACCAATAGTAAAATTTAAAATCCGGGAGAGCCAGTCGTCCTTGATTAACCGCATCGCTGCTGCGGCGATTTTTGCGCTGTGCGGCTTTTTTCGTTTTACCGCGATACATGACGAGCTCAGCTCGTCATCAGCACACGCCACCCGTGGCTGATGACTAGCTGAGCTCGTCATCAGCATCGAAGGGGTTAAAAGGAAGTTTAAGTGAGGACACAGTCCGCTGGGCTTTCTTATATCCTCATATAAATCTGCTTATAATACCCTCTAATCTGAGAAAATAAGAATTGTTTACCCGTATGGGAATCGCTCGAAAAAGATAGAAGTATTTTGGTAATATTTTCATCTTGACCAGGTTTTTTCGGCCAATAATGGTAAGCGGTAGTTTATGCCATTTCTTAAATAGCATAGCAGTCTCTTTTAATAATGATTCATAATTTAATGCCACAATTAGGTCAATATCCGAGGAGATTTTAACCCCCAAATAAGTTGCTACACAGCAAATTCCTAAAACTGGGGCTGGCGGTTGATGGTTCATAATGATCTGAGTTTTTGTAGTGTTGAGTCGATAGCCTGAGACTAAGCCATATTTCCCCGCTTCTACTATAATACCCTTCATTGTTTGAGGTGCATTGGAAGAAAAAAATGCGACATTATCTACATATACAGTAATATCAAGCACATTTGAGCCGTTAAAAAAAGGGCAGATTAAAGCCTGGCACTGGAGTGCAATCAAAAAAGGTTCCATACCCAAGGCAAATAACAGGGGTGATAAAGGACACCCCTGTCTTGACCCTCGCTGTATTCCACAGATGATTTCTTTGGGTTCAGAGGTGAATGGTGGAAGAGCTATAGTTGGAGCTTGATTCGATGCGTTAGATTAGGGCTTTTTTTCTTCATTTCTCTAAGTTGTCAGTGGTAGAGGTAGAAGGCTGTCTTGAGGAGCTTTTGTCAGTGGTGTGCTACCTCAAGTGTGACAATTCAGTAATTCCAGACCTCCAAAGATATTACAATGATATTGGCAGCAGGTATTAGTCCTGTTTAATGTGAATTGAATTAATAAATGACTGTTATTCTGCTCATTTCTAAATTAGGCAGACAGCGCTACCACATGGCAGATCGTCATAAGTACCGATGTTGACAATTAAGTGCCGAGCACCGGAAACCACTGGCTCAAATTAAGCACTGCTGTCAACTTTTTTTTGGTGCCCTCTGTTGAGCGCTGTTGTTGATTCCATTAAATCTAACATATCTTCAACTACTTTAAAGTACTGGTGTTTTACCATTAGACTTTAGAAAATGCCTATAAATGGGTATAAACTTTATTCTGACCCCTTAAAGAGAACACTAAAACCAAAAACAATTGTGATGGGGAATTACCATAACCCTTTTATCCTGATCAATGTGTTTTTGCACATTCATGCTCGATTGTGTCCCAGGCTTTCATCGGGATCTCAGTACTCCATGGAATATTTTACAACGACTATCCACCCTAGAGTGGATTGGAAGAGCATCCTCCCAAGCCTCTAAAATTCTCTCCTGTCAGAGTCAGCCCCGGTCATCAAGTACTTCAGATGGCACTTTCATTCTCTGCTTGAGTCTACCTAAGTTTTGCAGACCTGATGCCACAGATCTATCACATCATACCCTCTCCTTGTAGCAAGACCTCTCCGCACCAGCATCAGACATTAATATGGCCCCCGTCCCTCTGGGACCATACCAGGGCAGCAGCAAAAAGCCCACAAGCTCCAATCAACACAAAGACTTCTAGGCTATGTTGTTTTTTTTTACCATGCGTCAGTTTAAATAAGTTTGAGATGGAGGGCTCAGGTATGAAGATTATATTGCACCTCAGATTGGTGGTTTTCACACAAAAGCTGTAATTCTTTCCCAGATCGGCTTCTCAATTTGTACACAGTGTATATTGTAGCAGAGGGCCCCGATCTCAGAAGAGCTGTTAATTCTGCAATGGGTGCCCAGGGGGGTGTTTCTGGCAGGTTGCCGTCCAGCCAACCCCACACCATCATATTCTTAACGGCTTGTCAATTACTGTGAATTACAAAATTGCTTACTGCATATGGCTTGAGGACCTTCAAACACTCCTCCATATTTTAACAGATTCTCTTACAACATCCCACGCCTAGCAATATTCTGCCTTGCAGGCCAACCCACAAAATAGGGGGATGCCCAATCGTCACTGCCACTCTTGGGCTAACAAACCATGCAACAAAGAAAACAATGAGGGAAGGAATATCATTTAACCATTATTTCTTATTACACACACTAAAGATGTCTGAAAAGTCATCCACATTCATTTCAGCAACATACATCTTAAAAACCTCATAAGACCATACATTTCTAAAACTAGTCATTGGCACCATTTTATTTTTCTTTGCATTTTCTTTAAGATACCAATTTTTCAACAAACAATCATCGATATACATAAATCCACATTTTCCGCACACACAAAGTTACGGTCATTCATGGCCTTTCCCAGAGATATGTTTTAAGTTAATTCACATGTACAATGTTGGTTCAATTCATCCTCCGTACTGGTTTGAAATCCAATTAAAAGCTAATGTATGGGGACCACAGTCTATTTCTTAGACTTTCTGATTTGGTGCCCCATCCCAAGATACTCGATTCCTCATTTCCATCTGTGGATTGTTACGTCTCCAAGAAGGGTAAGGGTCGACATGTTTCGCCCTTCAAGATATTGAAGGCCTCATAAGGACCCAAGATAAAAGGAAGAACAGTTTGTTCAGTCACTCTTGAAATTGTTGGTAACTCAATGCCTTACAACAGGAAAGAGACCCCGATACCTGAATAAATCTGGTATGAAGTGAACAGTCCTGTATTTGTGGTACTCTGTAATGCCACAGCATACAATTTTATCAGCTGTGGCTCTTTAAATGCAATGAAGCCCAAGGTGCTGAATCCAACCGGAATCCAAGGAGGAAAACCTTCCCAAATATTAACTCTGTCGTTGAAAGTTTCGATCCAAGTTTCCGACAAGAGAGTTGGCATTTGGGAAAAGGAAAGTGCTGCTAGTTCCGCGAGGTGCTGCAGCAGTAGAAAAGTCCACAGAAACAGTAAACATTTTAAACTCCAGCAGGATAAACAGGTCCAATAAGGCAGGCAAGCTGCAAGAAGACAACAGTGTCAGATTGGCTGTCCATTTTGAATACTTTGCTTGTCGATGAAATTGATTAAAAGAAGAATGACCGCCTCAGACTGCAAGCTGTAAGAGACACCAGTAGAGCCTAAGGGCGTTTCAATACCTTCAGGTTGCACATGTATAAGTTCAGTTTTAGAATTAAGTATCATGTACAGTTACAAGTAATCTACAGTTTTAATCTCCTCTCCTTTCCTGCTCCTGCTGTATCCTTTTCTTCACGCGTGGTCCTTTTTTCCGCTCATTGCCACTGTGGTAAATGAAGTTGCAGGATTGCTAGTAGTATAGGTGAAACAGGATATGGTTTGTTCTCAAGGTAAGAGTCTCAGGTTACAGGTAAAGATGGTAGTAAGGAATTAGGAATGCCCCACCTGGAGCAGTGCCCTAGCTGTTCAGCCCACACATTCCAACTGACTCACTCAAACCATGCACACATCAGCATTCTATTACCTCACCAGTCACACTGGCTAAGCAGCACGGGATATATAACTAATGAGAGAATGCATGGCAAAGACATGAAGATACCACAGTAAGCTCCTTTGAAAAGAGATTTAATAAAAGTGAAACTTGAGGAAAGAGGATTGGCGCAAGAAATCAAAAAAGTAATGTATCAAAGTGTTTTAAATAAAACCTTGACAAAGAAACTCTACTGTGTTGCATTGGGTATTTTCATGCAGCATCGTTCATGATGTTCACCCTTGGACGTCATTAAAAATGTCATGGTTTCAGAGCGTTATGGGATTCCAGTGTAATCTGTCATGTGTGTGATGTTGTTGATTATTTGTCTAGACTTCCTGTGGCATTGGCTTGGGGGCCAATTTTTGTGTATTTTACATTAGAAAATCTTTATGAAGGTTTTATACCGCCACGTGGATTCTTCCAGTCTCAATTTGATATTTGATATTTGTGGGTATTTGTAAAGCGCGAGCGTTCGCTCCCAGGGGAGCATCATGGCGCTGGGCGAGTTACAGAGGAATAACTGAGAAAAAGTGGTGAATAAAAATAAAGCTAGATGGCAGCCAGGACAGAGGAGTCAGATAGTTTGTAGACCCATGTCTTAAGAAGTTTCCTGAAGTTGTGCTCATTGTTAATGGCTCTGAGGTCAATGGGTAAAGTGTTCCAGGCCTTAGCCGCCAGAACATTAAAAGATTTTCCTCCTCTGGTCTTATATTTAAATCTGGGGATTTGAACAAGGTTAGTCCCAGAAGATCTCAGGCAGCGCGAGGGATTGTAGCGCTTGAAGCGGTTTACAAAGTAACGGGGTCCTGTATTTTGCAAGGTTTTATGGACTGTGAGAAGTAGTTTGAAAAAAATTCTTTTGTGTAGTGGCATCCAATGAAGTGAATTCAGGGCAGCAGATGCAGATGACCTTCTGGGGAGTTGTAAAACCAGTCGAGCAGCAGCATGTTGTAGACTCTGCAATTTCCTGAGGGTAGATTTTTTCACCCCGGCCATAAGGCCGTTGCAGTAGTCAAGTCGGGAAAGTAAGAGGGCTACCGCGACTGACTTTCTGGCTGCAATTGGGAGGAAATCAAAAAATTTCCTCAGAGATTTTATTAGTCCAAAGCATCGACCGGCCGTGATCTTGACGTGGTCGTCGAAAGTAAGGGAAGAGTCAAATTGTACGCCCAGATTTCTGGCTGATGTAACTGCACTAGGAGGAGCCTCGGAACCTGAGGGCCACCAGTCTTTAGGGGAAAAGGAAGTATTCTTGCCTATTGGGATGATCTCTGTCTTTGCGCTATTGCATCTAAGATGATTAGTGTTTAGCCATTCAAAGACATCGGAAAGGCAATTTTTAAAGCGGAGCTCTGCGTCCGTATGCTGTTTGTCGATGGTGACGACCAATTGCGTGTCGTCAGCGTAGGACGTGACCAGGATACCGTGTGACTCTATCACAGCTAAGAGGGGTGCCATGTAAATGTTAAAAAATAGGGGGCTCAATATGGACCCCTGGGGCACACCAGATGTAATTGGCTTTTCGCTGGAAAGATATGGTCCTAGTGCTACAGTTTGGGACCTGTTTGATAGGAATGATGAAATCCAGGCCAGGGCTGAGTCTGTCACGCCGATCTCTCGCATTCGGTTGATTAAAATAACATGCGAGATGGTGTCGAATGCCGCTGTGAGATCCAACAGGATGAGGACAGCCTGCTTGCCCTCATCCTGTAGGAATTTAATGGAGTCAGCAAGCTCGATCAACGCTGTTTCGGTCGAGTGACCGGAGCGGAAGCCCGATTGCTGTGGGTGCAGGATGTTATGGGCTTCTGTGAAGGTTTTAAGCTCCTCGTGCACTAGATGCTCTGTGACTTTGCCCAGGAAGGGAAGTAAGGAGATAGGCCGCATGTTAGTCAGGTCTGTGGGTGGTTTATTCTGTTTTTTTAACAGAGGTTTGACAGTGGCCTTCTTCCATTCGGCAGGTACAATTCCGGATGTAAGGGATTCATTAATGATTCCATTGATATGGGGATTGACTATATCAATCAGATGGTGAAGGATGATGGGGGGACAGGAGTCCGTAGGTGCTCCTGATTTACAGGCGTGGATTGCCTTGCTTGTCTGTTGCAAGGATACCGGTTTAAAATTGGAGAGGGGAAGGTGATTGACTGTAACTTGTGTGATGGTTGTCGGAGGTAGAGGAAAGTCTTTCTGAATGTTGATGATTTTATCAACAAAGTAGTCTGCAATTTGGTTGCAGAGACTCTCTGACGGAGGTATGTCAACGGTGAGAGCTTTCGGGTGGGTGAAGGATTTGACTATGGTGAAGATGGTTTTTTGGTTTTGGCGCGCTTCCATTATGAGATTGGTGAAATAGTCCTTTTTAGCTGCTTTGATGTCAGAGAGATATACTTTTCTCTGTTGAACGTAGCGAGTTTTGGAGGCCGTGTCGTATGTTTGTCTCCAGAGTCTTTCTAGTCTACGGCATTGGAGGTGGCTATCTGCCAGGGTCTTGGTGTACCATGGGGCATTGAGTTTTTTCTTCTTGGGTCCTTTTCCTTGGTTGTTTTTGGGTTCAGAGTTAACCGCAACTATTTGGTGCATCCAAGTGTGGAAGTTGCATGAGTCAGCTTCGACATCTCCAGTTAGCGCGGGGGGTAGGGGCAGCGGTTTTGGCTCAAGCTGTATACGTTCGGCCACCTTCTTCCAGTTAACTGTATAGACGGCTTGAGTGTGTCTGGGGTTGGAAGGGGGGGCAGTGGGTGTCGTGATATCAAAGGGGATGAAAAAATGATCGGTCCAGATTAAGGGCAGTGGAGGGGAGGTGGAAAGGGTAGGAATATTAGAACAAATGCCGTCAATGGTATGACCAGCACTATTTGGTGACGACCGGGGTAAGTGAACCACTCTTTGGGCCCACCAAGTGCATACGAGTGACCAAGTACGCTGGGAGAAGAAATAAGGCAAGTGCTTCAGCGAGCATTTATAAACTACTAGCAGCCCGTCCCAACGTTGTCCGGGAGCAAAAGGCTGCTTCTGGGCCCCCGCCCGCCCTGACGTTAAGGCTGCTTCAGTGCCCCCGCCCGCCCCGACGTTAAGGCTGCTTTAGGTCCACCGCCCGCCCAGATGATAAGGGTGCTTCAGGGCCCCTGCCCGCCCAGACGTTGTCATTGTGTCTCCAGTTGCGCACCCGCGGGTGCTCGCTTCCTCCTGGTGCTCTGTCGGCAGCTTAGACATGGCTCCTGAGCTGCTTTGGCAACAGAAAGGTGTAGCGTATCCTCAGGATGTGGGTGGAAGTCAGGTCACTGAATTGCATCACTCGGTAGCCGGATGTACCCAACATAGCATGCAAGGCTTTCACTGCTGCGGTACCCGCAAAGAGGCATGAGCAGTGGGAGTCTTTCTTACCTGCTCCTGTGTTCACCGCTCTTCCGCTCCTCACCGGTTGTCACCGCTCTTCCCCACTTGTCCACCACTCCTCACCGCTCCTCCCCACCTGTCTGCCGCTCCTCCCCGCGCTCCGTCCCCCGCTCTTCCTCTTGCTCCTGTACGCCGCTCCTCCCCGCGCTCCTGATGTCAGCACGCATGCGACTACTTTTTTTTTATATTACATTTTTTAAATAACGTATATTTGTTTTTTTAATATAGCCTATGTCCATCTGCTTGCCCTGACGTTTTCAAAGATGTATTGGGTGTTTGGATTGGTGGTGTAGTTTTCGAGTTTACCTGGCTCAAAGGACACCCTTCTCTCTTTATAATAGTAGTATAGATTTCAAATATGGTCCGGATTTTCTTCAAAAACACTTAACGCAATATATTGAAGAGTTACTGTTTGAAGACTAGAGGATCAGTGAGCTTGAGTACTGGCGCGCATTGCTTCAGGAACAGCAATGTCATCAAGCACGCATACACAGTACTGGTGCGTGCAGTTTTACGAGCAGCAGTAAACGTGTACTGTGACGTATTCCCCATGGCAACGGAGGAGCAAGAGATGTAGAGACTGCAGCCGTAGTCAAGGGAACATATGAAGCAACATTACAGTCACAAGGAAAGGAGGCAGAGAAGATCTTGTGTGGAAATATTAACAAATAAAAAGCGGATTGCCAAATTGTAGAATAAAAACACAGGAATAATCAACAGCCTCATTAAAAGTTTTAAAAAAAGGAAATTATAAGATACTGGCAGTCAGACTAAACTCTTTTCTCCCCAAACTAATAAGCAACTCCCAGGTTGGATTCCTAAGGACTCGCATGTCTAATGACAACACCCGACTCCTCTGTCACATATTAGAACATGCGGCCACTAAATCTGAACCGGCAGTAGCTATCACATTAGATGCCGAGAAGGCCTTTGATAGAGTCTCCTGGGCTTTCCTAGAACGCTGCATGCAATCGTTCAACTTATGGGCGGTATATATACGGATGGTTATGGCTCTGTACGGGGAACTATAAGCCCGTATCATCGTTAATGGGTCACTCTCTGAGCCTTTTACACTGCAACAAGGTACTAGACAGGGATGTCCACTATCCCCTTCATTATTCTTACTGGAGCCCCTTATCCAAGATATCAAATTAGATACGAACATAAAAGGGATCAATTTCAATGGGGTTGAAGTAAAATTAGCCACCTATGTCGGATGACATACTAATAGTAACTGAACAACCAACGAGATCAATTGAGGCCCTGATGGAGACGATAGCAAAATATTCCGGGTTCTCAGGGTATAAACTAAACAGATTTAAGTCAGAATGCAAACCACTAAATATTCACTGCACGAGACATCCTGGGTGTGTCAGGCCTGGCCTGGAAAGTAGGATATATCAAATATCTAGGTATAAGTTGTGGTAGCGACTTAATTGACACCCTACATCAGAATGAGAAACTACTACTAGAAAAGATTTTAAAGATTCTGGACTCCTGGTCTCCAAAATTTTAACGTGGTGAGGCAGAATCGAAACTATTAAAATGATCACCCCAAAGATTAACTATCTGATCAGTATGCTCCCGCTGCTCCTCACAGCTGATTTCCACCGCAAAGTTGACATACTGATCTCTACATTCCTTTGGCGAGGGAAGAAAGCACGGATAAGTGTCAAATTAAGACTGCTTGATTTACTCATCCTTGATTTTTGTCCAGACTTCAGAATATTCCAGCTAGCCTTTCTGGCAAAACAAGGCTCATATTGGATATCACCGCCTACTGACTACACGCCGGTATGGCTACAGGTAGAGAGGGCCATCCTGAATAGCCTAAGCCCCCTGGCTCTACTAACAGCAAATAGATACCCCCACACCTCCATGTCCATTTTTAAGAAATACAAAAATTGCACTACTGAAGGTAAATAAGAAGCTGGAGAATAGCATCAAAGGTTCTAAAATGGAATCACTCTGGGCCAATAGTAAGATTTTGTATAAGGGGAAAAGCCTAGCCTTCGATACATGGATTGAGAAAGGTATTCACTACCCTTACCAACTAGAAAACGAAACATACCCTATTACATTCACAGACCTCAAGTCAAGATATAATCTAGCGGACATTGAATTCTATAACTTTTTGAAAATCAGAACGACCCTGTCAAAAGCCACATTATTTGCCTCACAGCCATCAATCTCCTGTTTTTTGTCGAACATTATTAAATTGGGGCACCAGGCCTCACAGCTCTACAAACTCCTCCGCACAAAAAAATCCAAACGTAATAATTAGACTGTTGCCTATTGGGATAAACACACGAAAGCCACACATAACGAACAAGAATGGTCCACACTATGGAGCTCGGCCTCACCCAATACGATCTCCCCGGTGCTCTCACAAACCACATTTTGCCTGCTACCCAAGGCTTTTTGGACCCCGGCCCATATATTCTCATTAGGCCTCAGGGATGAGGAGCTATGTTGGAACTGTAACAAGGAAACAGGGGATTTAGCACATCTGGTCTTTCAATGCCCAATACTCAAAACATTCTGGGAGAAAATCTTTGTTTTTATAAATGGTTTGTTTGACTGTATGCTAACAAAATAATTTTCCACCTTACCATGGCATTTATGTGCACAGACTTGAGATCTGAACCAGATAAAGACCCACTAGGCCTGCTACTGACAGCAGCAGTGAAAATGGTCCTCGTCAATTGGAAAGACACAATAAGACTTCTTACAAAAGCTGGATCAACTTCTTACAAAGGCTAGATCAACTGAATCACCCATCTCAGAGGTGCGGACAACATTGCACTACAGAACTGACCCTGGAAACCGGCATCTAGAAAGATGTGGAAAGCTCTTGACACGTACCTAGACTCTTATGAACCTCCATGAAAATAAGATATACCGGCGGTGCACAACCTGGTGCCCTCTATGAACACACCACCCTGACAAATGTACTTAACTGGTCGCAACCAATGTCGCCCTCTCGGGCCTACCGCAAGGGTGGAACCCTACCAACAACGGCCTACATGTGTGCCAACATTCCCACAGAATGTCAGATGTAATTGATAAGAAATGTAACACTCCTTGCCTGTCTCCTACCTCTTCTTTCCCCCTTTGTTTTCTGCCTTTTTCTGCCCGTCTCTCTCTTTTTCTCTTACTATCGTCATGTGGGGTTAGCTAAACAAACTTGACATCATTTTTCAAAACACTGATGTACAAGCTGCCCTTGGTACAACCTATGCTAACTCTGTAACAGAATTGCTAATGTGTTGCAAGTGGCATTGGACTAGGTGCTGTCTTCAGTCAAGTTGTTGATGGAAAAGAGTACACAGTGGCATTCATTTTGAAAGCTTTGAATGATGTCGAAAAGAGATACAGCACTATAGAAAGGGAGGTTTTGGCACATATATGGGCTGTAGAAAGGTTGAGGACTTACCTGTGGGGCAAAAGCTTTGAGATTGTGGCCGTTCACAAACCCTTACTATATATGTTTGATGGATGTGGCAGGGGATCCAATACAGAATCATCAAGATTGGTAAGTTTAATTTCAAGGTTGCAGGAGTACAACTTTGAAGTTAGAGATATTATATTACAGGTGGTGTGAACAGGCGTGCAGATTGGTTGTCAAGAACGCAGGTTACTGAACAGATGGAAGGAAAAAAATACTACTGTGGATGAATGTGTAGTAGCAGCACTTGATGCTGTTAGTTATTCGGAAGCTGTAATTACAGCGCAGGACTTACTGAAGGTACATGCCTGTGATACATTAGGGTACTTTGTCTGAATGCTACCACAACCAAGTGTAAATGCAAAAACGAAAATCCCACTACCCCAAAGAACTCTCTCTCCCCTCCCAATGAATTCTAGATCAGAATCTATCAACATCTCCACTGCTAGGAAATTTTTGTTCTAAAGGTACCCACAAAACCCCATCCCCCAAACACTTCTAGATTAAAATCCATCAGCATCACCACTGCTAGTATTTTCTAGTTCCCAAAGAGCCCACACCACCTGATTTCCCATTGGAGTCCAGCCTAAGCTTTCATTGCCTCAAACTCTTTTTCAACAGCAGCCACTATAACCCAAATCTCTCAAAAACTACTTGAGTATTCTCATAGATCTTTCCTCCTCCAGTTGTGCACATCTCATTATCCATCTTCCCGGACTCTGTCACATTATGCTAATAGGCTTGTTAATCTGTTTTCTAAAGCGCTCGATTACCAAAGGGGGTCTTGGCACTGACTTTAACACAGAAGAAGAGAAGCAGGGAATTTGGGCGAATATCTAGCAAATGTTGAAAAGCCAGATCTTCAAGAGCTTCCTAAAGGTCATGAGATTAGCTACACTCTTGATGTGCAGTGGTAAAGCATTCCAGTTTTTTGACATACCCAGAAAAAATGGTGAATCGGTTGAATCTGGGGACAGTGATGTGTTTGGCTGTGGCAAAACATAAGGTTCTGCCTGAGGTGTTAATGCAAAAAGTGCAGTGCTGTTCCTGGAGAAAGGGAGGAAGAAAAGACCAATACAGTGTGTGATGCGAAAGGTGTTAGGGTAAATAGAAGTTAACCCTGGGAATCCATTTTGCTGGATTTAATGCCCTCACACACCCTTTCAGGTGTCATGCTTCATCATTTGGGCCTGCTCCTCGTTGGGTCGGTGGTGCAATAGCCAACGGGCAACACCTCAAAGAGGGGCTCTTTGGCGGAGATCTTTTTCCAACAGCCGTATGGATGAAGTGCGGGTGTGGGGCTAGAATGGATTAGTAGACGTTGGGGAGTGACTTAAAATAAAGCTAGGGGTACCGGGAATGATTTATTCGGGTGGTCCGCTGCTTTAATTAAAAACGGATTTCTAGAGGAGAGGGCTGGAATACTATGCTTCCAGAGATCCTCCAGATTGTGTTATTGTCCGGTGAACATGTTTCTCGCTGGTGTTATTTAAACAAGCGATTCTTCAGGACCAATGGGACTATTTAGCTAGTATCTAAAAAGGGGAAAACTGTCTACTCTAATTCCCTAAAGTGTAGTGTGTGTACAATAGTGTGAGTAAAAAACACTAACAATTAGAGATGAAGGGAATTGGGAGGGAATTTATTCCTGTATTACCCTTCTTCTATTGAAACCTGTGTTAAGCTGTCATTACCTAAAAAGTATAATGGTCAGATAACAACAGTATCCAGCGGGTAAAGCTTCAGGTTAGATCTTCCACCACAAGGTTGGGAGTGCCTGAGCTGCGTTGCTAGCGCCTACCCCTCGCCGCTGGATCCGGGTGTCCCAGTTAAAACTTTGTTGTAAAAAAGTCGACACATAAGCCATACCATAGAGTGCCTTGTAGGAGATACAAGGTGCCTTGAAGGTAATCCTATGTCTGATAGGGAGCCAATGCAAGTGTTTGATGACTGTGGCTGCTGAGTGATGTTTTGGAATGTTTAAGAGAAGTCTTGCCACAGCATTCTGCAGTGTTTGCAATTTGTTAAGGATATTCAGGTGTATGGTGAGTAGTAGACCATTACACTAGTCCAGTTTAGTCATTACTAATGATGCAATTCGCTTTCTAGAGGTGAACAGGAATAAACGGGAGAATCTTTTTTTAGCATTCTCAGAGTGAAGAAGGCAAAGAGGATAGTGTGCCAACATGATTTGTGTAGCATAGTTTGTTGTCTATCAGATCGCCCAAGTTCCGGGTCTTAGTAACAGGAGTTGGCGGAGGGTCCATATCAGCTGGCCAGCAGGACAAGGACCAGAAGGAGGCTTGTGCACCAAAGAGCATCACTTCTGTTTTTCCTGCCTTCAATTTCAGGCAGTTCCTGCTCATCCACGTGCTGACTTCCAGTATACAGTCACAAAATCCGGCGCTCGCGCTCATATCCTCCTTGGCCAGCGAGACGACGATATGGGTGTCATCTGCGTAAGATGTCAAGGAGAAGCCAAAACTATTGATTATACCGGCCAAACGTGTATGGTAGACATTAAATAAAGTAGGACTGAGCAAGGACCCCTGAGCAACCCCAGCATGAGAATGAGAAAGGGTGAGAGGTGAACTTGTCCAGCTGAACCGACTGCTCTCTGTCGGAGAAGAAGGATTTAAGTAAGTCCCAGGCCGTACCGGTGACCCATATTTCGGTCTGACATTCCAATAGCAATCCATGATTTACAGTATCAAAAGCTGCTGAGATCAAGCAGGATGAGCGCTGCCCCTTTGCCCAGATCAAGCGTCTGCCTTATTTTCTTAGTAGCTTTGATCGGAGCGGTGTCCATGCTGTGGCTGCTGCAGAAACCAAACTGAGTGGTATCTACATAATCACTGGATTGAATATGGATCACCAGCTGGATATTCATGATTTTTTCAATGATATTTGATGGTAGGGGTAGGCAGGAAATGGGGCAATAAATACTAGGATCCTTGGGATCAAGTGTTGCTTTTTTTAGTAGTGGAAGTATGGAAGCTTTCTTCCAAATGAAAGGCAAGCTGCGAGTCGAGAACATGAGCCGGAAAATGTCTGTAAGGTAAGGGGCAATGGTCCCCGCCATTAGTTTGGCTACCTTTGATGGGCAAGGGTCATGGGGGGGATCCAGACGAAGTGGCTTTCAGTATGTTGGTAACCTGTTCTAGAGTGGGCGTGTGAACTCGCAGAGGATTGGCCCATTTTCACGCGATATCGTGTGGACCCTACTATTGTCCTAGTGAGGGATAGAGAAAGAGAATAAATGATAGACTGCTTCCACTTTATGCAAAAAGAAATTGGCAAAGATATTGCAAAACAATTGGCTGCTGGGGCTGATCTTCGAAGAGTCTGTAGTTAGCTTGGTCACTGTTAGAATAAGTTATTTTGTGGTCTTTTTTGTACATTAGAGTGTCATCCCGACTGACCTCACAACAAAGCTCTCCTGCTGCAAATGTGCACTTCTCCTTTCATACACTTTACTCAACTACCGCAAATCAGCTGTGACCAACCTTGTAGTCAACCATGCTAGCATTTCAGCAAACATTCCAGATCTATATGTTGATGTGCTCCCCTAAACAGCTTTGGTTAAATACAGCATCACAAGCCATAACGAACACCCTCATTATCCAAGGGTATTCCTTCCTGGGGTTCAAATGTGAAGGCCAAAGGGAAGAAGAGATATCTATTAACCTCAAGAACGCTTTGTTTTTTTATCATCTTTAAATCAATCAATCAATCAATCATGGCATTTGTAAAGCGCACTACTTACTCATGAGGGTCTAAAGGCGCTGGGGGGGGGGGGGGCCTTGAGGATGCTGCTACTGCTCCAAAACCCAGGTCTTGAGGAGTTTTCTGAAGGTCAGCAGGTCTTGGGTCTGCTGTAGGTGGATGGGGAGGGTGTTCCAGGTCTCGGCGGCGAGGTGGGAGAGCGATCTGCCGCCGGTGGTGGCTTTTCGGATTCGGGGGACTGTGGCGAGGGCGCGGTGGGCTGAGAGAAGCTGGCGGGTGGGTGGGGGTGTAGAAGCGGAGTCGTCTGTTGAGGTATGCTGGTCCGGGGTTGTGGAGTGCCTTGTGTGCGTGGGTGAGGAGCTTGAAGGTTATCCTCTTGTTGACGGGGAGCCAGTGCAGGTCTCTCAGGTGGGGTGTGATGTGGCTGAGGCGAGGGATGTCGAGGATAAGGCGTGCAGAGGCGTTCTGGATGCATTGAAGTTGTTTCAGGAGTTTCGCTATGGCTCCTGCATAGAGGGTGTTTCCTGCTGCTGAAGAGGGCCAAGGTGACCGTTCTTTTCGTTTCGGTGGGGATCCACTTGTAGATCTTGCGAAGCATGCAGAGGGTGTTGATGCAGGAGGAGGAGACAACGTTGACCTGCTTTGTCATAGAGAGGGTGGAGTCAGTCGAGGATGACCCCTAGGTTGCGTGCGTGGTCGATGGGTGTTGGAGCTGTCCCCAGTGCGGTCGGCCACCAGGAGTCGTCCCAAGCCGAGGGGGTGGATCCGAGGATGAGGAAGTTCGTCTTGTCTGAGTTCAGCTTCAGTCGGCTGTTCTTCATCCACTCGGTGACGGCTTTCATTCCTTCGTGGAGGTTGGTTTTGGCGGTGTGGGGTCCTTGGTGAGAGAAAGGATCAGCTGGGTGTCATCGGCGTAGGAGATGATGTTGAGGTCGTGCAATCGGGAGACGTGGGCGAGCGGTGCCATGTAGATGTTAAACAGGATTGGGTTGAGGGATGAGCCCTGGGGTACGCCGCAGATGATCTCGGTGGCTTCGGAGCGGAATGGGGGGAGGCGGACGCTCTGTGTTGTGCCAGAGAGGAAGGAGGTGGGCCAGTCCAGGGCCTTCTCTTGTATCCCGGCGTTGTGGAGGCGTGTGCGTAGTTTGCTGTGGCAGACCGTGTCGAAGGCGGCCGACAGGTCCAGGAGGAAGAGGGCCTTGGTTTCTCCATTGTCTAGCAGTGCCCCGATATCATCGGTGGCGGCAATGAGGGAAGTTTCGGTGCTGTGGACCCGAATTGGGACGGGTCCAGGATGCTGTTCTCCTCGAGGTAGTGGGTCAGTTGTTTGTTGACGGTCTTTTCGAAGACCTTCGCCGGGAACGGTAGCAGGGAGATGGGCCGGAAGTTCTTGAGGTCCTTGGGGTCCACCTTGGGTTTCTTGAGTAGGGCGTTCATCTCGGCGTGCTTCCAGCTCTCTGGGAAGGTTGCGGTCTCAAAGAAAATGTTGATGGCTTTCCGGAGATGGGGTGCGTTGGCGGTGCTGGCTTTGTTGAAGATGTGGTGTGGGCATGGGTCTGACGGAGATCCGGAGAGGATGGTGTTCATGATTTTGATGGCGTTGTCGTTTATTTTGGTCCACGAGAGCAGGCGGTCGGTGCAGAACGTGGTCGTGAGGGCAGGGGTCTCAGTGGTTGTCGGGTGGTCATGGCATTGAAGCTGTTGGTGGATGTCTGCGATCTTGCGATGGAAGTTTCTCCTCCTTTCAGTGTCTGGCTGCAACTATGTCAGTCTCCTTAGCTAAATCCATCAGCTTGATTTTCCAACCCCCTGTGGCAATGTATTACTTGAAGACCATAATTACCAAACTGCTTTTTCATACTGAGTATTTCTTCTTGGACAGCGTGAACCTAAACTGGGGTGGCCTCTTTAATACTGCCAGGTCTAACCTTGCTTCTTCTCTCATTAACAGTTTATTCTTGTACACAGGGACCCAATCCTTCACAATTTTTAAACAATACTCTGGGTGGAGGTCCTCTGTTAAGGTTGACTGATAAGCCCTCTACAAATTCCATTTATTGTTAACCCACATCTATTCCAGCCTACCAAAACAAGAAGAGACCTGGAAGTGAGACACCAAAAACATCCACATAGGCTCTCTGAAGACTTCCCACTGCAACCAACAGGGCGTGACCACAACAAACCAACTAGAACCCCATGCTGCCAAGAACCAATAACAATGTGGCACCTCTATACCCTCAAGTAGAAAAAAAGTAGAAAACTAAATCAGTGATCGAATGTTTTGGATATCTTAAAGTAAAGAGAAAAGCCATACACCTACCAGTGTGCAGAAAAGGAAGTTTCATTACTAATTAGAACTGTTTTCTCTAAAACCAAATGAAGTCTCTTCAAAGTCTCTTCAAACAAAACCTAGACAAGTCTAAGTCAGCTTTCATTTGAGCCCAAATCAACACTTTTAAAAACAGACCCAAAAAGCTCTTCGACCTCTCAGAACAATCCTATGCCCCCCTTCATGGTCCTCTGCTCCTTTGCTGGGTGTTACAACTTTTCCTAAATTTTTGATGAGAAACTTAAAGCATTTCTGCACCACCAAGATCTACAGCAGCTACAATGAGAAAAAGAGTAATAAACTTGCAAATATTTTTATAGAGTAACTCGTATTCCTCACTGGTTGCAGTGGATACCACAGAACCTTCTTCTAGCTCTCAAAACCCTGTACCAGTTCCACAGACAAGACAACAGTCACAAACTGCCTCAATTATGGCTCCTTTTCCTCAACTCTTGTTGGTCAACTGCTAGAGTGGCCATGACATAATGAAATTAGATGAAGTCAAACCCATTCTGAAGCCCAATGCTGATCTCCTCACTACCCTTCCTATCCATGACAAGATACTAAAATAAATGCCACACATACATACATTTACATACACAACTCTGGTGGGACACTGAATAAAGGTTTCGAAAGGGACATAGCATTTTAACTTAATGTTGGTGAAAGAGGGCCTACATATCATGCATAATGGCATACCTAATAATTTTCCTTCCTCTTATCGCAGCTTTTGATACTTTAGATCATGCCACTCTCCTAAATACTATGCTTTTATGGCTGCTCATAGGTCATTGGGTCCTGAAATTTATCAGCTCCTGTCTCTCGAACCTCAGTCAACGTGGGATAGTGTGATGATTCTATTATTTTCTGGAGACCCGGTACACTTAGGTGCCCTACAAGCCTCCATCTTTGCCCTTCATCTCTTTAGACTAAACATGGGGCCAAACATAATTCTCCATAATGATCTGACCATCTCTTAGCAACAACAAGCTTATGACACGGGCTGTAGCAGGTCTGAAATAAGCAGCAAATGCTGCACACCTAAGTGCAACTTCCACAATCCAACATCAGATGACATAATGCCACCTTTAATTGGGACAAGGCCAAGAGCCTGCTTCTCATATTTGACCCAGACAACACTAACTCCGGAGCCTTGCTCGCAAATCCAGTAACCCAGTGGAGGTTCCTAAAATTAGTCACCACTGTGCTGTCCTTTACATTTTTTATGGAAAAACGGTTTGATGTAGACTCTTACATCAAGAGAATTACCAACAGTGCCACACACAACTCAGACTTTATTAAAACACCAAACCCTACATTCATGAGAAAGACTTCAAACAAGTAGTACAGACACTTCTGATTTCTCACCCTTCAAGATAAGCATGTCAGGGAGAGAGTTGCCAAAGTCACTCCCAACAAGCATTGGCAATGCAATAGGTCTTGCATTTGCGACAGTTTGAGCTATTGGCTTTGTGAATGACAATGCTTTTTATTTATGTGTTTTGAAAACCTGCAAGCAGTGCGTAACCACACACTTTGTACTTATAGTCCTTGCTTATGAGAAGCAAGTCTGGCAGTAAAACAGGCCGTTACCGACAGCTTTGCTTCTTGTAAGCAACACCTATAACTAGAAAGTGTATTTACGCACCGCTTGCAGGTTTTCAAAACATATAAATGCAAGACCTATTGCATTGCAAATGTTTGTTCTTCCTGTGTTCCTCTTCTGCCCATCGCAATCCTGAAAATAGTTGAAAGGTAAAGCATGCAAAAAAAATGTGAATATGATAGAGTCTCTTCAAAATTAATCAGAATGTGTTTTTGTTTAACATGCAGTAGCATTTCACCTTAGGACATCAGATTATATCACTGTATTGAGAGTAAATAAATCAAGTTTTTAAACATGAACTTACAAACATTCCCATTAGTGAACTATGAGGCACGTCACGTGTCATATGTACTCTGTGTCTTATTATACATGTAGATACACTGCAGATCAAATACATGAGTTTTTTATACATCGCACATTCTTCACTCATTGAAAGTGCTTTTACATTTGATGATAAATTAAAAGAAAGTCTTTATGAAATAAAATATTAACCTAGGAAAAAACAAGGCAGGATTGATACCATTTCTCTGGTTTCAACTTGTGCAATTCAGCAACCAGATGATTATTGATTTCTCACGTTTTTACATCCGAGATTTATGCTCAATATTTTTATTTTGGCCCATGGGGGTAGTGCGCAGGTGTCATGTGCAGGCACATGAAAGCCTGGCTTTATTCGGGCTTGAGGGCCTCAGGAGGATCGAGAGCCCAACATGGGGCTGAAACTTTCAGTGACTCACCCACCTCTAGGTCATGCACATGCAAGACCCATAAGGGGAACCTTTTGGAGTTTATCATTCGAGAAACACTTCTAAGCAGAATGGTGCTTAATCAATAACATATCTGCTTTTCAGCAAAATGTTATGGTTTGCTTGCTGCCCTGAGCAGGACATATCAGTCATGCTAAATCTGAAGTGTGCCTTGACCAGAGCAGTGCTGAGTGATCTCGAGCAGTGCTGAGTGACTAGTGCTGGCACAGGCCAGTGCCGCCCGCGGACAATTCAATATTGCCGAGCCCGGGTGGGAGAGTGCAGTGCATGGCGTTGTCGGGGTCATGACCTGTGACCGACCGCCACACTCATTCACTGCAGCGGCCGCCAGGAGAGGACTCCGACAGGCTACCTGAACTAACCGGGCACTGGCAGCAAACTAAAAAAAACTAGCTTCAAAAAAGAAACCCTTAGAAGCTGGGAGCAGAAATGGGTGTGAAAAGAGAGGCTGAATTCCAACAGCATGATCCCACCTGCTGAGTCAAAGACTTCTCTGCTCTCTTATGCATACCTTAGCACTATTGTATTGCAATTGCATTTATATAACACTTACAACCCCTGACGAGGCATCGAAGCGTGCTATTCAGGAACTCAAAGAATTAGTGGCAAATCGGTGTTAGCGTCAGTCGCGTTGCACTGGAAACAGAGTGGTGACATTCGTGTCACCCACCTCGGTATACGCAGCTCTTATTTGACGCACAGTAGATAGGACGACGACCACAACACAACTTTAAAAAAAGCAATGGCCGCGCGCGGCTGTGAAAGTGACACGGCTGCGCGAAAGTGAAAGCAAACCAGTGGTGTGCACGCACCACAAGAGGAGCGGGAGCGAGGGAGCACGGCAGCGAGGCGAACGAGCGCTGCTGCGCGTGCTAGACCCGAATAGGAATGGGCGGAGCAAAGGTGGGAAATGCGCCCGCCTTTGCCCAATGGCGTGGCTTTCTTTTTTTTTTTTTTTTTAAACCACGTGAAACCCAATGGCTGCCGGCAAAAGCAAAACTACACACAGGAGCGTGTGGTTAGCTTTCAAAACCCCCTACATAAGTTCTCACGCTGCACGAGTCAAGCTGCGCACTGCAACGCTAGGCGCAAGACCTAAAAATGGCAGCATATCTTATATCAGACTGCTGAAATTCTGATGCATCACACAAGTCGAAGATATTAAATGTTTCCATATGAAGCCTATAAAATACCCCTTTTACAAAGAAGTCCATCAAATCAGTACACAATACTTTTCACACACAAAAAACTCTGTCATCTTAGGCAGTCAATGCCTTTTCAGATACAAAGACAACTTCCGGACCCAAAAGTTCCTCACTTTAGAAAGTATGCTGCCCTGCCACACTCATTTGCATGTAATACGCTAAATGGCTTTTAATACCATTTTTTAAAGGAAATATGGCCATCAGTCTGGTAGATGCTTACAGGAGAATACTTACACTGGCAGATTAAGAGCTAGTTTTAGCGTCTGCACTTTTCTGAGAATTGCTGTGCGGGCTCGCAATATGATGAGTAACCCGTGAAAGGTTTTTTCCCTTTTTTATGCATGAATTTTTATTGAAAATATGTGCCTCAAATATTGTGTATTTATGACCAATGGTAATGAATTGCATTATGATTATGCCCTTGTGTTTTTTAAATTATCGTGTCTGATGTGCTTTTATGAATATGGTTTTATCCAAAGAAATAATTTATTTTGCATGCAATGCACCTACAATCTGATCTCAGCATGTTGCTTAAGTTGGAGGTAGCCGCCTGCAGAGACATGAGAAAAGATGTTCCTGATCGGTCCCCAAAATCTAAATATCGGGCTAAAAAGTATTAGAGCTTCATTCGTGGCCTGCTTTGCTATACAGCCCCCTTCCCACAAAATATACTGCAAATGTTCTTTCAACAATACTTTGGAAAAATCTAAGCCATGTTTTGTTTCTTCACCCTCCCTTGAGGGTTCTCCCTCACCCACGGGGCTCCACTCACGTCAATATACATGGTGGGTAAATCACCTATTTCAATGATTAACCCAACCATGTGTGTAAGAACTATTATGTCTACATTTCTGCAAAAAAATACACATGTAAATGTCACATTTTCCAATCTCATATTTTTGTCTTTACTATTCCTTACCCCAACAGAGAGACAAGCACACATTTAGCAGACTGTACTCAGTATTTCCTTCAAGATACCTTGGGTGTACTTGGAATAGGGCATATGGCAGAATCTTCGTGGCCACATTAAACGGCCAGTGCCTAGGATCAGGGAGTGAAACAATTAGTGTGAAGTTAACAAAGAACCAACTTCATCCCTATGACGTTTTTGTGGAGTTCCTACATGGGGATCGAGACCACGCTTATGCACGGGAACCGGAGTTATACATGATGGTTCCGGAATTATAGGCTCAATATTGCCTATTGCTCGCAGGCGAAAGGAATATATTATTGAAGAAACTAGTCATCAACACTCTTACAAATTCATTTAAAGGTGAATTGATTGACTATAGTTCTAGATATCATCCTGGAGAATATTTTGTACTAAAAGTGATTACCATATTATGCCCTGAGGAAGTCATTGGGTTAATACCCTTGACGAAACACGTGTTGGAGTTTTGACGTTTTGGCTGTTGTAAAACTATATCAAGACTGCATTGCTGTTTTTACAAGTCCACGTGATCATCTGGATCGGATAATAAAATAAGGATTGTTTTCACAACTTGGCTATACAGATATGGACAATCATTGTTTGAATGGACATTCTTTGTGAATTTTTCAAGATCCGTTTATTTGTGCTCAGGGAACTCCACAAAAACTTTTGCGATTGTGACAACAATTACTTCGTAATTTGCTGTCCCTTGACAGCGGTGGGTGGTAGCTGTCTTTGGTTCCCTTGATGCCCTTTTTGTGTAATAATCATTTATAGATTTATTGCTGCATAGGCTATGCGCTGCTGATACCTCACCACCCATCCATTAAAGTGTTCATCCCTATGACCTTAATTAATGTCTTGTAGACGGGCTTGAGGGATTTCTCCTGTGGTGATATGAATAATCTGTCAAGGGCAGAGGGAATAAAATAAAAAGTTTGGTTTCTATATCATTCAAGATTAATTACTGTGGCTGGTGATCTCTCATGGGACCAACAAAACAAGTGTGAACATATAAGAACTAAATCTTAATGTGTGCTCATGTTTACCTATCTAGCAGCCCACATCACAGGAGCCATTAATGTGTATGGACAGGATACTTAGACTGGCTCACACTAAAGTCCAGCACCATGCTACCTACTACCTGGGGATGATGTAGAATCATATTTAGGGCTCCTGCACACAATCCGACATCAGTTACACAATTGCTAGGTTCGTGCTTTACAAATCTCCACACCTACAAACATACACATTGACTGTAAAATAAAAAGGTACCACCCCAAGGCGGATACAAATTCACAAAACTTTCTATACTTCATCAATAACTATGAATGATTGCCTTTCTGTAAGATTGCAAAACATATCAAATTCAGTAAGATAACCAACAATAAAAGCAATAAACCAGAAGTAAGATTTAAAATTATCCTCCGACATTATTTGTTTGGTAATTAACAATCTAAAGAAAAGTTTACAGCATGCAGGCCATTTGCATGGGTCAAGCTACATTGCTCTTTGAAAGTCATGAGTCAAAGCGGGAGCCAAGTCATGACAATAGTAACCAGACCTGGCTATTATGTGAAATCATTTCATGCCCCTGAAATACACCCTAAGAAACTCATGTAAAGCAGCAACTGTTAAGGGTGCTATCCACAATGTAGACTGATGAGCATGTTCCATAAGATCAAACTATCAATGTTTCGAATAAATGTTACTGCTCATTCAACGGGCTGTGGTGCATATAGATTTTGCTGCATTGACCGCCTCTTCAGCCCAGTCCCTTCGAGCTGGAAGGAGATGGAAAAAGATCTTGAAGTAATGCACGTTGTTGGATTTCTATTAAAAAATGGAAGCTATTCACTTGTCAACTATAAATACACTATTTGTATAAGTAAATTAAAAGCCAATTCTCCTGCATGTGGGTGTCCACTTTAATAATATATGCTCCTGAATGTACAAATGGCTACTTGTCATTTTTGGGAGATTATGCCTTTCTCTGCTGGCAGCTGGCAGTGCCAAACCAAGAGGGTGACCTTTCAGAAGGGCAGTGACCGTCAACCTTCACATCATGAACTGACAAGAGCTGTAGCATGACTACTAGGACAACGTCACTGCAGCTATTTTGTAGTCACGGGGTAAGGGACGATCATCTCATTACCACAGCTGAAATGAGGAATCCTATACATAACAGTAGTTTAAAAGAGCCTATGTTTTCCACTTCCGTGGCCAGTTTAATCTGGAAGTGGCCAAAACAAATAAAAACCATGGTCGTGGCATCGTCAAATGCCTTTTGCCACATACCAAATCAATCATTACTGCTGACAGGGCACTCGGTGCACTTAATACATATTTGCTACTCAGCATTAACTACACGATCGGACCCACTCCTTTAGTGGTTTTACTACAGCAGATGTGCAAGGGAGATGAAATGGTTAAATGCACACAATGGGCGATCTGGACTACTGCTAACAGAGCAGGAAAAAAAAGTGTAATCGCTGAAAATGCCCATTGCAGATACTTTAACTCCCGCAATGGATAAATCAGCAAAAGCCATACTACACTGGCTGTAGTTACACAAGGTCCGACAGCTCTTCCCTACCTAACGGTAGCTTTATGACAACCGTGCGTTTTTGGAAAAGGGGAGCATTTAATGTGTTAAACGTGTTTGCATATTGTCACATAGAGCAGACAGCCATGGCCTTCTGAGAAACTGTCCCTTGCGAGCCTGCGGAGTTCCACCCATTGACGCGGATGTATCCGTCATCAAGCACTAACGGATGGATTGATAAACTCAACAAATTCTACACGAAACCATACCCCCAAGGACTCCACTACCAAGATTTGTAGGAAGTTGACCTATCTCATTTAACCATAGATCGTTTGTGCAGTAAACTAAGCTAGTATCAATTAATTATGGACACAAACGTATTCATTTTACCTTTTTAAATGGGCTGCACTATACCCTTGGATTACTTCATAAAGTTCACCCCTCTTAACAATTTTATTGCGCCACAGGCGCTGCAGATCCAGCCGACTTCTTGTACTTGGCATGGATGTGCCCTCCAGTTCAAAGATTCTGGATCGAGGGAACACAAATTCTGAGGGATAGAACATCTTTAATTATTTGTTGCACGCCATATTGCAATATGTTGCAGATGTGAATTAGTTTGTCGGACAGCTGACCACTTTACTATTGGTCTTGGCCAAACTAAGGATAGAAAAGTTGTGGACTGGTTTAAAGATGCTGCTCTTTAAAATGATGTTTGAAACGTGTTAACCTGCAGTCTGCAGCCAGGGCCACTGGGATTATGAGATTATGTGGCTGCTGCGTTTTATGCATAATTATGGATTTGCCGCATTTGCCACATAATCTGCAGATTTTAACAAAAAAAATGTTTCTAGCTCAAACCGATCAAAAGTTACTAAAATTGTGGCAACCAGTTTGCTCATTGTGCCACTGGATTGAAGCTAGCCTGGCTGAAGAAGGGTGACATACCCTGAAACCGGTCCCAGAATGCTGGTTTCCGGTCCAGGGAGGACTTGGCTTGGCAGTTCGGTCTGGACTGTTCCCATGGGGCACAGGGTCAAGACTGAGTTGCACATGGCTGGGTCTAAACTGGGGTGGCATGGTGAGCAAAAGAACGATGGATTTAACCCAGATCTCTTGACTGGGGGTGAATGTATGATTCATTCAGCATTCCGTCCATAATTTGTTGGCGTAGCACTAGGATCTCTAAAGGGCAGACCATCCTTCAATTGCTTACTACTGTATCTGGATGTTAAACTGGTACTAATGAGTTGAAACCTTTGAGCAAATATTTGAAAATGTTGAATTAATACTATCACAAAATGTGCCAATTAGGCTGCATAACTTGCCTGTTCTTGGTGCATAATTTATTGAACCCTGATGCATAATTTGATCACCCCCATCACCACATGATTCCAGTGGCCCTGACAAATAGGAACCAGGCCGGAAGATATATAGGGGGTGTTCACGAAATACTTACCTTCAAGTTGACGCCGCACTTGAGTTTACGACCCGTGTAACTCATGTGGGGCACCCCCATCCCCAACCCAGCCCTCACTACCAATATTCACAGGACCTTTACATATGCAGGACGGGACGAGTAAAACAACGGTTTAAGCAGGCTGATGTGGTCCATCAAGTTGTGGATGCTATATATGAAACTCTAAGCTCTTTGGCGATCTGCAGTTTAATCATACACCTAGCTCTCCCTTTTCCTTTTAGTTAAATGAATGTAAATAAACTTACCAGGCCGATCGTTAGCCCATGTAATAAGGACACTAACTCCTTGCTGTTATAAAACGAGATAAAGCGCACTCTAAATGGGATTGGCATAATACTAAGGTTTCTTTTTGGAACAGCTCTATAGTGTATACTGTAATTTAAAAAAAAAAAAAAATTAACTGATATTTAAAAAAGAGAAATTGAGGTTGACGACCATTTTCAAAATGCTCAGACATCTGATCCGTACTAGAGAAAATGCGGGGTGAAGGGGTAATGCAGACATGAGAATTATTCTCATGTGTCTGACTATTTACTCTTTTCATGTCATGTCGGTTACTATTGTGCGACTCTGGTGACTAGTGATACGCAAAACTCGCTGGAACGATGATCCTAACAAATAAGTGCATTCTGCAGATCAGTAACTTGAAAAGAGAACAAAACACGCATCCTTAATGTCATAACAGACATTCAAGCAACGTCAGCACAACATGTGAAATTGATAACAGAGTCGCAGGATAACTTCTACAAAGAAGCCTGTGCGCTCAAGCGCTTGTAGCCTCTGCGCACGCGCAGTGCCTTGCATTTGGTAAGACGGAAAGTGCCCGTATTACTTTGTAGGTACGATGGCAGTCTGACTGCACATGACAGCCCTCCACACTGCAGATGATGCAGCAAAGCCTAAGGCAATATGGGAGGCACTTTCACAACTGTTTGCCAAATATCGGAAGTCAGGGTGACATTTTTCTCAAAAGATGCCTCGTAATAGCGGCCTTAGAGACGAATTTGTGTATATACTGCGATGCCGCAAAGTTAGGGCGCCTCCTGCACGACCCTCAGCTCCCACGGGCCGAGCCTGCACCTTGGCGGCTCCTGCACCCACCCAGGTGGCAGAGCACGTACACACTGACTGATGCAGCTGTGAGCTCTGCCAAGCCCGGCCGAGCCTCCCACCTGGACCGAGCAGCGATGCATCAGCACCCTGCCCCCCTTACGAGGAGAACCTAGACAGCGGCTCCGCGCTTTCCAAGAGCTCGTCCGTCCGTCAGTCAGGAAGGACTGCAGCGAGCTGCATCTGGCGGTCTGTGGAATTACCACTTGGAATGAACACCGAGTCACAGCAGTCATCACTGTGGAACGGTTTCTGTATTCTGTTCATGGTAATAGCTCGTATGGGGCTGCGAGCGTGTTAATCTTGCCGTCACACTAATAAAACGAAGCTGAATTAACAGAACGGACCTTACCTTTCGCATATTTCGCCATTGCCCCGCAGTGAACACGGGATAGATGGGGAGGGAGATGTATTAATGGCCACAAGCGAGTGAGGACGGCTCCGATGGCACCGAGGAGGGTTAGGACCGGCGTGCAGTTGTGGGTGCGCAGCTAGACGGGCTCACCATCCCCAGGTGTCAGCCAGTCAGCCTCGCGCATGCCTTGACAGAGGACGAGTGCCCGCACAGGAGGGAAGGCTGGCTGACCGAGCCGGGCTTCACCACTCCCCCGTGCGCTCTGCAGGAGTGGGACTGGACGGCAGGGGGAAGCACAGTCCAGAGCCCACATTTCATCAATGGAGGGGGCGGGTCTGAGGGCTACGGAAAGAAATGCACGTCCCCTTCCCCTCCCCTACAGAGAGTGCAATGTCGTTTCCTGAAAAGCCCGCAGGGAGGGAGGCGCGAGGACTCTGAAAGCGGGAGAGGGAGACGGCAGCGGTGCTGAGCAATCCAGGAAGGGGGAGTGCACCGAAGAGACTGGCTGCTCACTCCCCTCGCAGCAACAGGACACCTTCACGCTCAAGTTTCCGCTCCCTTTAATTGAAGGGGCAAGGGCAGCGCCCCCATCTTCATCTTAAAACATAATTTCGAATGTCATCCGGATAAAAAAAAATCCCCCCATAGTAGGCCTGGCTCCATGATTCTGGATATGGGAGGGAAACGACTCTGGCGGCCCAACAGCTGCAGCATTGAGCCTGGGATTACACAGCGCCTTTTGCACATGCATTCAAACCCCTTTAGAAGAGGAGTGCACTTGTCTGTCTGTCTAGCGGATAGTTATGTTGTGGTGAGGCTGCTCCAAATAACAATAACCTGCTAGGTGACAGCTACTTCTTGATACATTAAAACACCACAGAATCAATACAAACAGCAGGTCTCCAACTGCCCACAGCAGGACTTTCAGGATGCTGACTTGGGATATCCCTAAATAAGAATGGTGTCAGAACTTACACATTCACTCATCTAGCCACCTATACATTCACCTCACCAACTTAAGCACCCACACCCAGAAATCTGTCTATCCCACAACTTACTCATGCCTTAACTGTATATGTTCTGTGACAGATGAAAGCTTGTACTAGTCTGCCCTGCCAGATCTGTTCTGCAAGGAATGGAAGATTGCACGTATTGTCTTCTGTGAGAGACAGAAGCTTTTTACTTTGCTTCTGCCATACTGTCCTGGTTTTTAGGTTTCGCCTGTCAAAAGCTGCGCAAGCAGCCTTTCGTGCAGGCGAAATCTAATGACTTGCACTGTGTGGCTTTGTTTCGCCCTCTCTTTCCATTGGCTAGCTCCATAAATGGAGGCTAGCCATTGGAAGAGAGATCTGCTAGTCATTCTGCGAGCAGATTCGTGGGCGTTGCAGCGATTTTTAGGCTTTTCGCTAAGTCATGCGGCTGTGGGGGTGTTTATTTAATTTTTTTTTGCAGCCTTTTATTTTGTCATTTCCCCCGACCGCCGCCGGAAGAAGGTTGTGCGCTCCTTTCTTGTTATCTTTTTTTAGGCACGGTGATTACGTGATGTGCCCAGAATCACATGATATTGAGCCGACTCTGAGACTCTAACCTTATATCTTTATTATTCTATATATCTGTAAAATAATAAATGAGCTGCACGTGGGCCCCTTGCAGCTTGTGTTGCCCGGTAGGGCGCCTCTGGTCCATGTGGTCTCCAACATCTGTGTGTCTGTTGTCTTTGACTGGCCTAGTTTGGTCTCTTTCCTTTTCCAGCCTCAGAGTGCACACATCCCAGGGTCCATCTCATCAGTCTGAGACCGTTTTCTTGTTTTGTTTTTTCCCCCTAAATTACCGCGTAACACTAGAGTGTGATTTTTGTTACATAAAAAATGGGGTATAAATAATGCTTATTTTTGTCCGTGTATCCTGCTTGAGCTGATCTCACATTTTTGCAATTATATCTAGGTTTGGACGTGTACATTCTTCACACCCCTCTGCCTTCTGACACAAAAACGTCAGTGATGCAGAGCCCGGTTGTAGATGGTCAGACGCTGTTCTCAGCAGCTAGCATTGGTCTTAGATACATTCACACACCTCATGTTTTTTGCATATATTTGTACTGACTTTATTCACAGCTTGTAACATCAATGACCGCGTCATGTGCAGGTATTATCTCCGTTTCATGCGCGGATTTAAGGTGCATTTTTATTCAACATCTTCTGCATTTTCAAAACGTAATTGTGGAATGAATTATGCACTCCTCGCGTCATAAAGTGCAATCCCGGTGTTACTTTGTGGGGTAATTTTGCACACCTGAAAGCACATCTTTAGAGATTATAAACTCTAAACTGAGACAAAGGAGACCCACGCGCAGAGTGAACATTTCTATTCGCACGTCATCTATGCAGCCAATCCGATGCTAGTTACGGACCATCCTTCTGTATAGATTCAGTCACATTTTATGGCGCGCTAAATGTTAAAAAAACGCCCTGCTTTTAGGTGATTTCAATGAAATGAGATCATGGTTGCGACGATGAACTATTGCTACTACCTACTGAAAGACAAAAAAAATAGCATCATAGGTTTCGGAGTTCGAGTGATGCTTAGAACATCGCACAATCTATTTTTTAATGACATAAGTAATTAGAAAAATATCATTTAAGCCATGCCTTTCACCCATAACTTTTGCTCTGGCGCAGGTCCATTGTGATGTGCTAATAAGAGTTTCACCTCTTTGTTTCGCTTTTGTGATCTACGCCGAGACGACTTGACATCAATTAAACTCGTACAACGGTGAATAAATGCATGCATGTATGTATGAATGCATGTGTGTATGTATGTATGTATGTATGTATGTATGTATGCATGTATGCATGTATGCATGTATGTATGTATGTATGCATGTATGTATGTATGTATGTATGTATGGATGGATGCATGCATGTATGCATGTGTATGTGAGGGTGGGAGAGATTCTATGTTTATGTGAGTGTGAAACTGTGTATATTGTGCGTGCGTGTGTTTGTTTCAGTGCATGCGTCCCTGCGAGTTCGTGGGGTCAGTCTGTTTTCGGCTGTGTGTGGATAGATGGGTAGCTGTGTTTCTGTTTATTGAATGAAAAACATAAATTCGCGTAGGAACAATTAAGAAACACAAAGCCGTACACAGAAGACAAGCTGGGTGATTGGACGTGATAACACTGCAGTCTGAGTTTGTGGGGGGTGCTGTGCTCAGTGCGGGTGGCACAGCAGAGTGCGGGCTGCTGGTATGGTGGGGCAGTAGGATGCACACGTGTAGCAGTAGGAGACGAGTGGGCAGGCAGCAAAGGGCGCCCTGTGTGACCTGAGCTCAGGGCGAGGGCAGCAGTCGCCCATTTGGTGCTGAAAGACAAACGGCCGGAGCCCGCCTGTGCAGGCTGGGATGCGCATCAGCGTTGGTCGCACACGAAGCAGCGGCCCCTAGGAGTCCGGGGGGGTGCTGAGAGAGGGCAGTGTTTACTCTGCGCACAGCACCAGGGGAGGTCAGACGGCCAAGCCGTCCGCCGAAGAAGAAACACACAGCTGCAATCTCTGGGCTTGAAAACGTAGGGACGCAGCACACGCTGATGTGTAAGGCCTTCGGGCGTGGGTCCCTGCCTTTCAATTGTTCATTTACCACGGTAGGGTGAAACTTGGGATCTGCAAATCACAGTAAATCTCAGAGGCGAGGGTGTCTAGGTGCATCAATATAACATGCATTTATAAGGTAGGCATCTTGTCGCTGAATAACCTAACTCAATGGTACTCATTTTATGGACCTCAGATGGATGAAAGGCTGAGGGGACCCCCGGGATTTCAACCTGCGACCATGAGGTCGAACATAGGACCATACAGTGGACGCATTAATCCCCTTAGCCACCAGACCCGGCTGTAGAACTAGATCGACAGAGAGAACGATTCTTGTCCTGTTCACGCACACAAGGGATTGTCAAAATAGGTTGTATCTTCCATAGTTAGTTGCAAATGCGAACAGGAGTGGGTCTAGTTCCCAGTAAAGAAGGTTTGGTGCCGATGGCAAACACACACATATCCCCTTCAGACCCTCAAGTTAAACGCAGTGCCTAGCCCTAGGGTGTACATGGAGCTTTCGCGAAACTTGGCACTAAGATTGAAAAAGAAAGGTCCAGGCACCAGAGAAAGCATCAACTCACCTATTTACCACTCGGCGAACAAAGGGACTGAAGCCCCCGTTTAACTTTAGTGCACATGGTGCAGCGAAAGGAACAGCGAAAGAAGACCTCGGGATACAATTATTTATTGGCTGATAGCACCGCAATGTTTTAACTTTTTTTTTTTTACTGCAAGGCTACCAGTGACGTAACGAAACTTGAAGGGGTCCCTGCAAAGCACATAGGCCCTCCCTCCTTCCCCTGGGCCCACCACCTATCACCTTTACCGAGCCCACCCGTCCACCCCCACTCCCCCGCACCGGACTTTGTTTACACCACTGAAGTTTACCCTGTAAACCGAGAACCACCACGTTTTTTTTAAACATATGCCAATCCTGAGGATTATTCTCGTACGTCAACAATAATGCTGCCTAATATTGTATTCTTTGTAAGATAGACATGTTAAAGTCAATAGGTATGAAATCCAAAACAACTGTATAGCAAAAATATTTTGATTAATTTACTAACAGCAGCACACGTGACTCAACATAATAAAGTAAGGATGCAATATGATCAACTTGTGTGACTGTAAAAGAAACACTTTTGGCAAAAACAGTCTGTGCACTTGATGTAACAGTGGAATAAACTGAACATTTGATTAATGGACGTGAATTTAGAGTCATTCTGATAAAAATATTTTCTTTCACAATTCAAGATGCCAGTTATATCAATAAAAATGCCAGTTTATATAAACACTTTAAGAAACCTTCCACACAACACAGCATTTGCTATCCAGTACATTAAGGTAACCAACTCACAAAGTAATAGTCTAAATGTGTTTAAATATATTTTAGAAATACCATCCCCGAAATAGAAGGCACGTTGTTTATGGAGAAAAAATAATTGCAGTTTTTATAGAGGAAAGTTTGAATACCTAATTCAATATTTTAATC
The DNA here is from genome assembly GCF_964263255.1 of Lissotriton vulgaris. NCBI lineage: Eukaryota > Metazoa > Chordata > Amphibia > Caudata > Salamandridae > Lissotriton > Lissotriton vulgaris. The sequence goes on from NC_141694.1 coordinate 1,476,330,007, forward strand.
GACCAGAACTGTTTTTCTGTGAGAGGCGTGAGAGGTTAAAAGGCAATTATAACTGTCACACACTCTAGGTGCTCTAGGTTCGACAATTCAGCACGACTAAAACTGATTATATTATACAATTTTGTGTGTACTTTGGCACCGGCATTATCATTTAGTAGACTGTAATCTGTTAACACGGATGAATGTAATAAACTGCTTACTGAAACTAAAACGCCTTGGCTATAAATCTCGACAGCCAAGCACAAATTACTTCTCTGCTTTATGGGGTATGAATACCAAAGCAGTGGGAGCTGGAAGAAGCACCAAATTAAAATGTCACTCCTCTTTTTTTCAAAAGAGAAGGTAAAGGTGTGACTTTATATATAGTGAGCTCCCTGTGCATAAACCTCAGCCACAAGATTCAGAAAGAGGAACATGGTGCATGTAAGTATGCTTTCTGTATAGTTTGTCTGGGGTCTAAACTTGTGAATAGCAACAAAAACAAGCATTTACAATGCAACGGTCTCGCCTTTGCAAAAGTTAGCGCTTTTGGCATTGTAAATGACAAATGTTTTATTTATGTGTTGGTTTTGGAAACAGATAAATAAATGGCATTGTCATGAGCAGTAGAGAGTGAGTAGTAGAGAGTGAGTAGTAGAGAGTGAGTAGTAGAGAGTGAGTAGTAGAGAGTGAGTAGTAGAGAGAGTAGTAGAGAGAGTAGTAGTGAGTAGTAGAGAGAGTAGTAGTGAGTGAGTAGTGAGTAGTGAGTGTGTAGTAGAGAGTAGTGAGTGTGTAGTAGAGAGTGTGTAGTAGAGAGTGTGTAGTAGAGAGTGTAGTAGAGAGTGTGTAGTAGAGAGTGTGTAGTAGAGAGTGTGTAGTAGAGAGTGTGTAGTAGAGAGTGTGTAGTAGAGAGTGTGTAGTAGAGAGTGAGCAGTAGAGACTAGTGAGTGTGTAGTAGAGTGGTGAGTGTGTAGTAGAGTGGTGAGTGTGTAGTAGGGAGTGTAGTAGAGTGTGTAGTAGAGTGTGTAGTAGAGAGTAGTGAGTGTGTAGTAGAGAGTAGTGAGTGTGTAGTAGAGAGTGTGTAATACAGAATGTGAAGTAGAGAGATTGAAGTAGAGAGATTGAAGTAGAGAGATTGAAGTAGAGAGATTGAAGTAGAGAGATTGAAGTAGAGAGATTGAAGTAGAGAGTGGAGAGTCTGTAGTAGAGTGTAGTAGAAAGTAGTGAGTGTGTAGTAGAGTAGTAGAGAATGTGTAGTAGAGTAGTAGAGAGTAGTAGAGAATGTGTAGTAGAGTAGTAGAGAGTAGTAGAGGGTGTGTAGTAGAGTGTGTAGTAGAGCGTGTGTGTAGCAGAGTGTGTAGTAGAGTGTAGTAGAGTGTGTAGTGTAGAGTGTGTAGTAGAGAGTGTGTAGTAGAAAGTGTGTTGTAGAGTGTGTTGTAGAGAGTGTGTAGTAGAGAGTGTGTAATGTAGAGTGTGTAATGTAGAGTGTGTAATGTAGAGTGTGTAGTAGAGTGTGTAATGTAGAGTGTGTAGTAGAGTGTGTAGTAGAGTGTGTAGTAGAGTGTGTAGTAGAGTGTGTAGTAGAGTGTGTAGTAGAGTGTGTAGTAGAGAGTGTAGTAGAGAGTGTAGTAGAGAGTGTAGTAAGTAGTGACTGTAGTAGATAGTGTGTAGTAGAGAGTGTCTAGTATAGAGTGTGTCGAAGAGAGTAGTGGCTGTAGTAGTGAGTGTGTAGTGAGTGTGTAGTGACTGTAGTAGAGCGTGTGTAGTAGTGTGTAGTAGAGAGTAGTGACTGTAGTAGAGTGTGTAGTAGAGTGTGTAGTACAGTGTGTAGTAGAGAGTAGCGACTGTAGTAGAGAGTGTGTAGGAGTGTGTAGTAGAGAGTGTGTAGTAGAGTGTGTAGTAGAAAGTAGAGTGCGTAGCAGAGAGTAGTGACTGTAGTAGAGAGTGTGTAGTAGAGTGTGTAGTAGAGAGTGTGTAGTAGAGTGTAGTAGAGAGTAGAGTGCGTAGCAGAGAGTAGTGACTGTAGTAGAGAGTGTGTAGCAGAATGTGTAGTAGAGAGTAGTGACTGTAGTAGGGAGTGTGTAGTAGAGAGTAGTGACTGTAGTAGAGAGTGTGCAGTGATTTGAGTTTTACATCAAATTAAAAACGGGAACGGAACAAACTCATCCTATACATTATTGTGGTAGGTGCCCACGCATATAGGGTTAAATGATGCGTTAGATGCCACAGGTCCCACCAACACGCTTCCTTTATGATAGGAGAATGCCCAACATCGCGGAGATTTGCTCTCTGCTCTTCCCGGATATTTGTATTTTCAAATGTATAATGTTATCCTGCTAAACGAAGACGATGCTCAAACTATAAAAGAAGAGGGTTTCACAGATATGTTAGTCCTTCCGGGCAAACGAAATGACCCAAAGAAAGATCAAGTGACAGTTTAGAGCTCCAAGTGAGTCTTAATAAAATCAGTGTCTGGAACGCATAGCATCAAAAAACGAGCGGGGCATCAAACTGCAGTGTCATTCAATCAAAGCTTCAAGGCTTCTGAGCGCTAGCCGAGAATTATTTTTTGTGAAGCACTAATCACTGTGGAAGGTGCCCCTGCTATCCCAGATGTGAGAAGTCAGTCTGATATGAAAATAAGCAGTATTTGGAATGAATGTATTTGGCAGGGGGAAGGTGGGGCGGCGCAAGACCGTACTGACGAGTGAACAGGAGCCATTTTGTACCGAGTGATTCTGCCTGTGTGCATGTAGACAAACCAGGCAGCAGCATGAGCATGTGATTCGGTAAAATAACAAGCATTTACAATGCAATGGTTTTGCCTTTGTTAAAGTTAGAGCTATTGGCATTGCTCTTGACATTCTGAAGCTCCACTCTGCAGCTCCACTCTGAAGCTCTAAAGCTCCACTCTGAAGCTCTAAAGCTCCACTCTGAAGCTCTAAAGCTCCACTCTGAAGCTCTAAAGCTCCACTCTGAAGCTCTAAAGCTCCACTCTGAAGCTCTAAAGCTCCACTCTGAAGCTCTAAAGCTCCACTCTGAAGCTCTAAAGCTCCACTCTGAAGCTCTAAAGCTCCACTCTGAAGCCACTCTGAAGCTCTAAAGCTCCACTCTGAAGCTCTAAAGCTCCACTCTGAAGCTCTAAAGCTCCACTCTGAAGCTCTAAAGCTCCACTCTGAAGCTCTAAAGCTCCACTCTGAAGCTCTAAAGCTCCACTCTGAAGCTCCACTCTGAAGCTCTAAAGCTCCACTCTGAAGCTCCACTCTGAAGCTCTAAAGCTCCACTCTGAAGCTCCACTCTGAAGCTCTAAAGCTCCACTCTGAAGCTCTAAAGCTCCACTCTGAAGCTCTAAAGCTCCACTCTGAAGCTCTAAAGCTCCACTCTGAAGCTCTAAAGCTCCACTCTGAAGCTCTAAAGCTCCACTCTGAAGCTCTAAAGCTCCACTCTGAAGCTCTAAAGCTCCACTCTGAAGCTCTAAAGCTCCACTCTGAAGCTCTAAAGCTCCACTCTGAAGCTCCACTCTGAAGCTCTAAAGCTCCACTCTGAAGCTCCACTCTGAAGCTCTAAAGCTCCACTCTGAAGCTCCACTCTGAAGCTCTAAAGCTCCACTCTGAAGCTCCACTCTGAAGCTCTAAAGCTCCACTCTGAAGCTCTAAAGCTCCACTCTGAAGCTCCACTCTGAAGCTCTAAAGCTCCACTCTGAAGCTCTAAAGCTCCACTCTGAAGCTCTAAAGCTCCACTCTGAAGCTCTAAAGCTCCACTCTGAAGCTCTAAAGCTCCACTCTGAAGCTCTAAAGCTCCACTCTGAATCTGCACTCTGAAGCTCCACTCTGCACTCTGAAGCTCCACTCTGAAGCTCCACTCTGCACTCTGAAGCTCCACTCTGCACTCTGAAGCTCCACTCTGAAGCTCCACTCTGCACTCTGAAGCTCCACTCTGCACTCTGAAGCTCCACTCTGCACTCTGAAGCTCCACTCTGAAGCTCCACTCTGCACTCTGAAGCTCCACTCTGAAGCTCCACTCTGAAGCTCCACTCTGAAGCTCCACTCTGAAGCTCCACTCTGCACTCTGCACTCTGAAGCTCCACTCTGAAGCTCCACTCTGAAGCTCCACTCTGAAGCTCCACTCTGAAGCTCCACTCTGAAGCTCCACTCTGAAGCTCCACTCTGAAGCTCCACTCTGAAGCTCCACTCTGAAGCTCCACTCTGAAGCTCCACTCTGAAGCTCCACTCTGAAGCTCCACTCTGCACTCTGAAGCTCCACTCTGCACTCTCCACTCTGAAGCTCCACTCTGAAGCTCCACTCTGCACTCTGCAATCTGAAGCTCCACTCTGAAGCTCTAAAGCTCCACTCTGAAGCTCCACTCTGAAGCTCTAAAGCTCCACTCTGAAGCTCCACTCTGAAGCTCTAAAGCTCCACTCTGAAGCTCCACTCTGAAGCTCTAAAGCTCCACTCTGAAGCTCCACTCTGCACTCTGCAATCTGAAGCTCCACTCTGCACTCTGCAATCTGAAGCTCCACTCTGCACTCTGCAATCTGAAGCTCCACTCTGAAGCTGCAATCTGAAGCTCCACTCTGAAGCTCCACTCTGAAGCTCCACTCTGAAGCTCCACTCTGAAGCTCCACTCTGAAGCTCCACTCTGAAGCTCCACTCTGAAGCTCCACTCTGAAGCTCCACTCTGCACTCTGAAGCTCCACTCTGCACTCTGAAGCTCCACTCTGCACTCTGAAGCTCCACTCTGCACTCTGAAGCTCCACTCTGCACTCTGAAGCTCCACTCTGAAGCTGCAATCTGAAGCTCCACTCTGAAGCTCCACTCTGAAGCTCCACTCTGAAGCTCCACTCTGAAGCTCCACTCTGAAGCTCCACTCTGAAGCTCCACTCTGAAGCTCCACTCTGAAGCTCCACTCTGAAGCTCCACTCTGAAGCTCCACTCTGAAGCTCCACTCTGAAGCTCCACTCTGAAGCTCCACTCTGAAGCTCCACTCTGAAGCTCCACTCTGAAGCTCCACTCTGAAGCTCCACTCTGCACTCTGAAGCTCCACTCTGAAGCTCCACTCTGCACTCTGAAGCTCCACTCTGAAGCTCCACTCTGCACTCTGAAGCTCCACTCTGAAGCTCCACTCTGAAGCTCCACTCTGAAGCTCCACTCTGAAGCTCCACTCTGAAGCTCCACTCTGAAGCTCCACTCTGAAGCTCCACTCTGAAGCTCCACTCTGAAGCTCCACTCTGAAGCTCCACTCTGAAGCTCCACTCTGCACTCTGAAGCTCCACTCTGAAGCTCCACTCTGAAGCTCCACTCTGAAGCTCCACTCTGAAGCTCCACTCTGAAGCTCCACTCTGAAGCTCCACTCTGAAGCTCCACTCTGAAGCTCTAAAGCTCCACTCTGAAGCTCCACTCTGAAGCTCCACTCTGAAGCTCTAAAGCTCCACTCTGAAGCTCTAAAGCTCCACTCTGAAGCTCTAAAGCTCCACTCTGAAGCTCCACTCTGAAGCTGCACTCTGAATCTGCACTCTGAAGCTCCACTCTGCACTCTGAAGCTCCACTCTGAAGCTCCACTCTGCACTCTGAAGCTCCACTCTGAAGCTCCACTCTGCACTCTGAAGCTCCACTCTGAAGCTCCACTCTGAATCTGCACTCTGAATCTGCACTCTGAAGCTCCACTCTGCACTCTGCACTCTGAAGCTCCACTCTGCACTCTGCACTCTGAAGCTCCACTCTGCACTCTGCACTCTGAAGCTCCACTCTGAAGCTCCACTCTGCACTCTGCACTCTGAAGCTCCACTCTGAAGCTCCACTCTGAAGCTCCACTCTGAAGCTCCACTCTGAAGCTCCACTCTGAAGCTCCACTCTGAAGCTCCACTCTGAAGCTCCACTCTGAAGCTCCACTCTGAAGCTCCACTCTGAAGCTCTACTCTGAAGCTCTGAAGCTCCACTCTGAAGCTCTGAAGCTCCACTCTGAAGCTCCACTCTGCACTCTGAAGCTCCCCTCTGAAGCTCCACTCTGCACTCTGAAGCTCCACTCTGAAGCTCTGAAGCTCCACTCTGCACTCTGAAGCTCCACTCTGAAGCTCTGAAGCTCCACTCTGAAGCTCTGAAGCTCCACTCTGAAGCTCTGAAGCTCCCCTCTGAAGCTCCACTCTGAAGCTCCACTCTGAAGCTCCACTCTGAAGCTCCACTCTGAAGCTCCACTCTGAAGCTCCACTCTGAAGCTCCACTCTGAAGCTCCACTCTGAAGCTCCACTCTGCACTCTGAAGCTCCCCTCTGAAGCTCCACTCTGCACTCTGAAGCTCCCCTCTGAAGCTCCACTCTGAAGCTCCACTCTGAAGCTCCACTCTGAAGCTCCACTCTGAAGCTCCACTCTGAAGCTCCACTCTGAAGCTCCACTCTGAAGCTCCACTCTGAAGCTCCACTCTGAAGCTCCACTCTGAAGCTCCACTCTGAAGCTCCACTCTGAAGCTCCACTCTGAAGCTCCACTCTGAAGCTCTACTCTGAAGCTCCACTCTGAAGCTCTGAAGCTCCACTCTGAAGCTCCACTCTGAAGCTCTGAAGCTCCACTCTGAAGCTCCACTCTGAAGCTCTGAAGCTCCACTCTGAAGCTCTGAAGCTCCACTCTGAAGCTCTGAAGCTCCACTCTGAAGCTCTGAAGCTCCACTCTGAAGCTCTGAAGCTCCACTCTGAAGCTCCACTCTGAAGCTCTAAAGCTCCACTCTGAAGCTCCACTCTGAAGCTCTAAAGCTCCACTCTGAAGCTCCACTCTGAAGCTCTAAAGCTCCACTCTGAAGCTCCACTCTGAAGCTCTAAAGCTCCACTCTGAAGCTCCACTCTGAAGCTCTAAAGCTCCACTCTGAAGCTCCACTCTGAAGCTCTAAAGCTCCACTCTGAAGCTCCACTCTGAAGCTCTAAAGCTCCACTCTGAAGCTCCACTCTGAAGCTCTAAAGCTCCACTCTGAAGCTCCACTCTGAAGCTCTAAAGCTCCACTCTGAAGCTCCACTCTGAAGCTCTAAAGCTCCACTCTGAAGCTCCACTCTGAAGCTCTAAAGCTCCACTCTGAAGCTCCACTCTGAAGCTCTAAAGCTCCACTCTGAAGCTCTAAAGCTCCACTCTGAAGCTCTAAAGCTCCACTCTGAAGCTCCACTCTGAAGCTCTAAAGCTCCACTCTGAAGCTCTAAAGCTCCACTCTGAAGCTCTAAAGCTCCACTCTGAAGCTCTAAAGCTCCACTCTGAAGCTCTAAAGCTCCACTCTGAAGCTCTAAAGCTCCACTCTGAAGCTCTAAAGCTCCACTCTGAAGCTCTAAAGCTGCACTCTGAAGCTCTAAAGCTGCACTCTGAAGCTCCACTCTGAAGCTCTAAAGCTCCACTCTGAAGCTCCACTCTGAAGCTCTAAAGCTCCACTCTGAAGCTCTAAAGCTCCACTCTGAAGCTCTAAAGCTCCACTCTGAAGCTCTAAAGCTCCACTCTGAAGCTCTAAAGCTCCACTCTGAAGCTCTAAAGCTCCACTCTGAAGCTCCACTCTGAAGCTCCACTCTGAAGCTCCACTCTGAAGCTCTAAAGCTCCACTCTGAAGCTCTAAAGCTCCACTCTGAAGCTCCACTCTGAAGCTCTAAAGCTCCACTCTGAAGCTCTAAAGCTCCACTCTGAAGCTCTAAAGCTCCACTCTGAAGCTCCACTCTGAAGCTCCACTCTGAAGCTCTAAAGCTCCACTCTGAAGCTCTAAAGCTCCACTCTGAAGCTCCACTCTGAAGCTCCACTCTGAATCTGCACTCTGAATCTGCACTCTGAAGCTCCACTCTGCACTCTGAAGCTCCACTCTGAAGCTCCACTCTGCACTCTGAAGCTCCACTCTGAAGCTCCACTCTGAAGCTCCACTCTGAAGCTCCACTCTGAAGCTCCACTCTGCACTCTGCACTCTGAAGCTCCACTCTGCACTCTGCACTCTGAAGCTCCACTCTGAAGCTCCACTCTGAAGCTCCACTCTGAAGCTCCACTCTGAAGCTCCACTCTGAAGCTCCACTCTGAAGCTCCACTCTGAAGCTCCACTCTGCACTCTGCACTCTGAAGCTCCACTCTGAAGCTCCACTCTGAAGCTCCACTCTGAAGCTCCACTCTGAAGCTCCACTCTGAAGCTCTGAAGCTCCACTCTGAAGCTCTACTCTGAAGCTCTGAAGCTCCACTCTGCACTCTGAAGCTCCCCTCTGAAGCTCCCCTCTGAAGCTCCACTCTGCACTCTGAAGCTCCCCTCTGAAGCTCCACTCTGCACTCTGAAGCTCCACTCTGAAGCTCTGAAGCTCCACTCTGAAGCTCTGAAGCTCCACTCTGAAGCTCTGAAGCTCCACTCTGAAGCTCCACTCTGAAGCTCCACTCTGAAGCTCCACTCTGAAGCTCCACTCTGAAGCTCCACTCTGAAGCTCTGAAGCTCCACTCTGAAGCTCTGAAGCTCCACTCTGAAGCTCTGAAGCTCCACTCTGAAGCTCTGAAGCTCCACTCTGAAGCTCTGAAGCTCCACTCTGAAGCTCCACTCTGAAGCTCCACTCTGAAGCTCTGAAGCTCCACTCTGAAGCTCCACTCTGAAGCTCTGAAGCTCCACTCTGAAGCTCCACTCTGAAGCTCTGAAGCTCCACTCTGAAGCTCCACTCTGAAGCTCCACTCTGAAGCTCCACTCTGAAGCTCCACTCTGAAGCTCCACTCTGAAGCTCCACTCTGAAGCTCCACTCTGAAGCTCCACTCTGAAGCTCCACTCTGAAGCTCCACTCTGAAGCTCCACTCTGAAGCTCCACTCTGAAGCTCCACTCTGAAGCTCCACTCTGAAGCTCCACTCTGAAGCTCCACTCTGAAGCTCCACTCTGAAGCTCCACTCTGAAGCTCCACTCTGAAGCTCCACTCTGAAGCTCTGAAGCTCCACTCTGAAGCTCCACTCTGAAGCTCCACTCTGAAGCTCCACTCTGAAGCTCCACTCTGAAGCTCTGAAGCTCCACTCTGAAGCTCCACTCTGAAGCTCCACTCTGAAGCTCCACTCTGAAGCTCCACTCTGAAGCTCCACTCTGAAGCTCCACTCTGAAGCTCCACTCTGAAGCTCTGAAGCTCCACTCTGAAGCTCTGAAGCTCCACTCTGAAGCTCTGAAGCTCCACTCTGAAGCTCTGAAGCTCCACTCTGAAGCTCTGAAGCTCCACTCTGAACCTCTGAAGCTCCACTCTGAAACTCTGAAGCTCCACTCTGAAGCTCCACTCTGAAGCTCTGAAGCTCCACTCTGAAGCTCTGAAGCTCCACTCTGAAGCTCCACTCTGAATCTGAAGCTCCACTCTGAAGCTCCACTCTGAATCTGAAGCTCCACTCTGAAGCTCCACTCTGAATCTGAAGCTCCACTCTGAAGCTCCACTCTGAATCTGAAGCTCCACTCTGAAGCTCCACTCTGAATCTGAAGCTCCACTCTGAAGCTCCACTCTGAATCTGAAGCTCCACTCTGAAGCTCCACTCTGAATCTGAAGCTCCACTCTGAAGCTCCACTCTGAATCTGAAGCTCCACTCTGAAGCTCCACTCTGAAGCTCTGAAGCTCCACTCTGAAGCTCCACTCTGAAGCTCTGAAGCTCCACTCTGAAGCTCCACTCTGAAGCTCTGAAGCTCCACTCTGAAGCTCCACTCTGAAGCTCCACTCTGAAGCTCCACTCTGAAGCTCTGAAGCTCCACTCTGAAGCTCCACTCTGAAGCTCCACTCTGAAGCTCCACTCTGAAGCTCCACTCTGAAGCTCCACTCTGAAGCTCCACTCTGAAGCTCCACTCTGAAGCTCCACTCTGAAGCTCCACTCTGAAGCTCCACTCTGAAGCTCCACTCTGAAGCTCCACTCTGAAGCTCCACTCTGAAGCTCCACTCTGAAGCTCCACTCTGAAGCTCCACTCTGAAGCTCCACTCTGAAGCCCCACTCTGAAGCCCCACTCTGAAGCTCCACTCTGAAGCTCCACTCTGAAGCTCCACTCTGAAGCTCCACTCTGCACTCTGAACGGTCAGACTCCAAAAATCGGCCCTAATCACAATAGTATTATTTCACCTGCGTGAATATAAGTCTTTGAAATTCTGGCCAGTGGTAATACACACAAGTAATATAAAATTGTTGTTCCAAAGAGCATTAAATGGAAATAAAACAAGTACCAGACCCATTGACGCCTGCACCTTAAAAGTGAAACTGACTGAAGCAAGCGCCAGGGCCACGTTGAAAAAAAAAAAGTCACACACATTAGATGCAGTCAAGGCTCGCTCACGAGGTCAGAAGGCACTCCACATGAACAACTACCAGACACATTGACGCCTGCACTTTCAAAGTGAAATGAAACAAAGTGAAACTGACTAAAGGAAGCGCACGGCCCATTAGATGCAGTCAAGGCGCGCTCACGAGGTCAAATCTCCAAAGGAGAAGCTTGTGACGGCCTGACTACAGCAGAAAAAGCTTGTAACAGTCTGATGTCCACAATATTCCCAGAAAAGTGGCAACATAAATTGTCTCGCATAGACAGCAAAAGCTTCGCTTTTGCTTTCGTCTAGGCGAGACCTAAAAAATGAAATGGAGAAGCTACTATTCAGAAAACTACCAAAGAAATAGTAAAAAGACTTACCAAAACTTGCTGAACCAGTAAATCCTTGTGCCCGTTCCCGCCCCCCCCTCCCGCTGTCCCTGTGCCCATTCCCGCCCCCCCTCCCGCTGTCCGTGTCTCCGGCCCCTTGTAAATGCTTGTTATGTTTGTTGACGCTTCAAGTCATGGGAGGAGGTGTGGTGTCTTTTCCCCACTCGTCTATGGTAAAGCAACAAGGACCCCGTGAATGGGATACATTTCCTGGGTCAGGGTAAAGCAATCATGTGCAAGGGTAAAAGCTCAGGTCAAATTAAAAAACAAATTATCTGGCAAGAACAAGTATAAAAGAAGGTGAAAACAGCATAAGGAGAAAAAGACTCAAAGAAATATATTATATGATAACATGAGAAATTTAATTACATTTATAAAAATTGATATGAACATATTCAATAATACATAGTTAAAAAAGGGGGAAGTTTGTTTAAAAAGACAAACCTTCAATGTAAAGGTTATACAGCAATCAGGGAAATATTACCACATTGATGATTCCCGAAATTAATTGAAGCAGATTCCTGTCGACGCGTTTCGACACATACTTTGTGTCTTCATCAGGACAAAATCAGCGAGAATCTTTAAACATGTGAAAAGGGGAATTTTATGAAGTTAAGAGGTTTCAGGATGTAGAGATGTAGACTTCGTCTTATTTTCTGCACTCGAGCGCTACACGTTTAATAAAATCAGCTGGTTGAAAACGGCTGCAGGCACCGGAAGAGACAGGTCAGGCGAAAAGCTTCCTTTTTCTATCCCTGCCTGATGAAATCGCCCTTTAACTATATCTTTTATCTTGAAGTCCTACAGGTACTTGATGGCGTAGTCAAAACTTCGTACCCATAAAAGAGTTTTCTCGAACCTTCTAGGGACCGGATATTCAGCATTGTCTCTGGCGCCTGGTTGTTCGCTCATCCGACTCGTCTACGGAATGTAGTCTTTGTTTCCTTGAATCCTTCGTCTATCTTTGCATTTGTCAGTTTATTTAGGTCTGTTTTAGTAAAGGGTCATTCAGCGCCGACATACCACTTCCAACGCACGGTGAGTAGATTGTAAACCAAGGCAAATATTCACATTGCAGGGCAAACCCCCTGCTTTCCTGTCCTCTCTTCCTCCTTTGCTGATCCTTCACCCTAACCAAACTATCAATCGTTTGTTGTCTCCCCGTCCCCCCTGGTGCTCCTGGCCTTTCTGCCTCGTTGTAAATCTGCATTACAGTAAAACAAAGTAAGGTGTTAAGTACACCCACTTTAACAGACAAAGCTGCTGACATTGGATCTGGGTAACAGGATCCTCAGCCTGTGAATCTGGAAACTTACTTACTCGCTCTCCATCACCCCCCCCTGCCTCACCTCCCCCCCTGCCTAAAAAAAAAAAATGTGTCCTTGTGCAATGTAACTGGCCTCAGCGTCGAGTTAGCGCTGTCTAAAACTGAAGAAAAAAAAATTCACTCTGAAATCTAATAATACCTAGTCCATTTAGCCCCTCCGTTCATCTCTTCATAAACCGGTATGATGCCATAAGGCCCCTACTGTCATATAATTCCTTTTCATTTATCTCAAGAAAACAGAAGAAGTGCGTCTGTGGCTCTGTGTATGTGTGTGTGGCTCTGCGTGTGGCTCTGCAGGTATGTATGTGTGTGGGACTCTGTGGGTCTGTGTGTTTGTGTGTGGCATTTGCGAGAGATTAAGCTATTGGCATTGTAAATGACAGTGCCATTTATTTATCTGTTTTGAAAACCAACACATAAATAACAAGCATTTACAATGCAATGGTTTCGCCTTTGGAAAAGTTAGAGCTATTGGCATTGTAAATGACAACATTTGTATTGATGTGTTGGTTTTGAAAACAGATAAATAAATGGCATTGTCATTTACATTGTCATTAGCTTAATCTCTGCAGTCACTCTGCAATCCCTAGTCACTCTGCACTGTGTCGGGTGCCAGGAAGATGCAGCGCCTCGTGCCTCCAGGGTGGTGCTGACGTTCAACTACTTTTTTTTCCCTCTCTGATGCTCACCTCAGCAGGCTCCCTCGCGTGCGGGTGAGCTGCGCGTCTTACATTCCGCCTGGGAACCTAAGGGGGCCTTTTGATGGACGGGCGAATTATCCTTTCCTAAATGTTTACCAGGAATGGTTGTGAAAGGAAACCGTACGGTGATGACCTGCCAGGGAACCTAAGCGACCAGTTCAGCCTCAGAGCCTCAAGTGAGAAGTCTGTGGCTGCTCTGTGTGTTTTGTGACTTCACTGTTTTGAGAAGGATTTAATGCATCTTGTCAATCTCCTGGCAGTTCATTCGAAGAAGAAGTGTGTGTTTTATTACATGCTTAGTTATTTGATTGATTTAAAAAGTCACTGTCAAAACCAACTGGCACCAAAGTCTTTTTTTCCACGTGTCTACGATGTTTACGGCTGTATTTATGGGCGAATGAATTCCTTGTGTACTTGTGCAGGGGTTGATACAGAGGAATCCAGCTTGTCTACCACCTGATGGGCTAAGGGCCGAGAAACTGAATTGCCACCTTCAGCAGCAAAGGTTTCCCTGTGAGCAGGTGGTATTCATGCCGACTTGGAAACATTCACACTTGAACCACGCTGAGATGTGTTGTGAATGAAGTACAACTGGAGTGTGGAGGAATGTGGGCTTAACCGGGGAAGGGTAATGGCCGACTCACCTTCCCATACTGTTTATTTACACCACAAAATGTGCACCTCCTGGTAAAGTGTAGGACATCCACTGATGTTAAGATTATCAAATACATTGGAACTGGAAAGGCACGGACAGCGGGAGGGGGGGCGGGAAAAGCACGGACAGCAGGAGGGGGGTGCAGGAACGGGCACACTGACAGCGGGAGGGGTGGCGGCGGGAACGGCCACAATCAAAAGCACTCACCTGGACCTGGACTTTCTCCGGCGGCGGTCGGCCGCGGAATGACCAAAAGAACATGGACGACCAAAAAAATAAACCCCGCCCACCGCCGCACTGACGTGATAAAAGGGGCTGGGTGACAACAAATCTCAGGAACGCCCACGAGTCGCCTCGCAGAATGACGGACGCCTCTCTCTTCCAATGGCTAGCCTCCATTTATGGAGCTAGCCAATGGAACAGAGAGGCGGGACTTTTGTCCATACTGGTAAACAAACATTTTCGCCCGGCACGAACGCTGCTGCGCAGCAGATCGCGAGGCGAAACCTAAAAATGTTGTCATTTACAATGGCAATAGCTCTAACTTTTTCAAAGGCGAAACCGTTGCATTGTAAATGCTTGTTTGAAAAAGTAACGCAGGCACTGCTGCTGCCCGATTTGTAGCTGTTCTGTCATGGGAAAGGCTTGTGCTGATGCTACCCAAGCTGTAACTGTACTCTGAGGTTGGGGAGCTTGCACTGTTATTGCCCTAGGTGCACCTGCTCTACAAAGAGGCGTGTTTCCAATGCTGTTGCCTCATCTTATAAAAGTACACATTATATTTTGAATGCACGTCATAACCAGCTTAGGCCAGTCAGAAGCTTTTGTTGGACTTCGTGCAAACACTAGTTGTGGAGCATTGACCCAGAAACCCTGGCTTTAATCACAGCTTCCCAGCGTGTGCAAACTGTGTGACCTTGGGAAATTACTTTTCTCCCCTCTGCTTCCTTTTCCATAACCATCAAATTTGAGAGCAGGGAAATAATTCAGTTCAGGATGTGCACTGTACAAAAATGTCTTTCACTTATATAGTATACTATACCATACCATAACATTGCTTCATCAGTAACAACACTAAAGGCATTGTATAGATGGCACTAGACAACTGACTTGCCTCTTGGGTCACTAATAAAATTGTCATTGGGGTGGAAGGTCGAAAGAATCTGATAGCCACCGAGGATTGAAATTGCAAAATGTCCATAAGGCAGTCTAGTTTCATTCCTGGCTTCCAAGATTGACCAAACAGCATGACCCTAAGCAATTTCTGTTCTTCCTAGTGCTTCATTTTTCATGATCATCATAACCTAGAGCACCTTCAATTATTTAACTTAATTACGCATACACTGTGCAACAATCTCTGTGTATGGTTTAATAGACCATAATATATCTACAGATACAAAAAAAACGCTTATATAGGAGAAAAAAGTCTACTGACTTTCCTCTTGAGTCATTAATAATACTGTTAAGGCAGCACGGGTGAGGTTCACAAATTCAAATAAAGGTCACTCAATGCAGGGATAAAATATAAGATGCTAAAGTGAAACAATCCAAAATACACTTTATGTAAAAGGTCACACCGTATCTATACATTAAGTGGTAGTCAGTGAGATTTCACCAGGGAAGGAGGTCCCAGATCAGCCTCTACTGCGCTGCTTTTCAAGACAGAGTGCAAAACAGATGGGGATTCTAGGAATTAGGATACCCAGAAGTCACCCTCTCAATACCACTCCCCTATTGGCTCTAGTAGTGAGGCAGGAGATGCTTCTGCTTCACACATCCAGTGAGCTCTGAGTGAGGCATGGCAGCGACGGCATGGCTGGTTTCATCGTTCAGGCTACAATTATAGTGACTCCCTCAGTGAAACATGCTAGTACGTTGTGAGCCCTCTTCAAGGAGTGGCCCTATGGAAATGTGCCCCATCACCCTCGTCCCCCTTTGAGGCTGGTGAACATGTTGTATAAAGCAGGAATTATGGCAAAATATCTGATGTGAGATACCTATATTCTTGGGGAAGACACTAGACCCTACCGGGGCAATATTCAAGCCTCGAAACATGACAATGGAAAAGAAAAGTAGGGTCTGTGCTCTAGTCTCCTATTTTTAATCTCGTGGAAGGGAGACACCAGTAAATAACATTTTAGCTCACCTACTTATCATTTCAATATTAGTCTGACAGTTTAACAAAGGAAAAACATAAATGCAGACCTGAGTGGCAAAACCACGTCCAAACTAGGGAACCAATACATAGGAGACCGTACAACCAGTGAACAGTAGTACTCTTGAATGCTTCCCTGGGCAAACTATTGAGCTCACCGATGAAGCATATAACACTTGGTAGGTGAATGTTCATAAAACTTTAGAATGAAGTGAACATATGCTAATTCAATAAGAGGGTTGGCTGTTTCTTCCAAGAGTTTTGTACTTGTATGTTTATTGAGAATATACTACAGTACTTCAATTATCCACTTTTTCTTTAGTATACTAGCTACCCGTGTTGTACCTCTCCTGTATGTGTGGGAAAACAGTGTTCTGTTTCTTCTGCTACTGCCATCTGTCCTCAACATATTTGTGTTATTGAAGGTTGAGATGCTGTTATCCATGTTGTACCTTTGTACTAGAAGTTCGGTATACAACTCCCCACAAGAACAAGCATTTGCAATGCAATAGGTCTCGCATTAGAAAAGTTTGAGCTATTGGTATTGAAAATGACAAATTTTGTATTTGTGTTGGTTTTGAAAAAAGCGAAAGTAATAGCTTTGTCATTTACAATGCCAATAGTTTTAACTTTCGCAAATGTGACACCTATAGCATTTGTAATGCAATATGTGTTGTATTTACGTGACTTAGATGTATTGATATTACAAATAACAATGGCTTTTAATTTTTTTAAATAATTAATACTTAAATAATTTATTTAATTTGTAATGGCAATAGCTTAAACTTTTGTAAATAACTTTTGTGAAGATTATGTTCAGTGTATTTTATTGTGACGAAAATACAAGAACAGAAGTGAAATATTAACATCTTATTGTTAAGTTTTTAGTAGAGCTTGAAACATTGAGAGAACATATTTGAACAAGGTGTTGTTGAATGGTTGCACAGATTGCTGTGGTGGCGCTGAGTGATGTTGTGATCGCGAACGAGTGATGCTGTGGATGCAGTGAAGCTGTGGTAGCACATAGTGATGTTGTGGTGCCCCTGAGTGATGCTGTGGTGGTGCGGAGTGATGCTGTATGCTATGCTATGTTTTGTTATCCTATCTTTTGTTGTGTTATGCTATGCTTTGCTATGCTATGCTATGTTTTGTTGTGTTTTGCTATGCTATGCTTTGTTTTGCTATGTTATGTTATTTTTTGTTATGCTATGCTAAGCGTTGTTATGCTATGCAATGTTGTTGTGTTTGTTATGCCATGCTATGTTTTATTATGCTATGCTATGCGTTTTGTTATGCTATGCTTTGTTGTGTTTTGTTATGTTATGCTATGTTTTGTTTTGCTATGTTTTGTTATGCTAGGTTTTGTTATGCTATGCTTGGTTTTATATTATGTTATGCTATGTTTTGTTATGTTATGCTATGTTTTGTTCTGCTATGTTTTGTTGTGTTTTGTTATGCTATGCTATGTTTTGTTCTACTATGTTTTGTTATGCTATGTTCTACTATGGTTTGTGTTGCTATGCTTTGTTCTGTTATGCTATGCTTTGTTATGCTATGTTTTGTTATGCTATGCTGCTTTGTTGTGTTTTGTTGTGCTATGCTTTGCTGTGTTTTGTTATGCTATGTTTTGCTAACCTATGCTTTGTTTTGTTATGCTATGCTATGTTTTGTTGTGTTTTATTATGCTATCCTATGCTTTGTTTTGCTATGCTATGTTTTGTTATGCTATGCTGGTGAGGGTGTGTGAGGGGGTGTGAGTGAGGGGTGTGAGGGTGTGTGAGGGTGTGTGAGAGTAAGGGTGTGAGGGTGAGGGGGTGTGAGGGTGAGGGGGTGAGAGTGAGGGTGTGTGAGAGTGAGGGTGTGTGAGAGTGAGGGGCTGTGAGGGTGAGGGGCTGTGAGGGTGAGGGGCTGTGAGGGTGAGGGGCTGTGAGGGAAGGTGTGAGGGTGTGTTTTGGGGGTGTGAGGGGATGTGAGGGTGAGGGGATTCGAGGGTGAGTGAGGGGGTGTGAGGGTGTGTGAGGGTGGAGGGTGGAGAGGGGTGAGAGTGGGGGGGTGAGAGTGGGGGGGGCTGAGGGTGGGGGGGCTGAGGGGGTGAGAGGGTGAAGGTGTGTGAGGGTGAGTGAGGGTGAGGGATTAACAGACGACAGAGATAAGGGGCAAAAGAAGTTTAACTACTGAGAAAGAAGTGAGAGAACGAGAAATGCAAGAAAGGAAAGAGAAGTGGAACTAAGAGCGAGCCGTGGGAGGGGGAAGAGGAGAATGTGTGAGGCAAACAGCAAGTACGAAAGAGATGTGGAAGAGGAGAGTGAGTGTAAAAAGGAGAGAAGAGATAGTGAGAGCAGAAAGGAGAGAAGAGATAGTGAGAAGAAAATAAACGGAGCAAGAGAGAAGTGAAACCAGAGGATGGAAAAGAAACGTGAAGAGAGACACATAGAGACATGCTGTGGAGAATAGGATAGAGAGAGAAAGAGAGGGAAGTGAGAGAACTGGAAAGTCGGGGCGGGGAGACGGCAGGCAGATAGAGAAACGACCAGTGGGTAGGTAATAGGGAAAGAGAGACAAGGAGAGGGGACAACAGCGATAAAGGAAGGGGAAGACAGTGGGGAAGGGAGTGGGAGATTAAGAATATGGAGGAAACCGTTATAATGGCATAACAGGGGAGCGTAAGCAAAGCTGCTGTGCCCCAGGACACTTCTCAAAATGAACTTTTCTTTCCCTTCAACTCACGTTAGGCCATACATTTGTGTGGTTTGCTTATTTCGGATGGCATCTGGAGCACGTGTCCCTCTTGCTCACTGTGAGAAATCTGTTGCTGTAACTGTTTCAGATGAATTCCATTTCAAGAGAGGGCAGGACTTCGCTCAGGATTTATTTTTTGGTGTATGGAATATTCATTTTGCACATGCAAGTCATTTTGAAACTTTCCTTCAATATATTACTTTAGTCATAAATTGTTCGATTTGACAAAAAAATCCAAAATTGCCGGTTTGGGGCATTTTTGCTACCATCACATATCTTAATTGGCCCTGTGGACGAGTGATTTGACCTAGAAATGCCTCCTATTCAGGTTTCCAGTCATGATTACTTATTACCGGCATTAAAATAAAATTTGCAGAGTGTGCCGATACACTAATTAGGGTCTTGTGCGCAAGGAAATTAAACCGACGCAGAGCAAATTCCCGGTGACCGGTATTCATCGTGACTATTTGTCAGTAGTATGATCTCGAGTTATTGCCCAAACGAACATAGTGCAACTATCTTAGGAAGTAAAAAAGGGGGTGAATAAAGTTAGAAGGGTTACGTTTCGAAATGAAATGGTATTGCAGCATGGGTCCTGGCAGGTGGGCGGTGACTGAAAGTCACTCGCTGGTGGGTGGGAAACAGATAAACGGGGGTCATTACGATTTCACTCATAGGGAGACATACCTTGTATTGACCGTGCATCCATCGCCACTTACTGCTTGATAGCCAGCCGCCCGCTTTGCCTAGGCCGTGCCCGAAACAGGACCCAAAATCTTGAAATGCTCCTTCAGCTCGAAGTTATACACGGAAGTATGGTCTCTGTGGCAGGGCACAGGCTGAGGGAATGACAACTACGCGCATGCTTGAGCGACAATCACGTCGGATGAGTGCACCGCTAACCCAATGACAGGGTGGTCAGCGCTCCGGTAATTGGAGAGCACATGCGTGCTTGAAGAGACTAAACCAAAAAGACCAGGCGGATAATACTCGGATTTAGGAGGTTAGAGCCCAAACAGATACGCGGTATGCAACCACTGAACCTTAATGATATTACTGAAATCTGGTCAGTGCGTGCGAATCCCTTAATATTACTAACTTGGTTTCCTAATGTGCGTCTTTATGACGGAGGGCGCGGGCTGCCTGCGCATGCGCGCCATTCGTAAGTTTCGTTTTCAGTAGCGAGCCCGGTAAGGGAGGGGGAGGGGTGTGTGCCTGCGTGTGTGTGCATGCGCATATGTGTGTGTGTGTGTCTGCCTGCGTGTGTGTGTGTGCCTGCCTGCGTGTGCATGTGTGTATGTGTGTGTTTGCGCACTTCAGGGAATGTGATGCAGGGGATGTGTACGGCGCCAGCCTGGACGTGCTCGTCCACAGACACCAATCGCCGCGCGTGCCCGACCCCTGTCTCAGATTCCCAGGAGACGGCAACATTAGTTGTCGAGCTGGACACAATGATTCGCATTGCTTTCTCCAGCTCGACCTAAAAAACTATTCACATTGCTTGTTTTAATGCATGATGTGAGTGAAAGAGTGAACACTCACAAAATAGGTGAACAGAGATTACTTTTGGATTTACATATGAAAAACATTTTTGAAAATGAAGTAGTCAACTAACATTTTGCTTAAAAAAGAACTGATAAGAGGAATAGAATTTTGAAACCTAGCTGACAAAGTTGCCAATTCTGGCATTTTATCCAACAGAACTTTTGTATGCTGTGGTTTAGAGCCCATGATGAAACTGTTTGCAGCAAAACTACAAGACCCATAATGCAACATGATGGCTGAAGGAAGGAAAAAAATGATGGTATTCTGAATCGCAGTGCCAAAGTACAGAGTAGTGAAAGGCAAATAACATTTTGTTCCTGGCTTTCTGCCTTTTTTCTTGTAGGCAATTGCAGATTAAACAGCTCAGTGGGCTAGAGATGGCCTTTAACATGCAAATACAAGCAACTCACTGATAATGGACTAACATTTACACTGCAAATTGTATTACATACCGAAAACATGTGAGCAGCAGCAGTTATACCATAAAGAGACACAGAGGAAAAATGCCGCGTCGCTGCCATTTGAGATCACATCCTCGGCCTAGAGTTTGGTGCTAGTTCGGTAGTGCGCTTACAACACCTCTGTGAAGCGCCCTGCTTTTAACAAGTGCAGTACATGCCGAACATGATACTCCGCAAGAGCCTCCATTGGGCTATGAAGAAGCCTGGGTGGGCCACGAAGATATACAAGGGAAGCAGGCAACAATTAACAGAGGTGTTTTGGACATCAGGGGTTTAGACTGACATCTGTCCAATATATACACGTATAAAAAGAGAAAGTAACATTTTTAACAATATTAGATCAAGTGGATATGACCGATCACCATGCACAGCGCCCATTTTCGGTCTTTAACTTTAAACTACCTTCTGATGGGAGTGTGCATCATGTTTCTTTAGCTGTGGTGGAGTGTCATGGCATACTGTGCAGTTCATTTGTTGATTAGTAATGATGTAATAACAGTAGATTTCTTCCTCACTGAACTCACTCTGATGTGACCCTTGCTGACTGTAGTCAGGGCCTTAAGAGTGGAGGATCTTCTGTAAACACATTGTGTGATATTATCCTTAGGTGCTGTCAATAAGATCAAGTGTAAATACCCTTTTCATACACTTCCACATAAAATGGTAATTACAATTGGCACCTATGTGACTATTGCTCTGTACACTTTGCATAAACACCAAGGATTGCATGGTGTAGGAACAGGAATGTATGCTACATGGTAACAGACATGTGCCCCTACCCCAAGTGCCCACCAGCATGTGAAACTGGTATCCTGGCTTTTTGTTTTCCTCTGGCACCACATTAATCTAGCTTGGGCTGAGAGGCTTAGGCCAGGCCCTGGAAATGGGAGGTCCAAACCCGTTTTATGACCTTCAGGGGCGCACAAAGCATACCATAGTAGGCATAGTGGTACTGCCCATGGCCTGGGTGAGTCACATAAAGCGATGATGGCAGCATATCACGTTTTTATGAATCACACTTCTGTGTCCAGGAAAGTAGATTCTACTGACCTTTCTCATGTAATGTTCCACTGTTAGGTGAGGCCAAGGTCCTTGTAGAGAGGGAGAAGGGGAGAGAAGGAGATGGGGAGAGAAGGAGAAGGGGAGAGAAGGAGAAGGGGAGAGAAGGAGAAGGGGAGAGAAGGAGAAGGGGAGAGAAGGAGAAGGGGAGAGGGGGAGAGGGGGAGAGAAGGAGATGGGGAAGGGGAAGGGGAGAGGGAGAGTTTGTGTCCAGTGTATGTCTAGGCAATGAGTGTGTCACACTGGTATGGTAGCATGTGATGGTCAAGGTAAAGAACAACATTTTGTTCAAATTTGCGAAATTAATCTCTCATAATAAAGTAATCAGATTAACAAGCATGTGGTGAAATTATTAATCAACTTAGCTTAAGAATGCATTTATCATTACACGCGGGAAAAACGAATGTGCCTTTATGTTGCATACGCAAAGAAAAATAATAAACTAACTGTGTCTATTGTCTTTGTCAGTATTAAATGTGGCAGTTAATCTAATAGCATGTGCTTATGTTATGTCTTTCTGAGATAAAAAGCTCATGGAGTTCCTGCAGTTCGAAAAAGGAAAAATAACTATAATGCTGCCTTTATGTGCTTCTGCTAGGTAACATAATTAACAGGATTAATTAGTAAAGGGGGAGGGTAACA
This sequence comes from Lissotriton vulgaris, assembly GCF_964263255.1. NCBI lineage: Eukaryota > Metazoa > Chordata > Amphibia > Caudata > Salamandridae > Lissotriton > Lissotriton vulgaris. The sequence goes on from NC_141694.1 coordinate 1,476,351,889, forward strand.
GAATGGGTCTCAATTCTTTAATTAATTGATGTCTTGTGTTTGTTTAATAATAGTTTCCAAAGTAAGGCCTAAGTTGGCTCCAGAAAACATGGCTGACAGAGCTGCAGACGCGAAACCTTGTCCAGAGTGGAATAATTGCACATGGGCAGCAGTGAAGATTTTATTTACTGCGATGACACTGTGAATTAAAGAACAATTCTGTGGTCGCGTTGAATGTGCTTGTGAGGAGATAGCTCAAGGACAGGAACCTAGCGCGTTTGCCAAGGTTAGGAAGTAAATGTCCGAGACTCGAGAGAAGTATCATTCTTGAGGAAATCAAAGACGTGGAAATGAAAAGACAATGGGCCTAATATGAAGCCCGGACTTGGTCAAGAGTTGGTAGTGACAATCATTTTTAATCGTGGACTGACACAGGACAGCCAATGGGAATCATGGATTTGTCGAAAAGAATGTAAAATGTAGAAAGTTTAGCTAGAGAGAAAGGTATAAAGTCTGACACTATGAGCAAGGAAAAAACTCTTACTTTCCGATTCCTGAGTGTCGAGTTATGCTGATGGACTTTTTGCGCACGTAAGGACAGCAGACTTGAAATGATTTTTCCTTTATAGGTGGAGTGAGAATTAGTCAGAGAAATAGATTTAGGGAATGGAAACTGTTATTCTGCTATTAATTCATGATTTTGAGCTTGCCTTTTATGTGTCAGTTTTAAATTAATTTCCTTATTAAAAATGCTGCTTTCCTATTTCCTTATAAAATAAAGTTTCAAAACGTAAAATGACTATTTCCTTATGATTAATATTAGATTTGAAGAAGACAAGCTGGTCTTGTTTATTCATGGTCTAGTTACCATCAGTTGATTCAATCGCCTTAGTGATCTGTTTAATAAATAATAAATGATTTAAATCATGGTAAAGATGATAAACTGCAGTTGTATATAATAGTGTAAATAGTAAGTGAGTGAATTTATTAATCAGACCACATGATTCAGTTGCTCAAAAATTGTCTCATTGGTATTATGGGCCTTTATATGTGTTTGTGATTGATGGTGAGTATTGAGGTGTTAGGTAGCGTTTATGAGACAGTTTTTCAATAGGAGCGCTGGATCACATGACTGAGTGCGATGAGAGTCAGAGTACTGGGACCAGTGAAATCCATCTTGGGTGACCGCTGGTTTAGCATAGCACAAGATGTAGGGTTCAAAACAGATTACCACAGTGCTACCTTTCCAAATTCAATGATGTCCTTGTGAGCAAAGGGCTGCTGACTAGTTCTTCCCAAGCACTGTCATTGGGAAGATGGTACGGGTAGAGGTGGAATTGCAATTTCAGGTGTTCAAGTGTTCAATGTGAACTTTTTATGAAGGGTCTGTCCTTCTGTCTCTCCCAGATTACCGCTTCTAGAATGCTGATGACAGCCAGGTGCAGACTCCGGACACTTCAGTGTGCCCTTGTTTTGGATCCTCCTGCTTGAAGCCAGCATCATTGCAACCTGTTTTGAGAATAATTGCCCTGCCCAAAGGCTGTGACTCATGAAAAGCCAGAGAGTTGCATCTGAAAGAGAGCCAATCCAAACTAGTTCCGAAACTTTAGACAATGGATCAGCATCCCCAATCTGGAAATGTGTATGTAAGGAATATTCCATGAATCAATGCATTAAAGTGGGATCCGGGGGCGTGGTCTGGCCGAGCACCTGATGGCCACTCGACCATAAAGCTCTGGAGCCGCTGCTCATTAACCACAGCCATGCTCAGTTTCACTGGTGTCCCCGCAGCAGCTGACCGGACTCGCAGATGCCGCTGTCCTGTAGAGCAACCCGGGCCCTTCGGGGTGAATTTTGCGGACTCCTCAGTGACGCTCTGGCCCTCGCTGCCTGCAGCCTGACACAGCCCTCGGAGGCCCCGCGACGAAAGGAGTCGCGGGCGGGACCGCGATCGAGCTGAGCGGCTACGCAGCAATCTAGGCCGCAGCGGAGGGGACTCTCTGGCATGCGGTGGCCCGGGAGGCATCTTGTAAAGGCATGCTAACATCAATGGACCAGCTGGCAGCGAGTGCCTTCCCTCTTTCTCGCCTGCCTTGCCATTTCACAAGCTCTGGCTGCCTCTGCATGCCCTCTCCTGAATCGAGCTCACAGACCGGTGCTGCTGCTGGGCCTATGCATTGGATGGCTTGGAGTGGCACCATGCGAGTGACCGCTCTCCCTCAGGGTTTCACCGGTGGCACTATTCGAGATCATGGCTGACCCACGCAACACTACGGCTATCTGGGAGAGGTTATCTCGAGCTTTGCCTGACTTCACTCGCACTGTGAGTGGCATTAAATACTGGATGAAAACAGACTTTTGGGCCTGAATTTTAGAGTCTGCACCCTCATTTTCCCTACCCCAACGTTTATGTCACAGCGCAGCTCTACCATTATATCTAGGGCTGCATTGCTGGTCCTCATTTGCGGCCTCCTTCCTTATACACATTGAGGAGTCGGCCTACTCTCTTCAGAGGTAATACTTCCACTCTACCTTACATCGTGGGTCGTGGGGACCCCAAACAGCGGGAACTTTCCTTCGACACAACCAAGACCCCCAGGTGCGACAAAAATGAGGGTCCCACTGGCGGAGGCCCTCCGGGTCCTCCTGAGTCAGAATCCCTCCCACTAATGGGACCACAGTCATTATATCAGGACTACGGGCCGGCTTCAAGGCCATCGATGCCCGGTTTAATACATTGGAGGCCCGCCTAGGCGATATGCATGGCTGCATTAAGCAACATGAGACCCGCATTGATGCCACAGAGCAGCGCATTTCTGAGGTAGAGGATGCCCAGCCAGCTAAGGTCAAAAGACTGGAGCACACTGGACGGGTTCTTAAGAAACTAAACCCTAGTGAGACCTCAGACTGCTATCAGAAGGTAGCTCTGACCCGTCAGGTTTTTTTTTTAACAATCTTGTTTTACATTTTCGCCGAATGTAATTTGCATTCATTTTAAAATCCTTTGTCAAAACTGCTTACGTGCCACTCTGGTGTCCCCCTAGTCCGTCACGGCGTGTGCCGGCCAAACACCAAACAGACTCACTTCCAGTTGGAAACATCGGTCAGCACTCTACACACTGCTGCTTGCGGTCCCGCCCACTCTGTGATTTAAACGATTGCTCCGAGCGGACGCGCGCAGCGGCGCGCCACAGGCAAGCCCGTCCGCGCCTGACCGGCGCCAGGCGCCAGCCCCCTTGTCCGTCAAGCTTTTCCGACTATTCATGGTCACCCCGAGATATACTAGATTGGAGCTCCTCTCCTTAAACACTGCCTTCCACCCCCTTCAGGAGATCGCTCCGCTCCCACAGGATAGCTCCGCCACTGAAGCCCCCTTACCATCCAATAGCCTAAAGATAAAGCCACCCAAGAACGGTAAGTGTAGGAATAATAAGTACCCTCCACAACCACCCAAACAGTTTAACTGTCTGTATAGCAACGCCCGCTCGCTCCCCAAACACTCACTTGAAATCTGGGCATTGTTAGATTTGGAAAAACCAGACTTTTTCTTCATCACTGAAACATGGCTCCAAGATTCAACTACCCCTGATATAGCTGTTGCCCTTCCCTCGGACTACAACATCTCCAGACTGGATAGGACTGGCAAGAGAAGTGGAGGCAGAGCAATCATTCATAAGTCATCCATCAAACTTCATATTATCGGCACCCATATAGCAGACTGGGGCGAAAAACTTTTCTTTTCTATAGACTTAACGAATAAGGAGTCATGGAAAGGAGCCCTCATATACAGACCCCCTGGCAATAAAATTAACTTTAGCTTATGGAAATCATAGCTCCACATATATGCGACAAGTTCCTCCTATTAGGGAACTTCAACCATCACGCTGAGCTTACACACGACCCTCATACCAAAGATCTGATTACTAGTACCAACTCGTTTGGGCTAACAATGCTAGAGACCGGCCCCACACACAACGCAGGACACACTCTAGATCTCATATTTACAAATTCTCAGAAAGTTCAGATCAACGAGTTGTTTCCCGTTATATGGTCAGATCATCTCATAATCAAGTTAAGCATTTCCGTAAGCCCCTCTCAACCCCACCTTAGAAAGGAAGTGAAAATGAGCCGATACTGGAACAAGATCAACCAGGACTCATTCTCTACCCACTTTGTTTCCCCCCTAATCACAGAGTCTACCCACCCCAATAAGGCGGCAGACAATCTAGACCACGCCATCACCACTGCCATAGACATCGCCCGAAGCAGGCAACCAAATGCCCTAATAAATTTTCTCCCTGGTTCACCCCAATCTAAAAACAGCCAAACTTGCTGCCAGAGCAGCCCAACGACAAAGGCGAAAAACCAAAAACATAACAGATAAACATCAGTATAAAGCCTCACATAAAGTCTACATGAACAAGATAGTTTCAGCGAAAAAAGTCTACCTCGGAAATAGGATTAACCACGCAGAAAATTTGCATAGAGAACTATACAGAATAGTAAAAGAATTCACAAACCCCTCATCCTGTCAACCCCCACTCATGGCGTCTCAGGAATGGGACAATGTTCTCTCTACTTTCTTCAAGGACAAAATAAACCATATTCATAAACTCTTTCCCAAATCAACCACGCCACCTATAACCAAAATTCTATCTGATCAGACTGCCGGAGAACAACCCCCTCTTCACAATGTTCTCAAAGAATTTCACACATTTTCAGAGGAGGAAGTGGTCACTACAATAAAGAAAATCAAATCAGGGTCCCCAGCTGACCCCGCTTCCTCCCAAATCTTAGCTAAAATTGCACTGGTTCTGATCTCTGATCTGATCGCAACCCTTAACCTATCATTAATCCATTCTACGGTCCCCGCCCACTGGAAAGAGGCCATAATTAGGCCAATACTAAAAAAGAACAACGCTGACCCAAAACAGCCTCTAAATTACCGCCCAATCTCCCTCCTACCACTCTTTGGGAAGGTCATGGAATCTTTAATAAATAAACAACTAGTTAAACATCTGAAAGATAACAAGCTACTGGATCTATCGCAGTCAGGTTTCAGAGCATTCTTCAGCACTGAAACTGCCTTGCTCGAGATAGTGGATAATATTCCGCTAATCATCGACGCAAGACAATCTTCCATCCTGATCCTGCTCGACTTATCGGCGGCCTTCGACACCATCTCACACAGCATTCTTCTAGAACGCCTAGAAGAGATTGGTGTGGAAGGCTCAGCCCTACTTTGGATCCAAAGCTACCTGACCAGAAGGCGGTCTAGGGTCCAACTTGGGTCTTGTTCCTCAACTAATGTGTAAAACGATAAGGGAGTCCCTCAGGGATCAATATTGAGCCCTACACTTTTCAACGTATACCTATCTCCACTGGCCAAGGTAATCAGAGCTCACGGCTTCGAAACTGTGTCTTACGGTGATGACACCCAGCTGTTAATCACCCTAGGTCCAAACCTTACAGACACTAAATCCAGATTCCAAAGCTGCATGACTTCTATAAAGGAATGGATGACAAACTACTACCTGATGCTTAACGCCGGAAAGACCGAGATAATGCGGTTTGGAAACGCACACAAACACTGGTCAGATGAATGGCGGCCACCAGCACTAGGCTCCTGTCCTTCCCCGAAGAACTCAGTTCAGAATTTGGGAGTCACTATCGATAATAAACTGTCCATGTCAGCCCATGTCAACGAAGTAGTACAGACCTGCTTTGGATTGATGCGCAGCCTTAGGAAGCTCTTTAAGTGGATCCCCATATCATCCCGCATGCCTTTAATCCAGGGCTTAATTATAAATCGCCTGGATTACGGCAATGCACTACTTGGCGCCATCAATGAAAGTCTTTTGACAAAACGTCAGACCCTGCAAAATACAGCTGCCAGGCTGGTTCTCGATCTCCCCCCCACACTTCATCGGCCCCTTGTCTCAGAAAGCTACACTGGCTCCCTATAAAAACAAGCATTTGCAATGCAATAGGTCTCGCATTAGGAAGGTTTGAGCTATTGGTCTTGTAAATGACAATTTTTTTATTTATGTGTTAGTTTTGTAAATAGAGAAATTAATAGCTTTGTTTTTTACAATGCCAATACTTTTAATTTTTGCAAATGTGACACCTATAGCATTTGTAATGCAACCTGTTTTGTGTTTACGTGACTTAGATGGATTGATATTACAAATAACAATGTCTTAATTTTTTAAAATAATTAATACTTAAATAAAAGTTATTGCAATTTATAATGGCAATAGCTTAAACTGTTGTAAATACCTTTTGTGAAGATTATGTTCAGTGTATTTTATTGTGATGAAAATCCAAGAACAAAAGTGAAATATTAACAACTTTTTGTGACATTTGTAATAAAGTTTGAAACATTGAGTGAACATATTTGAACCAGTTGTTGTTGAATGGTTGCACAGATTGAGGTGTGATGGCCATGACTGATGTGCTGGCGACGAGTGAGGTGCTGGCGACGAGTGAGGTGCTGGCGACGAGTGAGGTGCTGGCGACGAGTGAGGTGCTGGCGACGAGTGAGGTGCTGGCGACGAGTGATGCTGTGGCGTTCAGTGATGCTGTGGCGTTCAGTGATGCTGTGGCAGTGCATAGTGATGTTGTGGTGCCCCTGAGTGATGCTGTGGTGGCGCATAGTGATGCTGTGGTGGCGCATAGTGATGCTGTGGTGGCGCATAGTGATGCTGTGGTGGCGCATAGTGATGCTGTGGTGGCGCATAGTGATGCTGTGGTGGCGCATAGTGATGCTGTGGTGGCGCATAGTGATGCTGTGGTGGCGCATAGTGATGCTGTGGTGCCCCCGAGTGATGCTGTGGTGCCCCCGAGTGATGCTGTGGTGCCCCCGAGTGATGCTGTGGTACCCCCGAGTGATGCTGTGGTACCCCCGAGTGATGCTGTGGTGCCCCCGAGTGATGCTGTGGTTGTGCGATAGATAGAGTGAAGGCGATAGATAGCTAGAGGGAGGGCAAAAGATCGAGTGAGAGCAATAGATAGATAAATAGAGTGAGAGCAATAGATAGATAAATAGAGTGACGGCAATAGAAAGATAGACAGAGTGAGGGCGATAGACAGAGTGAGGGCGATAGACAGAGTGAGGGCGATAGACAGAGTGAGGGCGATAGACAGAGTGAGGGCGATAGACAGAGTGAGGGCGATAGACAGAGTGAGGGCGATAGACAGAGTGAGTGCGATAGACAGAGTGAGGGCGATAGACAGAGTGAGGGCGATAGACAGAGTGAGGGCGATAGATAGACAGATAATAGAGTGAGTGCGTAAGATAGAGTGAGGGCGACAGATAGACAGATAGATAGAGTGAGGGCGATAGATAGACAGATAGATAGAGTGAGGGCGATAGAGTGAGTGTGGGCGATAGATAGTGTGGGCTGGATTTAGAGGATGCGTTTGGTTTTAGAAGGTGGATTTAGTTTTTCATGTTGGAGGGTGGAGTTGGAGGGTGGATTTGGAGGGTGGAGTTGGAGGGTGGAGTTGGAGGGTGGAGTTACTAACTTTTAAATTGATGAAAAGGTTTGAGAGGCTGCACGAGCACAGAGGTGACACATGCAATTTTAGTTTAATGGGAGGCATGGCAGATGTAGACTACAGGGCCACAGATTTTGCGCCTACAAAACAAACCACTGCGAACTGAATGTAAAAGGTAAACACATACAGCAAATACGTATATAATACGCTGGAGTACTGTATTTTGATGACAGAATTAACAGAAGTTTAGCAAAGAAGCACGTGTTGCATTATGACAGAAGCAGTTGAAAAGTTAAGTGCACTGACATAATATATGTGTTTTCCTGTAAAGCAATATAATACTATTGAAAAGTACGCAACAAACTATGCTTACTATTTAAATGTGCACGCAAATATGCACATAAAAAGCATACATAACAAGCATTGGCAAATGATGAGGGAGGTGTGCCTAGACTGAGTGACTACATAAGGAGGAGGAAAGAGGGAGGAACAGGAGAGGCGGGAGCAGCGACCAGATGTGGCGTAACAGCCAAAGCGTCTGACCTTGAAGCTGGGGAACCAGGTTCGAATCTGGCGTTGGCTCAAGCATCCTGTGATTGTGTGCAAATCTTGGGTGTGTTCCATTACTGGCGCTCTTTGACGTTTGGAGCTGCTCATTGTATTGTGTTCACTCACTATGCCAAGGGAGTATTTCCCCAGAAGTAAAAGGATGATGGTCAATGTTATTGAGGGGAGCAGAACGTTCTACAGACACAAGTATTGAAAAGAGACTGTTGCGGTGAGAAGTAAAGATTAAATTTTCGGTGTAATGTAGGGTATAAATATCCTTATTGTATGGAGGCGAGCTTTGCTGAAGGATAAGCATGGACCACACAATACAGAAACTAAAGCGTAGCATTCATAGTGCATCAAAACATAACATGTTAAATGACACAGCTATGCGTCAAATTAATCCAGACCAGTTGTATTTTAAATGTGCCCTTCAATCAAGATAGACCTGCGGAAAATCACCTGCGGTTGAGTAACAGCAGAGACACAAACCACGACTCTTCGGCTGCGCTTGTCAAGAGCGATGACATCCCCCTGGGGCGAGGTTCGTCTGTTCGAGCCGGTTTTGCTTTTTTTTGTGCAATAGAACCCCTATACTTACCCATGCCCTTTACTTCATTAATAAATACGAAATACCATGACAAAGGGGTGTGGGCGCAGACAAAGAATGGAAAGCGAGAAAGAAAAATTATGAACTAACAGGAGAACACAGAGTGAAAGGGAAAGAACAAGCCTCACGGGGCAGCAGGGGTGCAATGTCGGGCACCAGTTGAAGCCTGAGCAGAGGAAAGGCAGCGCTGGGAGGGCGGCTGGGGACGATCAGTTGGTCCTGTTTATGACCTGCGGAGCACGTGAAGTGGATGCCGGCAAATGGCTTTGATGTTTATGAATGAATGTGAGACTGAATGAGGGATGTCGGGGTAAGGTAGGGTGGGAGGCTGCGTGGTGGCAGTTCACTTTCCTCTGTTTTGGTCCGAGTGAAGGAGTCTGGTTAATTTAACGATGCAAACGCACACAAAAAACAAGTATTTAATAGGAGCAAATAGGTCGCCGTGCTGAAATATGTTCGGTCCGAATGAGGCGGGTGGGGGAGCGGCAGCCTTTCTTTGAAGTCTGAAGCGGCGGGCACGCAATAGGCTGGCAGCACTGTAAACAAGTCTTCGGAGGACGGCTTATTCTGCGGAGCGCACAAGTGGCAAGCTCTGGCATTGCGCAGAGGGGGGCGGGGGAGAGCATTCCTTTGAAATCTGAAGCTCTCTGCATTGCTGTGGCGGGTCTGTCGTGGATCGGGGAGCAAATGACAAGCGCGTGCGCGGAGCTCATGCACTGTGCGTAATCCGCCTGCCAAAGCCCTCTTGGTAAGCTTTCCTGATGCACCTCTATATGTCTCGAGCTGCAATGCGCAAGAGCATTGGCAGGTCGAGACCTAAAAACGCATCAAATTTAAAGTATTTTGCCTAGTCCACAAAACTATCAATGGCCAAGGATCTAAATATTTGGGGGGAAAAAACTCTGATTACTGCCAGACTAGAACCCTCCGATCCTCACACAAGCACCTCTTAACTGTCCCGAATGTCCGCACGGTCAGAAATGGGGATAGATGTTTCTCTAAAATAGCCCCAGAAACATGGAACACTCTACCCCGGCAGATTAGAACAGATCCTAATTACAACACATTCTGGAGAAACCTAAAAACCTAGCTCTTCTAGGTCTGCCCTTCCCTCTGTCTTCTCACTGAACTTCTGCAAGCGCTATGAGGCCTATGGTCGATATACGCGCTATATAAATTCAATTTCGAATTCAAATTCAAATTAAGAAGACGGCAGCCAAAGCAGAAGATAGGTTTATGTTTATGTGATTTGTAAAGCGCGTGACTACCCTTGGGCATCTCAGCGCTGCGGTACAAAGAAGAGCAGGAGGGAGAGACTGGCCTTGTGGAAAGAGCCAGGTCTTGATTTTTTTTCTGAACTGGGTTTCATTTTGGATGGATCGGATGTCAGGATCCAAGCTATTCCAGAGTTTAGGTACAAGATGGGAAAAGGATCTGCCCTCCCCCCATCTAGCTATTTTAGCAGTGGTGTTCTTCATGAGGAATTTTGAACTGGATCTCAGTTGTCGTTGGGGAATTTAGTGGGTAACCAGTTTTTGAACAAGTGCAGGGCCTCTCCCGTGCATAGCACGATGAGCCAAGTTGAGTGCTTTAAACTTGATTCTTGCCTGAACAGGAAGCCAATGAAGTTCCTTCAGTCTAGGTGTAATTGATTGATGTCTGGGTATATTTAGTAGTAACCGAGCTGCCGCGTTTTGGACAACCTGCAGACGCTTACCTACATATTTCGGGGATCCCAGAAAGAGGGAGTTGCCGTAGTCCAGCCTTGAGACCACTAAGGCCTGGACCACCGTTTTTTTACCATCTTCAGGGAGTAGGGGCATGATCTTTCTGAGCATGCGTAGGGTCCCGAAGCAGGTACCGGAGAGTTTTTTTTCCTGGGTCTCCATTGTGAGATTTTTGTCTAACCACATGCCCAGATTTTTTGTAGCTGGTTTGGGTGCCGGGGGTGGTCCCCAACTAACGGGCCATGGGATGTCAACATGGGGATTCAGGCTATTGCCTAGAATCATCAGCTCTGTTTTATCCTCGTTCAGTTTAAGTTTGCAGTGAAGCATCCATGATCCGATTCTCTCAAGGCACGGGGTAAGTTGTCGAAGGTCGGAATTCAGGGTGTCTGAAATTGAAAAAACTAGTTGCGTATCATCCGCGTAGGACACAACGAAGATACCAAAATCTTGAATGATGCGTGCAAGGGGGCTGAGCTAAATATTAAAAAAGGTGGGGCTCAGGGAAGATCCCCGAGGTACTCCCCAGGTGGCCGGGAAGGGATCGGACTTGAACCCGCCTTCCACACATTGGAAGGATCTGTCGCTTAAGAACGAAGCAACCCATTCTTTTGCTATACCTTTTATGCCCACTTCTTCCATTCTATGAGTTAGCACAGCGTGGTCGCTCGTATCAAATGCGGCGCTGAAGTCTAAAAGCACCACAGCTGCCATTTTTCCTTGATCTAAGATGGATTTATGTTGTTCAGTAACCACCAGCAGTGCAGACTCAGTGTTATGCTTGGGTCGAAAACCCATTTGTGTTTGGTGGATTATGTCATTATTTTCAGGGAAGGTGGAGATTACGGAGTTAGCGTGTTTCTCTGTCATTTTTCCCACTACTGGCAGAAGGGATATTGGTTGATAATTGGAGAGTTCCGCTTGTTACAAATGTGGCTTTTTTAGCAAAGGTTTGATGACGGCATGTTTCCATTGTTTTGTAACAATGTCCTGCTCAAACGAGATATTGATAAGGTTCCTCAATTGGGTGGCAACAGTTTTCCCACCTTGGGCAAGAATGTTGGGGGGTGCAGGGTCTGAGGGAGAGCCTGATTTTTTTATTTTTTTATTTATGCTGTGGTCTCCTCTAGTTTCGGGGGGGATGGTCATCAGGACTGTTCCGTCCGGGAGAGCAGGGCTTTGAGGTTCAGGTGATGTGGAAGGGGTGTTTGCCGGTGGCTCTGGGGATTTGGTCTGGAGGGAGTTCTAGATGATTTCAATTTTATTTTTGAAAAATGTTGCCAATCCATTGCACCTTTCTTTGGAGTGTTCTGGACTGTTGGGCTCTAGAGCTGGGCTAGTAAGGGATTTTACAATCTTAAATAGTTACCTAGGGGAGTTGGAGGATTTGGTAATTCTATCTTCATAGAAGATGGCCTGTGCTTTCCGAACGCTGTTTTGATAGCGCCGGATGGAAATTTTAATTCGGGGTCATACGATTTCCTCCACTCTCTCTCCAGTCTTTTGCAGTTTTTTTTCTCCTGCACTAGCATGGGGGAGAACCATGAGGATCGGTTAGTATTTTTGTGCAGTAAAGGGCCTGGCTTCCTGAAATTTCTATCAATGGAGCTGCTTATCCAGGTGTGCCAGTTATGTGCCTCGTGCAGATCTTTAGTTTCCGGGGGTGTGGAGGACTCCAGGTCACGGATCCAGGCCTCTGCTACATTTTTGGGCCATTTCCGTCCTATAACCGTGTTGGTTTCGTTAGGGACGGTACGGGGGATCTGTAGCTCAAATGGGATGAAAGCATGATCTGTCCAAGGCATCCAGATTGGGTCTAATACTTTCAGTCTATGGTCGTTGGAGAAGATGGGATCTAAAGTGTGTCCTTTCTCATGTGAGCCGGAGGAAACAAGCTGTATGAGTTGTAGGGCTTCCATATCAATTAGGCATCTCTTGGCGCAAGGGTCATCCAAATGGAGAATAAAGTCACCAAGCACTGTAATAGCATTTTTCTCTAGAAGCATGCTTGCAAACAGGTCTGGGGCTGAGTCTATGAACCCAGTCGAGGTCCTGGGGGCCTATAGATTAACCCCCCAGAAAGGAGTTGGTTGCGAAGAAGGATAACCTGAATCTACAGGCTTCGGCGTTGTTGATAATGCAGAGGGGCTATTATGCACTCTCGTTGAGCCTGGTGTATAATAGCTAGGCCTCCTCCTATTGCTCCTTCCCTGTCAAGGAGGGTAATTTTGTAGCCCGGGGGGAAGTGCTTTTTTGATATCAGGGGCTGAGCTGTCTCTAAGCCAGCTTTCGGTGATAAAGAGAGCCTCTAATTGCTCTTCTTCGAGCAGTAAATTAATATCTAGCACATGTTTGGGTAGGGATCTACAATTAATGAGCCCCATCTTGGCAGTTTCCCATTTGGCCTCTGTGTGGAGCCTGTGGTTATTCTTCCCGTATCCTGGGAATTTACATACCGGACAATGCAAGGGTCGCTCTAAGTTTAACCGGTGATGGCAGTGTGGGAGTATCGTATCTTTTATTTTTAAAAATTCTGATCTCGTATAAGTGGGGGCTCTTCTCAGGGATATGAGGTTGTGAGCAGGGATCCTAGCCCCTGGTCCCGTAAGGTCGTGGACGGGCGCAGACGGGCTTTCCTTTGGCGCTGCTTCGGCGCGCCAGCGGCGCGCCCACTGCGCGCGTCCGCTGCGCGTCCAGTGGGCCATGGAAATAAATGTAGGGAAGTCCAAAGTGCTGCCGCCCCTTCCCCGCCCCTTTCGTGTCAGCTGGGAGAGTTTGGAGCCCGATCCAGCCGAAACAATATTCTTATTGCTTGGGTGGCAGAATCCACCAACACGGGCTCCATGGATGCCTATGTGAAACGGCTCTAAGTGGAACTGTTTGGTAGGGAAGCCTTTTCATTACCATTTGCAATTGAGCGGGCCCACAGAACACTTGCTCCTAGATCGGCCGCTGGCACCCAATGTGATTGATCATAGCCCTACTCCTGAACTACCACCATCGAGATGCTACTCTTTGCATGGCCCGTGATAAAGGGGCTATTCAGTATCAGGGCATTTGACTCTGCTTTTTTCCAGATTTTACCCCTCTTATTCAGGAGGCCAGACAAAAATTTCTAGATATCCAGAGAACTTTGTAAAAGGCGAATGTCCGATATTACATGCTTTACCCAGCACGCCTGTACCTTCAGCTCAACATAAAGACCCTTATCTTTGATTCTCCCACTGAGGCTGCTAATTTGTGAAGGCAGCATACACCGAGCTCGACCTCTCCTTCCGGGAAGAGACCTGCCGTCTCCCAACATTCATACCCCGCAGACTGATGAAGCTGAGTGGCCTATTGACTGGTACCTTGTTCAGTTATTTTGCTATTTGTCAGATACACTGCTATATCCTTTTCTTTTAACACTCTACTGCTATTGGCTGTACATGTTTTCCTTAAGATCTAACAGTGTTCCTCTTGCGTCCTCCTTTGAACATTGCCTTCCCAATAGGAGTTCCCACTGTTTGATCGGGAAGAATGGGATTCACCGGATCTATACAGGGTATTATTTAAACTAATGGTCAGCCTTGCGCATTTCGGTACAGTGGTGCATACCATCACATCCATGCATGGCTGCAATGACACTGTCAGATAGGTGTCCTGTGGTGCTGGAATTAAATCACATGTTGCAGAATGCGAGGGGCCTACAACCCTGATAAGGTAAGACAGGTCATCTTATCTCGCCAGGCACGCAGTTAAGGTAGCATTCCTACAAGAGACTCATTATGCCCCTACTTCATAGAATCGTTTTGCCTCCAACTGGGGTGATAATCGTTTTTTTTTTGCTAACTATAGTACCTATTCCAGAGGGGTTTGTATCTTGATTAAAAAGGCAGTTCCATTTCAGGCACACAAAGTGATATGGACCCAGATGCTCGATATCTACTAGTAGCTGGTTCACTTGGTATGGAGTAAGCGCTCCCGATTAATGAATATGCCCTCAACATAGATACGCCTGACTTTTTTCCTAACATCTCCACATATTTATAGCTTTTCCATTGACTCTATTGTACTGGAGGGTGATTTTAATCTCATATTGCATCCCACCCTTGACAAAACGGGCCTGGGTCAGGTCATCAAGCCGCATTCTACTAAGGCACTCACTGCCCTGTTGCAGTATTCTCTACTGTAAGATGCTTGGCATCAACACTACACTGTTAGGGGCTTTTCTTACTATTCAGCACCACATGGCACCTGGTCTCGCATAGATCACTGGTACTTATCCCCTAAACTGATGCACGTGCCTTTGCTGGCGACCCCCCCCCTCCCCTTTTTCTCTACATCAGAGGGCGAAACTCCTCACAGAGTTCCAAGAGCTCGCAACTCGCAAAGCCAACTACCTGGGCACATATGAAGGCACAAGGATATATGGGGAAGGTGAGAGACCGGTTCGAACATTGGTCGGACTTTCTTCGCCCCCGATATCACTCTGCCTTTATTACGCATTTGCAACTCAACGATGAGACCTCGATCAACCGGGGCTCTGACATTACCTCCACCTTTCTGTCCTACTATTCTCGATTATATGCCACGCGTTCTCCTCTCTTCGATGCCACTCTCACTGATTATTTGGCTGAGGTGGCGATGGTCTGGATCGAGGAGGGTCAACATCAATTCCTGGCCTCACCTATTACCGCAGACGAGATCTCACAGGCCATAGACTATCACAACGGATACCGTGCTCCGGGTACAGATGGCCTCACTGGCACATTCTATAATACATATAAAACCTTACTAGTTCCCCCTCTTTTGGAGGTGTACGCGGAATCACTGGAGTCTGGGTTGCTACCTCCTCAAACCAGGTAAACCTGCCTGCCGATGCGCCACTTGCTGGCCCCTATCCTTGCTAAACCAGGACTATAAAATCCTGGCCACGGTTCTTGCGACGCACATATCACTCCTAGTAGACCAAATGATATCCCCATTTCAAACTGGGGTTGTCCTGAAACCAATCTACATCTGTGAATCTCCTTACGGTGTTTGCAATTATCAATCAAATAGATCCAGACCTCCCTCCTTCAGCGTTACTACTAGATGCTGAAAAAGCATTTGATACGCTGGGGTGGTCCTTTCTTTATGCTACGTTATAAAAGCTGGGCTTTCCCCGGGTTCCTAGGATCTCATCCGCCTTCTATATACAAACATGGTGGACCGGCTCCAGGTGAATGGTGAGTTTACAGATCAATTTGTTTTTATCGTTGGGTACCAGATAGGGCTGCCCCCTTTCACCCTTACTGTTCATCATTGCCATGGACCCACTTGTGCGTCATCTTCAGGAACGCCACTTGCAGCAGGGGCTTAGATTTCACCGCAGTCCTCTATTGGCCTCCCTCTATGCAGATGATGTTCTATTGTTTGTCCGTGAACCTGAAACTAACCTTCCTCCACTCCTCCGGGAAGTTGTGAGGTTTGGAGTGTTCGCTGGACTGGTTATAAATTGGACTAAATCTGAAATATTTCCACTGACCGACGCCACACTTCCCTTTACTCTAGACTTTACCCTATGCTGGTGTGACTATCCCCCCCCTGCTACCTTGGTACTGTTTTATATGGAATGCATCGGATGTCATCCGCATCAATTACGGTCCCCCGCTATAACTGGCAGCCTGCCCGGGGAATGAAAAACTGTTGCTGGCGCTAAAGATGTCAGAATACTATGTCACTGCCGAAGTAGGGGTTCTGATCGACCTGGAGACCATCATTTGCCAAAGACATTTGTTCACTAAAGGCTACTCCAGCCATCCTTGTGCCCAGTCTGCACCCGTCAGAGGGTGGCTTCTACGGCTGAAGATAAGTCTAGCATGTGAATTGCCAAGCTGACCTCTCCCAGCAGTCAAGTTCTGAGCATGGTTGCCTCTGGTCTTGCTGCTTGAGAAGCTCCCCACCAGGAGCAAGACCACTGTTCACATCTGTCCTGCACCGCCTGCAGTGAAACAATAAGAATGTTGGTAACAGTAGAGCGGAAAACGACACGTAGAATGAGAAACTGAGCAAAGACACAGAGGGCAGCGACACAAACTTGAGACTTACAGAATACGCATTAAGAGGTGAAAGCAAACTGAACTGTTGCATGCATTTATGCTTTGGGGGTATTCTAAGAGAACTGCACTTGCCCCTTATCAGTGCCTTGATCCATATTCGAAACCAGGGATTTATAGATGCTGGGGAACTCCGTGAGCAGTGTGTATAGAAGGACGTACCAATTTATGAAAGACGGCTAACAGGATCCAACCGTGTATCTGAATCCCTGTACATGCTCGGTATAGTATTGCTTTGTGATTAAAGTACTTTCTTTTTAGCCAAAATCTTAGCACTGGATAATATGTTATTGAGTGTGTTTGTTGAAATATGAGCACTTGCCCCTGCCCCACACACTCCATCCCCCTGAGAAGCCTTTGACTGCTCACCCTCACTGGGCTGAGTTCCAAGTGCAGGCAGGGTTGTACTTTTCTCAGTTTGCAGAATCATAGTAAGACTGCCCCCAGGACATCAGAGCAATTTACCTCAATCACCATGGCTAGGGTACAGTCGCTCTGTAGGGCCCAGTAGCTCTATAGATCAGTGAATTGGGTTTGGCAAATGGGCACAAACTTTGAACAATTGTATGACTCTAAAATAGGCATTCTGAGAAACTCGCACTGGCTTCAGCCTCAACTCCAGAGCTCTCCGTTTTGCCGTGCAATAAACATCCATTCAAAGACTCAATGCACCAGACACGGACATCACTGCATCCACCACCGAAGGCTCGTATGCTGAATGAACAACTAAGAAAATACAACATCTCGGAAAAAAGAAAATACGCTCAGGCAAGATCGAAGTAAAACATGAAATGTAAAGGACTGCATTGCTGAATGGAATTCTTGAAGGGTTTGACAGTCATAGTTAAGAAGAAGGCTGTGTCGCAGACAGTGGTGCTGGTGACCTGCAGGGTGAATAATCCAGAGTCGGCGTTCATACGTAGAATGGAGGAGCATGTACCCACATTAGTAGACCTTGCATTCAGGACAGCATAACACGGTCTCATAGGTGCCGTGTCATAATGATCTTTTCTGGTGCAGTGTAAGCAGAGCGCCTATTTTATGCGCCTGCACAGCATAAAGTGAATTATTTGAACCCAATATTTCTCTGAGTAGAGCTTTATTTTCAGACAGAGCCGCACAGAAGCAGAAGAGGCAAACCTTGCTCACTGTTTCCAAAGTGAACTACATGCCCCTGGATGCGAGCATCACAAATGCACAGCAGGCTAATGTTACACGCTGTGCTAGGTACTCAAATATCTGAAACCACTCCCTCAGCTTAACGCATTAACTGTTGACAATGTGGAAGGGAAAAGAAGATCTGCACCTGCTGTGGATATCACACTATCACCAGCACTATTAAGAAAAGCTAAAGAGGTCGAGCTTCTATTTTGAGTGCTCACTAAAAATATCGAGCTTCTATTTGGAGTGCTCACTAAAAATATGTAATAAAGCCTGCTACCGTTAAAAAAAAATAATAAATAGCTTTCTATGTGCAATGTAGCTACGTGATAATTGAAGTACGATGATTCAGTGCATTTTTGAGATGCAAATTAGTCCCCCATGCTTTGCATTGGAAGCAATCCACAGGAGGTGGAGTCATACACAAAACAGAAAGAATTATGAGGTGGGAGAGGAAATACTTTCTTGGGTGGAGCAAAATCTCAACCTATATCATTTTGAAAGCATTGAGAACAATAGGTACTAAAGTCAGTAGCACGGTCAAGTCGGTCCAAAAACGTGTTCGAAAATAAACTAGGCAAATCGAATGTTTCAAACCACCCGTTCAAGAAGCCACATGTCAGTCATGAAAAGGCTGGAATCATTGAGACCATTCAGTGGATTACACCATGAGCAGCAATCATGACAGCAACATGAACGGCAAAACAATCTGGACAAGTCTGCACCTGCACGGACATGAGGACGTTTAAAGGCCATCAGCCATGAGGGATAAAGGAGTGTCACAGAGTTCACTCAGAAGTGTAAGGCATTAAAATAGTCAACCCATCACAAACCCATCGCTTCTGGGTATGGCTAATCACTGAAACCGCTTATTTCCAACAAGGCCACTCTCACCGTGCTGCTGCCGCAGCTCAGAAGAAAACTCAACTGGCAGCATAGAGACTTATGCAAGAAAAGGCCTTACAGAAGAAAAAAAGCATGGGCAAAGTCAATAGGTCTCGCTTATGCATGAGGAATTGGCTTTGTCAATTAGTTTCAGCAATGTTGTACACCAGAATGGCAGTTCAGCATAGCTAAAAGTTAGTAGGGTACAGAGAGTGGAATGGAATATCGTAAGGTGGAGTAGAGTGGCGTGTTTTGGAGTGGTGGGGTGGGAGTAGTAGAGTGTCATGGAGTGGAAGGGAGTAGAGTTGAGTGGTGTAGAGTGGAGCACAATGTCAGTTACGTAGTGTCGTAAAGTGTTGAAGAGTAGAGTGGCATAGAGGGTGTTGTGTACAGCGGATCAGTGTTGTAGTGTACTGTGGTGTACAGCGGAGGAGACAGAGTGGAGTAGTGTGTCATAGAATAGAGTGGAGCAAAGTGGCATTGAGGGAGATGCGTAGAGCGTCAGGGAGTAGGGTCGTAGAAAGGCTTAGAGCAGAGTGCTGTAGATTGGAGTGGCAAAGTGGGGTAGAGTCAGTGAGTAAAGCAGAGTTTAAGGGAGTAGAGTATCAGAGTAGATTGTCGTGAAGTTGTGTAAAGTGTAGTGGTGCAGAATAGATTGGTGTAGAGTGCATTGGCGAAGAGTCCCCTTTCAGTAGAGTGCATGGACGTAGAGTGCAGTGACGTACAGTAGGGTAGAGTGTAGTGGTGTAGAGTAGAACGGTGTAGAGTAGATTGCAGTGGCAGGGTCGAGTGCTTCAGGAAGTAGTATCGTAGAGTACAGTGGTGCTGTGTAGAACAGAGTGGCGTAGCGTGCAGTGGAAGAGTGCAGTGGTATAAAGTAGAATTTTGTAGAGTGTAGTGGCAAAGTGCAGAGGTGCAAAGGAGGTGCAGTGGCACAGGGTGCACTGGTTTTGAGTAAAGTGGTGTAGAGTGCATTGTGTAGAGTGCAGTGGTTGAGAGTACAGTGGCATATCAGACTGCAGTGGTGTAGAGTAGAGGGCTGTAGAGTGCAGTGGCATAGAGTAGATTGTATTAGAGTGGAGTAGGGTGTAGTGGTGCAGGGTAGAGCGCAGTGGCGTAGAGTGGTGTAGAGAAGAGTGGCACAGAGTGCAGCGGCACAGAGTGGATTATTTCAGGGTAGAATAAACTGGTAAAGAGTGGAGTGGTGCATGGTAGAGTGGAGTTGGGCAAGGTAGTGGCGTAGAGGGCAGCGGTGCAGAATGAAGTGGTGCAGAGTGGAGTAGCCTAGACTGGACTGCTGTATAGTGCAGTGTGGTGTTGCACAGTAGATTACAGTGGCAGGAAGTGCATTTTTCATAGAGTACAGTAGAGTGGTGCGGAGTAGAATGCAGTGGCAAAGAGCAGGGCAGCACAGAGCTGAGTGGCAGAGAGTGCAGTGCTGCAGAGTAGAGAGTCGTAGAGTTCGGCGGTGTAAAGTAGAATGCAGTGGCATAGAGTGGTGCAGAGTAAAGTGACAGAGTGCAATGGTGTAGTGTTGTATAGTGTAGTGATGTACAGTGCAGTGGTGCAGAGTAGATTGGTATTGAGCACAGTGACGTAGAGTTTATTAGTTTTGAGTGACGTAGAGAACATTGGTGTAGAGTGCAGTGGCGTAGAGCAGTGCTGTAAAATTGAGTGGCATAGTGTGGAGTGGCATAGAGTAGATTTGCACACAGTGGAATAGAATGGCAGACTGCAGTGGCATAGAGTCGATTGTTTCAGAGTACAGTGATATAGAGTAGAGTGTCATAGAGTGCAGTGGTGAAGAGTAGATTAGAGTGGATTAGCTTAGAGTACAGTGGCATAGAGTGGCGGAGAGTTCAGTGGTGGAGAGAGCAGCGTTGCAGAGCAGAGTGACGTACAGTGAAGTGGTGAAGAGTGGTGTGGTGCAAGATGGAGTGGCATAAGAGTGGAGCGATGCAGAGTGGTGTGGAGTGCGTTAGCACAGAGTAAAGTAGTGTAGTGGGGGTACAGTGCAGTAGAGTGCAGTGTTGTAGAATGCAGTTATGCAGAGTAGAGTGTCGTAGAGTGCAGTGTCAGAGTGCAGAGTAGAATAGAGTGGCATAGAGTGCATTGACAGAGCACAATGGTGTAGTGACGTAGAGTGCAGTGGCGTAGAGTGCCGTGGAGTGGTGTAGAGTGGACTGGTATAGAGGGTGTTTCCTAGAGTGGAGTAGAGTGGTGTACAGCTGAGTAGATTGTCAGAGTTGAGTGGTATAGAGTAAAGTGAAGTGAAGTAGTGTGTCACAGAACAGAGTGGAGTAACATGCCATGGAGTGGCATAGAGGGGGTTGAGCGGAGTAGTGTGGTAGAATGGAGTGCCAAAGAGTGGAGTAGAGTTTAAGGGAGTAGAGCATCATAGAGTGGAGTATCGCGGAGTGGTGTGTCAGAGTAGAGTGGAGTAGAGAGGCCTAGAGTGAAGTTGCATAAAGTACAGTGGTGCAGATTAGATTGGTGCATAGTGAAGTGCGTAGAGTCCAGGGGCATAAAGTGCTGCAGGGTACAAAGCTGCAGAGATGCAGAGTGCAGTGGTGCCAAGTAGAACAGTGTTGTGTAGAGTGCAGTGGTGTCGAGTGACAGAATACAGTGGCATAGAGCAGTGTTATCGAGTACCGTGGCGTAAACTGCAGTGGAGCATAGTAGTTAGTGTAGGTGCAGTGGCACAGGGTGCACTGGTTTTGAGTAAAAGAGTGTAGAGTGCATTGGCGTAGAGGGCAGAGGTTCATACCTCAGAGCGTACACAGCAGTGGCGTAGAGTGGAGTGCCACAGAGTGCAGTGCCGTGGAGTAGATTGTTTCAGAGTAGAGTGGAGTGCTGTAGGGTAGAGCGCAGTGGCAAAGTAGAGTTGCTATCCTTGACTGAAGTGGCATGGGGTAGTGCAGAGTAGAGTAGCGTAGCGTAGAATGCAGTGAAAGAGTCCAGTGGCATGGAGTAGATTGTTTCAGCGTAGAGTGAAGTGGTTTAGAGTGATGCAGGGTAGAGTGGAGTGGTATAGAATAGTGTCGTAGAGTGCAGTGTTGAAAAGTGGAGTGATGTAGAGTGCAGTAGTGCACATTAGATCAGACTGGTGTGGAGTGCACCGCATAGAGTGGAGTAGAGCGGCATAGGGTGCTGCTGAGTAGAGTGCAGTGGCATAGAGTTAAGTGGCACAGAGTAGAGTGGCAGAGAGTGCAGTGGCTTAGAGCTAAGTGGTACAGAGTAGAGTGGCAGAGAGTGCAGTGGTACAGAGTGCAGTGCTGCAGAGTAGAGCGTTGTAGTGTGCAGTGGTATAGAGTGCAGTGGTATAGAGTGTAGTGGTATAGAGTGCAGTGGTATAGAGTGGTGCAGAGTAAAGTGACAGAGTGCAATTGTGTAGTATTGTATAGTGGCATTAAGTGCAGTGGTGCAGAGTACACTGGTAGTGAGTGCAGTGGTATGGAGTATTGGTTTTGAGTAAAGTGCTGTAAACATCATTGGTATAGAGTGCAGCACTATAAAATTAAGTGGCTTAGTGGAATAGAGTGGCGTAGACTGCAGTGGAATAGAGTAGATTATTTCTGAGTAGAGTGAAGTGGCATAGAGTGTTGTGCTTTAGAGTAGAGTGTCGTAGAGTGCAGTGGTGCAAGTAGATTAGAGTGGCTTAAAGTGGATGGGATAGAGAACAGTGGCGTGGAGTGATGCAGAGCAGAGTGGCGTACAGTTCAGTAGCGGAGACAGCAGTGTTGTAGAGTGACGTACAGCGAAGGGGCAGCAGTAAAGTGCTGTAGAGTGGTGTAGAGTGCATTCGCCTAGAGTGGTGCAGTGGGGTAGAGTGCAGTATAGTGGCATAGAGTTCAGTGGCAGAGTGGAGTCATGTAGAGTGACATAGAGTGAAGTGTTGTAGAGTGGTGTAGAGTAGTGTAGAGAGCAGTGACATAGTAGAATAGAGTGGCACAGAGTGCAGTGGCGTTGAGTGTAGTGGCATAAAGTGCAGTGGTGCAAAGTAGTTGGCACAGTGGCATAGGGTCATTGTTTTGAGTAGCGCAGAGTTCAGTGGCGTACAGTGGTGCACCGTAGAGTGCAGTGATGTACAATGCAGTGGTGTAGAGTGGTGCAGAGTGCAGTGGCATAGAGTGCAGTGGCATAGAGTGCAGTGGCGTAGAGTAGAGTGCATTGGCATAGAGTGCAGATGAGTGGTGCATAGTGCATTGGCGAAGAGAGCAGAAGAGTAGCGCAAAGCAGTAGGGTGCAGAGAGCAGTGGCAGAGAGTGCAGTGCAGAAGAGTAGAGTAGCGTAGACTGCATTGGTGTAGAATGTAGCGCCATACAGTAATACAGAGTAAAGTGATGTAGAGTGCAATGGTGTAGAGTACATTGGCGTAGAGTGGCATCGAGTGCAGTGGCAGGGTGTGGTGTGGCGCAGAGTGCAATACAGTGGAGTAGACTGCAGTGGCAGAGTAGGTTGTTTTAGAGTAGACTGAGGGGGCGTAGAGTACAGTGGTATAGAGTACAGCGCCGGAGAGTGCAGTGTTGCAAATTAGATTAGAGTGGCTTAGAGTGGATTGGCGTAGAGTGCAGAAGTATAGGACAGTGGCGTACAGTTGAGCTGTGCGGAGTAGAGTAGCATAGAGAGCAGTGGTGCAGAGTGGAGTGCAGTGGTGCAGAGTAGAATAGAATAGAGTGGTGTGTAGTGACGCTGAGTAGAATGGAGTGGCAGAGAGTGCAGTGGTGTAGAGTATATTGGTTTACTGATTTGCTGCAGAGCAGATTGGTGTAGAGTGCATTAGTATAAAGCACAGTGGCATAGAGTACAGTGTTGCAGAGTAGGGTGGCACAGAGTGGACTGGTACAGAGTAGTGTAGAGTGCAGTGGCGAAGAGGGCAGTAGTACATAGAGTAGTGTTGGGTAGAGTGCATTGGCATAGATTAGAGTGGTGCTGTGTAGGAGTGGTGTGGTGCAGGAAAGAATGCATTGACAGTGTGGAGTGGTGGAGTGTAGTGTGGAGTAGTGCAGAGTTGAGTGCAGTGGCGTGGTGTAGAGTGCAGTAGGGTAATGTGGAGTACGCATGGTATGTTAGTTTACTGCCATTACAGACAACACTTCAATTGAAATGAACATTACATTTGCACTCACATAGTTTTACTGAAACAAATATACAGCACACAAACGATAATGTGTAGAAATGTCACCACCAAATGGATTGATTTCATTTACATTTTATTGTATGCTATAAAAAAATAACATCTGTACAGCCTTTCTAAAACAGACCCCGCTGGCAGCATAATTGTCACATAAATCCTCTCACTTTGATGTTAGAGAACAAACAAACACCAAGCTCCCTGGAGGATACATCCTGGCATTTGACCTCTGTCTTTGAATGCACAGCAAATGAGTCAAGACAAAACCAAGATTTAAAGGCCTGTTTACAGAAAGTGAGTTTGTGGAAGAATACAGTAAACAAGGTTTGGGCAACAGTAGGAACAAACTCGAGCTGGACAGCATAAAGCAAATAAATCCAACAAATAGAAAGCAAGAAAATTTGAGTTACAAACCAGAAAAGCCAAATGGTAAGTAATGGGCGGAATGCAGTTCTAGGTTAACTTTCTTACGGTCCCCAAGATGACTTAAGAAAACCAGACAGCGCAGCTGTCTGATAGGCTTCGTCCTACAAAACGCCATGTACTGAGAAACAATGGCCTATGTGATCCACAGAAATCCTTGTGATTGTAAGCTGGTGTACTCTGGGGCCAGTTTTGTTTTAGGAGGCAATGACAAGGTTAAATTAAAACTTTTCTCTTCCCCTCTGCTTAGCCTTCTATCGCCTTGTTGTATGTTTTGGTGCCTACCTGTTTGGTTCCGTGCCCCTTGGTTATTTCTGCCGCTGGCAGCGCTGGGACGCCTCTTTGCTGAGGCAGCTGTGCGCTACATAAACTCAGATAACATAACATAACAAATATCTTATTTGTCAGCACTGCCCTTACAGGTAGAAAGAACATGCGTGATTCGACTCAAAAGGAGGCCATAATGATTCATTTTTCATCCTTTAATTTCCACATCTACCTCTATTGCTATACATTGCAGGTAATAATGGGCCACAAGCAACTGTCACCCCTGTTTCAATGAGCTCCACACTCACCAATCCACATTTCAAAATGAAGACTACCTGTTCTGTTTGGAATATTGCCCTGGGCAAACACCCTAGCTGACTGCATGTTAGGGCTCACCTGACCTGCTACTAGGAAGGAAAAAGAAGAGGCGCAGGAGAGAGGAACCTATTGGGAGGGTTGCAAGTGCCACCCTGCCCCAATGTACCAGTTTCTAGGAAGTCATTGATTAGACCTTCCAGGATTTGGTCCTTAAGCTGGCAATACAGGTATACCCAGACAGCTCCAGAAAAGCCCTTTTATGGTGTATCGATTTGGTATTTCCAAAGCATCTTGAGGCTGTTATCTGTGAGGAGAGCACCAAGTGGCTTCTGTGGATGATGAAGATAGCAGGTGACAGTATGGAATGCTTAGGGACTCCACAGGTGACGGGGAGTTTATGGGACCTAGAGGTGCCCATGTGAACAAACTGGTGTCAGTTGAAAAGGTACGAGGCGAAGCAATGAAGGACACAGTCAATGAATCCTACTTGAAACTCCTGGGTGCTTATGAGGGTGGGGTGATCAACAGTGTCAAAGACAACTGAGATGTACAACAATATTCTGAGGCAGGGGTCATCTTCACCTGTGGTCAGGGGGGCATGCTCTACAATGTGCAAGGTAGCAGCCTCCGTGCCTCAGCATGATCTAATACCACTCTAGTAGATGGTTATTATTAATGTGATCTTGGATTTCAATATAGACTGCTTTTTCAAAGATCTTGCTGATGAATGGAGGGTGAATAATAGGTCGGTAGTTAGCATGGTCATCAGGGTCTTCAGTGTTTCTGGCAAGATGCCTTGAGTGAGGGAGGCACAGACTACTGGGAGTGGGGAACAAGAGTATTCCCAGAGAGGTTTGATGAAGGAGAAAAGTAAGAATCTGCACAAGTGATGGAGGGAGCGAAGTAGGTCTGCAAGCGACAGCGCTTTGAAGGATGACCTTTGTGGGTTTCTACTGGAAGTTGTGGGCTTAAGAGATGAAGCAGTTCTAGTGTTACTGGTGTGGTGTTAGAGGTTCAGTACATTTGCAACAAAGAAGAATTTGAATTTGATGGCATTGGGCATTTCCATAAAGTGAGGAATAGGCAGTCCGGAAGGGGGTTAGGCAATTTTCAATTATCTTATTGGTTGAAACGTTAGTTTAAAAAGTGTATGCCAGCCCTAAATTAAGCACTGGTTAACTTTTTGAATGTCTGATAACGGATATCTTCATCACCCAACATCTTGATCTTGAGCGGGTGCGGCTTTGTCCTACCTGCAAACCCTACAACAAGGGCTGTCCAGTTCCTACACAGTGGCATAAAAGTGTAGTGAAACAAGGAAAGACTAAGGCAAATAGTGTGCTTCAAAGTAACGGATCAAATGGATGTAGATCACGTGCCAGGCCACTGCCTCACTCCTGGGCACAATTCACCACTGAACCCACAAATAAGCTACCATATGAACCACATCAGTGCAACCTTCTGCTTCTCCTCAGATTGAGGGTCATGTATGAAAACTCCCGCTGCCCAAAAATCTAGTTACTGGCCACCATGCAGGCAGAGGTGGTCATGTCCAAAATAGACAAAATCCTGGCTTCACTTGACCCACCCTCTGAAGTAGACAAACAGGCCACCTCTCTAAGCGCACAATGTTACTAGATCAATACCCAGTTGCTCCAAACCAATGTAGAAGCGGAATGTTTCATGCATGCCTTCAAGACAGTGCAACGCAGAACCCTAAAGCCACACCAGAATGTTGATTTTGCAGCCTACCAATTGTGAAGGAAAATTGAAATACCCTAACACCACAACCCAAGTGGCTGCAGCCCAGGGAGGAATATTGTGGGAGTCATCCTAACAGCTCCACCCTGGGTCCACATCTACATCAATCCTGATTCACAAACAGTGGAACAGCAGGAGTAAAAGGCAAATAACTGGATGACCACCAAAAAGAGCAACCCCATAACAATTTTACAGGTGGGTATCTGCGTGTTAGCAAAAGTCTACATCCAGGATAGGAAATTTTAGAAGCCATTTGAGACCAATCCATTGACAGTGACAGTAGTCAAGGGAACCCAGATTACAGCCACAAAGGCTATTCAAATTAATTGCAATTTGCCATATGTCTCTTCCCTGAGAATGACTAGCTATCATTGAGGCCACCAAATCAAGGGACCAGTTTGTTGTACTTCATCACCAACCATACAAAGGTATGAGTGAATATTCCAGCCAGGCCCAGAATTAGTCAGGTCTTCTGAGGATTCCACCAGCCATTATGTCTTGCACGGACATAAGGCACATGGTCAAGACTGATTTGCATACGGCTGGGTCCAAACTGGGGTGGCATGGTGAGCAAAAGAACAATGGATTTAACCCAGATCTATTGACTAGGGGTGAATGTTTGATTTAATCTACATTCCGTCCATCATCTGTGTGTCTTTTGTAGACCACTGTGCCAGGAGCAAGCAAGATGAGAACTGTAAAGCGGAAATGGGAGCCATGACACTCTGGGCACAACAGAAAGAGGTTGCGGAGCACGGATGGACATCCGATGGCTATAATTTGAGTGACTGCATAGGACCCAGACAGGGGAGGCACTCCTCTGCACTGGGAGTGCTGGTGAGGTTTCTTAAGAATAAGGGTAGGAGATAGAGCCTGTCAGGATTCACCCGTTCTCCCTTCCGCACAGGCAGGAGCGATGGATTGGATTTATATACGTCTCTCACTGACTATACTGAAACCTGACAGTGTAAATATAGGGATATGTTCACACCATGCACCTTCAAAGACGGCTTGTCTGCTGGTGCAGCACACGTGCATGCACTCACTGTCATGAAGGCTTTGCAACTGGGAGACTGTCAGTTTGCAAGCTGCAATAAACCAATTATTAAACTGCTCACCTAGCAAGTGTCTCACACGCTGTGCAATGGCCTCTCCTAGGCCAAGATAGAGGCAGAGCTATACATCCTGTGCTGTTGCACCCAATCTAGAACAATCAGGAGCAGCAGCATGGGGCACTGTCTCTGTACCCTGTTCTCCTTTCGTAATGTCCGTAATAGTTTTTGTTGGGATTGGAATAAATGTGATGATGTATGAGTGAGTAGTGTGCTTGTTGGTTGGTGTGTGAGAGACAGGGCCTTATTGTTTTGTATTGTGAAAATAATTGGGTTTCTTTTAATGTATTGTAAAGATCATGGTATTTCTCATTGTATTTTAAAATGATTGAATTATAATCAATGAACTTGATGTACACGGAAGAAATGTTCTAAAAAAAAAAAAAAAGAAATATTTTTGATATATCACAGAAAAAGAAAAAATAAATGAAATATATAAAATGAAAGTACTCAATTTGTTGTACCTGTGTCACTAAGAAGGTTAACTGATTAATTTGATGAGCCTTGCCATATAAGATAATACGATTTGACCACGGTGGAACTCTAGTATGTTTATCTTGCATTTGCCACATGATACATTACCTACACCAAGGCTAAATGATAAAACATTGCACACTTCATTGTACCTATTTAGTGGGTGCTCCAGATTAGCCACAGTCCAGTGATACCTACTCCATGAAGCATCACTTTACATAAATCCACTAATCATACACGGTTCTACATCCCACCCTGTTTAGTTTTCTTTTTTAAATATATCTTTATTGGCATTTTGTAATCATACATTTCACTCAAGTATGAACAAAGTTTCTTACACTTTTCCTCAGGACACAAAAAATGCAACATATGGCAACAATATTAATCAGGAATACAATTTGTAAGTGTCTGCCATTACATGAACACAAGGGCCCAACTCAGCGGCCAAAAATTCCCGCCCACTTAACTCAGTGGGTCATTAGGTTGTGTCAGCTTGTGTGTCCTACATGCAAAAACAACAGTTGATGGACAGAATGCAGAACAATGTCATACATTCACCCCAGTACAGAGTTCTAGGTCTAAATCCATCGTTTTTTTGCTCACTATGCCATTCCAGTTTGAACCTAGCCATATGCAAATCAGTCTGGACCCTGTGCCCCACGGAACCAGTCCTTTTTATAATACAAGGGGGACCCAACGGATAGCTAAGTACCATGGGTATAACTGAGTTATCAAGAACAGCGGTCCTTAGCTTATTTACGAATCAACATAATACAGTATAGGAACACAATGGAAAACTATACGAATTAAGATTTCCAAACCCAGCCGGGAAAGGAGTTTATTTTCTGGAGACAATGTCCAATCTTACAATATACACAAAATAGTTTGACACAAGCCTGTGCCGTACATAAAAAGGAAAAGAAGAATAGAGTTAGGGTGAAAGGGGTGTCTTTCAGGCAAAGGAAGAGAGCTAAGACAGGGTACTGTAAGCAGATCAAAAATTAATAACAGTATCGCCTGGAGTGAAGTATACACAATCACATTTACCAATATTATTAGTGTAACCACACTTATTAGTGTCGACGTTTCGATCCCTAAAGCTCAACTAGATAAGTGGGATCATCATCAGGACTTTTTGATAAAACATGCCTGAATGAAAAAGCCTATTTAGGAGAAAAAGAAGAAAACAGATTTTTTCAACGACTTAAGAGAATTTTGCACATATATACCGACTTTGTAACGATTTGTCAGTGCGTGACCAAGTGCATAGTGTTTGTGCCCTAATGGAGAACATAATAACAACAGTATTGACACAATTCTCGGAATCGCGGTGCCATGCGTGAGAGATTACGTCAAGGAACTGTGTCGTGAGGGTGCTTAGTCTACCAGAGAAGGGATTTCCATTGTGAGTGATGGTGCCAGGCTTAGTGACTACGGGTGGTGTAACTAACGGGTTCCCTAAGGGTTTCTACATAAGGAATGGTTTACTCATACCTCAGTATATCGAGGTGGAAGACCTCAAAAAGAGGAGGGGGGGATGGTCCTTCTCTTCAGGTTGCAGCGTAGGTACTACAAGGGGATCAGAATATATTCAAATTTAGGTTTGTAAATCTGAAGGGACACAAAGGCGGTGGACATAGGATGAAAGTAAACCTACCACGTAGATTTTACGTCAAGGAGGTCTTTACGGGGGTCCAGAAGAGAAATGCTTAATTTAATGAATGAGTTT
Source organism: Lissotriton vulgaris (assembly GCF_964263255.1). Lineage (NCBI taxonomy): Eukaryota > Metazoa > Chordata > Amphibia > Caudata > Salamandridae > Lissotriton > Lissotriton vulgaris. The sequence goes on from NC_141694.1 coordinate 1,476,381,598, forward strand.
CAGGGTCCGTTTGAAACTGCATAGAATGGCAGCTCTGGAAACAAAAAGTGAAAATAAAATAATGAGCTCAGTGGGGTGGCGAAAGCAGGGAACCCAACTACGGTGGTAAGAAAATGAAGGACCTACCTTACTCCGCTGTTAATGGGATCGGGGAGTAGCTTGGACAATGCAGGCATCAGTGGCCATGCATGAGGTTTACCAACAATGTGGCGTTACAGACGCTAAAACGACAAGGGGATCAACTGTCAGCGCATGGCTTAGTAACGTGCCATGGGACGAGCTGGGAAAATTATCAAGGATACAAACTTACCGGGTCTCGGTGGAGACGCGTCTCACCGGGGGCTGCTCAGACAATGCCGGATGCAGTACAGCGGCTACGGAGCGCGAGCGGACTGAATGCAATCTCGCCGGTCACGTGCCTGCTAATGCGAGCGTCATAGTTGATTGTAAAGGCGGGGGCCATTTTAGAGTGGATATTGGTAGGCGCTAACGCTATCAATGTGAGGGGGTGCACGCAATTAAGAACAATAGTGATAATAATGTGATAATAATAATAATAATGTGAATGCCACATTATTATCACTATTGTTCTTAATTGCGTGCACCCCCTCACATTGATAGCGTTAGCGCCTACCAATATCCACTCTAAAATGGCCCCCGCCTTTACAATCAACTATGACGCTCGCATTAGCAGGCACGTGACCGGCGAGATTGCATTCAGTCCGCTCGCGCTCCGTAGCCGCTGTACTGCATCCGGCATTGTCTGAGCAGCCCCCGGTGAGACGCGTCTCCACCGAGACCCGGTAAGTTTGTATCCTTGATAATTTTCCCAGCTCGTCCCATGGCACGTTACTAAGCCATGCGCTGACAGTTGATCCCCTTGTCGTTTTAGCGTCTGTAACGCCACATTGTTGGTAAACCTCATGCATGGCCACTGATGCCTGCATTGTCCAAGCTACTCCCCGATCCCATTAACAGCGGAGTAAGGTAGGTCCTTCATTTTCTTACCACCGTAGTTGGGTTCCCTGCTTTCGCCACCCCACTGAGCTCATTATTTTATTTTCACTTTTTGTTTCCAGAGCTGCCATTCTATGCAGTTTCAAACGGACCCTGAAACTCATTCATTAAATTAAGCATTTCTCTTCTGGACCCCCGTAAAGACCTCCTTGACGTAAAATCTACGTGGTAGGTTTACTTTCATCCTATGTCCACCGCCTTTGTGTCCCTTCAGATTTACAAACCTAAATCTGAATATATTCTGATCCCCTTGTAGTACCTACGCTGCAACCTGAAGAGAAGGACCATCCCCCCCTCCTCTTTTTGAGGTCTTCCACCTCGATATACTGAGGTATGAGTAAACCATTCCTTATGTAGAAACCCTTAGGGAACCCGTTAGTTACACCACCCGTAGTCACTAAGCCTGGCACCATCACTCACAATGGAAATCCCTTCTCCGGTAGACTAAGCACCCTCACGACACAGTTCCTTGACGTAATCTCTCACGCATGGCACCGCGATTCCGAGAATTGTGTCAATACTGTTGTTATTATGTTCTCCATTAGGGCACAAACACTATGCACTTGGTCACGCACTGACAAATCGTTACAAAGTCGGTATATATGTGCAAAATTCTCTTAAGTCGTTGAAAAAATCTGTTTTCTTCTTTTTCTCCTAAACAGGCTTTTTCATTCAGGCATGTTTTATCAAAAAGTCCTGATGATGATCCCACTTATCTAGTTGAGCTTTAGGGATCGAAACGTCGACACTAATAAGTGTGGTTACACTAATAATATTGGTAAATGTGATTGTGTATACTTCACTCCAGGCGATACTGTTATTAATTTTTGATCTGCTTACAGTACCCTGTCTTAGCTCTCTTCCTTTGCCTGAAAGACACCCCTTTCACCCTAACTCTATTCTTCTTTTCCTTTTTATGTACGGCACAGGCTTGTGTCAAACTATTTTGTGTATATTGTAAGATTGGACATTGTCTCCAGAAAATAAACTCCTTTCCCGGCTGGGTTTGGAAATCTTAATTCGTATAGTTTTCCATTGTGTTCCTATACTGTATTATGTTGATTCGTAAATAAGCTAAGGACCGCTGTTCTTGATAAACCACGGAACCAGTCCAGCCCGAACTGCCAAGCCAGGTCCTCCCTGGACTGGCTGATGAGGGTTATGAACCTGAAACCGGTCCCAGGATGCTTGTTTCCGGTCCAGGGAAGACATGGCTTGGAAGTTCGGGCTGGACTGTTCCCATGAGGCACAGTGTCAGACTGATTTGCATATGGCCATGTCTGAACTGGGGTGGTCAAGTGAGCTAAAGAATGATGATGGATTAAACAGAGATCAGTTGACTGGGGGTGGGTGTTTGATTTGCTCAAAAGCTCAGTCCATCATCCCCTTTGGTATTGCCTTTGGTATCGCGGGTGTGTGTCCCACATGGCCGGTGCCCTCAGTAAGTGGCATGCCCCCTTCGGTCTGGGGTTGTTGCGATCCGATAGGATATAATGTATTGCCATCATATGGTCCAGTTTGCAACAGCATAACAGGTTCACAACTACATAAACGGAAAAAAAACTCAACTAGTGCAGGCTAGGGGGACCTCAGTGCCTATGTGAGTGGCAATTCAAGAGCGGTGAGGACCATGGAGTATTTGCAGGTCGGGACGAACCCGAACCTCAGTCGTGGCAGATGTAGTTGTGTATTTCGGAGGGTGAAGGGGGGTTGACTGGGGAAATGTGTAATGTAGCGCTCTAGTGTATGCAAGTCGCGTGGTGACGCGACGTGCCGGCCGCCATTTTGACAGCTGTGCGCGCATCCTGAGTCAGAGGCGCAAATGTCGGAAAGCGGAGCACATCGGCTCTGCGCTCTCTAAGATAATTACGAGATTAAATCAGCGTACCTCCCCATACCTGTGTCCTGTCTTTATTGGGTTCACCTGCACCTTCACATTGGCGACGAGAGCGGGATCATGAACAAAGGAACACCAATAGAAAAAGAAGCACAAAAGAGAGAGACAATCAGGACAGAGGAGGCAGGTTAGCTGAACCAGGCACCTGAGACGACCAGCTAAGTGTCAACCTGCAAGTAAGCAACCACACGCTGACAAGCTATCATTAGAGAGCGCGGCAGAGCCCATAGCCCCACTGGCACCAAACGAGCACTGGGGGGAGAAAAAAAAAAGTGCAAGCTGAAGACAAGGGCACCCAAGATAACCTACGACCCCACAACCAAGGGCATCAGCGCTGGCTACCTCAGGAAAGAGCGAAGGGGCAGACACAGAGAGCCCCCCATCTACAAACCATGAAACAGGAGGGAAACAGTGCGCCAGGCAGTCCCAGAAGCCTCAGCGGAACGCCACCCACAGAAAGGCGCGAAAAGATGTGCGCACAAGCGGCGTATGCAACAGCCCCAGTGCAATTCTTACCTAAACCAGGGGAACCTCTCATGAAGTGGGAAGATTGGAGAGACTATATTGACAACTTCATAGAAGTGCTCGAAGACGAAAATGATGAAAAGTTCACCAGCAAGAGGAAGAAGCGGATTGTGTTACATAATCTAGGCCCGGAGGGGCTCAGAATCTACAAGAATCTAGTACCCAAACAACGAGGGAGCAGAGATGACGACGTGTATGCCCATGCCATAGATGACTTAAATGAACACTATAAGCCGGCAGTCTGTGTATCGATAGACAGATTCAACTTCCTGCAAAGGAAGCAACGACCAGGGGAATCAGTGGAAGAGTACATGGCGGCACTAAGAAAACTGGCGGCCACGTGCAAATAGGACACATTCCAAGATGAATTCATCAAGGATCAAATTGTGATGCACACCACGAGCACAGCCGTACAGGACAAGCTGTGGGCCAGCGGCGACGCCACGCTGAAAGAGATGATGGCGATAGTCAAGAGGGCATAATTGGCACGCAGGTGCGTGGAGGCGGCGAAGAGAGAGACGGGGTCAAGTCCCATGGTGAACAGGGTAGAAGACGAGGAGCCCCGCAAGGACTATAGAAATAAAGGATCCTCATCGAAGGGACCTAACAAGTGGCAAGGCAACCCAGGTCCTCCAGGGAAACAGACAGGGAACAATAAGAAGGCCTGTTAGAGATGCGGAAGCTGGGTCCACGAAGCACATGACAGGAAGTGTCCAGCATTTCGCGCCAAATGTATGTACTGTGGAATCGTAGGCCACTATGAGAAAGTGTGCCGCAGGAAATCCTCCAGGAGCATGGTGAAGTACATCGACCAAGAACGAGAGGACCGGGAAGAAGAAGACGTGGAGGAGTACGATGACACCGTACTCTGCATCTACGACCAAGTGTTGAGCGTAGACAACAAAAGATTGACAAAGCCGGTACTGGACATGACGATCGGAGGAGTGCCGATAAGTATAGTGGCAGATACTGGCTCGCCCTACACCATAGTCCAGAGAGCGGTGTGGAACGAAAGATTCAAGCCACACTTGGGCCCGGACCTGGAGAAATTGGACATCCGACCAGTCACGTATAATGGAGATCGCATACCCATGGTCGGATTCAGGCCTTTAAGGTTTGAGTTCAGAGGATGCACTGCCAACTGCAAACTGTATATATCGGAAAGAGGACCATCTGTGCTGGGATGGCTAGACCAGGGCGACCTGGGCATCAAACTGGATCCAGGAGGGAAAGAGCAGATACTGCTCACAGAACCTGAAGTTTGGCCAGACCTGGACAAGTGGAAGAGAGAGTACCCCAAAGTATTCGGAGGCACGGTGGGAAAGCTAGAAAAATTCTCACACAAAATAGTTCTTAAAGGAAGAAGCCATAACGGTGTCTCATAAGGTGAGAAATGTACCCCTGGCAGTGAGAGAGGCGGTGCAAGATGAACTGCAAGAATTGGAAAGAAAGGGGGATCATCGAACCGATCAGGTGCGCTGAGTGGCTGGTGCCATTGGTGGTGGTCCTGAAACCCAGCGGGAAGGTCAGGCTATGCGTAGACCTGCGCGAATTGAATAAAAACATTGTGGTGGAGAAGTTCCCCTTGCCAAGGATCGAAGAGATGTTGGCCAAGACGAGAGGAGTCAAGTGGTACTCTACCATAGATTTGACCTCAGCATATCACCAAATTGCATTGCACCCAGAGAGCAAGAAGTTAACATCATTCATTACCCCCTTCGGGTGCTACCAGTTTATCGCATGCCGTTTGGACGTGCATCTGCGGCAGCTGTGTTTTAGAAACGTATGCATCAACTATTTAAAAAAATGGATGGCATCCAGTACTTCCAGGACGACATCCTGGTGATGGGGCGAGACAAGCTAGACCACGATGCAAAACTAAACAAAGTACTGAAGGTCTTGGAAGATAAAGGACTCACGGCGGAGTGGGCAAAGTGCCGTTTGGGCATGGAATCAGTGACCTACCTAGGGCACGAAATCGGAGTGCGAGGAATCACACCTAAAACCGAGAACGTAAGGGCGATTTGTGAAGCACCACCACCCGCTAGCATGGAGGATGTCAGGTCATTCTTAGGAATGGCAGAATACTACAGTAAATTTGTGCAGCATTTCGCAACAGAGACGCATCACATGAGAAAGCTGACAAGAGAGAGTTCGGTGTTTTGCTGGAGGGAGGAAGCTCAAAGAGAATTAGAGGACATCAAGAAAGATTTAGTAGGAGCCATACCCCTGCAAGGATATGACCCCCAGGGTAGGACAGTGCTCACAACAGACGCCAGCGAGAAGGGATTGGGCGCGGTGTTGATGCAGGACCGAGGGCAAGGAGTGATGGAAACCCTCAGTTTTGCGTCCCGCACACTGAGCGACACAGAAAAGAAATACAGTGTCATTGAAAAGGAGATGCTGGCAGTTGTATGGGCAATGACAAGGTTCAGACAATTCCTGTGGGGCACACGGTTCCAGTTAAAGACGGACCACAAACCTCTGGTGAAGGTACTAACGTCCAGCGGACATGCAAGCGCCACTCCCAGGATTTCGAAGATGACACTGAAACTACTGGAATTTAGATACGATGTAGAATACATCCCAGGCAGTCGGAACAGAGTGGCGGACTACTTAAGCAGGGCAGCGGCCATGGAGCCTGGAGAAGGAGATCAGTCAGGTGGAGAAGAAATGGTAGCCCTAATGGAGGACCAGGAAAGAGTTATCAGTAATCAGGAATGGAGAGAAGCCAACAGTGAAGACCAGACCATGCAGGAGGTGAAAACATACATTATAAAGGGCTGGCCAGATAAAAGACAAACCAATGAGAACCTAAAACCGTACTACGTGATCAGGGAAGAGCTGTCAATGGACGATCAAGGAGTGTTTGTTTACAGGGTAGAGAAAGTCATACCCCCAGCAGGCATAATTCAAATGTATTGACAATACTCCACGAGGTCATTTAGGGATAGGGAAGATGAAATTGAGAACCAAGCAAAATTACTGGTGGCCAGGCATGGACCTACGGGCTGAGCGGCACGTCAGGGATTGCTTACAGTGCCAAGGAGCAGACAAGACACTCAAACCCCTACGACCAGCGCTGGGAAAATTCGACCCTCCACAGAATCCGTGGGAGGAACTGTCCATAGACATCTTGGGCCCGATCTTGGATGGACAAGGCATCCAAAAGTATGTGTGCGTCCTCATTGACAGATATTCGAAATGGCCCGAAATGAAGGTGGAGGAGATGATGGACACAGAGACGAACTTAAGGTTTTTGACCGACACGTTTGTGAGGGAAGGCATTCCCAAATCCATCTTGAGTGATAACGGCCCCCAGTGTACCTCAGACAAGTGGATCAGCTTTATGGAAAGAAATGGCATCCTCTCCAAACACACTTCAATCTACCACCCCGCCGGAAATTGACTGGTAGAACGTTTCAACAGAGTAGTGATGGGGTCAGTGCAAGCAGCGATATCAAGCAACAAGGACTGGGAGAAGGAAATATGGCATATGGTGTGGGCGTTTAGAATCCCCCCACAGGAACAGGATATAGCCCCTTTCAAATATTGAGGGGCCGTGACCCTTCACAAAGGACAACAGAGTATGGAAAGAGAAAACCATAACGAGTAAATGGTCCCCTGCAGTGGTCCAAGCCAACTTGGAAAAAACACAGGCACTATATGCCAAATACTACAACAACCGCAGGAACGTTAAGGATACTGGGTTAGAAGAAGGCGAGTGGGTGCGAGTCAAGTTAGCAACGCTGCAAAGGAAGGCGGACAGCAAGTACAGCAAACCACTGCAGGTCAAGGAGGTGTATGACAGAGTGGCCTTGTTGAGCGACGGAAATGTATGGTCTCAGGACCGCATGGCGAGATGCAACAAGGTACTACGGTGGATCGGATCTAGAAGGCGTGGAGGAACCCAACGCAGAGCAGGAACAAGTTGATGAGGAATCGGACGTGAGGAGAAGAGAACGTGGCGAGGAGCAAGGTGACCATAGCAGCCAGGGAATGGTGAAGGAAATGAACATAAGGAGATCAGGGGAAAGCGCGGCCGCGCTGAGCAATGAAGGGGGCGGTGCAGAGACTCACGAGAGGGAGACCGCACCTACCCCGGTAAGACTGACCCGGAGGGGAAGAACTGCGGTGAGACCAGCCAGGTTTCAAGACTTTGACATGACTGTAAGTTAAAAGTTTCATTGTTTGGAAAAAATGCAGATATGTAATGTAGCGCTCTAGTGTATGCACGTCGCGTGGTGACGCGGCGTGCCGGCGGCCATTTTGACGGCTGCGCGCGGATCCCGAGTCAGAGGCGCGAATGACGGAGAGCGGAGCACATCGGCTCGGCGCTCTCTAAGATAATTACCAGATTAAATCAGCGTACCTCCCCATACCTGTGTCCTGTCTTTATTGGGTACACCTGCACCTTCACAAAATGGAGAGGGCAATAAGGTACTCAATTTTGACTCATACGTCTCCTCGGCCTTCTCTGGCAGAGTCCAATCTGTTTATAGTAGGATAATTCCTGCCCCTGGCTACACACAACTGTTTGTTTACACCAACGTACAACAACGAGAGAGAAAAATATAGCGGCGGGCTGCTTACAGCACCCCGTTCTCATTTGTTTGTATTTGCCTAAACGATGTATTTTTAATGCAGGCCATCTGAATCACCAATCAAGGTGAAGTAGTGTGGCTCACTGGTTAGAGGCGGCAGACCCGAGAGCAGAGGACGGCCCGGGACCAGGGTTCGATTCCCGGCGCGGCAGGTTTCTGGACCAGGGTCAGCGGACTCGATAATTCTCTCGCCTCGGTGCCCACTCTGATCAGCGATCACACTCGGCAACTCTGGGCATTAGCTTGCCTCATCTTCCCGAACGGCCCCACCAGACCGCCGGGGATGCCTGGTCTCACCCTGGAGATACCCATTAAGGGACCATCTCTCAGGGAAGCCAGGAAGGGTTTCGCAGCTGTCGAAGCGCCTTGGGACCCTACGGGTAAGTAGTGCGCTATATAAATGCCTATACATACATACATACAAATCTATCTGTGTGGATTCTTTACATCATTCAGTACCCTTGATTCACAAGAACACCGCGTCTCCCCGATTTAAAACACGCATTAGGAGTATTTCCGATAGTGATTTAGAAACCCTCTGACTGGTAGTTTCCGGTACTGCGGTCTTTTACAGCAGGGTCATTTCTAGTGAGGTCCAAGGTTATTGCTATCTTTCAAGGGGAGGCGTCACGCAGGACGGGGCGGAATGGCAGGCCCTCCTCCTCGCGGGGAGGAGTTAAGGGAGGGGACACGCAAGGCATTCCCTGTAGCCCTTTGCATGCACTATTTTTAGTCGGTGACATTCAGAGAGAGATGCAGCCTGCCCCGTCTCCTCATGGCGTGCCGCGAGACGCAGCGCTGCCAGGGGGGCTCGGGGCAATAATGGGGGCCAGGAGCCAGCGCCTTGATAACCAGGGAATGCGGCTGCCGGGGACCGCTCATGATAGCTCCAGGATAGCCCTGTGGGCTGCAGCTATTCGGGTGCAATTCTGCAGCGCGAACTGCCTGAGCACAGGGGCTATCGACTCCCTGTATAAGGAACCAGTGAAACGGGGCAGCAGCGCCACCGGACACATAGTTCAAAGCACCGGGTCTTTACAATTAGATATGCATTTGTAATGAATGTAGAAGCAAAGGGTGGAGGCGCTCACCTGGTGCGCCCTCTTCGTGCAACCCACCAACGCACTCCTTGCCGCACTTATGCACGCCAGATGGCACCCTGCCTCCCAGCGAATCTGAGCCCTCCCTGCCCTCACTTACCTTCCTCTTCACCCGCCTAGAACTCATGCAAGGCAGTCAGACACGGCTTCGTTTTTCGGGGGAGGGGGGTGGGGGGGCAGGATACATTTACAGCTGTACAGAACCCCGTGCGTCACGAGCTTTAAATGACATGCTGTGATTTATAAAAGTATTTTTTTCAACGGGTGCAAAGCATTTCAGCAGTCTGTTAAATGCAGGTACACTAGTGTGACCCTTCCAAGTTTGCAGCTTGGCCCACTGGAATTATGCAATTGTGCAGCCGCGGCAATTTTTGATTTTTCGTCTTTCATGACGTCACTTCCTGTTGTGACGTCACCCCCCCCCAATTCTTATTTTAGGACTTGTGCCCTGTACTTGTGGTTATATTTAGGTGTTAAACTGGTACTAATGAGGTGAAACCAATGCTCATCCAGTGTTTCCAGGTTTAAAAATAACGAAATAATTATCTAATACTATTACAAACTGTGGCGCATTATATAGAGTATAATTTGACTTTTCTTGCCGCATAATTAACTCAACCTTGCTACATAATCTGGCCCTCTCCTGCAGCATAATTCCTAGGGCGCCAGGTTGATTACACAAGCCAAGTGCTGCTTATGGATATTGCGGCTCTCTAGTGCGTTGTGCTTTTTGACATGACTATTATACTTTCTACAATGGCGCTGCAGGGGTGCTTTTTGCGTGTAACATATAGATGATTTCCTCCTATCATCTGAATTTACACTTCTTTGAATTAGCCAGTTTCCTTCCTTTTTGGGAATGTCATGCTATAAAACAACTGTAGGTAGTTTATACCTTTAATTACAACTTTTATTGTATTTTGAGAATTAAGGTTCCTGATATATGCTTTACTTTGCTTGTAGACTTTGAGTGTTGGTTTCCTGAGGGGCACTACATCTAGATACTGATCATGAGACGATATGCAGACCGATTTTGTCTAACCGTAGTACGTACTTTTTAAGATAACTGACTAGATTATGCTGTCCAAGGTCAGTATGACTCTTTACATTACAGTGTTAAGTTTGCGTATCCATTACTTCAGGAATGTGGAGTGGAGTGGCTCGGGTTTACAACAGTGGATACACATTTGAAACTCAAGTATTCTTACAGATGGTTTTAGTGTGGCAATGCTTTGGCAAAGTCTACATCACATAAATTGCGTTTCTACTTCCCTGATGGGTGTTTCTCATGTACTTTTCGATACACATAGTAGTTTAACCGTTCTACATGGGTGATACTTGTAGGTTGGTGTACGGACACATCTCGGCGAATACTCACGCCATTACGTATTTATAAGGTTGACGCTTTGGAGACACCTTATTTCTTTTTGGCCAAGACTGGGCTATTTCTCATGACCATTCTTCTTCCTTTCCTTTTCTTTTTTTTATCTTCCTCCTCACTTTTGTTTCTCTTTTTTTCCATTTCCTACTCTGTTTCTGCACTCATTATTCCTCTTATTACTCTCGAAGCCTCTGTACAACGTATCTGACATTCAGCTAAATTTATTTTTGCTATAGGCGGATTATGTGAAACATCAACACCTCGAGCGACGCCTTCTCCACTGCCGAACACCTGTGCTTCCAGGTCCAGACCAGCCCCAACTCCACACTCATCGGCACCTCACCTACAGACCCCCTGCCCAAGCGCCCCCTAGGCCTCCACCATCACCGACCTAATCGCACCCCACACCATTGTCTCCATGGACTGCATACTCGGAGACCTGAACTTCCACTTTGACAACCCTAGCGACCACAACTCCCCCATCCTCCTTAACAACCTCGCCAACATTGGACTGAAACAACTCGTCACCACGCCCACCCACAAGGCAGGACACCCCCTCGACCCCATCTTCGCAAGGAGAAACGGAACCCACCTCAGCCACACCACGCAACCCCCATGGACTGACCAGCACTGCGTACGCCTCATCGTCAACAAACCCACGAGGCCCAATCCTGCTCCGCGCCCTGTGCGAAGTAACTGGAGCAGAGTCACTGAGGAGCAGCTCAACTCCACCCTCAACCACAACCTCCCCCACCCCACCCCCCAACCAACGCCGACCTCGCAGCCAGGGGACTTCACACTTGGATCTCCAGCTGCGCAGACAAGCTCACCCCGCTACGCAACTCCAACAGACAGCGCCACAGGAAAGACACCTGGTTCACCACCGACCTCCAAGAAGCCAGAAGCACCTGCAGACTCCGAGAAGAACTGGCGAAACAACAAAACGCCCAAAAACCACACCACCTACAAAGAAGCCATGACAGAATACCACCATCACATCAGAACCACCTAAAGAACCTTTATCCACAACAAAGAGCTGATGAAAGCTTCTGTTCCATGGTCCATGACAAAAGCTTCTGTTCCATGAGCAAGAGACCGCGTTCCAACTGACCGAAGATGCTCTGTCAAGCAACACCACACTCTGGTACTTTGATCCATGGCAGCTCACAAAAGTTGTGGTTGGTGCTGGACCCAAAGCTGTTCTTTTCCAAAGGTCCACGGATGAAGATGAGTGGGCCCCGGTGGCATTTGAGAGTAGATCCCTGACAGAGACTGAGCCAAGGTACTCCCAAATAGAAAAAGAAGCAATAGCGGTACATTGGGGGTGCCAGCATTTCCTTTTGTACGTCTACGGAAAACCGTTCCTGATCACCACCGACCATAAGCCTTTAGTTCATCGGTGTACTGGCACAGCATCCAAACCACCTCCTCGCATCAAGAAATGGATGCTACAGCTTCAGCAGTATAATCGCAAAATTGAGTATTACCCTGGAACTAACAATCCAGCAGATTACTTATCTCGTCATCCCAGATAAGCTACCCATCAGGAAAAAGCAGAAGCACAATAGACCGAATAGTACGTTCAATATGTCGTGGACCGCTCACGTCCATTGCCCATCTCCTGAGCTGAGTTGTGCCAAGCGACTAGACAGGATGAATGTCTGCAACAGGCACTAGAAGCGGTGCAAACCAACAGATGGCATTCCTTACGGAGCCAAGGCTCAATTCTCACCTCAGTGGCCAAGAAAATAATCAAGAGACTCTACTAAATGAGGAATGAGCTAAGTACTGACCGCAATGGGTGTTTGCTCCGAGGCCACCTGCTGGTGATCCCCGTCGAACTTGGTAGATCGAGTGATCACTCTAGCTCACGCCGGACACCAATGAATGGTGAAGACAAAAGGGCAGCTCAGAACAAAAGTCTGGTTATCTCTGATGGATGAGGAGGTGGAGGAGGTGGTAAGGTCATGTCCATGGTGCCAAGCGACAGGAGATACGAAACCAGATGACAGAAAAACGTCCGGAAGGTCTGTGGCAGAGTGCGAGTATGGATTTCGGGAGTCTACTGGACGGAAGACATTCCATGGTGGTGATAGACGACTGCTCAAAGTACCCAGAGGGCGAGGTCCTGTCTTCCCTGAACGCTGGAGAGAGGATTCCGAAACTGGAAAAGGTAATTGCCTGAAGCTCAACTTGGAGAAGACAGAAGTCCTCGTACTCGGAACCACCCCACCAGCATGGACGACACCTGGCGGCCCACCGCACTCGGCAGTCCTCTGACACCCATGGACCACGCCATCATACTCGACTCCTCCCTATTTATGAACAAGCAGGTCAACGCAGTCGCATCCAGCTGCTTCAACACACTCCGCATCCTCCAAAAGTCCTTCAAATGGATCCCCTCCCCCCCCCCTCAAGTCAAGGAAGACAGTCACCCACTCACTCACTCACTCACTCCCTCCCTCATAACCAGCAGATTGGACTACGAAAACGCCCTCTACGCCGGCATCAACAAGTCCACTCCACAAGCTCCAGATGATACAGAACACTGCAGCCAGACTCGTCCTCTGCATCCCCGATATTAGCACATCAGTCAACACCTACGGAACCTCCACTGGCTCCCCGTTGAGAAGAGAGTCACTTTCAAGATACTCACCCACGTCTACAAATGCCTCCACAACACAGGACCCAATACCTCAACAAGAGAATCATCTTCCACGTACCCAAAAGAAACCTCCGCTTAACAAAAAGCATCCTTGCTGAAGCCCCACGCTTCCGCAGAGCAAGACCAGGGGGAAGAGCCTTCTTCTACATCGCAGCCAAAACCTGGAACGAGCTCCCCCATCGACATCAGACGTGCCCCCTCCCTGAACACCTTCAGGAAGTCTCTCAAGATATGGCTCTTCGACTGAACGGGACTGCTGTCCCCCCACACCCAGCGCCTCGAGACCCTCACGGGTGAGTAGTGCGCTTAAAATTCCCTGATTGATTGAACAACATGTATGTAAGATTGACGAAACACGTGTTGGCTGAGTTCTTTCTGGAGGGTGTGTATTTTTCCATTGATCCAACTTCAAATGCAAAGAGGACTGTGTTCTTTGTGGAAACTGATTCATATCTGGATTTATCCATGTCATTTGGGTGAAAGAGCAAAAATTGGTTTTTAGCAACTGAATTGGATGATTTGGGACTTTGGAATATATTGACGCATGAATAATTAAAACTTACAAGAATGATATAATGTATTTTGCCTTGTGAACCATTATCCTCTACTGTGTTGGTTGTTGTGACTCTCTTGGAGGGTGCTGATTTAGTTCCTTTACGTTTTATGTTGGACACATTAACTTTGTTAATGTGTAGGTGCAACCTTAGGTAGTAGGGTGCCGGAACTGTAGTAGCACCTCTGTTTTCTTGTTCACAATGGGCATATTTGTGTTATGAGTTCCACGTTTAAGAACATCTCCAGTTACTGAATTTTTAAGAGGTGCGATAAATTCCCCCTTTTGGGCCACTGCTACCCCGTTCTTTTATGTACATAATTTCAGTGGCGCTGCCCTTCTTATGTGCGACATACAAGCTACATACTTTGAGTGATTGTATTGCGAGTTAAGCAATTGGGTACATCTTTAATGTGGTTCATCTTAGAGTCTATTCCCCTCTTGCAACGCAATGGTCCAAAAAGGAACACAATCCATTTGTAAATCCAATGCTTCTCTGATGCCTGCAAACAGAGTGAACTCTAGAGGTTGCAATTGCCATCTCTGGTATCTGGAAACACTGCCTTATCAATGCCTAGGAGTTCAGCCATATGTTAATCCTAGGAGCACCGACATCTTTCTAGAGCCAGAATTAGTGACAGTGATTCTTAGGAAGCCGTGCTGGAATCAGAAACAATTTACCACGAAACCCATAATTGGGGTTACGGTGTGGCAAAGGGAATGGAATCACAAGCGGCAGAAATTGAAAAACAGAGCCAGACCGTCACCTTCATATATTTAAAGAAAATGAAGAAAAAAATCAGCTGCAGAGAAATGGGCAAGAAGGGCAAATGTCACATTGACTCCGTTCCAGCTCACTTAAATAGTCACAAAGAGACTACATTTTAAGACACCTGCTGCAGATCCCGGTGCGCCCAGCTATTTTGAGGGGATTATAATAACAGCAGTAAGATATTTCTGGAGGTTAATGTAGTCCTGTGTTTTGTCCACTCGCAGTTTTGAATCCTAAAGTATCAGAGGGTTAATGTGCCTGCTGCAAACCACATTGTGTAAAAAACAGGTTACAAACTTGTATTACATGTATCTAGGCAAGTGTGCTACTGATTTTGACACAGAGGTTGTTTAATTACTTCAGTTTATAAATTGCAATCCTTCTAATATAGCACAGAGATCTATTTAACGGCATCAAGGGGTTGTATGCAAACTCTAAGTCATGGGTTTAATCTCTCTCTCTCTCAATCTCTCTCCCAATCTCTCACATACAGCACAAACATTTTTATGTTGAGTTGAAAGTTTAAAAAGGGGGTGACCCCCATTAAGGTCTATGGAGACATTTGTTTTGTTAGGAGGGCAAAAAAAACAGTAAAAAGACGGGACCACCCACCAAATATGGTGACTTCGCATATATGCTATGCTCAAAGCCACTGGAAATATGCAATTGTGCGGTCAGTGTTTTTCAGATAATTATGGATTTGCCACATTTGCCAGATAATCCATAGTCTGCTGTATAATCTGCACATTTTAACCAAAACAAATGTTTCTACCTCAAATGGTTCAAAAGTTAATAAAAATGCAGCGACACGTGTTGCAGCAGACTGGAAGGTAAATGTTGACTGGTCACCGTTCTGTTGCTTATTGCTACATTGTGAATCTTTCAACCGGTACTAATGAGGTGCAAGCAATGTCCGAACAGTGTTAAGTGGAAATATGAGAAAGTAATGAATTAATACAATCACAAAATGTGCAGCGTTGCACCGCATGGAGAACAACAACGACCGCAACACCAGCACCCTGCTCGACAACCTCGCCAACCTTGGACTCAAGCAACTGGTGTCCACCCCCACCCACCTCGCCGGACACACACTCGACGCAGTCTTCTCTTCCTGCACAGACATCGACTTCAGCCACGCCACAGAGCTTCAATGGACGGACCACAGCTGCGTCCACTTCACCTTCAAGAAAACGACGACCCACCAACACCAGCATCAGACCGCCCGCAGAAGCTGGAACAAGATCACAGCAGACCAGCTCGCCACCTCCCTGAGCCAGCACCCTCCTGCCAGCTCAGCGAACCCCAGCCAGGCCGCCAACAACCTCACGAAGTGGATTAGCAACTGCGCGGACGAACTCGCCCCACTGAGGACCCCGCCTAGCAGACCCGGCAGCAAGAAGGCCCCATTGTTGACCGACGAACTCAAGAGCTCCAAGAAGAACTGCCGAGCCCTCGAGAAAGTCTGGAGAAGGGAACCTACACCGGACAACAGGACCTCCTTCAAACTTGCCACCCGGAAACACCACCAGCTGATCCGCGCCGCCAAGAAAACAGCATTCAAGGACCGGTTGGACAACAACGCACACAACTGCAAGGAACTCTTCAACATCGTGAAGGAGCTTTCCAACCCCAGCGCAGGAAACAACGACATCACCCCATCGCAAGACCTCTGCAACTCCCTCGCTTCTTACTTCCACAACAAGATCACGGACATACACAACAGCTTCAACAACCAACCAACGCACACCATGGCCGAACAACCACCCCCCACCACCACCCTCCACGCCTGGACCCCGATCAGCACCGAAGACACCATCCGCACGATGAACTCCATCCACTCCGGATCTCCGACCGACCCCTGCCCTCACCACGTCTTCAACAAGGCCGACGCTGTCATCGCACCCCACCTGCGAGACATCATCAACACATCCTTCGACACCGCCACCTTCCCTGAGAGCTGGAAGCACGCGGAACTCAGCGCTCTACTCAAGAAACCAACAGCGGACCCCACCGACCTCAAGAACTACCGCCCCATCTCGCTCCTCCCGTTTCCAGCCAAAGTCATCGAGAAGACCGTCAACAAGCAGATGGCCGCCTTCCTCGAGACGAACGGATCCCTCGACCCCTCACAGTCCGGCTTCCGAGCCAATCACAGCACCGAGACCGCCCTCATCGCCGCCACCGATGACATCCGAGCCCTGATGGACAAGGGAGAAACAGCGGCCCTCATCCTCCTAGACCTCTCCGCGGCATTCGACACGGTCTGCCACCGCACCCTAGTACGGCGCCTCAGCAACATCGGAATCCAGGACAAGACGCTGGAATGGATCGTCTCCTTCCTCGACGGAAGAACACAGAGAGTCCGCCTACTACCGTACAAGTCAGAGGCCTCCGAAGTCATCTGCGGCGTCCCTCAAGGATCATCTCTGAGCCCCACCCTCTTCAACGTCTACATGAGCCCCCTCGCGGCCATCGTACGCAAACACAACCTCAGCATAATCTCCTACGCCGACGACACCCAGCTGATCCGCTCCCTGACCAACGACCCCGCCGCCGCCAGAGCCAACCTTCACGAAGGGATGAAAGAGGTAGCCGAATGGATGACGACCAGCCGCCTGAAACTGAACTCGGACAAGACGGAGGTCCTCATCCTGGGCTCCTCACCCTCCGCCTGGGACGACTCCTGGTGGCCTCCCGCCCTGGGCACCGCACCCAAACCGACAGACCATGCACGCAACCTGGGCTTCATCCTGGACTCCTCCCTCTCCATGACGAGGCAAGTCAACAACGTCTCCTCGGCGTGCTTCAACATCCTACGCATGCTACGGAAGATCTTCTGGTGGATCCCCACCGAGACCAGGAAGACCGTCACCCAGGCCCTCGTCACCAGCCGACTGGACTACGGCAACGCCTTCTACGCCGGTACCACCGCCAAGCTCTAGAAGAGACTCCAGCGGATCCAGAACGCCTCAGCCAGACTCATCCTCGACATCCCTCGAACCAGCCACATCTCCGGACATCTGAGAGACCTTCACTGGCTCCCCGTCAACAAAAGAATCACCTTCCGCCTCCTCACCCACGCACACAAAGCCCTACACGACCAAGGACCGAGCTACCTCAACAGCCGAGTCAACTTCTACGCTCCCAAACGACACCTCCGATCAGCCAACCACACCCTCGCCGCCGTCCCCCGCATCCGTAGAGCGACTACTGGAGGAAGGTCCTTCTCCTACCTGGCCGCCAAGACCTGGAACTCCCTCCCTCCCGACCTGCGCCTGACCCAGGACCACCTCTCCTTCAGGAAGAAGCTGAAGGCCTGGATGTTCGAGCAGTTATCAAAATGACTAGTGATAGAAAATTGGCCACAGGTGTAGCATGTTGAATTACTTCGAGTTCATGTACTTCTAGGATGCTGTCAAAATGATTGGATGGTGTCAGTGATGTCATCAATTACTTGGAATCAAATCATATCAAAAGCTTTATTTTGGTTACAAAAGTAACCAATAAAGCACAATTAAAAATGATTGCAAATATTGACACATCAGTACATGCTTAAACAATATATAACAAGAATAAATAAAAACATCTGAAGCTTTAAAAGGTAATGCTTTAGGGGTAAGGGGGTGATGGTGCACGGTGGACAATGGCACGGGACATGGGGAGGGTGGGGGGGGGGGGACGGGCCGGGGATGGGCAGGGCCAAGACCAAAGGGAGTGGGGGGAGGATATGGGGGAGGTTAAAAAAGAAAATAATAATCACATATTGCTCCTTCCTCGGTCTGTGAAGACCCAGGGCTAGACTTAGTCGAACTAATCATAGCAGCAGAGTAAGGCATATTAATGGGAGGGGTGGGGGGGGCGGGGGGAGGACCCAGATCGCAGTACATCAGAAGGAGATAGCCTGAACAAATGGCTGAAAATCAGACACTACGGGTAGCCTCATGTAACAAAAACAAGGCTAATAATTAAACCAAGCTGAAAGCCACACTTCAGTGGCTAATGGCAAGCCAGCCGCAAGTTATTCTGAGACAGGAGACCCATCTTAAAAACATTCGCCTCCACCCAAATTGCCCAATTTCATATCAAAGGCCATTCTGGCCTCGGCTGATGCAGCCGTTAGGGGAGTAACAATTTGACTTACCTGCTACTATCAGGGGAAAGTTCTCCAGACTATGAGCGACCCACTAGCTAGATGGCTCAAGATCAGGGAGCATGTGTTCCATCTAGTCGGCTATTATGGCCCTATAAAGGACAAAATGTCAGCAATGGAAAAAGTGGGCAATATATTAATTCCGTTGCATGGGCTTGTAATTGTAGGAGGAGCTTGCAACTTTTTTCAGAACCTAGGACTAGACTCCTCTCGCAGAAATAAGGCACAAAATAAACCACAAACTTGTAGACAATTGGGGAAAATGATTAGAGATTTTGCACTAGTCGACCCCTGGAGAGTCCAGCATTAAGCACATTCATTTGCTTCTTGAAAAGACATAATACAGCGTCTAGAATCGATTTTTTTTAGTTTCCCATCAATGTGAAAAGGGAAAGTGCTGGATTATTCCCAACCCTTTTTTTGGACCATTCGGTCCTGGTGACAGACCAAATTAAAGGCTAGTCTAAGAGAGCAACCGAGGTGGATGCTGGATTAAACCCTGTTGACCGAAGAGGGCTGGGTCACAAAAATGCAAATACTGCTTGCGGATTTTGCCAAGAGGAATGCGGGATTAGCCCCACCCTTTCTGGTTTGGGATTCCTGTGAGGCCTTCATTAGAGGGGATTCAGAAAAGGGGGTGGTGATGAACAGAGTGTCTGAATTAAGCAGACCACTCTTACCCAGTCCGAAGATCAGGGCTTGATCCATCACCGTTATTTATCTCACTGCATCATCCCAGCTCAGAACCTGGCTATATGCAAATCAGTCTGTCCCTGGCCCAGTACATCATGGGAACAGGGCAGACTAAACTACCAAGCCAATTCTTCACCAGAAAGGAGACAAGCTACCGGGGACCGGTTTCTGGCATTTCAGCCGTCTTCGGCCCGGCTTGCTTGAATCCTGATGATGCAGTGAGAAAGGGACTCATGTCTGAGTATACCCTGCCACACCTATAGTGGCCAAAAACGATTCAGAAAAGGGGGTGGTGATGAACAGAGTGTCTGAATTAAGCAGACCACTCTTACCCAGTCCGAAGATCAGGGCTTGATCCATCACCGTTATTTATCTCACTGCATCATCCCAGCTCAGAACCTGGCTATATGCAAATCAGTCTGTCCCTGGCCCAGTGCATCATGGGAACAGGGCAGACTAAACTACCAAGCCAATTCTTCACCAGAAAGGAGACAAGCTACCGGGGACCGGTTTCTGGCATTTCAGCCGTCTTCGGCCCGGCTTGCTTGAATCCTGATGATGCAGTGAGAAAGGGACTCATGTCTGAGTATACCCTGCCACACCTATAGTGGCCAAAAACGATTCAGAAAAGGGGGTGGTGATGAACAGAGTGTCTGAATTAAGCAGACCACTCTTACCCAGTCCGAAGATCAGGGCTTGATCCATCACCGTTATTTATCTCACTGCATCATCCCAGCTCAGAACCTGGCTATATGCAAATCAGTCTGTCCCTGGCCCAGTGCATCATGGGAACAGGGCAGACTAAACTACCAAGCCAATTCTTCACCAGAAAGGAGACAAGCTACCGGGGACCGGTTTCTGGCATTTCAGCCGTCTTCGGCCCGGCTTGCTTGAATCCTGATGATGCAGTGAGAAAGGGACTCATGTCTGAGTATACCCTGCCACACCTATAGTGGCCAAAAACGATTCAGAAAAGGGGGTGGTGATGAACAGAGTGTCTGAATTAAGCAGACCACTCTTACCCAGTCCGAAGATCAGGGCTTGATCCATCACCGTTATTTATCTCACTGCATCATCCCAGCTCAGAACCTGGCTATATGCAAATCAGTCTGTCCCTGGCCCAGTGCATCATGGGAACAGGGCAGACTAAACTACCAAGCCAATTCTTCACCAGAAAGGAGACAAGCTACCGGGGACCGGTTTCTGGCATTTCAGCCGTCTTCGGCCCGGCTTGCTTGAATCCTGATGATGCAGTGAGAAAGGGACTCATGTCTGAGTATACCCTGCCACACCTATAGTGGCCAAAAACGATTCAGAAAAGGGGGTGGTGATGAACAGAGTGTCTGAATTAAGCAGACCACTCTTACCCAGTCCGAAGATCAGGGCTTGATCCATCACCGTTATTTATCTCACTGCATCATCCCAGCTCAGAACCTGGCTATATGCAAATCAGTCTGTCCCTGGCCCAGTGCATCATGGGAACAGGGCAGACTAAACTACCAAGCCAATTCTTCACCAGAAAGGAGACAAGCTACCGGGGACCGGTTTCTGGCATTTCAGCCGTCTTCGGCCCGGCTTGCTTGAATCCTGATGATGCAGTGAGAAAGGGACTCATGTCTGAGTATACCCTGCCACACCTATAGTGGCCAAAAACGATTCAGAAAAGGGGGTGGTGATGAACAGAGTGTCTGAATTAAGCAGACCACTCTTACCCAGTCCGAAGATCAGGGCTTGATCCATCACCGTTATTTATCTCACTGCATCATCCCAGCTCAGAACCTGGCTATATGCAAATCAGTCTGTCCCTGGCCCAGTGCATCATGGGAACAGGGCAGACTAAACTACCAAGCCAATTCTTCACCAGAAAGGAGACAAGCTACCGGGGACCGGTTTCTGGCATTTCAGCCGTCTTCGGCCCGGCTTGCTTGAATCCTGATGATGCAGTGAGAAAGGGACTCATGTCTGAGTATACCCTGCCACACCTATAGTGGCCAAAAACGATTCAGAAAAGGGGGTGGTGATGAACAGAGTGTCTGAATTAAGCAGACCACTCTTACCCAGTCCGAAGATCAGGGCTTGATCCATCACCGTTATTTATCTCACTGCATCATCCCAGCTCAGAACCTGGCTATATGCAAATCAGTCTGTCCCTGGCCCAGTGCATCATGGGAACAGGGCAGACTAAACTACCAAGCCAATTCTTCACCAGAAAGGAGACAAGCTACCGGGGACCGGTTTCTGGCATTTCAGCCGTCTTCGGCCCGGCTTGCTTGAATCCTGATGATGCAGTGAGAAAGGGACTCATGTCTGAGTATACCCTGCCACACCTATAGTGGCCAAAAACGATTCAGAAAAGGGGGTGGTGATGAACAGAGTGTCTGAATTAAGCAGACCACTCTTACCCAGTCCGAAGATCAGGGCTTGATCCATCACCGTTATTTATCTCACTGCATCATCCCAGCTCAGAACCTGGCTATATGCAAATCAGTCTGTCCCTGGCCCAGTGCATCATGGGAACAGGGCAGACTAAACTACCAAGCCAATTCTTCACCAGAAAGGAGACAAGCTACCGGGGACCGGTTTCTGGCATTTCAGCCGTCTTCGGCCCGGCTTGCTTGAATCCTGATGATGCAGTGAGAAAGGGACTCATGTCTGAGTATACCCTGCCACACCTATAGTGGCCAAAAACGATTCAGAAAAGGGGGTGGTGATGAACAGAGTGTCTGAATTAAGCAGACCACTCTTACCCAGTCCGAAGATCAGGGCTTGATCCATCACCGTTATTTATCTCACTGCATCATCCCAGCTCAGAACCTGGCTATATGCAAATCAGTCTGTCCCTGGCCCAGTGCATCATGGGAACAGGGCAGACTAAACTACCAAGCCAATTCTTCACCAGAAAGGAGACAAGCTACCGGGGACCGGTTTCTGGCATTTCAGCCGTCTTCGGCCCGGCTTGCTTGAATCCTGATGATGCAGTGAGAAAGGGACTCATGTCTGAGTATACCCTGCCACACCTATAGTGGCCAAAAACGATTCAGAAAAGGGGGTGGTGATGAACAGAGTGTCTGAATTAAGCAGACCACTCTTACCCAGTCCGAAGATCAGGGCTTGATCCATCACCGTTATTTATCTCACTGCATCATCCCAGCTCAGAACCTGGCTATATGCAAATCAGTCTGTCCCTGGCCCAGTGCATCATGGGAACAGGGCAGACTAAACTACCAAGCCAATTCTTCACCAGAAAGGAGACAAGCTACCGGGGACCGGTTTCTGGCATTTCAGCCGTCTTCGGCCCGGCTTGCTTGAATCCTGATGATGCAGTGAGAAAGGGACTCATGTCTGAGTATACCCTGCCACACCTATAGTGGCCAAAAACGATTCAGAAAAGGGGGTGGTGATGAACAGAGTGTAATCATGCACTGGGACAGGAACAGACTAATTTGCATACAGCCAGGTTCTGAAACTGGGATGGTGCAGTGAGCTAAAAAACGGTGTTGGATCTAGCCCTGATCTCTTGACTGGGTGAGAGTATTCTGTTTAATTCAGAGACTCTGTCCCTCACCACCCCTTGTTGTAAATATTTTTGTCCACCCTAAGCGTGGAAGGGTATACTCAGATGTGAGTCCCTTGCTCATTGCACCATCAGGATTCAAGCAAGCCGGGCCGAAGAGGCTGAAATGCCAGAAACCGGTCCCCGGTAGCTTGTTTCCTTCCCAGTGTAAGAATTGGCTTTTGTAGTTTGGTTTGCCCTGTTCCCATCATGCACTGGGACAGGAACAGACTAATTTGCATACAGCCAGGTTCTGAAACTGGGATGGTGCAGTGAGCTAAAAAACGGTGTTGGATCTAGCCCTGATCTCTTGACTGGGTGAGAGTATTCTGTTTAATTCAGAGACTCTGTCCCTCACCACCCCTTGTTGTAAATATTTTTGTCCACCCTAAGCGTGGAAGGGTATACTCAGATGTGAGTCCCTTGCTCATTGCACCATCAGGATTCAAGCAAGCCGGGCCGAAGAGGCTGAAATGCCAGAAACCGGTCCCCGGTAGCTTGTTTCCTTCCCAGTGTAAGAATTGGCTTTTGTAGTTTGGTTTGCCCTGTTCCCATCATGCACTGGGACAGGAACAGACTAATTTGCATACAGCCAGGTTCTGAAACTGGGATGGTGCAGTGAGCTAAAAAACGGTGTTGGATCTAGCCCTGATCTCTTGACTGGGTGAGATTATTCTGTTTAATTCAGAGACTCTGTCCCTCACCACCCCTTGTTGTAAATATTTTTGTCCACCCTAAGCGTGGAAGGGTATACTCAGATGTGAGTCCCTTGCTCATTGCACCATCAGGATTCAAGCAAGCCGGGCCGAAGAGGCTGAAATGCCAGAAACCGGTCCCCGGTAGCTTGTTTCCTTCCCAGTGTAAGAATTGGCTTTTGTAGTTTGGTTTGCCCTGTTCCCATCATGCACTGGGACAGGAACAGACTAATTTGCATACAGCCAGGTTCTGAAACTGGGATGGTGCAGTGAGCTAAAAAACGGTGTTGGATCTAGCCCTGATCTCTTGACTGGGTGAGAGTATTCTGTTTAATTCAGAGACTCTGTCCCTCACCACCCCTTGTTGTAAATATTTTTGTCCACCCTAAGCGTGGAAGGGTATACTCAGATGTGAGTCCCTTGCTCATTGCACCATCAGGATTCAAGCAAGCCGGGCCGAAGAGGCTGAAATGCCAGAAACCGGTCCCCGGTAGCTTGTTTCCTTCCCAGTGTAAGAATTGGCTTTTGTAGTTTGGTTTGCCCTGTTCCCATCATGCACTGGGACAGGAACAGACTAATTTGCATACAGCCAGGTTCTGAAACTGGGATGGTGCAGTGAGCTAAAAAACGGTGTTGGATCTAGCCCTGATCTCTTGACTGGGTGAGAGTATTCTGTTTAATTCAGAGACTCTGTCCCTCACCACCCCTTGTTGTAAATATTTTTGTCCACCCTAAGCGTGGAAGGGTATACTCAGATGTGAGTCCCTTGCTCATTGCACCATCAGGATTCAAGCAAGCCGGGCCGAAGAGGCTGAAATGCCAGAAACCGGTCCCCGGTAGCTTGTTTCCTTCCCAGTGTAAGAATTGGCTTTTGTAGTTTGGTTTGCCCTGTTCCCATCATGCACTGGGACAGGAACAGACTAATTTGCATACAGCCAGGTTCTGAAACTGGGATGGTGCAGTGAGCTAAAAAACGGTGTTGGATCTAGCCCTGATCTCTTGACTGGGTGAGAGTATTCTGTTTAATTCAGAGACTCTGTCCCTCACCACCCCTTGTTGTAAATATTTTTGTCCACCCTAAGCGTGGAAGGGTATACTCAGATGTGAGTCCCTTGCTCATTGCACCATCAGGATTCAAGCAAGCCGGGCCGAAGAGGCTGAAATGCCAGAAACCGGTCCCCGGTAGCTTGTTTCCTTCCCAGTGTAAGAATTGGCTTTTGTAGTTTGGTTTGCCCTGTTCCCATCATGCACTGGGACAGGAACAGACTAATTTGCATACAGCCAGGTTCTGAAACTGGGATGGTGCAGTGAGCTAAAAAACGGTGTTGGATCTAGCCCTGATCTCTTGACTGGGTGAGAGTATTCTGTTTAATTCAGAGACTCTGTCCCTCACCACCCCTTGTTGTAAATATTTTTGTCCACCCTAAGCGTGGAAGGGTATACTCAGATGTGAGTCCCTTGCTCATTGCACCATCAGGATTCAAGCAAGCCGGGCCGAAGAGGCTGAAATGCCAGAAACCGGTCCCCGGTAGCTTGTTTCCTTCCCAGTGTAAGAATTGGCTTTTGTAGTTTGGTTTGCCCTGTTCCCATCATGCACTGGGACAGGAACAGACTAATTTGCATACAGCCAGGTTCTGAAACTGGGATGGTGCAGTGAGCTAAAAAACGGTGTTGGATCTAGCCCTGATCTCTTGACTGGGTGAGAGTATTCTGTTTAATTCAGAGACTCTGTCCCTCACCACCCCTTGTTGTAAATATTCATTAGAGGGGAGGCAATATCTTTTAAAGCAAGCATCATCAAAAATAAAAAGTAAACTTCCAGACAACGACAACAAGAACTAGAACAGGCAAGCCAACTCCATTCAAGAGTCTACATGCAAACAACGGAATTTAGATTTAAAAAAGCCAGACAGAGCAATAGAGCTTTTTAGCAGCGGCAGGCTATAGTGAACAAGAATAAGTGTCTACAAAAGTGGTATGAGGAAAGCAAACACACGGGTACATTTTTGGTGTGGCCCGGAAAAAATAATGCCGCCATCTTATCTATTTTTGACAAGGATAAAAGTTAAGTAGTACAGCAAATGGCAGAAATCGATAAGGTCTTTCCTGTCGCATTATAATGGGCAGTGCTCTGCTCCAGCATCTATTTCTCTCGACAGGGTCAATAAATACCTTAATACAATGGAGCTGCCCGTGCTAACCTGTACCTAAAAAGCCTAGATTTTGGAGCCAAGTTCTGAAACTGAGGTCCGGAGGCTTTCAAAATCATGCCCAGCTGCAAAGCGTGCAGGAACGGTGGATTACCCATCGAAATTTAGAAAAGAATTATGCTACAGATAAAAAATCTATTGGTATCATTATTCAATGCGATTTTGGAAGGGTGCCAGATTCCTAAAACCTTTTCTGAATCAGTTATAGTTAGCTTCCTAAATATGGGCAAGCCATCCGACAATCCTTGGTCATATGCCCAATTAGTTTATGCAATAACTATTATAAATTATTTACTAAAATAATGGTGGCTAGAATAACTACCAGCGCAAAAGATGTAGAACGAAGATCAATGTGGTTGTTTGCCAGGGAGGCTCTTTGCCAATAACACATTTTTTAGTCCAGGCAATTGATTACGATTCAAACAACGATACGAAAGTGCAATCATGATCGATGCAGAAAAAGCTTTTGATTTGGTTAATTGGGATATTTTGTTTGCTATTTTAATGAAATTTAAGTTTCACCCTTGCCTGCTTTTATGTTACAGAAATTATATGACAGAGCCGAGGCAAAAGTTATAATTAATGCGCATATCGTGGGTTCAGTCAAGATTCAAAGAGGCACTCGCCAAGGATGCCCGATGTCCCTGGTTTTATTCGCTTTATTTTTTTAAACACAATCTTCACGGATATGCCAGAATCCCTTAAAGCACCCGTAGTTGGGGCACCAAAACACAAGTTGTTTCTCGGATTACCTAACTCTCTGTCAGCAGATCCTTTAAGCATCAAAAGAACCTTCAACACAATCAGAACCTTCTCTGATCTGGGGGAGTACAAGATCAACAATAAAAAGTCAGAATTGTTAGTATTCAATTGCCCTGATCAGTTTTACCCAGCGATCTCCGGACCCTGGTTTCCAAGGCTAATCCAATTCCCTATCTGGGCATCCGGGTTTCAAACAACTTTTTACAGCTCTTCACTTAATTATGTTTCAACCCTAAACAAAGTTAAGAAAATGTTAAGTAATTGACAAACTCTGCCACTTTTGTCATAAAAAAAAGCAAAATCCATCAAAGATGCCATAGTCTCCACTAGACCAATACCAATCCATAAAAAAGAGAACACGGTCTTAAATGCATGGGGTCTTCCGAAGGTCGTGGGCCATTTTGCATGTGGCAACTGCAGCGTATGCCACCTTATGAGCACTACCAAGACACTTGACCTGGAGCCAGGAAAAACATGGGAATTGCGTGACCACACCAACTGCAACACGGCACACGTGATATACCGTATTGTATGATCCTGTAATCTCACCTACATCGGGATGACCAACAGAAAGATCAAAACACGCATATGGGAACACCGCAGCACCATTCGGTGCAAAAAGAACACGACCAAGATGACTAACCATTTCCTAGGAGGACACACAACCAACGACATGAGATGGATGATCATTGAAGCCATGGACCCCAACATGCCGAATATCCAGCAACAGCTTCTGCACAAGGAACAGAGATGGATTTACCGCCTTTCCAGTCACAAAACTGGTCTAAATGACAATATTCCGTGGAACAGCCTTAGCAAACGCTAAAATCCTAAACACCTTCTCTGCACCTCCTAGTGCCTACCTTTGCACTAGCACTAGCGCCTCTGAACTATGCCACCAATCAGTCCACGTGTGCTGTGACCAGCTCAACACATCTGCTGTGCTACTGCACCTAGGACTTACATAACTCACCAGACACCTGAGCATATTGCTGCTATACCCGCGGGACCCTTGCGGGATACATCAGCATCCGCATAGGCTCTGTACCGCAACACAACCCTATTGCCCTACAACCACCCCCCCCTTAAGTGGTCCCTCCATTCTCTCATAGCAATACTTGTCTCATACCACTGCCACTCCAGGCCACACCCACCAGTGACATCGCAGGGGGTCACATACACCTCTTTTTCATGTGACTCTTATGGAATATGCTAATTACCAGTATGCATCTGTTCTTGGCATGTAGGGCTGCTGACATTCATATCTGTGCATAGATCGCCGCCTAGTGTTGGGTCCGGATGATTGCACATTGTTGTCCTGGAAGAGTCTTCGAAGTATCACGAGATAGGTGGCTCCTCCCCCGGACTACAGTGCGCATGGGCATCCTCTCCATCCTCAGATTGTTTTTCGCCATTGTGGCAGGGATAGAGTATGATACAGTAAGTGATGTCCATGCTAGAGATTAATTCTGAGTGCTACAGCTGCGACAGGCACCGGGGAGGAGGGAGGGCGATATGAATGTCAGCAGCCCTACATACCAAGAACAGATGCATACTGGTAAGTAGCATATTCAGTTCGAGGCATGTGGGCTGCTGAATTCATATCTGTGCATAGAATGTATAGCAGTCTCCCCCTTAGCGGTGGTTGCCCGTGTCAGCTGCAGCAGTCTGAAAAAGAGTCTTGAGTACAGCTTGTCCTACAGCTGCTTGGAGTGTACATCTACACAGTAGTGTTTGGTAAACGTATGTATGGTAGTCCATGTGGCTGCTCTACATATGTCTTCTAGAGGAATGTTTCCCAGGAAAGCCATGGATGCCCCTAACTTGCGTGTTGAATGTGCTCTTGGGGGGAACTGTTAATGTGCGTTTAGCTTTTTGATAACAAATTTGTATGCACTTAACAATCCATCTGGCTATACCGGATTTGGAAATGGGGTTGCCTTTGTGCTGTGGTGAAAAGGCAACAAACAGTTGCTTAGTTTTCCTGAAAAGTTTTGTCCTGTCTATATAGTACAGGAGAGCCCTTTTAACGTCTAGGGTGTGTAGAGCTCTTTCTGCCACTGAATCTGGATTTTGGAAGAACCCTGGCAGTTCTATAGTTTGATTGATGTGAAACTGGGATACCACCGTTGGCATAAATTTTGGGTTTGTACATAGCACTACCCTATTTGCGTGCATTTGTTTGAATTGCTCCTGAATAGTAAGGGCTTGCAGCTCACTAACTATTCTAAGTGAAGTAATTACCACTAAGAAAGCCCCTTTCCACGTTAGGAATTGTATCTGACACGAGTGTAGAGGTTCAAAAGGTGGTCCCATCAGTCTGGTTAGAACCACGTTCAGGTTCCAGACAGGTGCAGGTGGGTGTCTTGGAGGAATCACTCTTGAGTCCCTCCATGAAAGCTTTAATAGCAGGTACTCTGAAGAGTGAAAGGTGCTGCCTGTTCTGAAGATAAGCTGCCACCGCAGCTAAATGTGTACGTATGTAACTGTAGGCTAGTTTGCATCTGTGTAAATGTACCAGGTAACATATGATGTTTTGAGTCGATGCATCTAGCGGATTATTGCATCTGTGTAAATGTAACATATGATGTTTTGAGTCGATGCATCTAGCGGATTTATGTCATTATTGTTACAATAGATGACAAATCGTTTCCACTTCGCCGCATAGCATGCTCTTGTTGTAGGTCTTCTTGCCTCTTTGATAATATTCATACAGTCAGGAGGCAAGTTCAGGTAACCAAACTCTATGACTTCAGGAGCCAGATCGCAAGGTTCAACTGTTGCGGATCTGGGTGCTGAATGTCTCCATGGCTCTGCGTTAAAAGACTGGGTGTTAATCGCAGCCTTTGATGAGGCACCACGGAAAGTTCTAGGAACGTGGTGTACCATGGTTACCTCGGCCACGTTGGAGCAACTATGATGAGTGTCATGGAGTGTTGTCGCAGTTTGCGTGCCACTAGTGGTATGAGCGGGGCTGGGGGAAAAGCGTACGCAAACCTGCCTGACCAGTACATCCATATCGCATTGCCCTGAGACTGCGGATGTGGAAACCTGGCGGCAAAGCTTTGGCAGTTTGTGTTTTCCCTTGTGGCGAACAGGTCTATCTCTTGGTGACCCCACTGCTGGAAGTACGGTTGTAGCACTGAGGGATGTATCTCCCACTCCTGCATCTGGTGGCTGCGTCTGCTGAGCAGATCCGCCATCTGGTTGTTCCTGCCTGGGAGGTGTTCCGCCATGAGGAATATGTTCCTCTGAATGGCTCACTTCCACATGCTTTGCGCTAGATGTGACAACTATGGAGAGTGTGTCCCTCCCTGCTTCTCTATGTAGTACATGGCAGTCATGTTGTCCGTCCGGATCAACAAGACTTTGTTGCACATATGTACCTTGAATGCCTTCATCGCCATAAAGATTGCCATCAGTTCCAGCAGGTTGATGTGCATCCTCTTTTGCTGTGTCTTCCATAGTCCCTGCACTGTGTAATGGAGAACATGCGCTCCCCATCCCAGGAGAGATGCGTCCGTCGTAAGCACTATTTGTGGTACAGTCTCTTGGAACGGTCGTCCCCTGCAAAGGTTTTGTGGGTTCCACCAATGCAGAGAGTTGCATGCACGACCGGTCACCAACACTAGGTCTTTTAATTATCCTCGGGCCTGGTTCCACTGCCGTGCTAGGCACTCCTGAAGCGGACGCATGTGTAGTCTCGCGTGAGGGACTATGAAGATGCAGGAGGCCATCATGCCTATCAACTGCATAAACACCAGTGCTGGGAGCGAGTGTTGGGGTCTGAATCTCTAAATCAGCAATTGAATGCTGTTGATTCTTGCTGAGTTTGGCTGTGCCTTTGCTGCCAGAGTGTCTATCGTCGCCCCCAGGTACTGTTGTACGTGGGCGGATCGGAGATGAGACTTCGTGTAGTTTAATGAGAATCCGAGGCTGTGTAGGAGGTGAATAGTGCGGGACATGTGGCTGGCACATTGCTGGGCTGACTTTGCTTGGATAAGACAGTCGTCCAGATAGGGGTAGACGTGAATATGGGTTCTCCGTAGGTGCGCAGCTACTGTCGCTAGGCACTTGGTAAACACCCTGGGGGCTGTTGTCACCCCGAAAGGCAGGACCTTTAACTGGTAGCGCTGATTCTGTATGGTAAACCTGAGATACTTCCTATGTGCTGGATGTATCAGTGGTGGAAATATGCGTCCTTTAGGTCTAGTGTTGCGAGGAAATCTCCCTGACTGAGCAATGGTAGAACCTGCTGTAAAGTGAGCATGTGAAAATGTTTTGACAAGATGTATTGGTTTAGGGGCCTGAGGTCCAGTATTGGCCTGAGAGACCCGTCCTTCTTGGGGATTAAGAAGTACAGAGAGTACACCCCTGTGCCCTGTAGCTGTATAGGGACGAGTTCTATGGCCCCTTTTTGCAGCATGCTGATGACTTCTTGCTGCAATAAGTGTATGTGCTCTCCGGACATAGGACGGTGTCTTGGGGGTATGTTGGGTGGAGTGGAGGTTAGCTCTAGACAATAGCCGTACTGAATAAGTTGTCTCACCCACCTGTTGGTGGTAATGCTCTCCCAGACTGGCAGGAACTGTTGTAATCGTCCCCCGACCGGTGTTACATGGTCCGGGGGCAGTGACAAGGCGTCACTGTTTAGTATTGGCGGAGGATCTGGTGTAATTCCCTAGTCCTCAGCCCTTGCTGCTGTTGCCACGGTATCCACCTTTATTGTTCTTATTATAGTTGAATTGTTGTGACTGCAAGGCACCCATAGACTTGGCTGTCTCTGTGTCTTTTTTAATCTTCTCTAAGATTGTGTCCACATCAGGAACAAATACAAAATCAGGGTTCACAGGCTGATTTAGTAAAGTGGTTTGAATCTCAGGTTTGAACCCAGAGATGCGCAACCAAGCATGTCTCCGGAGCATGACACTTGTATTGATAGCCCTGGCTGCGGTGTCTGCTGCGTCTAGCGCACACTTAATGGATGCGTTGGATATGAGTTTTCCCTCTTGTATCAGTGTTTCTGCTCCCTCCTTGTAGACATCAGGCAAATGTTGTAGCAGTTGCTCTAGTGTGTCATAATGCGCCCTATCATATCTGGCTAATAGGGCCTGTGTATTTGAAATTCTCCAGATATTAGCTGCTTGAGCAGCTACCCTTTTCCCAGAAGCTTCTAATATTTTAGATTCTTTGTCCGGAGGAGGAGCATCACCAGTAGTTTGTGAGTTGGCACGCTTACGAGCATTTGATACCACCAACGAGTCCAATGGCAGCTGTCCCTTAATATATGTAGGGTCCACAGGCACCGGTCTGTATTTCTTTCAATTCTGGGGTTAACAACCCTTGCTCTCGTGGTTTCCTTGAAAATGTCTCCTGCGTGTTTAAGGACACCTTTCAACATCGGCAATGTCTTGACTGATTTCTCTGAAGTGGAGAAAGTGTCAAACAGGAAGTCCTCTTCAATTGGGTCAGCATGCATTTCTACATCATGATTCTGTGCTGCCCTTTCTTTTAATGCGTTAAACGCAGCTCTATCTTCTGTTGGCAAAGTTTTGACAGGATAAGAAGGAGTGTCAGGAATAGTCTGTGACTCCCCCGGGTCAACAGGGTCTGTCCAGGCTTGAGTCTGGTCATCTTGATCCGTGTCCGCACGGTAATTATATTGTTCATCATAGTCATACCCCATATCCTCATTAGTGCGTGTGGGTGAGTATGCAGAAGTGTCCTGGTCATGGTACCTTACAGTCTCAAAAAGGACAGGCGATGTTGGAGAATCCCTTTTCTTTTTGAGTGGAATTTTATATGATTCAAGAGGATTTTCTGACCTGATCTTACTTTGATAAATAGTAAGTCTGCCAGATTCGGAGTCGATATGTAGTTTTGACTGCTCGTTATAGGAGGGATCTTGGTACACAATGTCCTCGTCTATAGGATGACTCCTTTTTCCCAATGACAACTTTTAGGGCGTTTCGACCCCGGTCTTTGGATCGAGCGCCTTAGGGCGTGCTGTCGGGGGCAGTCCGAATTTTATCAGTGGCATAGTGTCTTTAGACAGACTGACCTTTTTCAGGGCCGGCGTCGATATAGGTCCGACCGACTTTGCCTTTTCGCCGATATGTTTTTGGCCCTGCGTCGACTTCAGTGCTTGTAGCGTGGGAGGCGCACTCTTCTGCCTCGATTAGACGTGCTCCTTTGAGGCGCTTTTTGATTTCGGCTCGAGGCCTTTGACGAGCTGTGGCCTGTCGACACGTTGCTTTGGATCGAGAACCTTCCGAGACTCAAGTCCCTTGTTTGTGTCGCTGTCCGTCGACGTTGTCGGTTCGACGTGCTTGACTTTAGTGATGGACTTCAGCGCACCGATCTTCGGTTCAACACCCTTTAGATTCGACCCCGCAGGGTCATCGACACTCTTTTTCTTTGTGGAATCCGATGGGTTCGAACTATTCGATCCGAAGATTGTCTTCAGCAGTTTCGGTTTTGACTCAATGGCTTTCGGTTTCGCTTTAAGTAGTTCGACCGATGGCTCGTTTGATATATTCTTAGCCGGGCCGAGACGCGGGGCTATAGAATGTTCGGCATGATCTTGGCTAAGGCCTTCTGGCGATGCCTCGACCTGAGCCCTTGGAAGTCTTTCAGTGTCTGCTCCGGTCCCCGTACCCACTGTTGGCCAGGTTCATTACTCGAGTCGTCGTTGACGGCTCCGATGGGGGATACGTCGTCCCTTACCTAGACAACGTTTTCATCCTCGACATTCTAGTCTTCGTCTTCATAATAGTTGGAGTCATGCTCCGAACTTGGATCCGACTGCAGTTCTGGATCCTCAGTCTCGACGACCTCATCATCTTCTTCATCGAAGATATTCACCGGGTCGGGCGCTGGCTTCGCCATTGTCTGCCTTGCTGTGCGTCGGAGCCTAAGCGTTTTCTTCGACCCGAATCGAGCACAAGCTAGACAGTTGTCCTCATTGTGCTCCGGTGATAAGCACTTGTTGCACACCGGGTGTACATCGATGTGCGGGTACTTAGAGTTACAAAGGGGGCATCGTTTGAACGGGCTCCGTTCCATCGACGATCAGGCCTCTGGTGTCAAAAAGGCCACGCGGCTCTCTCAATACCAACGACCCCGAAGGCCTTTTGGCCTTTAGAAAGTTTCCGAACTTGAGTAAAGAAAAGTACATCCGAACCCAATGGCGGAAAAAAAACAATCTGAGGATGCCCATGCGCACTGTAGTCCAGGGGAGGAGCCACCTATCTCGTGATACTTCGAAGACTCTTCCAGGACAACAATGTGCAATCATCCGGACCCAACACTAGGCGGCAATCTATGCACAGATATGAATTCAGCAGCCCACATTTTTTTAACATTATATTTTTCCTCCCAATGCAGAGCGAACTATTGTAACCCCTCTGCTCATGTTGCTAGGCTCTCTAAATACACCGTACCATTGCCACTCCTGGCCACACCTACAAGTGGCCATCGCTGGGGGTCACATACACCCCCTTTTCCGTGTGACTCATATTGTAATTTTTTCCTCCCAATGCAGAGTGCACTATTGTAACCCCTCTGGTCCTGTTGCTCGGCTCTCTAAATACATCTAACACTTCTCTAAGATGGCCGCCCTTCTCAACCACAATCCACTGGCCATATGCGCATGTCCGCGCATGCCCCAGTTACCGGGATCCCTGAGTCACCGACACCCGGAAATGGTCCGGCGCCCGTTCCAGATCAGCCAAGCATACTATTTAAACAGCCGTCACCGGCGCACATTTACCAGCCGGGACACCAAGGGACCACATTTAGGTTTGAATGGTAGGACACACAATTACCAAGTAAGACCTCTAGTCATTTCCGACACTGCACTCTTTGTGAACTGATCGTTCCAATACAGCTCACAGCAGCGCTCTTGTTTCATTCATTTCCAGATTGGATATTTACTGTGCCTCCTCGCTGAGCAACGTTTAGTGCCTCAGAAAACCCTGTAGCATTGTAAATATTGGTGCACTTTTCAACTCTTTTTACTATTTTAACATTCTGGTAGCACTAGAATGTACTTCGCAGGACAGAGGTCTTTTCTCAATAGTAATCCGGGACAATCTTTTGGGTTATTTGCATGTCATCAGCAAATCGCACGCAACGCGCCACGGACCGCTGGGTTCTCTCCCCAGCAGCCCCCCAGCACGCTCCAGTGCTACATATCTAAGTGCACTCACAAGCGCACCACAGGCTGTAAACACAGCGGAGCCAACATCAAATAGCTATACTCCTAATGCAGCGCTCCACTGCTCTATTAATATATCGCTGCCACCGGTCTATCACAATTAAGTAAAGGCATGCAACACAGTATCCATGCATGCCGCTCCGCCTGAGCCAGCTTTTAGTCACCTTAATGGCCTGCAAGATAACTATTGCAGGACACCGCCAAATGCTTAAAGATTGCATTTTATGTTGCTAAACAATATATGTTGTGTATTGTCTCGTTCTTCCCTCAGGAATTTTTTGCTACTCAAAAGTGTCCGTGAGTACGCAGACAATTTACTTCTCCTTTTTCTATACCAGACACCTTAGCGAGTGTGTAGGGAAAACACTGTTTTTTTCACGTGGCAATTATCCCTTTTCGCCACTCACTTTCCACTTTTTGGTCTGAAGAAAGCCCCGTTAAACATCCAGAGGGAGCTGAAACATGTAGACCGCCACACATAAGCCAACTCATAGGAAAATTACTCCTTTAGTAGTAGCAATGCACATACTTTTAATCAATACCCTGGGCCGCCAACATTAAAAGAGATAGGTAAGGATCCCCAGAGGAATTTTTACTGTATTTCACTCACATCACACTGTTGCACTAACACCCGCTCCGCTGTAATCAGGCGTCGTAGCACAACCAGGTGGCACTCATCTGCCTGGTTGGGACCCCGAAGATGAAGCATGACACCAACCAGGATGGTGTGTGAGGGGTCTTTTAATAACACCTAATGGGTCCTAAATCCAGGCAACAAAACAGTGACTAAGATAATCACATACACATAGTGGGCCAGTCCACATAGTTTCAACAAACTCTGACACTTTCCATAATCGGAGAACAGGCCTGATAAAAATTATGATACTCCCGCTATTTATTTTCATTTCCTCACATGTTCTCATCAAAGTGCCTCCAAGTTATTTCCTGGAAATAGAACAAATGTTTCACAAAATGTATCTGGACAGGCAAGAAACCACGCACCAAATTAGAAACCTTACTGCTGAGTCCAGAAAAAGGTGGGTTAGGGTTGCCCCATATTAAAAAATACTTTCAGGCTGTTTTTCAGGACTGGTGTGGACGCGTAGCTATGTCACACAACTATTGGTTTAATTATTATTAGAGAATAATAGACAGCTAAAACCCTTTATCAAGATCCCCAGACTACTCCAACACAATGGATACAAGATTCAGCTCACAATCCTAGATAGATTTACTCAAATGAAGAATGAGTTTCAATTCTCTTCAATTTATCCGGATATATAGATACAACACTGAAAGGATCTAGGATTACAGGTATATCTGCAGACTATAAGAAATTGTGAAAGGCTAGAAGTCTACCAAATAAAATATCTTGTGATCGAGGGGAGGCTGAAGACCTAGGAACAAGTCAAAAGGGGCAGGAGAGACATTTTCTTGGCCCCATCATTTTCTTATTTACAGATAGCTAGCCTAGTAAGTAAACTACAACTTCCAGACGGTCTACTCCTTGAGGTAATTAGTCATGAATTATATATAATGGAAATGATGGGGATAGGGAACTGGTATCATATTTTGCAGCAGCAATTCTACGTTCAGATAGTCCCCACCACCCTGCAAAAAGTACAGGAGTCTAAGGGGTGTCGAATAGATACTCTCTCTGGAAAGTCAACAAATAATGGTCCAACAAGGCAATATGTGGGACGAACTTTTAACGCATGGCGTTTTTTTTGTAAATGGCAGTTATATTACACCCCGTACAAACTCCCAAAAATGTTCCCAGCGGTGTCACCACATAGTTTTTTATGCAATTATCCGATAGGGGACTAGACTAATGTCTGTTTTACCTGCACTACGTTGACAGACTACTGGAACAAGATTTTTCAATGGGATAACAGGAAACGTATGAAATAACAAAAAAGAGAATGACGGATTTTCCACCGAATCCTTGTTTCTGAGGAAACTTAAGACCTGGCTCTTTTCCAAGTTCTAGCTCCCACTGAATCGCTCTGGTATCGGCTGTCTGCAGCGCCGGGACACCCCCGTTGGGGGTAGCCGTGCGCTTTATAAGCTACAAAATGATAATAATAATAATAATAATAATAATAATAATAACGTGGAGGGGGTACTCCTGGTCTCCTTGACCCTAATCTATATAAACAAAGGAAGAAGTATCACCATTGGACCTAACAAGGTCCTAATGGAGTGTAGGGAGAGGGAGAATACAAAAGAAAGTTATTCTTTTGTTAGAAGACCCCTCACTCACCAACCTGGTTGGTGACATGCTTCATCATCTGGGTCCCACCCGGACAGCCGAGTGCCATCCGATGATCAGGAGGGGGTTTGAGGGGGAGGGGGTGTGAGGGAGAGGGTGTGTGAGGGGGTGTGAGGGTGAGGGGGTGTGAGGGTGAGGGGGTGTGAGGGTGAGGGGGTGTGAGGGTGAGGGGTTGTGAGGGTGAGGGGTTGTGTGGGGTTGTGGGGGGGTTGTGGGGGTGGGTGAGGGGGAGTGAGAGGAGGGTGAGTGATGGGGAGGGGGGAGTGAGGGGGAGGGGGAGGGAGGGAGGGGGAAGGAGGGGGGTGAGGGCGGAGGAGGGAGGGGGAGGAGGGAGGGGGGGGGAGTGAGTTGGAGGGAGGGGGAGTGAGGGTGAGGAGGGAGGGGGAGGAGGGTGAGGGGGGAGGAGGGTGAGGGGGGAGGAGGGGAGGGGGGGAGGAGTGAGGGGGAGGGGGAGGAGGGAGGGGGAGGGGGAGGAGTGAGGAGTGAGGGGGAGGAGGGAGGGTGAGGGGGAGGAGGGAGGGTGAGGGGGAGGGAGGGTGAGGGGGAGGGGGAGGAGGGGGAGGGGGAGGAGGGGGAGGGGGAGGAGTGAGGGTGAGGGGGGAGGAGTGAGGGTGAGGGGGGAGGGGTGAGGGTGAGGGGGGAGGAGTGAGGGTGAGGGGGAGGGGGAGGAGGGAGGGTGAGGGGAGAGGAGGGAGGGTGAGGGGAGAGGAGGGAGGGTGAGGGGAGAGGAGGGAGGGTGAGGGTGAATGATGGTGTGTGAAGGTGAGGGGTAGTGAGGGGGAGGAGGGAGGGTGAGGGTGAATGATTGTGTGTGAAGGTGAGGGGGAGTGAGGGGGAGGAGGGAGGGTGAGGGTGAATGATTGTGTGTGAAGGTGAGGGGGAGTGAGGGGGAGGAGGGAGGGTGAGGGTGAATGATTGTGTGTGAAGGTGAGGGGGAGTGAGGGGGAGGAGGGAGGGTGAATGATTGTGTGTGAAGGTGAGGGGGAGTGAGGGGGAGGAGGGAGGGTGAGGGTGAATGATTGTGTGTGAAGGTGAGGGGGAGTGAGGGGGAGGAGGGAGGGTGAGGGTGAATGATTGTGTGTGAAGGTGAGGGGGAGTGAGGGGGAGGAGGGAGGGTGAGGGTGAATGATGGTGTGTGAAGGTGA
Source organism: Lissotriton vulgaris (assembly GCF_964263255.1). Taxonomy (NCBI): domain Eukaryota; kingdom Metazoa; phylum Chordata; class Amphibia; order Caudata; family Salamandridae; genus Lissotriton; species Lissotriton vulgaris. The sequence continues at coordinate 1,476,419,810 of NC_141694.1, forward strand.
GGGGGAGTGAGGGGGAGGAGGGAGGGTGAGGGTGAATGATGGTGTGTGAAGGTGAGGCGGAGGAGGGAGGGGGAGGGTGAATGATGGCGTGTGTGAAGGTGAGGAGGAAGGGGGAGGGTGAATGATGGTGTGTGATGGTGAGGGGGAGGGGGAGGGCGACTGAGGGGGAGGGCGACTGAGGGGGAGGGCGACTGAGGGGGAGGGCGACTGAGGGGGAGGGCGACTGAGGGGGAGGGCGACTGAGGGGGAGGGCGACTGAGGGGAAGGGCGACTGAGGGGGAGGGCGACTGAGGGGGAGGGCGACTGAGGGGGAGGGCGACTGAGGGGGAGGGCGACTGAGGGGGAGGGCGACTGAGGGGGGAGGGCGACTGAGGGGAGGGCGACTGGGTGTGAGCGCGACTGGGTGTGAGCGCGACTGGGTGTGAGCGCGACTGGGTGTGAGCGCGACTGGGTGTGAGCGCGACTGGGTGTGAGCGCGACTGGGTGTGAGCGCGACTGGGTGTGAGCGCGACTGGGTGTGAGCGCGACTGGGTGTGAGCGCGACTGGGTGTGAGCGCGACTGGGTGTGAGCGCGACTGGGTGTGAGAGGGTGATTGGGTGTGGGAGGGTGATTGGGTGTGGGAGGGTGATTGGGTGTGGGAGGGTGATTGGGTGTGGGAGGGTGATTGGGTGTGGGAGGGTGATTGGGTGTGGGAGGGTGATTGGGTGTGGGAGGGTGATTGGGTGTGGGGGGTGAGGGTGAGGGGTTGTGAGGGTGTGTGAGGATGAGGGGGTGTGAGGGGTTGTGAGGGTGTGTATGTGAGGGTGTGTAAGGGTGTGGGGGTGTGTGAGGGTGTGGGGGTGTGGGGCTGTTGGTGTGAGGGAGTGTGAGAGTAAGAGGGGTGAGGGTAAGAGGGGGTGAGGTTAAGAGGGGGTGTGAGGGTGAGGGGGGGTGAGGGTGTGAGGGCGAGGGGGTGTGAGGGCGAGGGGGTGTGAGTACTATTTTATTCAACCATATACTACAAGAAGGGTTATCACCTCCGGATACTTGGGATAACGCATCAATCGCTCTTATTTTGAAGCCTGGGAAGCCGGCTTCTAATTGTGGGTCATATAGGCCAATCTCGATACTAAATGCAGACTATAAAACCTTTGCTGCTATTTTAGCAAAGAGGTTGGGTCTGGTTGCGCCCGACATTTTACATCTGAACCAGAAAGGGTTTGTTAAGGGTCGGCAACTTTATGAGTTGACATATGACTTGATAGGGGCCATTGACATGGCAACCACTGATTCCATACCTCTAGCTGTCCTTACGTTGGATGCCACCAAAGCCTTCGACAGGGTAAACTGGTTATACCTGTCGGAGGCTTTGGCAAAATGTAATATTGTAAACAGCTTTCGCAGAGCAGTCAGTCTCCTATATCAGCGCCCCACTGCTTGTGTTCTGGTGACTGGAGATTTGTCGGACCCTTTTACGATCACAAGGGGGACAAGGCAGGGCTGCCCTTTTTCCCCCTCTCCTACTCGATATCTATATAGAACCCTTTGCTCAAAAATTAAGAGAGGATATCAACATTAAGTCCTTCATCTATAGGGGTTGGGAAAAGAGGGTGGCCCTATATGCGGATGATATTCTCATTTTTTCATCTGAGATCCGCACTGCGTTTCCAGCAGTTATTAAGCTGGCTTTGGAGTTCGGTGGAATTTCAAGATACAAGGTGAATGCCTCGAAGACTGAAATGATGGTTTGGAATGGTCATGCAAGCGAGATAAAATTGAAGCCCAGTCCAAGTCTCAGATATCTAGGTCTCAGTATAGTCAAAGACATAAATCAGATTGTTGCAACTAACTTTGCTGCTGTGGCTAAAGATTGCCGTAAATTAATGCGATCTTGGTCACATCTCCCATTATCTCTGTTAGGTAGAGTCAATTTGGTGAAAATGACTATTTTGCTCAAGATTTCGTTTTTATTTAAATCAATACCTCTTCATTTTGATGCTTCTCTATTAGCTAAATTACAGGCAGATATTTCTTCTTTTATTTGGAATAAACGAGGTACAAGGATCGCATGGAAGAAACTTAGGCGTCGTAGGGAAAAAGGCGGCTTATCAGCTCCGGATCTGCAGATCTATGCATGGGCGTTCCAACTTTCCCATGCCCGAATGCTATTAAAGATGCCCACAGATGTGGCATCGGTAGCATGTTTTCAGCTTTGTTAAAAGGGGAAGGAGTTGGTCAATCAGGCTTCTTATTTGAATTTGGTGACCCCAAGTTCTTTAAAAAGATCAAGTTGAAGGTGCTGCAGGGTATGGCAAAAACTTGGGCCAGAATGAGGAAATCAATAAAGCTGGGTTACTTTTCTAGCAGGTCTCCCCTTTGGGGTCTTCCCGAGAGGCCAGGTTGGCTGGGTGACAGTCTAGCAGTTCCATTGAGGGACGCAGGTATTGAGGTTTGGGGAGATATGTTTGTGGAAGGGTGCTTGCTCCCGTGGGAATGTTTAATAAACAAAGTTGGGCCTAACCTTTCAAGATTTAAGTACATACAGATAGTTAGTTGGGCTCAATCACACGCCTCCCAGTCCTCCCGGGGAAGTAGTTCACCATTAGGGGGGGGAGCCAACTTGAGTCCCTGCTTTTGGATAAACCCCCCCGCTAAGAAGGAAATCTCTTATGGTGCAATCTAATCCTGGAAGAAATTGACAGTGAATTCCAACTACCTTAGTCCCTGTGGGGTACTGCATTTCTTGGCCAAAATGTGCAAGATCTTTGGTTGACATCCTGCAAGGTTCTGTGGGACACTGTTAAGCCGGCTTGGCTTTGCCGAAATTACCTCTTTACCATACATAGGGCATACTATTCCCCACAAAGGCTGTCAAAATTCTCCTCAGGAGGGCCTGTGACATGCGCCTGTTGTGGCCTAGAAGCAGCTCTAGATGTGCATATGTCCTTCGACTGTCCTCCTCTGGCTTCATTCTGGGACTCAATAGGCAATACACCAACGTCCTCATTCGGCTTTCAAGTATCAGTCGACCTCCACCTTATCATTTTTGGTGTTTTAGATCATGCCGGGAGTCCAGCCAATAACCTCTTGTTCTATTCTAGCTTATTGGCAAGAAGGGAAATTTGCAGAAGATGGAAAGATTCTACTCCTCCTTCTCTTAATGATTGGTATGCCTAAGTTCTGCAAATCTCAAGGTTAGACCTTGCTAGGGCCGGACACCAAGACAAGAGATCTTTTTGGCGTTTGCTAAACTGGGTCCATTGACGGTACCAGGGGTTTTTTTTCCCCCTGGTCCAATGATTATGCAACCATGGTTTAATTCTTCCTGGTAAGCCTTTTTCCTGCTGGAATTGTGGCATGTAATGGAAGTAACAGGCATATTCGGTCTTACTCTTTGTCTAAGTCTCCCAGGTGTTGACCTCCATAGAAAGTGTTGTTGCTGTTGGGTGTCGGATTCACTCGTAAATAGGAACCCTGACAGTTTTGCAACTGACGCCGCATGACGTTCTTTCTAATTTGGTTGTCGACCTTTGAAACCATGGTTGTTAATGAGGACAAAAAAAAAAAATAATAATAATAATAATAATAATAATAATAATAATAATAATAATAATGTGTTGTGAAAGTCCAGCACGTTTATGCAAAGAAATGCGTTGTGAAAAACCGTGGTGTTTCTTTAATAATAATGCGCTGTGAAAGTCCAGCACGTTTATGCAAAGAAATGCGTTGTCACCAAACGTCATATGAAGTCATGACGTCCTCGTACCATCCACAGAAAAGTGTAAATAAATGTGTTTCTTTAATAATAATGCGTTGTGAAAGTCCAGCATGTTTATGCAAAGAAATGAGTTGTGAAGTGTATCTAATCGCCCTGTGCAAGTCCAGCAGGTCTCAATAAATCAACACGTTTATGCAAAGAAATGCGTAGTCATCAAACGTCATATGATGTCATGACGTCATCATACCATCCACAGAAAAGTGTAAATAAATGTGTTTCTTTAATAATAATGCGCTGTGAAAGTCCAGCACGTTTATGCAAAGAAATGCGTTGTGAAAAACCGCGATGTTACAGCATGTGATGTTACAGCATGCGCGATGTACCCGCATGCGTTGCTAACGTTTCCGCGATGTAAAATGTGCATTGTAATGCAACCGCGGTGTGCTGTCATCGTTGTAATGGGTGTTCACCGATTACGAAAGCTGTGCTTAGACGTTTTGGGGTGAGAGTTATCTTCCTGCGCCTAGAGGTGGTCTTGTTTAATGCTTCTGTAGCGAAGGTTAGAATGGAAATTAGGTATCCCCCCCTCATTGCTATATCTAGGGGTACTGGGCAGGGATGCCCGCTTTCACCTCTCTTGTCACAGAGCCACTGGCTTGCGCCTTAAGGGAAAATCATTGATATAGGTATCTGCGAATTGCCTTAGCAGCCATAGTGTTCTAAGGAGGTTGTGAACTTCGGGGAAATAGCAGGCCTGAAGGTCAACTGGTCTAAATCTATTATCTTCCCGCTTACCCCTGCTATGACTCTGGTGAAGCTTGACTTCCCATCAAAATGGACTACGGATCCCGTGCGATATTTGGGTATAAAGGTGCACACTGACCCTGGCATGGTATTTTCTGAGAACTACGGGAGAACAATTGCCAAACTGGAGGAGGATGTGGCGCGATGGATTAGTCTTCCCCTCTCCTTGGAAGGGCGCATCTCTCTAATGAAAATGGTTGTACTTCTTAGATTCTGATTTCTGCTCCAGAATGTCCAGATGCTCCTTCCAGGTCGGACACTTGCGATCCTTCGCTCCTTACGTACAAGACTTGCATGGGCAGGTACACAACCAAGGATTAAGTGGGACACTCTTACTTTGCCTTACTCGACGGGTAGTCTTAACACCCCTATCTTAGGTCTGTGCTATAGAGTCGCACAATGCTCGCTATTAGATTCACAAGCCGCAGAACTTGCCACATATACATATTGAGAAAGTTGCACCAACCCCTTCAGTCTCCCCCAGATGTTGCTCCGCTCCCCCAGCAGAAAGACGGGTGTGCAGGACTCTATAAACACCACAGTCCATGCTTAGCATAACCTGTTAAACAGACAAGCGAGTGCCCTGTTGTACTCCCCTCGGATACTGGTTGGTGGTGCCACTGGCTTAGGGTGGGACGTGAAAAAGAAGTGGCCTCTGCTCTAGAACAATTAGGCATAATGCAGATGGGAAAGCTCTTTCAGGGTGGGGTTGTACGGAGGTGGGAGGATGTGGTACTAGAGGGTGGGGCTCCCTCCCAGTTAGTGCAGTAGCAGTTCCACAGAGTTAAGCATGCACTGCGAGACCTCCTCTCCTGGGGGAAGACATGCAGGAACTTATGGAGATCCCATCGCTCACCAACATACTGCACTCCACTACACCCGCTAAGATGGTTACTGTTGTTTATAACCTGACACAAGATGCTAGGAGACAGATCCAGACCAAGTCCGGACAGGATTGGCCGAGCGATTTGAAAAGGATTATCGATGATAGTACCTGGCGCTATTGCTGCAAACTGGCTAAACATATCTCACTCAATGGCAGACACCGTCAAATATCTCAATAGAGTTTACTATACTCCAGAGAGACTGAGACACTACGAATTGCATGACTCTGCCCAGGCCCTTAGATGTGGGGAGGGAGAAGAGGGGGTTTCTGCATGTGGCCTGGCTCTGCCCTGGGATTGCTGCCTTCTGTGTTAAGGTTTTCCATACAATAAAGTCACAGGCCTCTCGTTGACACCAGACCCACTATTCGCCCTCTTGGGATATAGCAAGAACATAGAGAAAAAGGGTAGACGCCTAGTGGACATGGGCCTACTTCTTGCTAAGCGTAGGATTGCCATGCGCTGGGCCTCTGGACCAGTCCCGACAACAGATGAGTGGGAAAAGGATATGCTTTATTGTAATACGCAGTCGGACACCTACAGCAAACTCCTTCCCCTACAAAGTAGGCCCAAAGGTTTCTGGAGATTATATCAGTAATATCGGGTGGGGAAGGAAACCGGTGACACAGAAGGTAGCTGGGTAGGTTAAGATATGTAAGATAGCTGGCCTTACTGTGATCGTACTGATAACTGTGCTAAATATGGGGGATGAATGCGTAAGCTCATCATAATTGTATTTATTTGTAACATGCATTATGTTTACCTAGCATCATCATCACCCTCTGGCGTGGATTACCTGCACTGTTTGACATGTGCGAATGTACTTTATGAAACTGCCGCGGACTTGCTCTGCAGCTGGCCAAAGTATCTTGTACTGTATTGGATTACTGTTATGCCTATAAAAGCTTTAAATAAAAATTAAAGTAAGTGGTTAAGGAAGCCACAGGAAAGGGAAACCAGCAATCTCCCCCGAACTGAATGCTCTGGACCGGTCATTCAAGATAAAGTATGCCTAACTCCCAATCTTGACCCAGAACTGATAACATTCCTATTTAAAATGGGAAGAGACCCCAGGAAGGGTACAGAGAGGTCTTTAAATGTGTGCCAAAAACGTCTCCTCAACGTACTGGGTCCCCTAGCTAGGATCATCGACATGGCTGAAGAATGCCACTTGAACCAAAACCTAGTGGACGCCCCTCTCTTTAGGGGTTGTCACCAATGAGAAGCTGATCTTTCTAGTTAATGTCAACGCAAGCATAAACTCCAAAGGACGTTATTTTATCTAAAATAAACCCCGAGCTGGGCAACTAAGCAACCAAAGAACCATTGGAGAACCCCAAGGGACTCCTATTCGGGATGGCATGATCAAATCCCTCAGCAAATACGTGACTACCTTTACTGCTCTAGACAAGGCCAAGTCTAACATGCCAAGGGTCTTCAACCAAAGTGTTTTTGGACAGGCTGGAAGAAGGGGCCTTTCTTCCGGCTGAGCTTCGTAAAGGCCCAATTACAGAGCAAGATGCTTCGGCAGGAGCTTCCAGCAATGAACACCACCACCCTTTTACCAACAACGTGGCCAAGGCTCCTGTTAAAGAGAAAGACCCCAGGGGACGCTGACAGAACACAAGCACCCTGAACAGTGAGTACCCATCTTCATCTTTGCAATTCTTTCCAGGTAAAAATGGGTGGACGCCTCAGATTCCTTTTCCAAACCTAGCAATCAATCACCCGGGACCCATGGGTCCTAGAAATTGTTCAAGGGTTCGAGTTAGACTTCCTACAACCACCACACCAGTACTATCCCCCCAGAGAACTAAGTCTAACCAACAGAAGGTAGTAGAGAAGGAGATTTCCTCTATGTTAAAGAAAGGAGCCTTGATAAAATCCCACTGAACCAGAAGGTTTTTGTAAGCACACTCTTCCTGGTACAAAAGAAAGCCAAAGGCTGGAGACCAGTAATACATCTCAGAGACCTAAACAGGTTTCTCATCTACAGGCACTTCAAAATGGAGGGTATTGACCTCTTAAGAGACATCTTACTGGAGGGAGGCTGCTTAGTGAAACTGGACCTCTAAGACACCTATTTCACTATTCCAATGGCCCACGAATATAAAGGTTACCTTCAATTTTTATGGCAAAAATCACCTTTTTCAATTTCAGGCACTCCCCTTCCGCCTGGCATCGTCCACCTTTTGCTTTACAAAAGTTATGACAGTGGTCATCTCTTTCCTCAGAGACAGAAATATGTCTTATTATCTATCAGTTTCAAATGTAAATTCTCAAAGACTTAGAGAGGGTGTTATCCCTCCAGGAGAGCTTGGGTTTTATCATAAACAAAGATTAGTCTATCCTAACACGCTCGAAAAACGTAGAATTTCTCGGTTTCTCAAGAGATCCAATAAAATCTATTCTCCTACCAGCGAAGAAGGTTGCCGAAATCCGCAAAGAGATACGCTTTGTATTGAAACAACACCTACTAACCCGGAGAGAACTTGCCAGACTACTGGGCCTTCTATCCTCCTCCTCCCAGGCCACATTTCCAGGCTCCCTTTACTACTGTGCTCTCCAGAGAATAAAAGCAAGAGCTCTACGAGCAAGCCTGTGGTATGGGGACAAAATATCCTTGGATGAGGAGGCTAAATCAGAACTGAATTGGTGGCTGGAAAACTGGGATGTTCGGAACAAACGTGCAATCTTTGGATCGTCTCCGGATTACATTCTCGCATCTAATGAGTCTCCTTGGATGGGACGCTCATCTGGGAACCAAGAAGAGAGGGGGGGGGGGGAGGAGGTTTGGGGGGCGGTGGTCCCACACAGAGAGGTCCCACCACAAACTTCCTGGAATTAAAGCAGGATTTTATGCTTTGATGTGGAGTTTGAAGCATTTTTTACAGGGCAGACCAGTACTGCTGAACATGGACAATGTTTCAGCAGTAGCTTATATAAACTGTCTAGGTGGCACGAAATCTACGAATCTATCAGACCTGGCCAGGAGACTTTGGAACGCAAAATCTCGTTCTAAGTAGAATACTTACCCGGGGAAGCCAATATCTCAACCGACTGGAACTCCAGGTTTCTGATGGACTATAGCAATTGGAAGCTGAATGTATCAATCTTCAGAAAACTAAACCTATGTGGTCCACTGAAATTGGACCTGTTTGCGAGCAGACTTACCTCCCAACTGGAAAAATATTTCAGCTGGACGCCAGACCCGGGTGCTCAGGCAGTGAACGCCTTCCTATAACCCTGGAAAGGATCTCATGTTTGCACCTTTTCCCCCTTCACCATGATCCCAAAAGTTCTCCAGAAAGTCAGACAGGAAGTATGCTCCCTGGTCTTAATAACTCCCTTTTGGCCATGTCTAACATGGTTTCCAACAATCTTCAAAATGGCCTACAACATGCCCTATATCTTTCCCGCAGAAAAGGGACTCCTAACAAGCATAGATGGAGAGAAACACCCTCTGATCTCGACAGGGACTTTGAACCATCTTGCCTGGAAAATATTAGGAAATCTACAGAGATATCGGGACTTTCGGGAAGAGCTGAGGAACTCCTGAAAGAGTCCTGGGCCCCACAAGCGATACAACGCTATTTGGGAAAAATTCGTTTGTTGGTGCCTGGAAAGGGAACTGGATCCCATGGAGGCACCTATAGTCCAAATATACAACTTTCTAGTAGAACAGTTTGACAAGGGTTTCAGCTACCGAACGCTAAAGTGCTGCTATAGATCCGCAGTCTCAGCTGGCCACAGCTTAATAAATGGAAGCATATTGGGTAAAGCGTGATGATTTGTAGAACCCTTATAAGTATCAGATTGAAAAGATCACCAAGGCCTCAGTACGAGTCTCTCTGGGATGTTAACATGGTTCTAGAGCTATTCAATTCATAGCCAAATAATAGATTCCTAAGCAAAAAGATATTTTCCATAAACCTAGCCTCATTACTGTGCCTGATTTACTGCCGAAGCATGTCGGATGTAAGAGCTTTAGAGGTGAGCAACAGATTTTATGATGCCTTTTGAGTGAAGTTTGAAATAGTTCGAAGAACTAAAACAATGTCCGACTCCATCTTTTACCCTAAGTTAGATTTATGCACAAAATTATGTGTGGTAGACAGTATGAAAGAATGCAATTATATAATGAATGGACATCGCTCGGACGTGTTAATCAGCTTCTCATTTCCTTTGTTAAACCCTTTAAAGCAGCGACTTGCTCTACGATAGCTCACTGGGTGAAAGGAACTACGCAATTAGCATGCGTAGATCAACAGATTTCAAACACATTACATGAGGGATGCTATGGCTAGCCAATCCTTTTGGAAAGGCGGCAGACTAGAAGACACCTTTAGAGCCGCTGATTGGTCAAACTCCTTTACATTTGAGAAGCATTACTGTAAAGCAATGGAACACATGTCAACTGTGGTTCTGTAGAGCTACCAACATACATAATAGTAGCCTCTGGTCTTGTGATGAAATAGCGATTCTCCTAATTACCATGCCAAGTGAATCTGAATTTTATTAAAGACACAGAGGCTAACATTATCTCACCCTCCCAACCCTGCACACATAAAAGGTTTTTTTTAATAAACATTTTATTGGCATTTTGAATAATTACATCCATCAATCAATGTCGGTGGTATTGACATACAAACAGTATCCCGCGTGTGTGCTGCATCTCGACATAAGGTTGAGTAGTATTGTGGTACATAACCTCCTGTTGTGCTCCTGAGTAGATGGTGGTCCTTAGGGACGGGTGACGGGATAGTGTTAGCATTTGCGCGAGGTAGGCTTTGTAGCACTCTGGGATGTGAGGTTTGCTCTCCCTCGCACTATATCATAGGGGTAGTGGTGTGCCAGCATTATTCAAACCGTAAACAAACTTGGGAGATAGAGCTGGGGTACACTGCGTCTTATACTGTTACCTTGTGGGATTAGTCATCTGAATGTTGCAGTACGGCGGGATGACTAATTAGGCATGCGCAGATGTGGGGAGGGAAGCGCTGGAGGTCGTCCATACGGAGATGTAGTTAAGTGCTCATTCGCGGCCACCAGCTGCGGCCGGTCAGGTGTCCAGGCTCTCTGTGAGTCAACACGGGCAGCCGCAGGGGCCGCAAGCACCCTGGGAGAATTGGTAGTTTGAGATCCCGGCGCCTCCAGTGTTTCTTGCGTAAAGAAGTGGAGTAACATGGCCCATGGCATAGAGATTGGATGTTTACGAGTTCCCTTATCCTCCTCTGTCACGCCCCACTTCTCAACAGCACCCACCCATGCCGCTAGAGGAGGGCCTTCCAGGGCTGTCCAATGCATAGTGATGCATCGTTTATCCAGGAGGAGCACCAATGATGCAAAGCGCACTTCCACTTTCATGCTTTTAATCCACTTGAAGACTCCAAGGGCGCTAGCTTCCCAGGTGTAGAGGTCTGGGAGTCCCGTGACCGTTCTGAGAGTGGTGTGAATTGTGTGCCAGTAGCGGGCAATCCCAAAACATGTGTAAGAATGAGGCATTGGGCTCTGGGCATCTGGGATAGGTAAAGGAACTTTCGGGGAAGTACTTCGGTAGCTTTTCAGGAGTGAGGTATGCCCGATGCAGTATATGCAATTGTATGTTTTTAAAGCGATAGTTTCAGGATACTTTTTTAGTAAATTCTAATGCCAGAGTCCATTCCCTGTCATGCAGTGGCCTACGGAAGTCAGTTTCCCACCTCTCCCGGAGGGGTGCAAGGGTGGGTTGTTTAAGGGGCCTCATGGCATTGTATATCAAAGTAACTAGGTGTTACCCGGGGCCCATCTGTAGGATCGCGTGAGTGAGTGAGTGAGTGAGTGAGTGAGTGAGTGAGTGAGTGAGTGAGTGTGTGTGTGTGTGTGTGTGTGTGTGTGTGTGTGTGTGTGTGTGTGTGTGTGTGTGTGTGTGTAAAATTCTGTATCAATTCTTTGCCACATCTTGCGGCAGTCGAGCGGGGGGGTGGGGGTTGTTGGATCCAGGGGTTCAGTTGGGAGTAAAATTGAAGATGTAATTGATGATGCTAAGGGATGTAGATGATGTTGTGGTTGGTCTGCTGCTCAAAATCAATAAAATAGGTTTTCAAAAAAAAATCTTGCGGCAGTCTTCCATAGGCTGCCGGTATAGGAGAAACTGTCCTCTAGAGAGGCTGAGGTCCTCAATGATCGTCTCAAATGTCTGAAGCTGTCCGTTGAGGTGTAGCGTGCCTGTGTCAGTCAAAGAGTGTTCAGTCCATGTGCGCAAAAGTGTGGTAGAATTCTAGTGGAAGGCCGTCCAAACCGGGGGCCTTACAGGTGGCTAAAGCCTTCATTGCATGTCTGACTTCCATCGCACCGCTGGGCTCATCGAGGTCCCGGCGGTCATTGCGATCTATATGGGGCAGTTGGTGTCGACTCAGGAATTGGGTTAGAATGCCCACATGTATCGGACCGGGGCTATCGTATAGTAGTGTGTAATGCCTTCGGGTCGCTGTGGATGGTCGTGATTGGTGGGAGGATCGAGTCTTGTTTGACGAGCCACGCCAATAGTGCGCCCGCCTGGTCGCCCTCCTTGTGCACCCAGGCAGCATATGCCGCAAAGTTGTACCAGCGCTTGCTCGCCAGCGTCTCCTCGTATGCAGGTTTGGCATCAGCGATTTGAGCCTGCGAGGCGCTGTCTGGGTTTGTCTCTTTTGTGAGTGCGGCCAGTGTTTGCTCTGTGTTTTGGATGTCACGTTCCAAGACCTGACGGACCCCTGTGATGTGTTGGATGCATGTGCCTCGTATAACAACTTTAAAGGTGTCTCATTCCTTTGCATGTGTGGTGGTCGTGCCTGTGTTCTCCTGGAAGTAGTTGCATATGTGTTCTGCCAGAGTCTGCTTAAAAACCGGGTCGTCGAGACAGTCCCTGGGGAGACGCCAAGGGGGGACAGGAGGGCGGGGCAGGCGCCACTGGAGCGTGATTGTGTGGGCGTCGTGGTCCGATAGGGACCTACCTATGTAGTCAGTGTCAGAAATGGTGGGTAGGATAGCGGGAGAGCAAAGGAAGCTGTCCAGGCGCACCTTGAGGTCATGGGGCACCGAGTGAACCGAAAAATGTCTGGTGGTGGGGTTCTGAGAGCGCCAAGCATCAGTTAGGGACCAATGCGCATCCCATATTGTGAATCGTTTTGCCTGTACTGCGATGGGAGATGCTGGGTGAGGGGGGTAGGACCTATCTAGTGCTGAATTTTGTACCCAATTATAATCCCCTCCCAGAAACCAGGGGGCTTGTGTGTATGTACTGAGGGGGAGGGAGAGCGCGTCCCAGAATTTGCTTTACTCTGCGTTGGGCCCATATATATTCCCCAACAGCACTGGCTGCCCGTCTAGCAGTCCCTGTAGAAGGGCAAAGCGTCCATCTCGGTCAATGGTGCGGGATTTTTCTTGGAATGGGACGCCAGGTTGTATCGATATAAGGGTGCCCCGGGCAAAGGCTGAATAGGTAGTGGCGCAAAGGATTCTCTGCCATCACTTGTGCAGCTTTGCTACTTCCCCTGATGTGAGGTGCGTCTCTTGCAAGAACGCGATCTGTGCATGTTGGCGTTTGATATAAGCGTATACGGAGTAACGCTTGCGCGCGGTGTGCATACCTCGCACATTCAGTGTGAAGATGGTGGAGGTGGTACCTTTATGTGCCACCGGTATAGGTGTAGGGCAAAGGGGGTTAAAGGGGTGTTTGGGCTCTCCTGTAAGCTTTGAGCTCTGGTGCGTCCCTCGGGTGTCCTCGCTGCTTGGGTGCCTGTGCAACTATTCGGCGGCGTGGCGGTGGGGACACAGTGCAGTGTAGGCTTGGTCGGTGGGGAGGGAAAACTAGGGGTGGGGGGCGTAACAGCCCCAATGCTGGGGGCCTATCGTCAACGGCGACACGTCCAAACTAGCTCTGGTTTGTTTGATAGCATGAACATGTTGTGGGGGTGGCGGTCCATGTCCACGAGGTAGCTCGGTGTGTGGGCTGTGCATGCTATCTATGGTCGCCAGCTGGCTCATGTGAGTTTGTGAAGGCGGAATAGTACCAGGGTTGCGCGTGGGCGCTTGCGCTATGGGAATTACCTGTGCCATTATGTAGAAGACGCCACCCTCCTCCAGTTACCTCCCATGAATTGCAAAGGTTCTGTTAAATCAACTCATCAGCAGTTCGCGGGATGACTGAGGGTAGGGGCACCGAGTCCACCCCAGAATGTGTTTCCACGCTATCCTCTCCCTCCTCCAAAGAAAAAAGAGGCGTGGGGTCCGTTCAATGTCCGTTGCAGGGGAAGTGGGGCAGATGCTCGCTGCTGCCTTCACGGCCCTGTGTCGTTCTTGAACAATTTGTTCTGAGTCGGGTTACCCCAGAGTGCATGACAGCGATGTGGTGTTGTCATGTCGGTTGCGACGTTGCGAGCGAGGCCTTCTAGGACCTGGTGCCCTCGAGCGTTGTTCGTGGATGTTTTCTGATTGCGGCCTGTGGTACAGTTCTGATCCGCCCAGTCATGTGCCTCCTCTGGAGACGTAAAGAAGTGAGGGGTGCCATCGTGTAAGACTTTAATGCGGGCACGGAACAGGGAGTATTTATTTTTTCTGCTCGCAGACGTCGCTTTACTTCTAGGAAGAAGGACCTTTGATTTCAGGAGGGCATCCCGGTCTCGAAAGTGAAGGAATTTCGCCAGCATTGGACATCGCAGGGCACTTGCTGGGGACGATGCGCCGGAACGCAGTGGGCCCTTTCGATGGAGAAGAACGATGTCCGCTCTGCGTTGGGAGAGAAAGATTTGGTCCAGGCCTCCATGTATCCCACTGCGTCCGCCACTTCGATTCCTTCAGGTAGGCCAAGGACGCGTACGTTGCAGCGTCTCGACCGCCCTTCCAGGTAGTCTATGCGCTTTTCCATGGTGGACATGCAGCCAATCAAAGTTTGTATCGAGTCCTGGTGCATCTGCACTTTGGGCTGCATGGTGGAGACTGTTTTTTCGTTGTCCGTAACCTTGTCCGCCAGCTTGCGGTGATCATCGCGGAGGAGGCTAATGTCCGTTTTTAAGGTGCCCAGTTGTTGTGCCATGGATAACCTAGATTGTTCTATGGTCCCCAGCACTCTGTCCAGCTTGTCTGAGAGGGAATGATCCGCTGTTGTTGCAGTGTCCTTGGAGTTGCCAGGTTGATTACTGGTGAAAGCGTCCAAAGCGGCCCCTTGGGTCACCCCGCTACTTTGGGTTTGCCCATTGCGTCGGTTGTGGCGCCGCAGGCGCGGCGGGTGGTGACGCCGAATTAGGGTTGTTGCCTCTCCGCGGCTATCAGTGGAATCAGTGTAATGATGACGGCTCCCGCCGGTCTCCAGCCGCGTGCGAGCAACCGGTGTCTCCAGAGGGCAATAGTGTGGGTGCTGTCCCAGTCGTCAGGACCGTGGTGCACTGCACCCCTTTGGATTCTGACATCAGCAGCAGCCGGGGGGGGCGCGTTTTTGTTGTGTTTGTTGCTGCCAGTTATTCTCCAGTATCTTGTGAAGAGGTAAGGGGTGCTGCCCGAGTCAGCGCAGCATATATCTGTGGCGGCACCTTACTTTTCACGTGGAATCCTCTGGGTGGTTCTGCCTGTGATCATAAGCCAGTGGACTCCATAGTAGGGTCAGGCAGGCTCCCTCTGCAGCTTTTCCTGAGCTGATTATGGCCCTCGCCGGCCCCCAGCCACGGGTGAGCTACCGGCCAGAGTGCGGACACAGTCCAAGATGCCAATGTCGTGGTGCAATGCGCCTACTCTGAGTCCGTGATCAGCAGTCGCGGGGCCGCGATCTTTAAGTCAGGCAGGGCGCCCAACGGCCGCGACCACCGGCGGGAATATCAGTGCAACAAGGCCCTCCACTAACCCCCCAGTTCAATCAGGGGACTCTCCCGGCCTCACCCTTGCATCGGCCGCAGCTTAAGGTCGTGGGGTGCAGGCCGCAGGGACAGGACACACACGTCAGGTACGGCCAGCGGAGAGCCCCATGAGGCTGACCCCGCCAGCGTTGGTGCCCGTGGAGGGTCCTCGCTTGTTGGGTCACCCCCGGAACATCCCATCCTCCACTCAGTTCCGGCGGGCTTCAGGTAGGAAGTCCTGGCCACCAGTGTGTTGCGGGATACAGAGGATGCGGGCGGTGAGGGTTGGTCACTCCATGTGCGCGCCTCTGCTATGGTGTTGTGGCGCTGCACCCCCTGGACCGCGGGTTCATATCCCCCATTTCTATGTCCTCTGTTCTTTGCCTGAAGCGACCTTGGGGTGTAGGGGGTCCTTCTCGGGGTCTCTCCGGGTCCACGGCGGGCACAGCAGTCGAAGCGGGGATCCGCAGAGGGGGCGGGCGCCATCTTGTGTTCAGTGCCGTTTCCTCGCTTAGAAGCCCATTTTGCCCCGCTGCGGCTTTTCAGTCCGGGCATGGATGTCCGTGTTGGGTGCCTCTGGCATTCTGATGTCGCTGGGTGTAGATTAGGACCAGATGGGCGCTGTGTAAGTAGCCGAGTTGAAAGCTCGATCACGGAGCCTCAGCAAATCGCTTCCGCCATGGTGACCATTTTAGCCACACCCCCCCCAACAAAAAAGGAGTTTAACAAAAAAACATTTAGTATCTCTGCATTGAGAATGAAGACAATATGTCATACTTTAATAAGCTTGTTTTACAGTATAATACGTAAAGCTTTAATAAGATTTCAAGCTTTGTTACATGCATTCCACAATATGAAAACTTTGTTCGTAAAACTATGATCTAATATCAGTCTTTCATTTCAGACAATTCTCAGTAATCCAGAGGTTTCCCACACAATCACCTGGAAGACACCACATAAAGGGTACCCGGCCTACTACGCAGTTTTTTCGGCTTTCTGGATCCTAGTTTGCAGTTTCTTCACAAAGGATCTTCTGTTTTTCCTGTTTTACCATGAGACTTCACAAACTTTCCCAATACGTGACAAGAAGTTTATCCGCATATAAAAAGAGGCCGATTGTACTGAGTACATGCCTATTATAGCACAATTGTATTATGTTCTAGAAAAATCTATATGCTGATGTAATACTTCAAAGTAGCTGTGTGGCGTTGGCATTAGGAGATTAATGCATAATGTTAGCCTCTGTGTCTTTAATGAAATTCAGATTCTCTTGGCATGAAAATTCGGAGAATCTATATTCTTCACCACCCTAAAGAGGATATATGAAGTAGATAACACAACAGGTAAGCTGATAGCCTGTCTCAGTAGAAAAGAGATGGGGACGAGGTGGATAGACACGACTAAAAATGGAATGGGGAAGAAGTAAGGGAAGATGAGGGTACTGTCCAGGTCATATATTAACAACAAAGGAGTGACTGTGATAAGAGTGCTATCAAAATGAACTGAACTAGTGAGATGTAATGTTATTCTGCTATGTGCTGCAAATGTGATCAACGCTCACACACGTGCATGCACACAGCGAAATCTTTGTCTCCCTATGCACGCTCTTTGGGTCCTCCTCTGAGGAAGAAACCTGGTGGGCTTACTGGTCACCCAGTGTTAAAAGGAGGGAAAGAATCTTACTTATTAGAAGGACCCTCACTCACCACTAGTTAGTGACATGCTTCATCATTGGGTCCCATAGGGGAGACAGAGAGATTTCGCTGTGTGCATGCACGTGTGTGAGCATTGATCACATTTGCAGCACATAGCGGAATAACATTACACCTCACTAGTTCATTTTGATAGCACTCTTATCACAGTCACTCCTTTGTTGTTAATATATATTTGATTGGGGTACAAGAGTGCATACTCATGCCCTTCCTCTCCTGTTGGTATTGACTGGTACTGTCCAGGTCTTCACAAGTTATTTTGAGCAGATGTACATTGACAAGGATGCAGTAGCAGATATGACGCGCAAGAAGTGGCGTGGCAGATAACTCCACAATTAACAGACAATTAGGTGGCAGCAGATCTGGACAGCCCTAGTGTGATCAAAGAAATGGAGGAGGTGATAAAACAACAGATGAGCTATACCCTGGGACCGAATAACCTCCTGGGAATCTTATAAAACATTTACTTCACTGTTATGGACAAGCTTATTAGATTTGCTTAGTGAAGTTAGGGAAGTAGGGCACCTGATGACCTCAGGAAAGCAAAAATACAGGGTATTCCCAAGGCAGAGAAGGAGTGTTCCTCCTACCAACACTTGGTACACCCAGTTTAAAACAGGTTTATCCAGACTCAGTCTACGTGAATCAAAGAATGCAACACCAGATGGAGTGGTAGAGAAGGAGGTACAAAGCTAAAGTCATCCTGTCTTTTAATGCGGAGAAGGTGTTGGAAGCCTTCAAGACAGGACTGGGGTTCAGAGCTGAGGTTAAGCTGCTATACACTGTCCCAATAGCAGATGTTCCGGTGAATGTACCAGTTTCAAACTTCAGTCAGGCACACACCAGGGCTGCCACCTCTCACTGCATTTGTTCACCCTGACAGTTGAACTCCTGGCATGCTGGGCCCATAAACATTGGGAATTAGCCCAGTTCTGAGCAAAATCGATTGGGAAAGGCAAGATACCATTCTACATGGATGATATCCTCCTTTATGTGTCTGGACCGAGCTCCATGATCCCACCTGCTAATGGAACTTTTTTATAAGTTGCGGCGACCCTCAAGATATATGATCAACTGGCAAAAGTCAGTGATGTTCAGGACCTGGGATTGACAGTAGGAAGGCTCAATCAGAGGTAGCGACAAAATCCAGCAAACATCAAAGTTTCCACCCACAATACCATTGAAATCTCCTACTACTACTGTGAGCCCGTGGGGAAGGTCTGCTAATAAGCTGCCCAATACCTGTAGGGTTTCCTTAGTAGGATTTCCTTAGTAAGGAGTTAAAAGAAAAACCAAGGGCCTGTCTGTAACTTGTAAGTATCACCCTACGCTATCTGTGTGCCCCACCTTTCGAAAAGAAGTACGTTTGCCACTCATCTTGATCCTCCCACGAACAACGAATGGAAAACTTTTATGTAACCATATTGCCCCAAAAAAATTCAGTTAGTGCCCATTTGATGTGTTTCTTGGAAGAAGAGAACATCTTGGATAATATCATTGAAGCCATTAACATGTGTAGATAACGTGGTAGATACTATTTTGATTAGCGTGCTGCAGCTTGAGCTCCATAGGGTCCGATGTAGTGGTGAAAGATGTCAAGTAGTTCCAACTTGGCTTTGGCGGGAGGTTCTATATTACAAAGAAAACCATGTCACTGCTAGGCGCATTGCTATCCCCCAGTCATGTGAAGCCTAGCATCTAGTATTAGTACACTGTCACAACAACAAAAACTTCAAACTCCAAACAATACATTTCTCCCAACACCTCACCACCCCCTACACTTCCACCCCACCGATGCACAGATCGCCTTTGAAAACACTGATCTAAATAAGGAGTGAAAACCTCGAGTGTGCGAAGTAGACCAACTCCCAAATTCACCAAACTGCCCTGAATTTTCAAATATTAAGTATGTAGAATATGCCACTGAGATATAAACGGCATGACCATATGTCAAGGGATGGGTAACCCTTGCCCTGCCCATGGGTGCATGGTGTGGAGGTGAGGCAAAGAAGAGAGAGAGGCCAGAATCTTTTAGACTCATCAGTATAGGAATGAAGACATAAGATTAGCAGAGAGATCAAAGCAAAAAAAAATAGGAGAGCACAACGGATTACGAAATGCAAAACAAAGTAATTCTTTTGGCGGGGATTGCAGCCTCTCTAAAGTTGCAATCACTGCCATGAGTCTCTCTCATTACCAGGTTCTCTAGAATCAGAACGTATACTGGTCACAGAATTGTGGCACAGCAGGAATAACTTCTTTGACCACTTCTTTCTTTGGGGGATGCCACCAACATGTATCACACCATGTCTCCAATACGCCTGCGAAAACCTTCCTCTCCTCCATCCAGTCCAAATGGGCTGTCTCCGACATATCAAAGAAATGGTTCTTTTCACAAAATCTGAATTTGAACTGCACAGAATAGAGCAAAACAGTCAAAACTGCACAGCACACGGTTTTACTTGACCACTAAAGGATAGTCTGTGCTGCTTTATCAAGTGTGAATAGTCTAGGAAAATAATCACTGTGGTAGAGTCGAACAATACCTCCCCCACACTGCACGCTGCATAGAGATTGAATCATGATCCATACACTTAAGCGGCCCTGCAATTATGAGGTTGGGCACCAGGGGGAGGGCTAGGCGACAGCACATGGTGTCTCTCTCAATAACAACGCATAATGAAGACTTCAGAGGACATCCAGGTTTGTAGCCAAATGGGGGTGGGGGGGCGTTCAGAGCATGTTCCATCCACTCCCTCCAGGATTTCAACAACTCTGAAATAATGCTGGCAGGTACCCACTTCTACATCCTTAACTCTGTCCTCCTGTTACCTTCTTGTTGTGATGAGATGAGAGACCATGGTCTAAAGAACCTGAAACATGACCACTGTCAAACAGCCGAGACCCTCTACTTCAGTGAGACTATCAGTCACGTTGGAGTGATCCTGGTGGAGCAAAAACACCAGGAGGACCTCAAAATATTTTCCTTTCCAGCAAACATCTCATCTCGAGCGGCCTGTGTAGTAAATGAGCTCATTTAGACCACCAGGAATTTTCGCAGTGGGCAACCTGGTTTTTCAACTTTTACGGTGAGTGAGACTTATTACTGAGTCTCACTGACAGTAAGGGCACGGTAATTGGATTGGGCATTCTAACTGCCAAATTCCCTCTTTTAAGATGAGGGCTACTGCTGTGCTGCTAGGGCAGCTGTGTTGGTTACACACGAGCACATGCATGTTCAGGCTGAGCATGTGTGACTTCTACCACTGTGCACAGCCTGATATCTGCACACTGGTAGCCTGGCCCAGAAGGATTGGTACTGACCTAGGGTAGGCCTTATAATGTGAGGGGGCATGTATAGTGTAGTGCTTAATGAGGATCTGTGATGCTTGCACTGTGTATATATTACAGGCAAAACCTGCCCTGAAGGTCAGTTTCGCTATACTTGGGTAGATGGGGTCCAGTAAGGTAACAATCTGGGAATAAAAATGCACCCGGATTTTGAATTTACAGTCCCCAATATCCCAATTCTCCATCTTCTGGCACTTCAAGATTTCTCATGTTTCCCTGGCTCAGCTCATCAGATTCCAGGCCTTTGTAACACCTTGCTGGGCTAAGTTAAATTACTTTGCTACCCAGTGGAGGGTCAAAGACTTCCCCTCATGACAATACAATTAGCAGTGCATCGTCCAATTCCTGCAAAAGGAAGCACTTGGGACAAAATCTGCATCTGATAATTAGCTTGACACTGCACCTGACTGGGACTGCCCATGACCAACTGGAACAAAAGAGGAAGCCCAGACTTCTGGGTTCGCCAACACAGGAGGGGCTCCCCTTTGAAATTTTAGTGGGAAGTGGTCTAGCAACTGGGTTAGCTAGGGATGTATTAAAGGCTCTCAGGGGAGATCTTACGAAAGACAAATTGAATTCGCTATTTTATATTGTTCCAGAATGCTATGAAGTATGATTGGGAGAGGAAAGAGGGATGATGTGGCATCACTTGAAGATTCTTACATTCCCTGCTTACCTCTATATTCACTAGAAATTAACTAGCTCCATGGGTATAAAAAAAATATGTGTATCGGTTGGAAATGATGGCGCTCACAGTATCACAAAAAGTAAAAATCCGTTGGGTCAATGTCCATACGTGTCTGGAAGGAAAAATAACCACCAAGTCTTCCTCTGCTGAACGAATTGCAAATGTAAGAAAGAATTTTCCTAACACTCAGGCAATGTAGTGAGGCTCTGGTTTCAACATGTGTTCTTTATTGAACTGCCATTATTGCATTCTGCCCTCGACAACACATCTTTCATCTATTGCTGACTCGATCGGTGACAGCAGACTTCATCGGAGCTAGTCAGGAGGATACACACACAAGTCACACAAGTACTCTTCTCCAGACTGTACACATTTAGACCACTAATGCCCCACACGAGGCAGTGGGGCCACACAAGATACCGACCATGTGCATCCTACTTCTATCCAATAACATTACTCACATCATAACTAGCCATGATGAAGTCTGCTGTCTTTGAGTCAGCAATAGACTAAACATGTGTTGGCGAGGGAAGAATTGAATAATAAGATTTCAATAAAGAACACATTGAAATCATGACCTAACTGTTGATTTTCTGAGTGCTCGGAGAATTCTTTTTAGCTCCTTGGGTAAGCCCCATCAAACATTATGCCACGATTCTGGTAACAGAACAGATAGCACATTTACAGTTTCCCTGCTATTATTTTAGCGTTGATGCTATCAAACTGCCATCAGCTGAACTGTGGACTGAAACAACTTGCACACATACAAATAAACGCAATTCGAGGGTAGGCATAAAGAACCTCACTCTTCGAAAATTCGAACTTTTTCTAAAAGGAGGAGAGGGCGTTCAAAGCACCTGTTATTGTGAATCGCGTTCATGACATTGGCCTGACTGGAAGCGCCTGTCAACTATAGTGAGACGTGCCTCCTGGTGATGCTAGATAACCGACAAAACCAGTAGAAAGATACAAGACCCATCTTAAATAGTCGAAAGTCACTTTTGCATAAGAGTCCCGAGGAATGGAGTTAACCCGTTGGGCTCTGGATCCAACTATACAGCAGCCCAAATAGGAAGTGGCATCAATATGCATCTGTGCACTAATGTTGAAAGTTCAATCTAAATGTATTATTGACAGCATCACTTTCTTACAGACACCATGATAAATACGTTTTTACTTGATTTCTACGTGTGTGATTTTAAATGTTAAACATATTCATTAAAATTATCAATTATAAAAGCAGTTAAAAAAAGTGAACCCAAAAGATGTATACACAACACGATTTGTATCCCAATTATGAATCTAAAAAATAAGTTACAATTCGCGGGCAACGGGCTGTGGTCGAGGCTTAGTCGGAAATGCTCTACGTTGGATTTGCAGGTTATCTACGTGAGATAAATTAGCACAACTGAATCTAAAAGGACATAGTTTACACAATGCTGATAGTTTGATACGAATTCCAACCACCTAAACCAACATTGGAGAGACACAGACTTGTTGAAAATAAGTTTTAAATCCTGGTGACTGCGATAGGCTAATCCCTAAACCTCATGTTTACTAGTGCATACACAAGGCATACCAATATATATTTAACACAACCAGTAAGTATATAGCTATTCAAGTGGGGCCAACAAGGCCAGCGTCATAGAATGTATCCATAGATAAGACATCTGCAGCAAAGAGGCTTATTCGAAATTAACTGCGTGTTCTACCAACGATATCGTTTATTAGATTATGTATGGTACAAGAAATTCTGCTACATTGAATGATCACAAGCTAAAAAATGGTCCAGTCCGAGGGAAGACCACGAATGAAAGTGACAATGACTGAAAATAAACCAAATATTTGTTTACATAGTGACCTATGTAAACAAATTAAATTCTGGACTTAGATAAACCATATACTATATACAAAATTAACCAGCCTTGCTTACTGAGCATTCTAAGCACTTAATGCATACTTGCAAATACGCAACCAACAGTGATATGTAGCACAGTCCCATTTGTATGGCTATTTATGGGTTTCTGTTGCTTGTAACTTAATTCCATCTCACAGACTACTGTAAGGATACACTAAAAAAATAAACAAGTTCTACACGCCAATAGCGTGAAAACGTAAAAAGTACTACTGGAGAAATGATAAAGCGGTTAATGTTGTAGCAAAATCAGCACAAACGGAAAAACTAATTACACGCACTGTACCAGCAGCTGAAGTGTGTGCTTCTGCTGTTACGCCATCTACAGCGCAGTTCCTGCATGTGATCTTACTCCCAAAGTGATTAATGCACCTTTTGAACTGTCAGTTGCACATCATTATATGTACAGTATTCCATTGATCTCACTTTTTTTATATGCAACACCTGAAAACTCATTAGATACGATGCAGAGGACTTTCTCCATTCATAGCTATATAGCATACATAGGAAGGGAGACAGTTTACACACGCACTGCCATACAAAGGTGATCATGTCGGCTGGCGTGGCATAACCAAAAGCTAAGGTGACAGAGGGAGGGAGGCAGAGGAATAAAAAAGTGACCACTTGTCCGCTACTTACACGGACCGTCAGCAAATTCAGTGCAACCCTCCTTGTCCGTAGTTGAGCTTATAACGCATGCCATTTTCCCGTAATTTTAGCACTTCCGCGTCCCATAACAACCAATGCCAAGGCTGAATAGATTCTTGAAGCCTGCTGCGCGTGAGAGTCAATACTTATTGTCTAAAATGACCTGAGATTGGAGCATTGGCGGCATCTTAGCCAATGCTAATACGCGGTAGAATTCCGAATTGCTCATTGGCTGTGGAGTCGGCTTATGCCTCCCCCAAGCAGTTTCTATTAAATCGAGGTTGAGGCGAAAGACTGTGGCTTCTCAAGAATATCCAGGAGCCCACAGTCCGCCAGTCACACGGGTGTCCTTTCTGTGACTCATTTCTGCCTGCTTCTTATTCGTTTTTCAGCTTGTTAAATCTTGTCTTTTTTTACTTACCTTAAGTGTTGGAATTAAACATTTATTCTGGGAAGTCATACATTGGGTATGGGGGTTTCAAGGTTGGGTGGAGTAAAGGGGTAGATTCACGAGGGGCGGAGCTTGAAAAACAGACTAACCATCCATTTATGCAACAACAACAAAATCTGCTGCCAAGATATTTGGCAACAAGGACATTATATGTGAATACCTATTCTAGATTAGTTAACTGGTCATAAAGAGGCTGCATTTTAAAATAGATCAGTATGCGCCAAGGATTTTTAAAGAAATTATAATAATGGTATTTTAACCCTAGTGGTTAATGCAGTTCTAGGAGAGTTCTGTTTTGTCTCTGTCAAAGTTTTGACTCATATGGTATGTTATTTAGGGAGGCAAGTGAGTTACTGCTTTTGACACTGGGACAGTGGGGGCTTGTGCAGATAAGCACAGTGGGCGGGAGCGTGGCAGATGTGGGGGGGGGGTGGGAGGGATGGAAGTGTCAAACAACGGAATTGGGAAAATAAAAATAAATAAATAAACCACTTACCTTTTGCCCGCTGCATCTCCAAGTTGAATGTTTTACAGAACATTTTTCGGCACTTTAAAATTCTCCCACCCAAAATATCAGATGAATAAGCAATTTTGCAATGATTCCCGGGTTCAGGCTTAAGGA
The DNA here is from genome assembly GCF_964263255.1 of Lissotriton vulgaris. NCBI lineage: Eukaryota > Metazoa > Chordata > Amphibia > Caudata > Salamandridae > Lissotriton > Lissotriton vulgaris. The sequence goes on from NC_141694.1 coordinate 1,476,444,431, forward strand.
CTGGAGCCTCCAGAGTTTCCCCTCAGTCCTTCGCCTGGATTCCAAGGGATAGGAAGCTTGGGAATCCGCTCTCGCTCTAGAGGGGAGTGCGAAGACCATCCTATTTGCTTTCTGGTAAATTATTGCACAAATGAGGGGAAAAAAAATTCTCCCATTGTATGTTTGTGTTAATCACATAATGGAGCCACATATGGCGAAAGGTATGTCCTGTGCTGCAAGTACATACAACACAGGCTGTCAGTCACCCATACAAATATATTCCATTCATACTCACACACATTCATACATCTTCAAAGACCATGCTCTCACTGATGCACATGGCAGCTGATGGAGCAGGATTTTGCAAAAAGAAACCTGCTCGGATGAACACCCCCATAATACGTACTAACAGTAAGCAGTAATAGAAAAATTAACATACACATCACATGAACACGAGGGAAACTGCTTTACGCATGCAGGCACTAACGTGAGATAATGCATGAAAGAAACTAAAACCGTATTTACATTGTGCTTTGAAAGAAACGAGAAATGATGCATGACTAGGCCGCATGTGCATTTCGTAGTTTGCATGTTGCATCTTGCTTTGAAATAATAAATAATGCCGCTTTTGCTTAAAACTATGCTAGGAAAAACATTAATGAGGGATAGTGCTAAGGTGAGTGCACAGTGAAAAGAGCATTTCTATGTAATTAATTAATGCTTATGTTCTATTTGCCATAGTGAGCAGAATTGTCTTCCATTTTTAGGTCGAGGACTCAGTTGCTCTGCTGTAAGCAGTGGGGGCGGAGCGCCGAAGAATTAATGTTTTTTAGTAAGGGGGCTTGAACCGGCCCCTCTTCTTCATTGGCTGGCTTCCTAAATGGAGGTCAGCCATTGGAGGAGAGGGACGTCACTCGGTCCAAGCCCCGTCTTTTTCGGATTCGGGGGTGTGTTTTTTAGGTTCTTTCTATCTGTGACGTCATCCGTCACTCAAACCTAAAAAACACGCCCGAATCGACAGGGTGTTTCTGCCTCGCCTCGGAGAAACGTGGGCGTGTGGAGCGCTCCTCTGGTCTTCAAATTAAGCCCTGCTTGTTTGTAATATGCTGAGCTCTGCATTCTGGAACTTGTATTTGTCATGGGTTTCCAGCCCTCTGCTACCCCTCGGATTATCTTTCACCCTGTGTGCCCCCCCCCCGCTCATCCCCGCTCTTTTTCAGTCCATCCTCCCCTCTGCCCAGCCTCTCTTGTTCTCCACTCACCTTCACCCCTGCACCCCTCGACGGCGCCCACCCACCCGCTCCATCTGCACCACCCTCTTCGCCCCTTCTCACTTCCTCCTCGGTTCTTACTCATCTCAGCTCCTCGTCCTCCCCCCTCTGCCCCCGCCTCCCAGCGCTGCGATAGTTAAATTACTTTCTAGCTCAGCTGGCAAAGCGATCCCAGGCAGAGCAGTTAGATGAGCGGGGAGGGGGGCAGAGAGCTATTCTAATGGGCACGTAGGTGGAGGAGGGTAGGGGGGCACAGAAACTTCATTTGTTGCCTCCTTCAGAAGCAGCAGAGGGCACGAGGAGCAGCATTGCAACGTACACCCTGGGCGGAGGCACTTGGGGTGGGGGGTTGAGGGGAGGGTGCCTAGGGTGGGGCGCTTTCAAAGGACAGTGGATTCACACAGCTCTGATGATGCACCTCAGGCACGGGCTCACAGCTGTTATTATTTACACAGCTCTGATGATGCACCTCCGGCACGGGCTGACACCTGGTATTATTCACACAGCTCTGATGATGCACCTCAGGCACAGGGCTGACGCAGTTATTATTCACACAGCTCTGATAATGCACCTCAGGCACGGGCTCACAGCTATTATTATTCACACAGCTCTAATAATGCACCTCAGGCACGGGCTCACAGCTGTTATTATTCACTCAGCTCTGATGATGCACCTCAGGCACGGGCTGCCTGCAGTTATTTTTCACACAGCTCTGATGATGCACCTCAGGCACGGGGCCGATAGAGCAAGCATGTCACCCGGCTAGGATAATTTTACCTAATACTCACCTGGGCCCATAAATTTCATTAGGCATATGTCAATAATTACCTTGGGTAACTCACGCTCTACTATCAGTATATCTTGAGATTCTCTATACTACACTGATTCCCATATCTACAACCTAGCAATGTAGATACTAGGACCCACCTAATCACCTAGGATAAAGGGAGTCAAGTATTAAGCTAGGTATCCAAGAACATTTAATAACATTTATTGAATAATGAAATAACCACAGACTCTGGGCAAGTTCAAAGCTTTATCTAATCATCTTCATCATCATATGTCATGAGCAGAAAATTAAATGTGATAAGGCTATCAATAACTAGCATCAAAACAGTATATAGCTATGAATAAGACAGAGTATGCTTAGCATCTATAACTTTAAACTGAAGGATAGGTAGGAACAAGGAATATGCTATTTTTAGATAACAACCTTTTGCAACCTGATTAAAGGAGGGTAAAGAAAGGGAACATGCTATATTCAAAAAGTCTTTAGAGCAGTCAAAGAAACTTTATTGAAATTTGAGATTTAGTTGAGCTCAAATACTAAAGGATAGGTAAGATTGGAACATACTGTTCAATTCAGCTTATCTCCTAGAGGGAGGGTAAGATAAGGAACATTAAGATGGAAACGATTTAGCATTAACTAAAGGTAGGCCAAAAAGTGGAACATGCAAATAGACAAACAATGCATGGAAATCTCATTTATACAGGGACAGGGGAGAAAAAGGAACATATGCAATTATGCTTTGCAATATTCGAGAATTAGAAATGCACATATAGATAAGCAATCACCCACACAGACTTTATATTTACCTAAGATAGAGTGAAGACCAACCCTGGCCAAGGGTCAGATTGGAAAAGACGGGAAGGGACCCTCAAGGACTTAGGTGCCAGTAGCCGAGCAGGTACAGATCATGGACAGTCAGGACAGGATAACCCCAGAATTTTGGATCAGGACCAGGTTCACTAAAGGGTACGACCAACACCCGCAGCTTCGGTTGCAATGCCTGCGCTACTCCCTCTCTGCAAGGAATCTGCCAATAACCCCAATTGGGTTCTCGAACCTCCCAGCAAAGTGCTTTGCCAGCACTTCTTTGTCTGCATAAACCCCGAATGGGTTTCTCGAACCTCTCAGCAGAGTGCTTCGCAGCTCTCTGAGTTCAGTCACCTATAGAGTGCATTGGGTCAGTGACAGGTCAGCTATTCGGACAAGTCGGACAATTTCTCTAGCTAAACCTACGCTAGTTACACTGTTTTTCGGGTCAGTATACCACCCCCCAATGTTGCAAGTGTAAGGATCCCCAATTTTGATTGGACAAAGGAGGAGGCTAGGTCATCACACCACCTACATTTTAGACTTTCCCAGGCTTCTTATTTACATCTTGTTCACGCCCATTGAATTTTGGTTCCCATGATGTCTTCACTTCGTATAACAATAAATGTTCTATTTACAAATACATTGTATTAGTTTTGAGTTCATAAGTCTAGGTTCTCAGGAGCATCTTCACAGTCAATCTTCTCCTTGGCAACTTGTCAAAGGTCATCTGCTCTGGAGACTCGCGGATCTCGCGCAGACGCAGTATTGTTCAAAATGGAACACAGCATAATTCAACGGCCCAAGTTTCGAAGTGTACATGAAATGAAAAGTAAACAGTTTTAAAACATAGAAAAAATGATTTCACTGTATACCATGAACTACTATACTATTCCCATTACTTTATAATAACTAAAGCATTAAGTTTTAAGCAGAACAGACAGCTTAGCAAAAGCAGCAATGCAAGCTTTGAGCATGTGAGAACACAGAGCAGCCATTTTAGCTGTATTGCACATGAGCAAACACTTTCTCACCAGAACTGCGAGTACGTCACGTCACATGGGTATGACCGACGCATGCGCAGTCTAAATTCCCGCGTAGCAGCGGCCATTTTTAGAATGCAAGCGTATTAGGATTAATAAACACCTAGGCAAGCGTCACCTGGACACCCCGTATAATGGAAAATGTGCAAAATTAGTAAGACGAACATGTTGGTTTATTTTATTAACATTATTTGAGGTTCATGATACAAGCAAGTCGCGTAAAGTGCGAATCCTTGCTCCATCAGGGCTCACAGCTGTTATTATTCACACGATTTAGAAAAGGGGGTGGTGATGAACAGAGTGTCTGAGTTAAACAGACCACTCTTACCCAGTCCAAAGATCAGGGCTTGATCCATCACCGTTATTTATCTCACTGCCCCATCCCAGCTCAGAACCTGGCTATATGCAAATCAGTCTGTCCCTGGCCCAGTGCATCATGGGAACAGGGCAGACTAAACTACCAAGCCAATTCTTCACCAGAAAGGAGACAAGCTACCGGGGACCGGTTTCTGGCATTTCAGCCTTCTTCGGCCCGGCTTGCTTGAATCCTGATGGAGCAGTGAGAAAGGGACTCATGTCTGAGTATACCCTGCCACACCTATAGTGGCCAAAAACGATTTAGAAAAGGGGGTGGTGATGAACAGAGTGTCTGAGTTAAACAGACCACTCTTACCCAGTCCAAAGATTATATTTCACACAGCTCTGATGATGCACCTCAGGCACTGGGCTGACTGCAATTATTATTCACACAGCTCTGATGATGCACCTCAGGCCTGGGCTCACAGCTGTTATTATTCATACAGCTCTGATGATGCACCTCAGGCACGGGCTGACGCAGTTCTTATTCACACAGCTCTGATGATGCACCTCAGGCACGGGCTCACAACTGTTATTATTCACACAGCTCTGATGATGCACCTCAGGCACGGGCTCACAGCTGTTATTATTCACACAGCTCTGATGATGCACCTCAGGCACGGGCTCACAGGTGTTGAGGGCAGAGTGTTGAGTGCAGAGTGTTGAGGGCAGAGCGTAGAGTGTTGAGGGCAGAGGGCAGAGGGAAAAGTGTTGAGGGTAGAGTGTTGAGGGCAGAGTGCAGATTGTTGAGGGCAGAGTGTAGAGTGTTGAGGGCAGAGGGCAGAGTGTTGAGGCCAGAGTGCAGAGTGTTGAGGGCAGAGTGTTGAGGGCAGAGGGCAGAGTGTTGAGGGCAGAGTGCAGAGTGTTGAGGGCAGAGTGCAGAGTGTTGAGGGCAGAGTGCAGAGTGTTGAGGGCAGAGTGCAGAGTGTTGAGGGCAGAGTGTTGAGGGCAGGGTGTTGAGGGAAGAGTGCAGAGTGTTGAGGGCAGAGGGCAGAGTGTTGAGGGCAGAGTACAGAGTATTGAGGGCAGAGTGATGAGGGCAGAGTGTTGAGGGGAGAGTGTTGATGGCAAAGTGAAGAGTGTTGAGGGCAGAGTGTTGAGGGCAGAGTGTTGAGAACAGAGTGCAGGGTGTTGAGGGCAGAGTGTTGAGGGCAGAATGTTGAAGGCAGAGGGCAGAGTGTTGAGGGCAGAGGGCAGAGTGTTGAGGGCAGAGTGTTGAGGGCAGAGTACAGAGTATTGAGGGCAGAGTGATGAGGGCAGAGGGCAGAGTACAGAGGGTTGAGGGTAGAGTGCTGAGGGCAGAGTTCAGAGTGTTGAGGGCAGAGTGTTGATGGCAAAGTGCAGAGTGTTGAGGGCAGAGTGTTGAGGACAGAGTGCAGGGTGTTGAGGGCAGAATGTTGAGGGCAGAGGGAAGAGTGTTGAGGGCAGAGGGCAGAGTGTTGAGGGCAGAGGGCAGAGTTTTGAGGGCAGGAGGAAAAGTGTTGAGTGTTGAGGGCAGAGTGTTGAGGGCAGAGTGTAGAGTGTTGAGGGCAGAGGGCAGAGTGTTGAGGGCAGAGTGTTGAGGCCAGAGTGCAGAGTGTTGAGGGCAGAGGGCAGAGTGTTGAGGGCAGAGTGCAGAGTGTTGAGGGCAGAGGGCAAAGTGTTGAGGGCAGAGTGCAGAGTGTTGAGGGCAGAGGGCAGAGTGTTGAGGGCAGAGGGCAGAGTGTTGAGGGCAGAGGGCAGAGTGTTGAGGCCAGAGTGCAGAGTGTTGAGGCCAGAGTGCAGAGTGTTGAGGGCAGAGTGTTGAGGGCAGAGTGTTGAAGGCAGAGTGTTGAGGGCAGAGTGTTGAGGGCAGAGTGTTCAGGGTAGAGTGCAGAGTGTTGAGGGCAAAGGGCAGAGTGTTGAGGGCAGAGTGCAGAGTGTTGAGGGCAGAGTACAGAGTGTTGAGGGCAGAGTCTTGAAGGCAGAGGGCAGAGTGTTGAGGGCAGAGTGCAGAGTGTTGAGGGCAGAGGGCAGAGTGTTGTGGGCAGAGTGCAGAGTGTTGAGGGCAGAGTGCAGAGTGCAGAGTGTTGAGGGCAGAGTACAGAGTGTTGAGGGCAGAGGGCAGAGTGCAGAGTGTTGAGGGCAGAGTGTTGAGGGCAGAGGGTAGAGGGCAGAGTGTTGAGGGCAGAGTGCAGAGTGTTGAGGGCAGAGTGTTGAGGGCAGAGGGCAGAGTGTTGAGGGCAGAGTGTTGAGGGCAGAGGGCAGAGTGTTAAGGGCAAAGTGTTGAGGGCAGAGGGCAGAGTACAGAGTATTGAGGGCAGAGTGATGAGGGCAGAGGGCAGAGTGCAGAGTGTTGAGGGCAGAGTGTTAAGGGCAGAGGGCAGAGTGTTGTGGGCAGAGTGTTGAGGGCAGAGTGTTGAGGGCAGAGGGCAGAGTGTTGAGGCCAGAGTGCAGAGTGTTGAGGGCAGAGGGCAGAGTGTTGAGGGCAGAGTGCAGAGTGTTGAGGGCAGAGTGTTGAGGGCAGAGTGCAGAGTGTTGAGGGCAGAGGGCAGAGTGTTGAGGGCAGAGTGTTGAGGGCAGAGGGCAGAGTGTTGAGGACACAGGGCAGAGTGTTGAGGCCAGAGTGCAGAGTGTTGAGGGCAGAGTGTTGAGGGCAGAGTGCAGAGTGTTGAGGGCAGAGTGTTGAGGGCAGAGTACAGAGTGTTGAGAGCAGACGGCAGAGTGTTGAGGGCAGAGTGCAGAGTGTTGAGGGCAGAGTGTTGAGGGCAGAGTGCAGAGGGCAGAGTGTTGAGGGCAGGCTGTTGAGGGCAGAGTGTTGAGGGCATGGTGTTGAGGGAAGAGTGCAGAGTGTTGAGGGCAGAGGGCAGAGTGTTGAGGGCAGAGTGAAGAGTGTTGAGGGCAGAGTACAGAGTGTTGAGGGCAGAGTCTTGAGGGCAGAGGGCAGAGTGTTGAGGGCAGAGTGCAGAGTGTTGAGGGCAGAGGGCAGAGTGTTTTGGGCAGAGTGTTGAGGGCAGAGTGCAGAGTGTTGAGGGCAGAGTGCAGAGTGTTGAAGGCAGAGTGTTGAGGGCAGAGTGCAGAGTGTTGAGGGCAGAGTGTTGAGGGCAGAGGGTAGAGGGTAGAGGGCAGAGCGTTGAGGGCACAGTGCAGAGTGTTGAGGGCAGAGTGCAGAGTGTTGAGGGCTGAGTGTTAAGGGCAGAGTGTTGAGGGAAGAGTGTTGAGGGCAGAGGGCAGAGTGTTGAGGGCAGAGGGCAGAGTGCAGAGTGTTGAGGGCAGAGTGTTGAGGGCATAGGGCAGAGTACAAAGTATTGAGGGCAGAGTGATGAGGGCAGCGGGCAGAGTGCAGAGTGTTGAGGGCAGAGTGCAGAGTGTTGAGGGCAGAGTGTTGAGGGCAGAGTGTTGAGGGCAGAGTGTTGAGGACAGAGTGCAGAGTGGTGAGGGCAGAGTGTTGAGGGCAGAGTGTTGATGGCAAAGTGCAGAGTGTTGAGGGCAGAGTGTTGAGGGCAAAGTGTTGAGGACAGAGTGCAGGGTGTTGAGGGCAGAGTGTTGAGGGCAGAATGGTGAGGGCAGAGGGCAGAGTGTTGAGGGCAGAGGGCAGAGTGTTGAGGGCAGAGGGCAGAGTACAGAGTATTTGAGGGAAGAGTGATGAGGGCAGATGGCAGAATGCAGAGTGTTGAGGGCAGAGTGTTGAGGGCAGAGTGCAGAGTGTTGAGGGCAGAGTGTTGAGGGCAGAGTGTTGAGGGCAGGGTGTTGATGGCAAAGTGCAGAGTGTTGAGGGCAGAGTGTTGAGGACAGAGTGCAGGGTGTTGAGGGCAGAGTTTTGAGGGCAGAATGTTGAGGGCAGAGGGCAGAGTGTTGAGGGCAGAGGGCAGAGTGTTGACGGCAGAGGGCAGAGTTTTGAGGGCAGATGGCAGAGTGTTGAGGGCAGAGTGTTGAGGGCATAGTGTTGAGGGCAGAGTGTTGAGTGCAGAGGGCAGAGTATTGAGGGCAGAGTGCAGAGGGCAGAGTGTTGAGGGCAGAGGGCAGAGTGCAGAGTGTTGAGGGCAGAGGGCAGAGGGCAGAGTGTTGAGGGCAGAGTGCAGAGTGTTGAGGGCAGAGCACAGAGTGTTGAGGGCAGAGTGTTGTGGACAGAGTGCAGGGTGTTGAGGGCAGAGTGTTGAGGACAGAGTGCAGGGTGTTGAGGGCAGAGTGTTGAGGGCAGAATGTTGAGGGCAGAGGGCAGAGTGTTGAGTGCAGAGGGCAGAGTGTTGAGGGCATAGTGTTGAGGGCAGAGTGTTGAGGGCAGAGTGTTGAGGGCAGAGTGTTGAGGGCATAGTGTTGAGGGCAGAGTGTTGAGTGCAGAGGGCAGAGTGTTTAGGACAAAGTGCAGAGGGCAGAGTGTTGAGGGCAGAGGGCAGAGTGCAGAGTGTTGAGGGCAGAGGGCAGAGGGCAGAGTGTTGAGGGCAGAGTGCAGAGTGCAGAGTGTTGAGGGCAGAGCGCAGAGTGTTGAGGGCAGAGTGTTGAGGGCAGAGTGTTGAGGGCAGAGTGTCGAGGGCAGAGTGTCAAGGGCAGAGTGTTGAGGGCAGAGTGTTGAGGGCAGAGGGCAGAGTGTTGAGGGCAGAGTGCAGAGTGTTGAGGGCAGAGTGTTGAGGGCAGAGTGCAGAGTGTTGAGGGCAGAGTATTGAGGGCAGAGGGCAGAGTGTTGAGAGCAGAGTGTTGAGGGCAGAGGGCAGAGTGCAGAGTGTTGAGGGCAGAGTGTTGAGGGCAGAGTGCAGAGTGTTGAGGGCAGAGGGCAGAGTGCAGCATGTTGAGGGCAGAGGGTAGAGTGCAGAGTATTGACGGCAGAGTGATGAGGGCAGAGGGCAGAGTTCAGAGTGTTGTGGGCAGAGTGTAGAGGGCAGAGTGCAGTGTTGAGGGCAGAGTGTTGATGGCAGAGGGCAGAGTGCAGAGTGTTGAGGGCAGAGTGTTGATGGCAGAGGGCAGAGTGCAGAGTATTGAGGGTAAAGTGATGAGGGCAGAGGGCAGGGTGTTGAGGGCAGAGGGCAGAGTACAGAGTGTTGAGGGCAGAGTGTTGAGCGCAGAGTGTTGAGGGCAGAGTGTTGAGTGCAGAGGGCAGAGTGTTGAGGGCATAGTGTTGAGGGCAGAGTGTTGAGGGCAGAGTGCAGAGGGCAGAGTGTTGAGGGCAGAGGGCAGAGTGCAGAGTCTTGAGGGCAGAGGGCAGAGTGTTGAGGGCAGAGTGCAGAGTGTTGAGGGCAGAGCGCAGAGTGTTGAGGGCAGAGTGTTGAGGGCAGAGTGTTGAGGGCAGAGTGTTGAGGGCAGAGTGTCGAGGGCAGAGTGTTGAGGGCAGAGTGTTGAGGGCAGAGGGCAGAGTGTTTAGGACAGAGTGCAGAGTGTTGAGGGCAGAGTGTTGAGGGCAGAGTGCAGAGTGTTGAGGGCAGAGTATTGAGGGCAGAGGGCAGAGTGTTGAGGGCAGAGTGTTGAGGGCAGAGGGCAGATTGCAGAGTGTTGAGGGCAGAGTGCAGAGTGTTGAGGGCAGAGGGCAGAGTGCAGCATGTTGAGGGCAGAGGGCAGAGGGCAGAGTATTGACGGCAGAGTGATGAGGGCAGAGGGCAGAGTTCAGAGTGTTGTGGGCAGAGTGTAGAGGGCAGAGTGCAGTGTTGAGGGCAGAGTGTTGATGGCAGAGGGCAGAGTGCAGAGTGTTGAGGGCAGAGTGTTGATGGCAGAGGGCGGAGTGCAGAGTATTGAGGGTAAAGTGATGAGGGCAGAGGGCAGAGTGTTAAGGGCAGAGTGTTGAGGGCAAAGGGCAGAGTACAGAGTGTTGAGGGCAGAGTGCTGAGCGCAGAGTGTTGAGGGCAGAGGGCAGAGTGTTGAGGGCAGAGGGCAGAGTGTTGAGGGCAGAGGGCAGAGTGTTGAGGGCAGAGTGCAGAGTGCTGAGGGCAGTAAGTGCGTTGGTTTGTGAACATATATATTTTGAATATTTTACAGTATCCGGTTTCCACCAAATGTGTCAGGGCCAAAGTGTAGGATTAAACAAATCTGTATATTTCCATTCAGGTGATCGCTTGCTAATGCCTGGTACTCATTTTAGGTTTCACCTGTGTAACACTTGCACAGTGCTTGAGAAAACAATTGTGTTTAATATAAACCTACAAGGGAATTATATCCTGTCTCACTCTCTCACTATAGAATACACACTCTTTCACTTTTTACTACTCGCTCTCTAATACTCTTTACTAATAACTCTCTCCTACTCATATCAACTAGACACTCTACTACTTACTCTGTGTGTGGGCGCTAATGCAATTGGTCTTGCATATGCAAACGATTAAGCTATTGGCAATGTAAATGACAATGCCATTTATTTATGATTTGAAATAAAAAAAATAAGGGGCAATGCCAATAGCTTTACCTTTAATAATGCCGAGACCATTGTATTGTAAATGCTTGTTTCCTTAAGTTGGCCGGATAAAGCAGGGGCTGGAGAATTTAGTGAAACTGACCTGTCAGAACAAACAGAAGCGTTGAGCACAGCAGATGAGGCACAGAAGTTCAAGGCCGATGCACTGAAAGAGAATATTGAGTGCCTGCCAAAGGGATGTGTTAGAACTGGGGGTCTCCAGTTGGCAGAGGTAGGTACCACTGTCCAAATAGGGGCCCTTGCTTCTAGTCAGAGTTAGGAGGAAACCCTCTGAGATAACCCCTGCTCACCCTCTAGGTAGCTTGGAATGAGCAGTCAATCAGAAGGCAATGTGTAAAGTATTTGTACCAACACTCACAGTAACACAGTGAAAACACCACAAACTGACTCCACAAAAAATGGAGTTTAAAAGGCATTTAATCTAAACTACACAAGACCAAAATGACAAAAATCCAACATACACAGTTCAAGAATATGGTTGCAAAAGAGTTCTTTAGGTTGCGATAAAATAATCCACAGTTGCATGAAAAGTTCACAGTTGCGACACGTCTAGCCAACAGTACCTTTAAATGCGACAAAGTTCTAAAAGCAGAAGCTGGTGCCGTGGAAAACAAGCGATGCGTTGCTCCTGAGACCCTGGGGAGGTGATGCGACAACCCAGCTACAGCAGCGGGCATGTTGCGACGAATCCGGTCTGTATGGAGAGGAAGGCCACTTGTATGGATTCCGGTGCGTAGGTTCTGTAGGAAGTTTGTTCTCGCAAAGGTACGATGCGATGATCTCCTAGGGGCTGCGATGATCTCCAGGGCGACGATGCGCGATCCAGCGATGATCTCTCTCTCGCAGCTCTTCGATGCAATGGCTCTGCGCCGACTCTCGCAGCGACGTGATGCGGTCCGCAAGCAAGTGGTGCGGCGATCTCACCCAGCGACGACAGGCTCTGCGACAATACTCGCAGCGATGGCGATCTTCCCGCAAGCGAAGGGTGCAACGTCTTTGGCAGCAGCAACAGGCGCTGTGACAATCTCGACCTCCGTAGCGGCGGGAATTTCCTCGCACTGTCGGGGATGCGCTCCGCAGCGAGCGATGCGATAACTTTTCTGTAGCAAAGTCTTTAAATCTTGGTTTCCAGCTTCCCACCACAGGTACAACATCCAGAGGCACCACACATGGGCCACACACTCCAGGAAGGACAGAACTCTCTCAGTAGAGCTCAGGGGAAGCTGGGGATGAAGTCCTTTTGTTCCTGGGACTTCAAAACAGGGAGCCAGCTCTTTTCAGGCCCTTGGAGATTCCTTCTAGCAAGGGAACACAGCACAAAGCAAAGTCCTTCCTCTCTCCTTGGCAGCAAAGCAACAACAGGGCAATCCAACATAGCAACAGCAGGACAATCTTCCTTCTTCAGTTTCAGCTTTCTCCTTGGCAGAGGTTCCTTCTTGATTCCAGGATGATCTAATTTTCTGTTGTCAGGGGTCCTGTACTTATATCCCTAAAAGTCTTTGTTCTCTTTGTGCAAGTGGGCCCTGAGCCCAGTCTGAATCAGTTCTGGGTGTTCCTTGAGCACTTTGTTTTCCTGGCTTCTCCTTTCCTTTCAGAGTGAGGGGCAGGGTCGTCATCCGCCCAGCAGGAGGTGGAGTCTGCATTGTGGAAGGTAGGCACAGCCCTATTCAGGCCCAGGTGCTATCTCCTCCCACCACTCAAATTGCAATGCAGTCATTCAGCCTAGGGATGACTCAGTCAGCCTCTTGGGGAATCCCTAGCCCCTGTCACTCTCAAACCAGACAGTCAATACACAAACAGGCCAAGGCACACAGAAAGGTCAGACAAGAGAACAGCAACTTTCTAAAAGTGCAGTTCTCAAACACAGGATTTAAAAACAGCCTTTACTAAAAGATGTATTATTAAATTCTGAGTTCTGGGATACCAGACTTTTATGTCCTATCTTGTTCCTATGGGAAGATATGCTGGTAGCCACTGTAGCCAGCATCCCCCCTGATAGCCTATGGAGCAAGATAGCCTTGCAGCAGTGAAAAACGAAAATGGCTGTAATTCACTACCAGAGCATGTCACCTGCACCAGTACCTGCTCTACCTTTCACATACACTGCACCCTGCCCAAGGGGGTACTTTGGGCCTTCCATAGGGGTGACCAATGTGCACAAAAAGGGAAGGGTTAGGCCTGGTCATTGGGGACACTGACCAGGAGGACATGGCAGTTCACAGACTGCACACAGGCACTGCGGTGGCAGGCCTGAGACACCATTTTGGGGCTACTCACGTGGGTGGCACAATCAGTGCTGCAGGCCCACTAGTAGCATTTGTCATCACCAGCCCTGGCACACCCAGTGCACTTTACTAGGGACTTCTTGGTGATACAAATGTGCCAATCATGTATATCCAATCATAATAACAATTTACACAGGGAGCACTTACACTTTGACACTGATCAGCAGTGGCAGACTGTCCAAAGCATCTAAACCAGCAAAAACGAAATCCAGCATAGCATCAAAAATACAGGGGGTAGAGGCCAAAAAGACAGGGGAAACCACGCCAAAGATGGCAGGTCTAACAGGATGTGACTAACCATGGGACCTAAAACCCCCTCTGATGGGTTTCAGGAGCCATTACAGCCCTAGTCAAAGAATGTTGTTCAAACCGTAGTCTCTGGCTCTATGAACATTAGGATTAAAGTCAATGAAATTGGGCATGGGGGTGTTCGATAACAATGCGTAAGTTGTTTAGCCTTCAGCAGCTCACAGTGATTTTAAAAGATCAGAAATAGCTCTCACTACAGAAAAGATTGGAGACCCCTGCCCTAAAACAATACAAATGTTTATTGTAACCCAATTGGCAAGGACTTTAACCCCCTTTGTAACACACTGGTAAATGGTACCCCTGGGCACCCGTACTAAAGAGGGTCCCTAAAGTTTGCAACTTGAATTATGCCACCCAAAGGGACCCAAACACAAACTGCATGTAGACTGCCATTGCAGGATGGGTGAAATGGTGCAAGCCATTTATAAAAAACAACCCTGCCCACTCCCTGTGTGGAATGCCAAAGTACACTGCATGTACTATATGTAAGTCACTCTTACAACAGACCTTTAGAGCCCTAAGGCAGTGTGCATTATACATGTACTATATGTAAGTCACTCTTACAACAGGACTTTAGAGCCCAAAGGCAGGGTGCATTTTAGTACATGTGAGGGCACATCTGCCTGAGGAGAGGATGCAGCCTTATGGCTAATGCGGTCAACCTCAAAGCTGGGGAATAAACAAAAGGTAGGAGGTGCACTCAAAAGGATCAAGGAGGCAATGTTATTATTCCAAAAGTTCTCTTCTTTATTTCGGTAATTATATATTATAATTACCGAAATAAAGAAGAGAACTTTTGGAATAATAAACATTGCCTCCTTGATCCTTTTGAGTGCGCCTCCTACCTTTTGTTTATTGTCTAGTGTTCGGATTTGTGCCTTAGGACAACAGGCACCTGGAGTGTGCAGCTCCACAATTATAAATTTGATAAACACTTTTGTTTTGGTTGGGCTTAACCTTGGTTAGGTTGTCCTGTTCTTTATGTTTATACTCAAAGCTGGGGACCCTGGTTCGAGTCTCGGCAAGGACACTCCACATCCTGTGATTCTGGGCAAATCGCGTAATCTCCCCGTGCCTAACAAAAATGAATGTGTCCATCTGTAACGAAACTGGTGCTCATGTAAAGTGCTCAGATACCTGATATCTTCAGGTCAAGTTTGCGCTATATAAAACTCTAAAAACAAAAATAAAGAAACTATGCCCCTGTGATGCCTGGTTCCATTGATAGCCATTGCAAGTGATCAGGAAGCAATTTTAAAGGTATGTAATGGGCATTGGTCATTATGAGTTACCCAACCACATAATGGCTTCACTGAAAATAACTGTCTTAATAAATCATACTGATGTAAGTATCAGATTTATAAAGACACGCACCCTGATGGAGCAAGATTTCGTACATAACAAACTTGCTCGGATGCGATCCTCTCAAATAACATGTAATAGTGTAACCCACATGTTCGTAAATACTAATATTTGCATTACACCTTTTACATTAAGATTCTGGAGAATCTTGCCTATGTGTTTTACTAATAAGTAACCAGAGTGTCTAATAATGGCTGCTGAAAACGTGGGAACTATCTGCACTTGCGTCTACTGCTTCTACGTAATATGACGTCTTTCGCTTTTGGTGGGAAATCTTTGCAGCTGCTCAGTAGTATTTAAGATGGCCGCTTGAACCTCACATGCTAATGCACATGCTATGCTTAAACTAAATCTTGCATGTATTCCTAAACTGCTAATGCAATAGTTAAATAAATTAAAGGGTTTAGAGTAGGAATAAGTACAATACACTGCATTCATTTATTTCTGTGTTCTAATATGTTTTTCTTTGACTTTATTTTTAGTTTGTATTTTGGCCTGGAGGGTGACTAAAATCTCCATCTTTCCTGATTATGCGCAAGCGCACAGGACTCTGTCAAACTCCTACTGTGACATTGAAACACAGCCAAGAAGACTTTAACGAGAGAAGTGACTAGGAACACCACCTCTTGACCCTGAGAGGGGAAGGAGAAGAAGTCAAATTTTGTACACATTGTAAAAGAAATTAACATGCAATGCGATTGGAAATAAAGCATGGGAAAGCAAAGTTAAGGGGCGGGAATATTGAACAATGAGCTTAAGAAATTACATTACATTAGTATGATGTGATGACTTCTCCCGATCCCATTGTCCAATCAAAAGTTGGGATTCACAAATATTGAAACATTGTGGGTGGTACATACACTTAGAATAGTATAACTAAGGTAGACTCAGTGAGTTAGATTGTCAGACTTGTCATTGACCTGCCACCGACCCAACACTGAAGCAGACGACGGCGGTAGTCATGGAGGTCAGAGGCGCTCTCCGAGCACTCTAAAAAAGAAGAATCGAGAGAGAAGAGACGGAAAGAGAGAAGAGTCAGAGAAATCTCTGAAGAAGACAAGCCTGTCCATTTAGAAGGAGAAATTATCAAGGAGAGCAGTACCAGAGAGGGGTGTGATGCTGGTGTTGTACTTAGAAGAGGTCACCTATCATGTCCTGAACTTGTCCTGATCTATTGGTTCCTGACTACTCGGGAGTCTCCTTTCCAGCTCCTCGGCCAGGGGTTGGTCCTCACACCATTCTAGGTAAATATAATTCTGTGTGGTACGTCCTCGTACCATTTCTCCTTTTCACCCTTCCCAGGTACCAACGTCATGAAATCTTATTAATGTTTATGTTAACTTTGATTATTTTCCTTAAGGAAGTTGGTGGTTGACATGTATTGGTATTTGACTCACAACATTTAATGCATAGATAAAGCTTTTAAAACTCTCTAGAGTCTGTGGTTATTTAAAGAAATCAAGGTAAATGTAATTCTAACTATACTACTACCTACTTGATCTATTGACCCGAGGAAATGAAGACCCAAGGTGTTAGGGGTGGTTACAATTGGTAAAGGTAAAGGTAAAATTTTATCACGCAGAAGAAACAAAAATTTTGATTCCAGTGGTAATTGCTGGTTTATGTGTGAATGTTTATGGGCCCAGGTGAGTATGGTATTTATGAGTAAACCAAACCGGTAAGCTCCGCTGGATCAGTTTTACTTGGTAGCAGAGTTATGGTTAGGTTTTCGGTAGTTAGGTAGAAAATTGTGTATTGAATTATTGATTTATGTATTAACCAAAACCCGTATGTATTGTTCTATGTTGTCTGGAAATTCCCGGGAATATTGAATAGCGGGTGGTAAATGGAAGCCACACTGCTGTGAGGTTACTTGCCTTGATGAAGAAAGTGTGGAAAGTTAGGTAGAACTTGAAGCACTGGTTAGGGATTATTTTCTTGTATAAAAGGGAGAGTGATTGATAGCAAAAGAGTTCACTGGTGAAACTTTGGTCTTATATCACCTAGAAAGGGTAATACTGAAGGAGTAACAGGTTCTTTGATGCTTGAGTGAAGAGTAAGCGGAAGAGATTTTACTTGTAGTGTGTGAAGGGTAAATAGAAAAGTTTTACTCGCAGCAGAAGAAAGTGACTTTCCTTTGAATTTAGTTAATCAGGCACAGTAGCGAATGTTTGTACATTGTAAATTAATGAAACGCATTTGTAAAATCGCAAGAAATTAGGTTTTGCATTACCTTGCTAAGGAGGGTTCAGTCGAGGGTGCTGCACTGACGTCACTGAGAGCCGTGCTGGGAATGAGGTAATTGTAAAGGAGGGGTGAGTAGAGAGGAGCGAAACTGACGTTGTAGAGAAACTGTGCAAGCATTGGTAAAAAGGATACGCAAAATGGAAATTGATTGGTTACCAGAATAAAAGGCGCGCTGATATTGGAGAAGTCTTAGAGTAAAAAAAACAGAACATCTAATTTGTCATCAAAATAGACATCCCGATAATAATAGACAGTGGGATTTGCATGTGGAGACACAATCTGACTATAATAGGGACTCGTCCAGATAGAAGATTTATATGGTTTGCCCACGAACAGTATATTAAAGGAAATTCACACAAAATGTATGGAGAAAAGAGAAAATGTCATTTATGCAGAAAATCAAAAAATATTCAAAAAAGGTGAAACACATTAAAACTAGAGAAGGAATTATTATCCCCCCGCCCCCCCCTGAAAATGCTTGCATCATACACAATGTTAGAAAGAGGCTACCATACTTGTGTATGGCTAGAAAATTGGATAGAATATACAAAGGATGATGGAACATTAGCATTTCCTGAATACAGAACATTTAATGGAAGAATTTTACACAATTTAAGAACTCGCATGATTGAGTTAGAACCCAGACCTAGACTAACTCAATATGAAGCTTTAGAAGACTGGGAGACTGAGGCCTTTGAGCGAAACAGATCACAAAGTAACAGGAACCTGAGTACATTTTATCACAAATTTCCTCAAGATACTCAAGATAGTCAGATGAAACAATGAAGGCAAGCCATGGTGGTGGAGTTATTACATCCTGTACTAATCACAAAAGAACTGACAGGAAGTAAAAATACTGAGAAAACAAAACATTTAGTGATTGGTAGCGGAGATTCAGAAGATGATTATTTTGAAGATATTTTCATGAAAAATCCTCCACCATACCAAGAAGAATTAAATAGAATTACCCCTCAGGCCCCGCTTCTGAAAACACCTTTAGTTCCGCGAGTTGTACTTGATGGACACTGGAAAAAGTACTTCAAGAAAAAGAAAGAGAAACAATAAATAAAAATAGAAGCGGGTTAATTCAGAAGATAACTCAGTTAAATGCAAATCCTGAAGCAATAACAATACCAGTGACTATAGGTCCTGTTGTTCCCTTATATGGAGACAAGCAAAATTGTCCTAAAACACCTGTCCTGACTACACCGATAATACAATCCAGAAAAGAAACTATAGTAATTGATGATCAGGCCAGTGAGTGCGAATTAAAAATTTCCTTAATGGATTTATCCATTAGAGGACCCATAAATGATTCATTCAGAAAAGTCACACCAGGTTGCTCAAAAGAGGTACAAATTGAAACATCCACAGGGACGAAAAAAATGCCACTATAGTAACCCCAGAAGAAATAGAAAGATGGACCCAAGAAATAGAAAGACCAAAACCCCAACCAAAGGTATTGGATATATTTAAATTGAGAGTAGAATTGGAGAAAATGATAGCTGGAAATGTAGGAGTAGAAAGATTTAACACCTTCAGTGAGGAAGAGTTGCTATTTATATGTAGAAGCATCACCCGAAATACAAAAATATTTCATGAGAAATTAATGAATTTGGCTTCAGAAAGGGGCATCGACATAGGGAAATCCAAAGTATTACAGAAACCATATAGAGCAGAATTTTCAGATAAAGATTTAGAGAATATGAATGTATCAGGAAGGAAATTACAGATAAAAGAATTGTTAACATTGTTGCAAAAATGCGGAGATTTGGATAGATGGAAAACTAGGTGGACAAAGAAAAAGGAAGGAGCACAGGCGAACAGAATGACATCTGAGTATTTAATGAAAGAAACAGAAAAGGTTGAAAGGTTGTGCCGAATGAGAGAAGTTTGAGGAGGAGGTTATGTACATGTCTTATGGACTCGACTGGATATTTTATCTATTACCAATGACTTCCCAAAGCTTAAAGAAAAACTAGTAGAATGGTACAGGCAAGTTGAAAGGTTTGTGAAGGTTTCAAAGGTTTTGTTGAAAGATTTAGATTGTTTATTTGACATAGTTGTACCTGCATATTTATGGGCAGAATGTAAAATTACAATAGATTGGCCTAATGACGAATACCCAAGGGATGAAAAGATACGAGCCCAGTCAGCTGAAGTAATGAAAAAATATAATCAGGTAATAACATTCCTGGAATGAAAGATTCCCCCAAAAGAAACTGATTGGATAAAAATAGATAGAACAACACAAGAAAAGGATGAGTCAGTACATGCATATTGTAAACATCTTTTACAAGTGTTTAAGCAGTACAGTGGGTTTAAGAACATTAAAAACAAGGGCATGACACATTTTGTGTACCGTTTTGTGTCTGGATTAAGGTTGGAAATATCACAAATGATTAAACAGCACATGTTATGCTGGCAAGCAAAGCCCATAGATGAAATCCACAAGTACGCAAAGGACTGTGGGGACGAGATCTACAATAGACAAAAGAATTTAGAAGAAAAAGTAATGTGGGCTTATGTTAAATTAGCAGGGCAGCAAGAACTTCAGCTAAGTAATCAGGCAGAAAACCAAGGAAAAGGGCAAGGTCAAAGTGAAAATAGTGGGGGTAAACCAAAAGGGCGAATGAGCAGAGAAGAAGCAAAGAAAAAGTTTCTCTGTCATGGGTCCGGAAAATTGGGGCATTGGAAAAACGAGTGTAAGCTTATACAGAATAATAATACCTAAAATCAAAATTTAAATCCGCAGACGCAGAATGAGGTGTTAATGGGACAACCGCAGCAGGTTGAAAATCTACAGAGTCAATTGCCACCTGCCCCTATGCCAAATTTTGGGAGTGAGGCCAAGTACAGTGTGGACACCGGATTCCAGGAGTGAAGTGGTAAGAAAAAATTTGTAACACCACAGTTTCTTTTGCAGGATTCCTATTTTGAGAATGAGATACAATGACGGTGCCTGAGAGGGGAGGAAGAAGAGTGCGTACTTGGAGCATCATTGGCGGTAGATCAGTCAGGTCCATATATAGATGGTAAGGTTGAAGGAAATGACATCACCTTCTTATTGGATACTGGTGCTACCCGTTCTACTGTGAGAACAGCAGACATCCCAAACCTACCCCTCTCGGGAGAAGCGATCCAAGTAGTGGACGTTTCTAATAAACAAATTAGGACCCCGATTACACAAGACCAATGGAGGTATATATTGGCAATTTCAGAGAAATGTACAAGATTGTTGTGTGCGACTCAAGTCCTGTGAATTTATTGGGAAGGGATTTATTGTGCAAAATGAACTGCACAATATTTTGCACACCAGATGGCATTGCAATTCAGACTCCTGATGAAGATGGATTATACAAGATCATGTTAGCTAAACAGAGAGCCAAAGTAATTGAAATGTTTTCCATGATGAAACCAAATGAGCTACCAGATAAGTTCAAAACTACTGTAAATCCTTAAGTATGGGATTTTACCGGAAAAGAAGTAGGATTAATAGCAAATGTAGATCCAGTAATTGTAAAAGAAGGTGCAGTTTATCCTTGTACATGTGATTATATCTTCCTCCTCTTGCCTGTATTTAAATCTCACATTTTATTGTTGTTGAAATGATGAGTATGTGATCGATACCAAGACTTAAGTTTTCCTTATGTTGGGACTTTTGGGCCTAAATATACTGATTGGATGTGTTGGTTACTGTAGAGGCTGTAAATTTTTGACTTAGAGAAATCATGTTGGGTTATTATTCAAAATATACCAATACTTCCTGTTGTTATCAGATACAAGGTAATAGATGAACAGGATGTAGTAATGGTCATTACACATTGAGTGGAAATCCCTCACACACCCGAGACGACTACGTGAATGCAGCCATTATAAATAAATTGGAGTGGTTGGCTGTATTTCTAGGTTTTGATTCATTGAGAAATAACTGGGCAGTGACGTAAGTGTGGACCATTTTTTTGAGTAATTGTGTTGAGTTATTATCCGAAGATTACTAACACTTTGGGTTATTATCAAAAGACTACCAACATGTCTTGTCGTTACTGGATATTAGGTGACAAATAAACAGGCCGTTACAATTGTAACTATACATTTAATGTAGATCCTCTATGTTCCGAAGACGGCAACTTGAAGGAGTCTGTTATGCATACTGATTGGAAACTTGGTTTCGCTTGCACCTTTTGGACCATGAGTTATGATAGTTTCATGCTTTAAAGATGGTGTCCAGAATCAGTCCGCTTTCTATGTATACTGGGAATTGCGCTGAGCTCGCGTTTCTAAAATCGCAAGAGACATCAATGGCGGGTTCCTAATGCGGGAAATCTGGCTATTTAAAGCGCGCATTTACCTACGGCACTTTGGTACCGGTTCTACATGGTGTCATGGGGTTTCTAACGTAGCACAGCACAGAAAGAAATAAGAAGGTAAGAGGAACTCTGGGGTATCGAAGTTGTAGGTGTATGACTGGTATTGTAATAACTTTAGCGTCAATCGTTGACACTTGGGGCAGAGACTTAAAAGAAACTATGCTTCTTTTAAAATGAGTCCACAAATCCTTTATTGCTATTGTTTTAACGTTAATTTCTGTTTGAGTTAAAGGCTCCTGGTTTGGGTATTTGAATAGGGTATGAACCCATTAAATGGTTACTTATGACATCAGGGGTAGAGAGTTCGATTATGTGTTAAGATGGCATTCAATATGAGTCTACAGACCCTTGCAAATTATTGTCTAGCATTGTAGATTGTTAGGGTATTACACACTCGGACACTGTTTTGAAAGATGTACATCATTATCGGTCGCACTTATGTGCCGGTTAGGGAGAGAAGGATGAATAACTATGAATGTCAAATAATGGTTTGAAGGGGCTTTGGCTAACCGTTATCAATGCTATGCCCTTGGAGTTACTTCCTTGTGGTTTAACAGTTGTTGAAATGATACTTGCTTGGTGTCTTTAATAAAGTAGGCCTGCCAATAGATTGAAGGTTTTGGTAACAGCTTGTTTTTGTTGCTCATAGAATGTAGAACCTCTAGAGGTACACTCTTCTATAAATACACAATGAGTAAGCTCTGCATATACTAATATATTTTGAAAACAAAGCATACCCCATAAAGCGAACCTGGGGTGGAAACGTATTTTAGAAGAACAATGGTTCAAGGGTGGCCTAATGAGGTCCTTGAGAGAATAGAGCGTATAATTAATTCACGCTGGGGAGCTAAAAGTGTAGGTAAACATAAACTCATTCATTTATTTTCATTTTTTAGCATATATCATGGCGTATCAGGTGCTCATATGAGTGACAGAGTGCATAACGTGACACAAGTGAACATAGTGAGAACGGAGCAAAATGTCACACAACAACAAGGTATAAACCACAGAAATATATACAATAGAGTGGGGGTATTTCCTTGGGTGGGTCGGCGACGTTTCGATCTATATTAATTTTAGATCATCTTCAGGACTGATGAGCTTCCTGAAACTGCATGGAGGTAAGTAGGATTAGCAAGGAGACCTACACAACATTTTCTTAGCGTAGTGATTTTTGTGCTCCCAGTGGCATGTTTCATTTTCATGCACGTTTAGCCTTAAATAGAAGGGGGGCGCTTAGCATCCAAACCGGGTGTGTGCTGCGCTGGCTATTATTCACGGGGGTGAGGGGCATTCAATTGCATGCGTGGACATATCAATTTGAGTATAACTTACTCTCTAGTTGGATATGATAGTGAAACAATCCATCTGGACAGAGTAGTAGGTGCTTGAATCGGTATAGCCGGAATATCAAGCCGATATGGCCGGATTGGTTTCTGATTCTGAAAGGAACAAAGGGAGGTGGTTGCCTTATCATAATGCCAAGGGCGCCGAGTATACGGTCGTACTACGGGGCATTAGACTTACTTGTAAACAATTACAGTGACAGTCCATTGGTCATGATAGTAACTTTCCTGCGATAGGATATTCTGCTGCAAACAAAGGAAGGGGGGTATGCCGTTAATATTTAATAAATAGCATAGCAATTTATAGTGGAGGTTAAGACACTCATACAAGACAAAAATTATAATTATAATTAAATTAGTAAAATAGATCTAGGGTGGGGAAACACTTAAGGTTGAGACCCCTCTAAAGGTATTAGACTTACTAAGTCTGAGTGGTTACAAAATTCTGCGTGTCTGGGCAATTGATCAGAGTCGGTTATATTTGGGTCCTTCTGGAGCTGGGGGGGCAAAAATCAAGCATGCAAATTAAATTCCGGGTAGATGCAAGACCTGAGTGGTAGGATGTAAAAGTCGGATGGACTTACTAGGTCTGATTAAAAACGTGGCCCGTAATTGGTGGTCTGAATAGCGGCTTGCTCGCTGCCGAAGAAAATAACTGGTCCTTCTTAAATCGAACCGCCTGGAGCTGGGGAGCAAGAGTGCAATAATTTAGTTGAAGCAACTAATGTGGTAGACTTAAGGGCGTGACAGGCAACGGACTTTCCCAATCTCAGCGGTCTAGCGGCTGGAAATGGGGGTCCGAGTGCCTCGCTGCTTAGCTGTTCTTACAATTAATTGCGAGTGATAGTGTGATTTCACAACTTCCGGGTTGTACGCGCAGGCGCAGAAACGTCCTGTTTACGCGCATGCGCGGCATTAGATTTGTAGTTTATGCCGGCGTATTACAGCGCGCGTGAGCAGAGAATTGTGCAATTTTCAGAGAGAAGGCATTCTTGTTATGAAAGAATTGAAGTGAAATTCTTACATGATTAGATTTGTTACACCTCGCAATTGAGGAGTTATTAGATTTAAATTGAAACTTAGGGTGTATGGTGTTATATTAGGGTCAATGCGGGAACAGAGTTATGTTGCATCGGGGAATCCAACATTGTATATACACAGTTTTAAATACATTAGGATATCTTTAGCAAAAACGTTAAAAAAAATTCAGTATTGTAAGGTTACACAGCATATTCATATAGTGGGTAGCAGGATGACATTTTTTAGTGGGTGGTATTCAGATACAAATATTCCATTCATCAAGGGAATTAAGTCCTTTTTCAATAGTCTTGCAATAGTAAATCCATTTGCATTCCAAACGGTTCAAGATAGTCTGTTGATTTCCACCCCTCGCATTTGGTGCAAGTTTATCAATAACCTGCCACTTAAGATCGTTTTCCGAGTGTCCAAATTCAAGAAAGTGTTCGACAAGGGGTGCAGTTGTTACTTTGCACCGGATCCTGCTCCTGTGCTGAGAAATCCGTGTCTTGACTTGCTGGGTCGTTTGGCCAATATAGAGCAGTTTACAAGGACATTCAATGCAATAAATGACATTTTTTGAGTTGCAATTAGTGAAAAATTTAAGAGTGTGCTTACAAATTTCATACTCGAATACTTTTGTGTTCTTTGTGAATTCGCATGCCATGCAGTTATTACACTTAAAATGTCCTAAGATGGGTGGTAGGTTGAGACTTCTTTCAATTGTATTGTTCCTACTGGGCGCGACTGCTGCTCTTACAAGGTGATCTTTAAGGTTGCAACCTCTTTTGAAAGAAAAGAGAGGGAGACCTGTATTAAGTTTTAGGGGGTCCAGTACAGTCCACAGGTTTTTAATTAGTTTAGATAACTTATTGCTGACTGTATTGAATGTTGTAACACAGGTGATTTTTGATACTGCTTTTTTGGGGTGTGGTTCAAGCAGGTGTTTTCTATGTGTATACCACGCTCTTTTCATTGCCCTTCTAACTAGTTTAAAACAAAATACTGATATTGTCATAAACCTTGTGACAAAGGAAGCGGGATTGCTATCCAAGGTCGCACTACCTATGAAAAAGAAATCATGCGCCAAATTAGCAATAAGGAACACTATGAACAACTAAGGAGCAACCCTGCTAAAGGCATAAGTGAAACCACCCTCCTTATTACTCAAGAAGCACCTCATTGTATGAGTGTTTTAACCTCCACTATAAATTGCCCCCCTTCATTGGTTTGCAGCAGAATATCCTATCGCTACCGCAGGAAAGTTACTATCATGACCAATGGACTGTCACTGTAATTGTTTACAAGTAAGTCTAATGCCCCGTAGTACGACCGTATACTCGGCGCCCTTGGCACTATGATAAGACAACCACCCCCTTTTGTTCCTTTCAGAATCAGAAACCAATCCGGCCATATCGGCTCGATATCCCGGCTATACCGATTCAAGCTCCTACTACTCTGTCCAGATGGATTGTTCCACTATCATATCCAACTAGAGAGTAAGTTATACTCAAATTGATATGTCCACGCATGCAATTGAATGCCCCTCACCCCCGTGAATAATACCCAGCGCAGCACACACCCGGTTTGGATGCTAAGCGCCCCCCTCCTATTTAAGGCTAAACGTGCATGAAGATGAAACATGCCACTGGGAGCACAAAAATCACTACGCTAAGAAAATGTTGTGTAGGTCTTCTTGCTAATCCTACTTACCTCCCTGCAGTTTCAGGAAGCTCATCAGTCCTGAAGATGATCTAAAATTAATATAGATCGAAACGTCGTCGACCCACCGAAGGAAATACCCCCACTCCATTGTATATATTTCTGTGGTTTATACCTTGTTGTTGTGTGACATTTTGTTTCGTTCTCACTATGTTCACTTGTGTCACGTTATGCACTCTGTCACTCATATGAGCACCTGATACGCCATGATAATGCTAAAAAATGAAAATAAATGAATGAGTTTATGTTTACCTACACTTTTAGCTCCCCAGCGTGAATTAATTATACGCTCTATTCTCTCAAGGACCTCATTAGGGCACCCTTGAACCATTGTTCTTCTAAAATACTGCATATACTAATGTCACCCTACAGGTATCAACATATACCATTTTGAATGGAATTTGAGTTAGTAGAAGACAGCCCGATTTGAAAAAGAGTCATTGTTGGGATAGAACACATCTTTATCAGGTAGGTACCCTCAAAGTAATTATGTCATCTGCCCAATAGCCAAGAGAATTAGTAGTGTAGAAATTAATCAAATGCTATGACACTGTTTTTCAGCATATTTGATGCAACCAGGACGTGGCGACTCGTCACCCATGACATAAAACGTCTATATCAGGTAGGCCCGCTTGAAGCAATCATGATAAGCCACCTAAGAGCTAAAAGAGTTAGCAGCATAGAAATTAATCAAACCTTGTGACACTGTTTTTTCAGCGTATTTGATGCAACTTGGACGATGCCACCCAGGATGAATATATATATTTAAATAAGCATTATACTCCGACCATACAGATAATAATCTCTTGGTAAGAGGACTGGGAAATATATTGTCTTGCTCCCGTCATCAATAGGTGACAGGCTGAACTGTTAACTGTGTATTTATTAATTGTAGGAACCTGGACAGATTATCCTTGGAGGTTGAATAAGAAATTGTCGATGGACGCTTATTATTTGGAGTGACAGGGTTGAATTTAACATATATTGCCCTTTGGCATTATGTAAGTTGATGTTATAAAAAAGAGTACTTTATGCCAGGGGGCTTCAGTGGTTGAAGAACATTTCTTTGATAATATTTCATTCACAGGGTGATGGTGATGGTTATTTGAACTATGAGGTTTATCTCATTATCGACTTGGGTGGTTGATTGTTCCTCTTTGCCGCAATGTAAGATATGTTGGATTCGACTGTGACACACTACATGTATATATTCTTGTTAGGTTTTCCCTCCTCCTTCATCTTGTCTTTTTATTTTTCATCATTATTGAGAGTTTGAGTATGAGATGGCCAGGTTAATATATGGATGTTCATGTTGGGTCCGACTATGATACTGACCTTTGATACAACTCTGTTTTTAGTGCAACAGTCCTCATATGTTTATGTTTTCATAGGTCTCCTGGGAACTGATTGTTATAGATCTGGAAAGGTCCTGAGGAAGGTGGTCTTTACACCCTGAATCCACCGAAACACGCGTCGACCTAGTGCTGAGTCTCATGTTCCATTTGCAGACTCGGAAGCTGGCAGTAATTTTCTGTTGCCTGATAATACTCAACTGTGTACAGATATTGGATGAGTGTAGTTGATGTGAGCTTGTATGATTTGGTGTGACTGTAGTATGATTGCATGTATTTATTTCTAACCAGGGGGACATATCTTTTTTTCTGAATTTGTTTCTCTTTTTGCAATTTCACTTAGATTATTGTTCTCTGGATTGTAAATAAACACTGCTATGAAAGAAATGTATTTGTGAGCCGAGAAATCCAGTAAAACATATTATTGTGTTTTTTATGTGATAGAGATAACAGTTTGTAAAAAATGAAAATGTTCTGGTAAAATATAAAAATATGAAAAATGAGCTGAAAAAAAGAAAATGACAAGTTTTTGATAAAATAAAATAACAAATGAGATGATCAGAATTGTTACTGTTGCATTTCTTGATGTATTATCTATACTACTATTATAAAGAGAGAGCTGAAACCTTTGAGGCAGGTAAGCTCAAGAAGTACAGCACCAATAACAACACCTAATACAGCTTTGTAAAGGGGAGTTGCAGCAGATGGACATAGGCTATACAGTAGCCCAACATATACTTTGTAAGGGGAAAAAACATTGTGGGGCAAAGTAGTCCGTAGGAGTGGCACCAGCTCAGGGGTGGGTGTGTGAAAAGCCATTATACAGCGTGCGAATAGCGTTTTGGGCGTGTCATTTAGCGTTGTGGGCGTGTGCGGTCTGATACTCACGCCTGCTGCATCGGCGTCAGGATAGCGTTCTATCACGTTGCGAATAGCGTTTTGGGCGTGTCGTTTAGTGTTGTGGGCGTGTGCTGTCTGATACTCACGCCTGCAGCATCGGCATCAGGATAGCGTTCTATCACGTTGGGGCGTCGGCAGGAACGGACACTGATACGGTGTGTGGCGTGTAAGTGCCCCGCTTGTTTGTGTGCGTCTAGCATCGGCAGGAGCGGACACTGACGCGCTCTGTGGCGTGCAAGTGCCAGGACAACATCGGGACAGACTGGAGTGGACACTGACGTGGTGTGTGGCATGTAAGTGCCCGGACAACGTCGGGAAGGGCTGCTAGTTAAATATATAGGAACTATGTCCAATGATGAAAATAAGATGGTCTGTGAGGGAAATATTTAGTTTAGTGTGTATTTCTTACCCCTCTTTTCCCTGACCTAGATTTACTGCAGAGGGGGTCCCTTGACTTTAGCAGTTTATCCAAACACCCGACAATACAAATTGAGCCAAGAAATTAAATCATGTGATGCAGAAGAAATTGATCGATTAGTTGAACACGGTATTCTAAAAGTAATAATGAGTAGCCCTTGTAACTCGCCCATTATTGGTATAAAGAAACAAAACGGAAAATATAGGGTGGTCCAGGATCTGAGGAAAATTAACAAAATTGTCATACCATGTTGTCCGATAGTGCCAAATCCAGCAGTAATTCTATACCAGATACCATGGACAGCAGGACTGTTTACTGTAATTGATTTATGCCATGCTTTTTTCTACAATCCATTGCATCATGATAGTTTTTATTTTATTTTAAATTTGATGAGCATGTTTACGTTTGGAATCGTGTTCACAATGGTACACTCAAAGTCCTTCCAGGTTTAACCAAACTTTGAAAAGATGTCTCGAATCTCTGGTGTTGTCCAGACAATCAGTTCTGGTGCAATATTTTGACAACTTATTAGTCGCATCAAAAACCCGAAGCGACTGTGTTACTGATTCAATTGCATTACTAAATCATCTGGCAAAAGGTGGGCATAAAGTGTCCCCAGAGAAATTACAATTTTGCAAAACTTCAGTCAAATATTTGAGACACCAAAAAGAAAGAGGGGTCGGAAGAGTGATATAGGCAGTTACCACAGACCCAAAAAGAAATAAGGATGTTTCTTGGAGTAGTAGGTTATTGCAGGCAGTGGATTGGGGGATTTGCAGTACTAGCTAAACCTTTGATACAGATGACCAAGAAATGAGCAAAAGATCCAGTAGAGTGGGATGATGAAAGCATAACAGCTTTTGTAAAATTACAAAACTGTCTGTGTGAAGCACCTGCTCTTGGTATGCCAGATTATTCAAAGGAATTTGCGTTATTCTGTGACGAGAGAGATAACTGTGCACTCTCTGTCCTAACACAGAGGCATGGTCTAATGCGACGTCCTGCGGCATATTTCTCTGATGCTTTGGACCCAGTGGCATCTGCATTGCCAGGGTGTCTAAAAGCTGTAGCTGCCATGTGCATGAGTCTGGAACAAACGGAATCAATTGTAATGGGACATCCTGTAAAGGTGTATGTCCCACATTCAGTTGTAATTCTGTTGACAAGAACACTAACTCAGTACCTTACTCCTAGTCGATTGACAAAATATGAGAGAGTCCTATTAGGGGCTGAGCATGTAATGATAGTCAGATGTACTGTCTTAAACCCAGCGTCTTTGTTGCAAGATCCATATCATGAAGAGGTAAAAAATGAAGTTGATCATGTATGCCTCAACGTCACTGAACTGAGTCCCAAACCCTGTCCAGACATACAGGAAGAACCCTTGAAGAATGCAGAACATGAGCTGTTTGTAGATGGCTCGTGTATGCGCCATGAAGAAGGAGGATTGAGTGCTGCCTACGCTGTGTGCACCTTGACTGGAATAGTCGAAGCATCCTATTTACCAGGAGTCAAGTCTGCACAAGTAGCTGAATTTAATTCAAGCCTGCAAAATCGGGAATAATTGGAGAGTAACCATTTACACTGTCAGTCAGTATGGTTATCGGGTTGTGCATGATTTTGGCCAGCTCTGGATGAAAAGGGATTTCATGACTTCTTCTGGAACCCCTATTAAAAATGGCAATTTTGTAAAAGAATTAATCGAAGCAATTCAATTGCAAAAGAAGTGGCTGTGGTCAAATGTGCTGCTCACCAGTCAGGAAATTATAAGTTGACAGCTGGTAATCGTCATGCTGACCAAGTGGCTCAACATTGTGCTAAGTACAAAATAGCAGTAAACATAAAAGTTGAACCATATGGAATCAGCTGCCAACTTCTGCTACTTGGGGGCGAAGGAACATGGGAGGAAGTGAAAGACTTACAAGATGAAGCAGACATAAGAGGGGCGTGGTTTGGGCGCCGATGACGAGGCGGCGTGAGCAGCTAGCTCCGTGCCTGATCCCGCCGATTATCTTGAGAACTGCCTGGGTTACGGTGATAACAGCAGGAACGGACATCGGAATGAGTTTGTAGGCCTTCATGCCCACCGGGTTGCAGTCTGGTGTCTCGGGGCACCCCTGAATTGCGGTTTTGTTCCCGTGGGGGAGGTAGGAGGATCAAGATGGCGTCCGCGACCCCCTACTCACTGTATGTTGGGGTTGGCTCCCGGGGAACGACTGCGGAGGGGGCGCGACAGGCAGTCCGCCACTCCGCACAGAAATCGGTGGTTGCCGCTGGTTGGAGCAGGGCACAAATCGCCACGGAAGAGAAGAGGCCGAGAGGAAGGAGGACCTAAAATGGCGCCCGCGCTGGTGATGGCCTAGGTTTCATGGCCCTGATCCGGTATCGCCGAAGAGACCGTGGCGGCCCAGGAGCAGGGAAACAGATCGGCCCACGGTGATGCCCAATAACGACGGTCGCGCTGGGGAGGACCTGCGGTTGGAGGCAGCTCCGTAGCACCGTGGGAGCTGCGGTAGTGAAATGTGCCTACGAGGGTCCTGAGACGGACGCTTGGGGACCAAGAGAGAACCGGACTGCGGGACGAGGACGGCAGAGCTCCAGTGCCGGACGAATGGAACTGTGGCAGCTGAGGGTCCTGTCCTTGGGCCGCCGGTAAGTGCGGTGCTGCGGGCCTGATCTTGGCGCTGCGGAGGTGGGGGCGGGAGTAGGCTCCTAGCGCTGGGCAGCCGGGGGCCGTGGAGGGCAGAATAGAGCGCCGCAAAGGGGGAGCAACCACAGTGACACCTGGGAGAGGCAGCGGTAAGCTGTGAGGAGCGGCCTCCTTGGTACAAGATCAAAGGATGCACCGGTGTGTGAAGGGGAGCAACCAGTGACCAGCTGGGGACCATCGCGCTGCTACCCCGGAGGCGAGGTGGAAGCTCAGATCAGTGAGGTTCAGTGAGTGCTGACACGGAGGGCTGGAGTCCTTCACTGGAGAGTCGGAGAGGACGCCCGGGGAGCGGAGTGGCTGTTGATGAGGAGTGTAATCGGGAGGGAAGCAATGGGACCGGGGTAACCGCATCGGCCTGCTAGGAACTGCGTGGCTGGGGGCTCCTGAGAGACCGAGAGGAGAGGAGGTGGAGTATGCCGCCCCATGAACAGGGAGAGGAGAGGAGGCTATAGTGTGATAAATAAGTGTTGTGGATCTCCGGTGGAACGCGCAGATCTCGACCCTGATCTTAAACCCGGGGAAGTTGGCGTGGGCTTTGTCGCGCTGGACGGAGTCGGTTGGCGAGTAGGGGAGCCACGTGTTCCAAAAGGAATTAAACCCAAAGGCAGAAAAGAGGAGGCCATGGACCCCGCGGGAGCCCACGGAGATGGAGGGGAAGTTGCGACCGTGACCTCGGAACAGAGACTGAACAAACGTCTTGATCAAATCCTAAAAGACATAACGGCAACAAAAGAGTCCCTCCATCTGGACATAACTCAAGTTGCGACGGGTCTGGGGCTCTTGAGAGTGGATCATTCGAAATTAGTGGATAGGGTCAAAGACACTGAATCACTTCTTCAGGACCTCAAACCAGCGGTGGTCACGGTAGAACGCAAATTGGAGGATGCACTGAGGAGACTGGAGACACTGGAAAAGAAGGCTGAGGAGGCTGAAAGTCGTAACCGACACAACATCGTTCGGGTTGTAGGTCTGCCCAAAAATATTGAGGGGACAGACATGGTTGCTTATCTGGAGAACTGGTTCAAGACTGCCGTTGCCCCAGAGGGCCTCTCTCCTTTCCTTACACTCGAGAGAGCTCATAGGGTCCCAGCCAAACCGCCCGCACCGGGCCGCCCTCCCCGCTCTGTGGTGGCCAGAGTCGTTCACTATAAAGACAGGGATCTATTGATCCAAAATGCACGCTCAACGGGTCCCTTACAGATAGACAATAGCGCTGTAACGATCTTCCCAGATTATACTCAGGAGATACAACGGCGCAGGGCCTCGTACTTGTCTGTTAAGAAAGAGCTTAGGGATGAATGCATACAATATTCGCTGCTATTCCCAGCCACACTGAGGGTGATACTGGACGGGTCGACGCAGTTCTTCCTGACACCTGAGGACGCTTGGTCCCGGCTCGAAAGATACAGGGCAGGCACAGATCGTAGGGGCAAGAGCGAAGGCGGAATACTCAAGCCACTGCGGATGCGCCAATCACTGCGCCTCCCCAAGAGAAACAGAACACAACAGGCGTCGCAGCGTGCACAGATAGCGGCTGATAAACAAGGAGCTCTGGCGGCTACAGCGGCGATAACTGGTTCCCAGCAGGAGGACTCGACCAAAGGGACGGAATCCGAGGAGGACAGGAGACGCTCTGGCACAGAGGTGTCGGATGATGATAGCACCAAAGGCCCGGAGGTGATGCCTAGATCGGCTGATGATTTGTAGGTGGCTTCTCTCTGCCTGAAACTCATTACTGAAGAACTGAGCATGGTGGTACTGGAGGGCCCGGTAACGACTGTGAACTCTATAACTGTGCCTTATTATTGTGGGATGTTGAGGGCTAGGGGCTGGCGCGGGAGCTGCCACCTGTTGGGGCCGGACCACCAACCCCATTGCCCTTAAGGCAGCCTGTAGTGGCTACTGCAGGATAGTACTGTGTGAGTTGTTAGGGTAGTATGGATGGGGTCGGATAATGTGTTATTGGGACCTGTTCCGGGGGCGGAGGGTTATGGAAGTTTTTTGGGGTGTTTTGTGTTTGGGGTTTGGCAGCGCTGGTGTGGGTAAACGAACTATGAAGGAGGAAGTAGAATGGGAAAGCTGTAATGGGAACATTACCTAAGTTGAAATGTATCACATGGAACGTTCGCAGATTACATACTATGTCAAGGCGTCACAAGGTGCATGCATATCTGATAAGGAGGGGAGTCCAGATAGCGTTGCTTCAGGAGACCGATCTCACTAAACAAGAATGTATTGCGCTGCAGAGGAGATGGAGAGGTCAGGTGTTTGGCACTGCTTATTCTGCGTTCGCCAGGGGAGTTTTAGTATGGGTGAGGGCTGGGATCCCGTTCCAGGCCGCACACACTGTGATAGATCCTGAGGGTAGATATGTGGCGGTAGCAGGGAGATTGAATGACAGAGAGGTGGTATTATGTAGCATATATGCACCGAACACAGACCAACCCCGATTTTTGGATGTCATTTCCGGAAAACTGGCGCATCTTTTATCAGGCCAAGTGATTATGGGTGGAGATTTTAATTCACTTACAGATGTAGCACTAGATAGGTCACACCCTCCGTTGGTGGACTCCCAGGTCTGCAAGTTTGCAAAGAAGAGGGCGGAAAGGCAGAGCGGGTGAGGGCTGATTGACATATGGAGAGTGCACCACCCTGTGGATAGGGATTATTCCTTATTTTCTGCTCTCCACGGACTGCATGTTAGAATTGACACTATTTTATGCACCCAGACACTGGCACCCTTGGCGACACACTCGGAGTACCTGGCTAGGACCATTTCGGATCATAACCCACAGTTGGTGTCCTTTAAATGGCAGCGCATAAGGGCAGAGGTTCCCACCTGGCGATTACGCCCAGACACCCTGGAAGACCAAGCCTTTAGGACCAAAATCCCAGAGGGTATTGAACATTATTTTGCCACAAATAAGAAATCGACATCTACTAGAGGAATGGAATGGAATGCATTTAAAGTGGTGGTGAGAGGGCTATGTATCAGTAAACATTCGGGTGAAAGGGCAGTGGTGTTAAATGATGTCAAAAAAGCAGATGAGGCGCTACAGGAGGTAGAGAAACAAAGACCGGAACAGAGGAAGTTACAGGACCGGCTTTTGGCGGCTAGGGAGCTCATGGCCACTGAGATAGAAAGGCTGCGTAGTTATGATTATAAGCAATATAGGGTAAAGGTACATGCTGAGGGGGATAAGGTGGGCACGCTCCTGGCAAGAATGGCGAATCCAAGGCCGGGGGGATGCCCGGTCCTGAGTGTTCGTACGGAGTCTGGGAATGTGGTCTACTCCCAATCTGAGATCATCTCGCGCTTCCTAAGATACTACACAACACTATACCAGAGTCACCTGCAGGCGGATACGCTGGAGATTGAGGGCTACCTGACAGGGATACAGCTACCGGCAAAAAACTTGGGTCAGGCTATTACTATAGCTGAAATAAGGGGAGCAATTAAACACATGGCCAGGAACAAGACTCCGGGGGTTGATGGTCTCCCCATAGAGTTTTATATGACGTACATTGACCCCCTGGCGCCTCAACTGCAGGAGGTCTATAATGAGGCGATGGAGCTGGGCTACCTGCCTGAATCCATGAGGGTGGCGCTGGTCGTCCCCTTGTTGAAACCCAGGAGGAAGGGAGATGATGTGACCTCCTATAGACTGCTGTCTATGTTGACCGTGGACTACAAAATACTGAGTCGCATATTGGCTACAAGATTAATGTCCCACATGACTGCTTTGGTTCATGAGGATCAACCAGGGTTCATACCAACTAGGAGCACCTCGATCAATATCCGCCGCCTTATCAGAGTATTAGATAGTGATCTAGAGGATGAAGCAACGCCAGCTGTGGTATCGGTGGATATAGAAAAGGCGTTTGACAGCCTCGAATGGGAATATCTGGATAAGGTGCTGGAAACATTTGGATTAGGCGAGCGATTTAGGTGCTGGACGAAGGTCTTGTATTCCTTCGCTACGGCTAGGGTGCGTCTGGGCTCTGTCGTATCACCAGAATATCCGGTGCAGAGGGGTACGAGACAGGGGTGCTCGCTTTCGCCCCTGCTGTTTGCGCTAGCGATAGAACCACTAG
The DNA here is from genome assembly GCF_964263255.1 of Lissotriton vulgaris. Lineage (NCBI taxonomy): Eukaryota > Metazoa > Chordata > Amphibia > Caudata > Salamandridae > Lissotriton > Lissotriton vulgaris. Next base: position 1,476,479,166 of record NC_141694.1, read on the forward strand.
CGGTCTACGCCAGATCAGGGATAGCGTATGGTGGCCTGGTCTGTGGTGGACTTCCACACTACATCTCGTTGTATGCGGATGATTTACTGCTTTACTGCTGTTCCTGGCAGACACGACGGTCGCACTGGAGAGAGCGGTGAGCATGTTGTCGAACTTTGGGAAGCTATCGGGACTTCGTGTGAACTGGACTAAAACGTTTGTCTTTCCTCTAAGGATGGACATACTCCGGCCGCAACTAGCCGCTGATTTAATATGGGAGTGATCATGTTTCACCTACTTGGGAGTTCGGATTTACCATAAGGAAGAAGATATGTTGCAAGGGAACATAGGGTGCTGCATAAGAGCACTGAGGGGCACTATGGCGTTTTGGGCAACCTTGCCTCTCTCGGTACTGGGGAGAGTTGCACTGCTCAAGATGGTTGTTTTGCCACGCCTACTCTATTACTTCGATACACTCCCGCTCTCGGTGCCTCCTCGGTATTTTCGGGAACTACGGACGCTCACCATTGATTTTTTGTGGGGGACGGGAAGGAGACGGGTGGAACTGGATACGCTGTTGAGACCGAAAGCGGAGGGGGGACTAGCAGTTCCTAACTTCGAACTTTATTATCTAGCGGCGCAACTGCAGATCCTTACACAGAATGTAGCACGGGAATTTAGGGGTCCGGAACAAGCTCGTGGATCCGGGATACAGAGGCATGTCCTCTCCTATATTGTTATGCAACAGCACCTGGTGGTCCGGAATCCAACCCTGGAGGAGAAGACTAAGGTTGTGCTGGAATAAAAGCCAAAAGAGGGCGGGAGTAGCACACCCATATGCACCCGAAATCCCTCTAGGCATGTTGACAGCATTGCCACACGGAGGGGACTGGTCCCAACTACTGGAATGGGAGGAGCTGGGGTTACAAATGGTGGGCGACTTATATGCTGATGGCGAGTTGTTACCCTTCCGGGCGCTTCAAGACCAATTTGGCATTCCTGATGGAGGTTTCCTTTTGCACATGGCTGTTACTACAGCTGTGCGGAAACATTGGAAAATAGGGCAGTTAGAACCGCAAACCACGATGGCATGCCAATTTGTGATAATGGCAGCAGGTACGTTTAAGGCGGTCACCTGCCTACACTCCCGAATGCTATGCGAAGGTCTGGAACCCCTGATGACTCTCAAACAGAAATGGGAGGCAAGTATAGGGAAACCCATTCCGGACGCGGCTTGGGGTCGTATCATGACGAGGACATGGAAAGGAAGCAGGACTGCACGGTTTCAGCAGGTACACTTTTTTATAATACACAGAGCCTACCTCACTCCGGGAAAGATCCGGAAATATTTCCACGTGCAGGACGCAGCATGTCCTAGGTGCCTAACGCCTGATGTGGAGCTAGACCACATGATGTGGGATTGTCCGAAATTGGGGCCCTATTGGTCCGAGGTAGGGACGCTTCTTAATGAAGTCTCTGAGCGGCAAGTGGAATATGACATGGCTACATGTTTGTTGCTTTGGTTCCCTCATACTAGGATGACCAAGATAACTAGTAAATTTATTGACTTGGGCCTTATTTTGGCCCAGAGGGAAATAACCTGGCTTTGGAAATCGAAGGAGGGTCCCTCTAGTAGGCGGTGGGCGAACGAACTCCATAAATGGGCCCATAGTGAGAGCACGATAAGACTACGCCAGGCAGCCCGTACAGCTAATGAGAGGAGTCTAGAAGCAGCGCGCGCATGGGCAGAACTAGTGAGAGCGTTAAGTGACAGCCTATCACCAGCAGAAGATTAGAGTGTGAGATTTGTGTGTGTTGTTCCATGTAAGATACAGACGGTTGTTTGCAATCCTACAGGTTTCCTCCTTTTAGGTGCTAAGAGACTGAACGTAGGCCCACACCAGCTGCAGTTTAGGGGGGTGGGTTTAATCGGGTTATTGAGGGTATCTACTGTTAGTACAGGGAGGATGGACTTCTTAGAATTAAGTAGATGGTTCTTGGGATGGTGCAACCAGACTGGCAACTCCCTCCGAGGAGCGGCCGAAGAGTACGGGCCCTACACTGAGGTTTACTGTAGAGTAATAGGGGTTTGACACTTGGCCTGGGCATTACATTAACAGAACATACAAATACACACCACCTAGGTCATAAGTCTGGTTAACTGAAAGGGCCGAAAGACATGGAATTACAGGAAAGCAGATACTAGATGATCCGAATAGCAGAGATTAAGGTCCCCGCTGGAAACACCAATTATGACATTGATTTGCTATCGCCGCCTGACCTCCGGGATGTGGGCTAAATGGCTGCGATATGCAGGAGTTATATTGAAGACGAAGCATTGATCTATTTTTCCGGCGGGATACCCAGAACAGTTGGATGTATATTGTCTAATTCTGCAATAAAAATAAATTAAAAAAATAAATAAATGAATCAGACATAAAAGAAAAGGAGGAATGGGAGAAGGTAGGTTGTCAGAAATGAATGAAATGAAATGAAATTAGATTTCTTAAGCGCATGGCTGCCCAAGAGCGTCCCAGCGCTGATACACACAGCTAGCTTCCAAGATCCTCGGAAACGGAACTCATATGTCTTGTGGGAAAAGGTAGGTCTTTAAAGATTTCCGAAACTTCTGGAGACAGGGTTCCAGACGGAGAGCAGCAGGAAGATCATTCCAGATCTTGGCTACGTTCACAGAGAACCTCCTGCCTCCTGAACGAGTTCTCTTTACTCTGGGGATGGTTAATAAATTGCTCCCGTCAGAGCGGAGGGAGCGCGAGGACTTGTAGGGGGATATAAGGTCCCTGAGGATAGGGGGGCCAATTCCCTGGAGAGATTTAAAGGCGATGGAAAGGGCCTTAAATTTAACTCTCTCCCGGATGGGGAGCCAATGGAGAGCTTTAAGAACAGGCTTAGCCGAAGTTCTTTTTGAAGTGCCTGTCAAAACTCTGGCCGCCGCATTTTGTACTCGCTGAAGGGTGTTAAAGGCTGATTCAGGGGCACCAAGCAGCAAGGCATTGCTGTAGTCCAGCCTTGACAGTATTAGCCCCTGAATCAGGAGTTTCCTTGAGCTGAAGGGGAGAAGAGGCAACACCTTTCGGACTGAGCGTAACAAACCATAGCAGATCCCTGCCACTTTCTTCGTTTGTACTCTGAGCGTCAGGTCTGGCTCTAACCACACTCCCAAGCTCTTGATCTCATTCTTGGGTTGGGGCACTTCACCCAGACAAGGGGGCCACATGGCTTCGGGAAGGGAGGTGGAGAGGTTGCCCATCATCATAAGTTCCGTTTTGGAACCATTAAGTTTCAGCCGAGATTCTGTCATCCAGGCCATGATAGCTGTCAGACAGCACCCAAATCTTTCTGCCGCATTTTCATGGTGAGATAGCGAGACGACAAGCTGGGTGTCATCCGCATAGGTCACTATTTTCACCCCGAAAGGTGAGACCACATCCTCCAGTGGGGCCATATAGATATTAAAGAGCGTTGGGCTCAACGAGGAGCCCTGCGGGACTCCACACTGGAGGGGGATCGACTCAGACACGTTGGTGCCATCACAGACCTGGTAGGACCGACCAGTCAGAAAGGAAGTAATCCAGCTTAAAGCCTGGCCAGATATTCCCATCCTAGTAAGGCGCTGAATAAGGATACCGTGATTGACGGTATCAAAAGCCGCGCTGAGGTCTAAAAGGACCACCGCTGCGGATCCTCCTGCGTCAAGAATGCGTCGGGCTTCCTCCACTACTGCAATCAGGGCAGAGTCAGTCCCCTGGCCAGGGCGAAAGCCTGTTTGCGAGTGCTTGAGCAGGTTGTGGCCTTCTAGGAGTGTGGACAACTGTCGGTTAACAACCCTTTCTGCAATTTTGCCCAGGCCAGGCAATAAAGAAATAGGGCGGAAGTTTGCCAGATCGTCAGGGTCAAGTCCTGGCTTTTTAGGGAGAGCCTTAACCATCGCCTTCAGAGAAGGGCTGATGATGGTGTGTGGATTTACCTGGATGGAAGACCCGTGTTTACAGACTGTATGCTTGCACCCATGGCTAGAATGTATCATGGAGACACTCACATAGGTAGAGATGCTATGATTAGACTGTTCAGACAAGATTGATTTAACACAAGGTTCAGAAATATTGCAGAGAGTCTTTGCCAGAGGTGCTTAACTTGTCAACAAATGAACCCAGGCAGGAAAACGGTAGTGTGCACGGGAAAGATTGGAAAGGCAGAAGGTCCATTTATAAGACTTCAAATTGATTTTATTCAATTACCTGTTTGTTGAGGACTTAAATATGTACATGTCATAGATTGTTTATTTTCAAAGTGGGCGGAAGCATAACCGACCAGGCGAAATGACAGCTTGACAGTGGCCAAACTCCTATTGAGGGAACTCATACCTCGATTCGGTTTTCCAGTAACTATTGAATCGGACAGAGGGTCTCATCTTAATAATAAAATAATTCGATTAATTTGTGAAGCATTTAAAATTGAACAAAAACTGCACTGTGCATACCACCCAGAGGCGTCTGGAGTGGTAGAACAATTGAACGGCACAATCAAGTCAAGACTGGGAAAGGTGTGTGCATCCACCCCACTGGAATAGCCTGATGCTTTACTTTTTGTCCTGATGGGGCTCAGAAGTATCCCAGATAAAAATACTGGTCTGAGTCCCCATGAAATACTCATGGGAAGGGCAATGAGGCAGGCATGTAGACCAGGACACAAGCTGTTGAATGTATCTGAGGACTTGGTACTGGAGTATTGCAAAGAGTTGGCTGACCAAGTGCGTTCTATCTCTCATCAGGTTGGGGAAGACGCTGTTACCAGGCAGCTGAACCAAGCGCATGATCTGAATCCCGGTAACTGGGTAGTTGTGAAAAATCACACTAGAGAATCATGTCTACCACCAAGGTGGGAAAAGCCACATCAGGTTATATTGGTTACAACAACAGCTTTAAAATGTGCAGGCTTGCCTAATTGGATTCATGCAAGCCATACAAAAAGAGTGCCAGCACCTGATGAATTAGAACCACAACAAACTCAAGCAGTTGAGGCGGCTGATGGTTGTATAGTTGAAGGATTACAAGTAACAGATCCCGAAGTAGCTGGACAAAAAAAACCTAGCACTAGTCAGGATGACTGGATCCCAGTAGTGGATAAACCTGAAATTATTGTGAGAACAAGAAGTCAAACTGGATTAGAAAGACAGGACCAGGGTGAGGACAAGACAGGAATAGAAGAACACACTCAGATTACAGAAAATCAAGCTAATATCAAACCTGAGCAGGACCAGATAAGGAAAGAACAATTTACTCAGACAGAAGAAAATAAAAGCAAAATCGACAAGTCTGAGGAGGGACAGATAGGCACCAGAGAAAACACCCAGGCAGAAGAAAATAAAGAAACTGAAAGACCTGAGTGAGATCAGCTAAGAAAAGAAAAGCGAGTTCAGGAAGAAGAAAACCAAATCAAACAAAATCCTGAACAGGGTCATATTAGAAAAGAAGAATACATCCAGGCAGAAACGGCTAAGGTAATAGGCCCTGGACAAGGTCAGATAGAGAGGAATTCAGAAGACAGAAATAATCAAGTTGTGTCACAAATCAACGAAAACAAAAGAACTCTTGAAGAAACTGAAAGCACAGTGCAAGATAAAAGAGTCAGAAAAGGTGATAATTGGTCTAGTATTATTAAAAGACTGAGATATTGCCTTAAGACAATAAATGAAGAACCTGACCAAGTGAATGAAGTAACAAGCCAATCTGGACCGTCCACTGAAAAGCCAAGAAGGAGAAGTCCACGATTGAAGAGACTAAACAATAAATTCAAGGGTCCTGAACGGACATAGGTAATTCTTGAAGATTTTGAGAATCTCAAGAAAAGCGGAGATAGTGATGAAAAATTAAATGCTGATGGAATTGACGTAGAAGTGAGACCAACCTGAAGAAAAAATAATTCCCCAGGTTGTGTTCTGTACAAAATATTCAAAAGAGGGGAGAATTCTTCTTAGTCTAAAATGGCTGACAATAGAGCTGCTGGAAAACGGAAACAAAACTGTATAAAGAGATGCTGTAGAATATGTATATGTAGCATATTTTTAGTACTTATAGTATGGTTAGTACTGACAATAGCCATTCCCTATCTAATGACTGAAAACAAACAGAATGACACTAATGCACATGGAAAGGTAGCTAACATTAAGCAAGACAAAGTAGATTTACAAGCACCAGATGAGACAGAGTTACATCACATTGTGAATAAAAATAAATACAGATTTAAATGTTTATGCTAATCTATTAGTACCTTAGGTAGAGACTATGGAAGTTAGCGATTGTTATGTACATATGAAATTACCGCAAAACACACAAGGTGATGGACGGAATGTTGCACAATGGCAAAACAGTCACCCCCAGTCACAGATCTGGGTTTAATCCATTGTTATTTTGCTCACCACACCACCTCAGTTCAGACATGGCCATATGCAAATCAGTCTTGATCCTGTGCCTCATGGGAACAGTCAAGACCGAACTGCCAAGCCATGTCTTCCCTGGACCAGAATCAAGCATCCTAGGACCGGTTACTGGCTATCAGCTGTCTTCAGCCAGGATAGCTTGACTCAAGTGGCTTAGTGAGCACGGGACCCACGTCTGGGCATACCCTTCCCACATAGGGTGAACAGCAAAACACAAAAGGTGATGGACGGAATGTTGCACAATGGCAAAACATTCACCCCCAGTCACAGATCTGGGTTTAATCCATCGTTATTTTGCTCACCACGCCACCCCAGTTCAGACATGGCCATATGCAAATCAGTCTTGACCCTGTGCCTCATGGGAACAGTCCAGACCAAACTGCCAAGCCATGTCTTCCCTGGACCGGAATCAAGCATCCTAGGACCGGTTTCTGGCTATCAGCCGTCTTAAGCCAGGATAGCGTCACTCCAGTGGCTTAGTTGGCCAGAAACCGGTCCCAGGATGCTTGTTTCCGGTCCAGGGAGACATGGCTTGGAAGTTCGGGCTGGACTGTTCCCATGAGGCACAGGGTCAGACTGATTTGCATATGGCTATGTTTGAACTGGGGTGGCGGAGTGAGCTAAAGAATGATGATGGATTAAACCCAGATCAGTTGACTAGGGGTGAGTGCTTGCATTGTTCAATACTCAGTCCATCAACCCCTTTGGTTTTGCTTTGTTTGCCCTAAGTTGGCAGGGTATGCCCAGACGTGGGTCCCTTGCTCACTTTGCCACTGGATTCAAGCTAGCCTGGCTGATGACGGCTGATTAGCCAGAAATCGGTCCCAGGATGCTTGTTTCCGGTCCAGGGAAGACATGGCTTGGCAGTTCGGGCTGGACTGTTCCAATTAGGCACAGGGTCAGACTGATTTGCATATGGCCATGTCTGAACTGGGGTGGCGGAGTGAGCTAAAGAATGATGATGTATTAAACCCAGATCATTTGACTGGGGGTGAGTGCTTGCATTGTTCAACACTCAATCCATCATCCCTTTTGGTTTTACTTTGTTTGCCCTAAGTTGGCAGGGTATGCCCAGACGTGGGTTCCTTGCTCACTTTGCCACTGGATTCAAGCTAGCCTGGCTGATGACGGCTGATTAGCCAGAAACCGGTCCCAGGATGCTTGTTTCCGGTCCAGGGAAGACATGGCTTGGCAGTTCGGGCTGGACTGTTCCCATGAGACACAGGGTCAGACTGATTTGCATATGGCCATGTCTGAACTGGGGTGGCGGAGTGAGCTAAAGAATGATGATGGATTAAACCCAGATCAGTTGACTGGGGGTGAGTGCTTGCATTGTTTAACACTCTGTCCATCATCCCCTTTGGTTTTGCTTTGTATGAAATTACCGACATCTGTAGCCGGAGTAACTATCATCATTTACCATTGACATATGGTATTTCATGTAGTATTTTAGCTAGTTTATTTTATAGAACTGGAAAATTACAATATTATTATTCTAACATAGATGTGAATTTTTCTGAAGTTCCTTTGCAGAAAAGCATGAACCTTGTCCTTAGCAGTAGAGATTCACAATTCATTGGTGAATATTTTCTAACAATGAAAATAATAGATATAGCTGGAGCACATAAGCATAATTTAACATGCAAATTACATGAAGAAGAAAAAAAATTTATGAATTTAGTAGAGAAAAGGACACAGGATTTCCATAGAAGGGCCTCTTAATTGAAACCTCAAATACCTAAGTGGGCTGAGAAAGAAGACCGTATTGTAACTGGCAAGACTCATGCTGCTATGTCCCTGGCCCTTGAAAAGAAAGGGAAAATCTGTCTTTTTAGACTAAAAACAGAATATAAAAATATATTTATTGGTTTCAGTGAATGTGAACACAACTCTCTGATAATAGGGGGATGAGGACTAAAAGGGGGTACAGATCCAGTATTTCCTGGAATGTATTATGTCTGTGGAGATAAAGCTTATTTTAAGCTACCTGATCACTGGTATGGGAGTTGCTATTTCGGAATAGTATTCCCTAAAGTATATCATGTAAAAAGAATCACTGGAAGCAATGAAGAAAATAAAGGACTAACACGTAAGAAAAGGGCTTGCTTTTCAGGGATTGTAGGAGATATATTCAGTGCATTTCAGTGGGAGTGATTCTGAATACACAAAGAATTTGTAAATTATCTACAGTGGTTGATTGTTTATCGACTGACACTGCTGGAGGATTTTTATTGATCAATACTGAATTAGTTGCTGTTAGATCAATGGTTTTACAAAATCGACTTGTTCTTGATATATTATTGGCAAAAGAGGGCGGAGTCTGTAAAATGTTGAAGGCGCAATATTGTTTTACCTACATACCAGATAAAAGTGTTGATATTGGAGGATATGTCAAAAATATCACCAATTTGGAAGAAGACTTAAAATCACTGGAAGTTGACAGTGTATGGAAGAAGCTAACAAATAGTATTTTCTCTATAGGTAGTTGGTTTTCTAACGTAGGAAGAAGTATTATAGGTGAAATACTGAAGCAGATAATGGGAATAACTTTATTAGTATTGATAATATTGGTTTGGTGCAAATGCTGCAGAAAAAGAAAATGGTATGGAGCAAATGAAAAAGAAAGGAAAAGAAAATATGAAGAAATTCAGCGTGAAGAGATAAAAGGAGATATTCACTAAAGAAGGAAAGGTTTTCAAAAGAAGAAAGGAAAGGGAAATTCTAAAAGAATTGAAGAAATTGAAATGGAAAATTGCTAAAGTTGGCATCTGGTAATTAGTGATGGGATAGAATGCCATCAAAGAGGGGATTGATGGAGCAAGGTTTTGTACGTAAGAAACTTTCTCGGATGCGATCCTCTCAAATATCATGTAATAGTGTAACCAACATGTTCGTAAATACTAATATTTGCATTGCAGCTTTTACATTGAGATTCGGGTTAAGCTTGCCTATGGGTTTTACTAATAAGTAACCCGAGTGTCTAAAAATGGCTGCTGAAAACGCGGGAACTCTCTGCACATGCGTCTGCTGCATCTACGTAGTATGACGTCTTTCACTTTTGGTGGGAAATCTTTGCAGCAGCGCAGTAGTATTTAAGATGGCCACTTGAACTTCATATGCTAATGCACATGCTATGCTTAAACTAAACCTTGCATGTATTACTAAACTGCTAATGCAATAGTTAAATAAATGAAAGGGATTAGAGTACGAATAAGTGGTATACAGTGCATTCATTTATTTCTGTGTTCTAATATGTTTTTCTTTGCCTTTATTATTAGTTCGTATTTGGGCCTGGAGGGTGACTGAAATCTCCATCTTGCCTGATTATGCGCAAGCGCACTGGACTCTGTCAAACTCCGTACTGTGACATTGAAACCCAGCCAAGAACACTTTAACCAGAGAAGCGCCTGGGAACACCACCTCTTGACCCGGAAAGGTGAAGGAGAAGAAGTCAAATTTTATATACATTGTAAAAGAAATTAACATGAAATGCTGCTGGGAATAAAGCACGGGAAAGCAAAGTTAAGGGGCAGGAATATTGAACAATGAGCTTAAGAAATAACATAACAGTAGTGTGGTGTAATGACCTCTCCCCATCCCAATGTCCAATCAAAAGTAGGGGATTCACGAATATTGAAACATTGGGGGTTGGTACAAACACTTAGAATAGTATAACTAAGGTAGGCTCAGTCAGTTAGATTGTCAGAATTGTCACCGACATGTCACCGACCCAACACTGAAGCAGACAACGGCGGATGTCACGGAGGTCAGAGACGCTGTCCGAGCACTCTGAAAGAAGAATCGAGAGAGAAGAGATGGAAAGAGAGAAGAGTCGGAGAAATCTCTGAGGAAGATGAACCTGTCCATTTAGAAGGGGAAAGGATCGAGGAGAGCAGTACCAGAGAGGGGTGCAATGCTGGCATCTCCCAGGTAGTCTAATCTGTCGGGAGTCTCCTTTCCAGCTCCTTGGCCAGGGGTTGGTCCTCACGCCATTCTAGGTAAATATAATTATGTGTGGTATGTCCTGGTACCATTTCTCCTTTTCACCCTTCCCAGGTACCAACGACATGAAATCCTATTAATGATTATGTTAACTTTGATCAGTTTCCTTAAGGAAGTTGGTGGTTGACATGTATTGGTATTTGACTCACAAAATGTTATGCATAGATAAAGCTTTTAAAACTCTCTTGAGTCTGTAGTTTTTCAAATAAATAAAGGCAAATGTCATTCTACCTATACTACTAAGTACCTAATCTAGTGACCCGAGAAAATTAAGACCCAAGGTCAGTGCTTAATTTATAAAACAATTAAGTGCCAGGGCCCTAGTCAGAAGACCACAGCATCTTGCACCACCAGTTACCCCTGCCAGGGCTGCCAATGACTGTATCAACACAGTTACTAACCATCACACCATAAGAGTGACAATTCACACTATTCCAGGCGCCCAACACTATTTGGAGGGCTTGGGCAGCAGGTATTAGTCCATTTTAATGTATAATGAAATAATAAACGACTGTTGTATTGTTTATTTCCAAATTAGACAGATAGTGCCACCATGTGGCAGACTGTTTTAAGTGCTGGTGGTGACATTAAAGTGCCGGTGCCGAGCACTGGAAACCACCAATGCAAATTAAGCACTGCCCAAGGTGATAGGGGTGGTAAGAATAGGTAACGGTAAAGGTAAAGGTAAAATTTTATCACGCAGAAGAACCAACATTTTTAATTCCAGTGGTAATGGCCGGTTTATGTGTGAATGCTTATGGGCCCAGGTGAGTATGGTATTTATGAGTAAACAAAACCGGTAAGCTCCTCTGGATCAACCCAGAGGGCACATCAGAGGTACCCCCTGTTACCCTACTAGTTTCTTAGTGTGTTTGCTGACTGGTATCTTCCAGCCTGCCACCAAAGAGGAGTTTCTGACCCCCTGCAAGGGTTAGCCCATGCTCTTAGAGGTCAGGAAAAATGCCTGCTCGGCAGAGGGTGTTCTCACCTCCTCCAGCAGGATGGCTAGTGATTTATCATATCAAGGCCAGAGGCTTCAAAGCCTCTGCCACCTTTGACATGCAACCCCCGACTTCCCACCAGACCAGGGGAATGCCACCCCCTGGGGTCCATTTGGCACCAGAGCAGTCAGGAAATTAGATATTCAGGAGGCGTGTTTCACTCACAGGCTAGTAATTCACCCAAGGTGGGCTACCTGAACTGAACAGCCAAAGAGGAATTGACCATCTTGATTGTTAGCGAAACTAGAGACTTCTTGGTCAGGGTTATGACTACTCCCCACAAGAACTGGTTATATAGGTGGTGTAGTCACCCTAGTGTTAGGTAGCCCATTGACGCTTAATATTTACTTCCCTAAACACCCCTAAATTAAGTATTTAGGTCCCTGCTACACCAGACCAACAGATTAGACTCCCTGGAAACAGACGTACAAAGAAGAGATGACACAGCGAGAAACAAGGACCTACACAAAAACTGGCACCAAACCCTGCCTTGCTGTTTGCTCCTTAAAGATTACAAAGACCCGACTCGTCCTGCAGCTGTACATCCTCCCCAACACTGGGAGGACTGACCAACACTTTGACAACCATCGAGCTTTTCCCTTAGGGCGGAAGAGCCACCTCCCCTGCATCTGCAGGCTCCGACCGCATCCACCTGGTCCACCGTATTGTTGACAATTGTGCCCACCAAAGGAGCAACACTTCAGGAGGAAGCTTTTACAGCTCTAGGAGGTCAGCCCCATCTATCTCCTGAGTTTGGAGTCACTAGACCCTCCAGGAGCCCTCCTGCACAAATTCCCTGAGCACCAGGGCACTTGCACAAACCAAGGCTTGTTATTCATCCATACCACCATCTTGGAAGCCTTTCTGCATATCAAGAGACTTCAAGACAGATGAGAACCACAAACAGAGTGGCCCAGCTGTTTAATTTTCTCCCCACTGGAGATCTACTGACAACAGTGACAGCCTTAAATGCATGTGGCCAGCCAGCCAAGCACCTCTGCAACTGAGGACCCCAGCCCGAGTTCACGACTTCTGACTGCCTCCCCTTGCCCTAGGGGTCCCAACAACCTGAGTCCCCCCCACCCTTTGGGTTAAGACAGACTTGTCCTCAAGTCCCCCATTGCAATCTTTGTTTTAAATCCCATTGACTTTACCAGTGTAGAGCACGAGGCTACCATCTCAACCAGCACCTCTGCACCTGGACACACCAGAGCAGGTAAAGTGAAACTGCTGGTGGTACTTTGAACCCTGAACTCCTAGCACCTTAATTCTCAAAGGGCACCCCTGAACTCTGGCTGCAAGTACCGTTTTGCTACATTTTTTTTCCTCCCATAGGTTAACATTGTTGAATTTGAGGCTCATGCCTCAAAACCGTTATTTGAATGATTTTCCTATTTTTCGTCTAAATGTAATGTCAATAAATGCACCAAAGGTATTCTAAAGCTCTTGGTGTCTAAATTTTTATAAAAATCGACTTTATTTTTATAAATTGGTCTCGGATTTCTTATTGAGTGTGTGAACCATTTATTGACTGTGTGTGCACAACAAATGCTTAATAGTAAACAAACACAGAAAGGATGACAGTGGTGGTCATATTGCTATCAAAACACACAAGATGATGGACGGAATGTTGCACAATGGCAAAACATTCACCTCCAGTCACGAGTCTGGGTTTAATCCATCGTTATTTTGCTCACCAAGCCACCCCAGTTCAGACATGGCCAAATGCAAATCAGTCCTGACACTGTGCCTCATGGGAACAGTCCAGCCGAAACTGCCAAGCCATGCCTTTCCTGGACCGGAATCAAGCATCCTAGGACCAGTTTCTGGCTATCAGCCGTCTTCAGCCAGGATAGCTTGACTCCAGTGGCCTAGTGAGCAAGGGACCCACGTCTGGGCATACCCTTCCCACATAGGGTGAATAGCAAAACACACAAGATGATGGACGAAATGTTGCACAATGGCAAAACATTCAAACCCAGTCACAGATCTGGGTTTAATCCATTGTTATTTTGCTCACCAAGCCACCCCAGTTCAGACATGGCCATATGCAAACCAGGCTTGACCCTGTGCCTCATGGGAACAGTCCAGCCCGAACTGCCAAGCCATGCCTTTCCTGGACCGGAATCAAGCATCCTAGGACCGGTTTCTGGCTATCAGCCGTCTTCAGCCAGGATAGCTGGACTCCAGTGGCCTAGTGAGCAAGGGACCCACGTCTGGGCATACCCTTCCCACATAGGGTGAATAGCAAAACACACAATATGATGCACGGAATGTTGCACAATGGGAAAACATTCACCCCCAGTCACAGATCTGGGTATAGTCCATCGTTATTTTGCTCACCAAGCCAACACAGTTCAGACATGGCCATATGCAAATCAGTCTTGACCCTGTGCCTCATGGGAACAGTCCAGCCCGAACTGGCAAGCCATGCCTTTCCTGGACCGGAATCAAGCATCCTAAGACCGGTTTCTGGCTATCAGTCGTCTTCAGCCAGGATAGCTTGATTCCAGTGGCCTAGTGAGCAAGGGACCCGCATCTGGGCATACCCTTCCCACATAGGGTGAATAGCAAAACACACAAGAGGATGGACGGAATATTGCATAATGGCAAAAATTCACCCCCAGTCACAGATCTGGCTTTAATCCATAGTTATATTGTTCACCAAGCCACCCCAGTTCAGACATGGCCATATGCAAATCAGTCTTGACCCTGTGCCTCATGGGAACAGTCCAGCCTGAACTGCCAAGCCATGCCTTTCCTGGACCGGAATCAAGCATCCTAGGACCGGTTTCTGGCTATCAGTCGTCTTCAGCCAGGATAGCTTGACTCCAGTGGCCTAGTGAGCAAGGGACCCGCATCTGGGCATACCCTTCCCACATAGGGTGAATAGCAAAACACACAAGAGGATGGACGGAATATTGCACAATGGCAAAAATTCACCCCCAGTCACAGATATGGCTTTAATCCATAGTTTTATTGTTCACCAAGCCACCCCCATGCAGACATGGCCATATGCAAATCAGTCTTGACCCTGTGCTTCATGGGAACAGTCCAGCCCTAACTGCCAAGCCATGCCTTTCCTGGACCGGAATCAAGCATCCTAGGACCGGTTTCTGGCTATCAGCAGTCTTCAGCCAGAATAGCTTGCCTCCAGTGGCCTAGTGAACAAGGGACCCACGTCTGGGCATACCCTTCCCACATAGGGTGAATAGCAAAACACACAAGATGGTGAACGGAATGTTGCACAATGGCAATAAATTCACCCCCAGTCACAGTTCTGGGTTTAATCTATTGTTATTTTGCTCACCAAGTCACCCCAGTTCAGACATGGCCATATGCAAATCAGTCTTGACCCTGTGCCTCATGGGAACAGTCCAGCCCGAACTGCCAAGCCATGCCTTTCCTAGACCGGAATCAAGCATCCTAGGACCAGTTTCTGGCTATCAACCGTCTTCAGCCAGGATAGCTTGACTCCAGTGGCCTAGTGAGCAAGGGACCCACGTCTGGGCATACCCTTCCCACATAGGGTGAATAGCAAAATACACAATATGATGGACGGAATGTTGCACAATGGGAAAACATTCACACCCAGTTTCAGATCTGGGTATAGTCCATCGTTATTTTGCTCACCAAGCCACCCCAGTTCAGATATGGCCATATGCAAATCAGTCTTGACCCTGTGCCTCATGGGAACAGTCCAGCCCGAACTGGCAAGCCATGCCTTTCCTGGACCGGAATCAAGCATCCTAGGACCGGTTTCTGGCTATCAGTCGTCTTCAGCCAGGATAGCTTGACTCCAGTGGCCTAGTGAGCAAGGGACCCGCATCTGGGCATACCCTTCCCACATAGGGTGAATAGCAAAACACACAAGAGGATGGACGGAATATTGCATAATGGCAAAAATTCACCCCCAGTCACAGATCTGGCTTTAATCCATAGTTATATTGTTCACCAAGCCACCCCAGTTCAGACATGGCCATATGCAAATCAGTCTTGACCCTGTGCCTCATGGGAACAGTCCAGCCTGAACTGCCAAGCCATGCCTTTCCTGGACCGGAATCAAGCATCCTAGGACCGGTTTCTGGCTATCAGTCGTCTTCAGCCAGGATAGCTTGACTCCAGTGGCCTAGTGAGCAAGGGACCCGCATCTGGGCATACCCTTCCCACATAGGGTGAATAGCAAAACACACAAGAGGATGGACGGAATATTGCACAATGGCAAAAATTCACCCCCAGTCACAGATATGGCTTTAATCCATAGTTATATTGTTCACCAAGCCACCCCCATGCAGACATGGCCATATGCAAATCAGTCTTGACCCTGTGCCTCATGGGAACAGTCCAGCCGGAACTGCCAAGCCATTCCTTTCCTGGACCGGAATCAAGCATCCTAGGACCGGTTTACGGCTATCAGCCGTCTTCAGCCAGGATAGCTTGACTCCAGTGGCCTAGTGAGCAAGGGACCCACGTCTGGGCATACCCTTCCCACATAGGGTGAATAACAAAACACACAAGATGATGGACGGAATGTTGCACAATGGCAAAACATTCACCCCCAGTCCCAGATCTGGCTTTAATCCATCGTTATTTTGCTCACCATGTCACCCCAGTTCAGACATGGCCATATGCAAATCAGTCTTGACCCTGTGCCTCATGGGAATAGTCCAGTCCAAACTTCCAAGCCATGCCTTTCCTGGACCGGAATCAAGCATCCTAGGACCAGTTTCTGGCTATCAGCAGTCTTCAGCCAGGATAGCTTGACTCCAGTGACCTAGTGAGCAAGGGACACACGTCTGGGCATACCCTTCCCACATAGGGTGAATAGCAAAACACACAAGATGATGGACGAAATGTTGCACAATGGCAAAACATTCACCCCCAGTCACAGATCTGGATTTAATCCATCGTTATTTTGCTCACCAAGCCACCCCAGTTCAGACATGGCCGTATGCAAATCAGTCTTGACCCTGTGCCTCATGGGAACAGTTCAGCCTGAACTGCCAAGCCATGCCTTTCCAGGACCGGAATCAAGCATCCTAGGACCGATTTACAGCTATCAGCCGTCTTCAGCTAGGATAGCTTGACTCCAGTGGCCTAGTGAGCAAAGGACCCAAGTCTAGGCATACCCTTCCCACATAGGGTGAATAGCAAAACACACAAGATGATGGACGGAATATTGTACAATGTCAAAACATTCACCCCCAGTCACAGATCTGGGTTTAATCCATCGTTATTATGCTCACCAAGCCACCCCAGTTCAGACATGGCCATATGCAAATCAGTCTTGACCCTGTGCCTCATGGGAATAGTCCAGTCCGAACTTCCAAGCCATGCCTTTCCTGGACCGGAATCAAGCATCCTAGGACCGGTTTCTGGCTATCAGCAGTCTTCAGCCAGGATAGCTTGACTCCAGTGGTCTAGTGAGCAAGGGACCCACGTCTGGTCATACCCTTCCCACATAGGGTGAATAGCAAAACACACAAGATGATGGACGGAATGTTGTACAATGGCAAAACATCCACCCCCAGTCACAGATCTGGGTTTAATCCATCGTTATTTTGCTCACCAGGCCACTCCAGTTTAGACATGGCCATATGCAAATCAGTCTTGACCCTGTGCCTCATGGGAACATTCCAGCCCGAACTGCCAAGCCCTGCCTTTCCTGGACCGGAATCAAGCATCCTAGGACCGGTTTCAGGCTATCAGCCGTCTTCAGCCAGGATAGCTTGACTCCAGTGGCCTAGTGAGCAAGGGACCCACATCTGGTTTCCTTTTGGGGATCAGCACGCCCCATATGGTCAGGCTGAACTGGCGTACCTAATTTGGAATTCCTGTTCTACATTTAGTGTCTAGGTTTGGTGGTTCAACACCATACATGGTCAACGTCACACTTGATTGATTTTTTAACGTAACATGCCGTTCTCGCTTTCTATTTATTGTTTATAGTGCTAGTGACTTATCAAGGTCCTGGCTTCAAATTCTTTACTCTTCCATGGAGTCATGATACTGAGGCTTGCACTGAGGTATGCACATACATGCTTTTAAGTTTCCTCTACTTTGCCTAGACCTGGAGTATGCTAACTGTGTGACATTTAATTGGCTAATCTCTAGGGGCATTTTTAAACTTTGTAGTACATGACGTTTTGCTAGCTGTCTAGTCTGATACAGGTTTGAATATTACCCCCACCCCTTTTTCTTTTCTTTCTTTTTTTTTCTTTGGACAATTGTAGACACATCCTTTGGCCAATATGGTGCTATGTATTGTGTTGAACCACTGAACCTAGACACTAAATGTGGAACAGGAATTCCAAATTAGGTACACCAGTTCAGTCAGACCATATGGGGCACGCTGATCCCCTAAAGGAAACCAGGATATATGGAGTTACTCTTTCAATGTCTTGAGGATACTTCTAGATTTAGCTATTAGGTAGCTTTCCAAAATGCATTTCTCTCTCTACTATGAGATGACTGCTCTATGTTGTTTTTTCTGGGATATCTGTTTTTGACTTCATTACTTTACCTATAGATTTGTGCTTACCTACAGCACATTGGACTGCGGGTCTACCACTGAAGAAACTATACCGCTTACTGCGCTGTGATGATTCTTCCTAACTATCTATCACAAGGTCGTTTTTTGACTTCTCAACTTTTCTCAATTCTACCTCTTTAGTTTCCCATCTGTTTCTTGTTTTTGACAAAAATATTTGTTTTCCTCTCTATTTTCACATATGTTACTTTTGCCACGTTATAACGTCTCGGTTGTGCATTCTCATTGTGACACCTACTTAGGAACCTCTTCTTTCTTCTTTCTCTTTCTTTGGCAACTCTTTTCTTGTCACTTGCACAGAAGGTGTCTATCAATGTACAGGGTTTTTTTGCACCATCCCGTGTGTGCATGTGCACATGACTGGTTCACCATGAGTATGAATATGTCTGTCTATGGCTTGTGAGACAGTACTACTCTTGTTATGAGTTTTATTTTTATTTTTGAAAAATATTTTTATTGCGAAATCATAAGAAGGCACAGGTTTACATAGTCATCCAAACCACTCATTTGCAAGATTATTAACATGCAATTCCCAGGACAATACACAGCCATATAGGCCCACATCCCGGAGGCTGGGCGGCGTAGAATCAGAGCATGTAGAAAGGAAAACTCAGCTGTGCGTTAAGGATACGGAACTATCTTTGTATTCGCTAATTTTTCTTTTTTCTTTTTTTTTATTCTGTTTAACATAAAACAAGAAACAAACCCCCCTGAGCATGGCATCATTAGTAAAGTATTTAAAGAATCAGGCTATCTATGTGAGGCCCAGCAAAGGCACAGTCATTATTATGCAGTAAAGACCTGTAGGGATCACAGCAAATCACAGTTATACCTACCAAGGAATATTAGCGTGGATTCGGTGGGGTACTACACCGGACTCAAACCCCCCAATTCGGCTCCCCCCAGCACACTCGGACTCAGACTCATCCGGGGTGAATAATTCAGCGCTGGTGGCAGCAGAATCATCATCTGTCAACCCCTCTATGCACAACATCCTCCAAGCAAGCAGATCATCTTGCCATCCCTGCGAGTGCGCTGCATGTGCGTCTCTTCAGCTAGGGCCCATTCTCTGGCATCCCTCAGCCAGAGGGAGATCTCGGGAGCCCTTGGACCCATCCAGGTGATAGCCACGCGCCTCCTTGCCAAGACTAGCAGTAGTTGTAAGAATTTATAAGACAGCTTCTTCTTTCTAGGCTTGGGCGCTAGAGCCAGGAGACAATGGAGCGGGTCTAGCACATGAGTTTTATTTTAAATTTGTAACCTTGAAAAAGTCGTCTTACGACGAAACACGTGTCGGGTGTTGCCTAAGTTGGACTTTTGCAATAAAGAATATAGAACTATCCTTTTGTCTCTTTATACTCATTGCGGTATGCTTCTGAACGCAGTTCAAAGGACCCAATAAAGCTACAGACCTTGATACCTTTTCGTTTGGTGGTGCTCTGAACATTCTTTCAAAACAAATGCTTAATACTCTCCTCTGATAAGCCTAAGCTGCTCTACCACAGTTCCACAAAAGGAGTACTTGGGATTATTATAGTAAGCCTTGTAAACCATCTACGGGTTGTCTGGACTTTTTGCATGGTGTGCCCTTACAGAGGCAGCACTACATAAAAAGCCAGCTTTCCACACTTCAGATGCTGCAACTTTCCAGATGCCTTCTGTTAGCTAATGAATAGCCATTTGTTATGTATTAGACAACTGACAGTGAGGTTCTCACCAGGAGGAGAGGAGATAGCAGGAAATATGACTTTTGGGAAGAAGTGTCTGAACCACAAGATGTGTCTAGTGTATCATTTCAAGGACTCAATCTTTGCTTCATTGTGAAAACATGAGAAACGAGTTACCTGTTACCAGATTTTACTGGGCATTGATTGCTTGTTGGGTACAGGGATGCAATATTTTTTTTACCAATGATGCTTTTGCAGAATTATATTAGTGTGTGTTCCTTAGTTTAGAGAAGAGCAGGACTGGCTAGGAGAGAACCCTCTGAGCCGTTCCCTTTCTTACTCAAAGACTAGGTACGCTTGCTGATTTATAGCTGAGAATAACTTCCAGATTTGCAATTTTTCCATTGCTTAATGTCGAAGGGTTCATGCCTATACATTTATATTCTCTCATCAGAACCCTTCATTTGGGTTTTTGAAACTGACACCTTTCCTTGCATAGTGAAGAAATTCGCTTTTTATGCATACCCTCTATTAATTTAAATTAGGAATTTTCTATATTGTTGGGAGGATTTCAACTGTGTGTCCAATCCTTCCTTAGACAGGTTCTATCTGCCCTTGCGTGACCCCCTTGACCTGAGGACTACCAAGAAATTGGCCAACTAGATCCAAAATTGGTGTTGGTGGACACCTGGTGCGTACGACATTCTGATAAGCATGACTACTCTTTTCATTCACACTTACATGACCTGCACGTGCACCTGGACACATTTCTTTGCTCTCCGGCAGTGCATGCGCAGATTTAGCACTCGAAATACCTGGCCAGAATGTTGCCCTATCATAACTCAATCCTTATTGGCCTGGCTTGGCACCAACTTGTATCCCTAGCTGGTGCCTCCAGAGTGACAACTTGGAAGATTAGGTATTCTGTGAGACTATAGGGGATGAAATTATTAATATCCTGAAAATGCGGGGACAACTGCATTTGCCCTGGTCAAGTGGGAGCCTCTCAAAACGGGCATCCTGGACACTGCATTGCTTGGGCGAGTTGGTGCTGTGGTTGTTGTGAGGAGAGACGCGGATGCAGGAAGAAACACTGACCCATCTGTGCATAGTGCCTTGTTACTAGAGAAGTAGAAGCTCCGTTGTTTTGACTACAAGATGTAGATTGTTAAGGTCTATAGAGCACGGGTCAAAGCCAGGGCTTCGCTTGTTTGGCTGGCGAATCCGTCTAAGCGGGGGTCGCAGATCCTAGAAATGGTCTCTTGTGACAGAACCTGGGTTTATGACCTGGTTAGTATTAAAGGGCTGTTCCACATGTACTATACTGCTTCAAATGGGTGTCACCTCCTACTGGTCTCACTGACTCTTAATTTATACCTGGACCTGTTACCTTTACCAACTCTGACACCTTTGTCTGCAGAGGGGCTGGGGGGGGGGCAAAAGGGGGGGGGGCAGACATTTCATCTGAGGAGATTGTGGTTGCAGTTAGGGCCATGGCCCAGGGTAGAGTGCCACGGTCAGATGGGCTACTGGCTGAGTATTATGCCACTTTTGTTGCTCAACTGACCCCTTCACTTGTGGAGGTCTACCGGGCAGCTTGCGCTGTCCAGGTACAGCCCCCTACCACGAAGGAGGCTTTGGCAGTCCCCCTCCTCAAACTGAGACGCCCCCTCAGGACTTGACATCGTATCGGCACCTGACGATGCTTAATGTCGACTACAAGATCCTGAGCCAGGTGTTGGCTACACAAAGGAAAAATAAAGAAAGAAAGAGGCCAAGAAGAGAAGAAATAGAAATGGAAGAAAGAAGGAGTAAGGTTTTCAAATCGTTGAAGAAGATGCAAACCTAAAGAGTAAGATAGGTGGCTCTGCAGAGGACAGAGGTGCACCATATAGATTAATCTATACTAATATAATAAAGAGAGAGCCCAAACCTTTGAGGTGGGTAATCTCAGGAACCACAGCACCAATCACAACACCAAATACAGCGTTGGAAAGGGCAGTTGCAGCAGAAGGACATAGGCTATGCAGACGCCCACCATATACATTTAAGAGGTAAAAGAACCGTGCAAGCAAAGTAGTCCCTTGTGGGTGTGTCTGCGTTGTGCTGTGGGAGTGTGCTGGGGGCGTGACAAATGCTGGGGGCGTGTGGTACTTTCCGCCCTTCATGCCATGTCTCATATTGTGTGCTAATCCCACCCTGCTCCCTTTAAATACCCCTGCACCCCATAATCATAACCCACCCTCACTCCTTAAAATACCCCAACACCCTTAAACACTAACCCATCTTAACCCTATAAATATACCCTGTACCCTAAAACCCAAACCTATCCCTGAACCCTAAAAATACCCCTGTAGCCCAAAACCCAAACCTAGCCCTGAACCCTATAAATACCCTGTACCTCAAAACCCAAACCTACCCTTGAACCCTAAAAATACCCCTGTACCCCAAAACACAAACATACCGCTGAATCATAAAAATACCACTGTACCCCAAAACCCAAACCTACCCCTGAACCCTAAAATACCCCTGTACCCCAAAACCCAAACCTAGCCCTGAACCCTGAAAATATCCAGGTACCCCCAAAAACTCAAACCTACCCCTGAACCCTAAAAATACTCCTGTACCCCAAAACCCAAACCTAGCCCTGAACCCTAAAAATAACCCTGTACCCCAAAACCCAAACCTACTCCTGAACCCTAAAATACTCCTGTACCCCAAAACGCAAACCTAGCCCTGAACCCTTAAAATACCCCTGTACCCCAAAACCCAAACCTACCCCTAAACCCTAAAAATACCCCTATACCCCAAAACCCAAACCTAGCCCTGAACCGTAAAAATACCCCTGTACCCCAAAACCCATACCTATCCCTAAACCATAAAACTACCCATGTACCCCATAACCCAAAACTATATCTGAATCCTTAAAATACCCAAACACCCCAAAACATATACCTCAGTACCCCAAAACATATACCCCTATACCCATACTTACCTTATCCAAACAGTAAAAAAAACATGCTTTTACCATTCATGCATTTACAACGAATTTCGTTGTAAATGTACGCGTGATAAAAGCATATAAAATGTAATGCCATGCGTTATAATGGCATTGCGGAGTCATGGTACTTTCGTAATGAAAGTATGCGGAGTGATGGTATGCGGAAAGAAAGTTGCGGAATAATTGGTGTTTACCCTCCCCCGGTAAGTACATTGGTGGCACGGCGGCCCACATCTCCAGCAACATACTCATATTTTTTTCATCACCCATTTGAAAAATGCACAGGTCTCTCTCATTGATGGTCAGCACCGACATACACTTTTAGACACACCTCCCGCCACAAGTTCTAGAATTGCGAACTTTAGAGCTGGAGAGCTACGTTTGAATCTCTATTTAACAACAAGGGGTGGTGATGGACAGAGTTTCTGAATTAAGCAGAATACTCCCACCCAGTCAAGAGATCAGGGCTAGATCCAACACCGTTTTTTAGCTCACTGCACCATCCCAGCTCAGAACCTGGCTATATGCAAATTAGTCTGTTCCTGTCCCAGTGCATGATGGGAACAGGGCAAACCAAACTATCAAGCCAATTCTTACACTGGGAAGGAAACAAGCTTCCGGGGACCGGTTTCTGGCATTTCAGCCGTCGTCGGCCCGGCTTGCTTGAATCCTGATCGTGCAATGAGCAAGGGACTCACATCTGAGTATACCCTTCCACGCTTATGGTGGACAAAATATTTAACAACAAGGGGTGGTGATGGACAGAGTTTCTGAATTAAGGAGAATACTCTCACCCAGTTAAGAGATCAGGGCTTGATCCAACACCGTTTTTTGGCTCACTGCACCATCCCAGCTCAGAACCTGGCTATATGCAAATTAGTCTGTTCCTGTCCCAGTGCATGATGGGAACAGGGCAAACCAAACTACCAAGCCAATTCTTACACTGGGAAGGAAACAAGCTTCCGGGGACCGGTTCCTGGCATTTCAGCCGTCGTCGGCCCGGCTTGCTTGAATCCTGATGGTGCAATGAGCAAGGGACTCACATCTGAGTATACCCTTCCACGCTTATGGTGGACAAAATATTTAACAACAAGGGGTGGTGATGGACAGAGTTTCTGAATTAAGCAGAATACTCTCACCAGTCAAGAGATCAGGGCTAGATCCAACACCGTTTTTTAGCTCACTGCACCATCCCAGTTCAGAACCTGGCTATATGCAAATTAGTCTGTTCCTGTCCCAGTGCATGATGGGAACAGGGCAAACCAAACTACCAAGCCAATTCTTACACTGGGAAGGAAACAAGCTTCCGGGGACCGGTTTCTGGCATTTCAGCCGTCGCCGGCCCGGCTTGCTTGAATCCTGATGGTGCAATGAGCAAGGGACTCACATCTGAGTATACCCTTCCACGCTTATGGTGGACAAAATATTTAACAACAAGGGGTGGTGATGGACAGAGTTTCTGAATTAAGCACCCCCCTTTTTTGAATCGTTTTTGGCCACTATAGGTGTGGCAGGGTATACTCAGACATGAGTCCCTTGCTCACTGCACCATCGGGATTCAAGTAAGCCGGGCCGACGACGGCTGAAATGCCAGAAACCGGTCCCCGGAAGCTTGTCTCCTTTCCGGTGAGGAATTGGCTTGGTAGTTTGGTCTGCCCTGTTCCCATGATGCACTGGGCCAGGGACAGACTAATTTGCATATAGCCAGGTTCTGAGCTGGGATGGTGCAGCGAGCTAAATAACGGTGATGGATCAAGCCCTGATCTTTGGACTGGGTAAGAGTGGTCTGCTTAATTCAGACACTCTGTTCATCGCCACCCCCCTTTTTTTAATCGTTTTTGGCCACTATAGGTGTGGCAGGGTATACTCAGACATGAGTCCCTTGCTCACTGCACCATCGGGATTCAAGCAAGCCGGGCCGACGACGGCTGAAATGCCAGAAACCGGTCCCGGGAAGCTTGTCTCCTTTCCGGTGAGGAATTGGCTTGGTAGTTTGGTTTGCCCTGTTCCCATCATGCACTGGGACAGGGACAGACTAATTGGCATATAGCCAGGTTCAGAGCTGGGATGGTGCAGTGAGCTAAATAACGGTGATGGATCAAGCCCTGATCTTTGGACTGGGTAAGAGTGGTCTGCTTAATTCAGACACTGTTCATCACCACCCCCTTTTTTGAATCGTTTTTGGCCACTATAGGTGTGGCAGGGTATACTCAGACATGAGTCCCTTGCTCACTGCACCATCGGGATTCAAGCAAGCCGGGCCGACGACGGCGGAAATTCCAGAAACCGGTCCCCGGAAGCTTGTCTCCTTTCCGGTGAGGAATTGGTTTGGTAGTTTGGTCTGCCCTGTTCCCATGATGCACTGGGCTAGGGACTGACTAATTTGCATATAGCCAGGTTCTGAGCTGGGATGGTGCAGTGAGCTAAATAACGGTGATGGATCAAGCCCTGATCTTTGGACTGGGTAAGAGTGGTCTGCTTAATTCAGACACTGTGTTCATCACCACCCCCTTTTTTGAATCGTTTTTGGCCACTATAGGTGTGGCAGGGTATAATATACTCAGGCATGAGTCCCTTGCTCACTGCACCATCGGGATTCAAGCAAGCCGGGCCGACGACGGCTGAAATGCCAGAAACCGGTCCCCGGAAGCTTGTCTCCTTTCCGGTGAGGAATTGGCTTGGTAGTTTGGTCTGCCCTGTTCCCATGATGCACTGGGCCAGGGACAGACTAATTTGCATATAGCCGGTTTCTGAGCCGGGATGGTGCAGTGAGCTAAATAATGGTGATGGATCAAGCCCTGATCTTTGGACTGGGTAAGTGTGGTCTGCTTAGTTCAGACACTCTGTTCATCACCACCCCTTTTTTTGAAACGTTTGAATCTCGGCATCAGCTCAACATCCTGAGGTTCCGTGACAATTGTAAGTGGTGTTTTCGACTCGTACGAATATGGTCGAGTCTAGTATCTATGAACCGCAAATGACGAGTTTAGTAAGTGTGCGCAGTTTCGCTGTGCTAACTTAAACCGTTCGTTTGATATGTGGGTTTCTCATCTGTACCCACGGGTTCCATCTTAGATACGGCATCCATTTTGTCTCTTGCCCTCAAGTAGTCAGCGAACGGACGCTGTCCGCTTCGCGACCCTGGGACTCCCAAGATATCTGCGGAAGACACATGTCCTTTGAAAGTGTCTTTATGATGAGGGGGTTGCTACTGTAAGGCAGATGGCGCCGCTCGAGGCTCATCTTGCCGCACGGACTTATTGTCTCAGCCGTGCACCTCATTAGGCACGTCCCTTTGATGCCTGTATCTCGTGCTTCTCGTTACCTCCCCTTTTACACCCTTTCCGATCTCCCCACTGTCTCCGTCTTCCTCTGCACCTGTCTTCGTTCCTATTTCGATCTACTTTATTGCTGATTGGAATTTGCTAATGGTGGGAAGATGGGTTTTTACAGTTGGGAACCGCCAAATGTTTCCGCACTTATGTTCCGGACCTCGTGTGTTTCAAAGTGACTAAAAGCGACCCCTCTGAGAGCGACATGTGGGAACCAGGTTGTAAACTATTGTGTCTCATGTTATCTTATGGGTAAAAACTGTATAAAAGGAGCGATCCACAAAACCAATTTGAAGCAGTCTCCCCAAGTTGCACGTGTTGTACTTGTCGTGACTTCTGTGTTCCCTGCAGTAAATAAACCTTGACTCTTTGACGCCGAAGGAAGTGTCCCGTGTCTCTGTGACTTGTACGCCGGAGCAGGTTACCCACGAAGGTTTCAGGTGTTGTGCCCTGGCACCGCTGGGTCCAAAAGAACCCAGTCCTTCAGTTGGCGCCCAACGTGGGGCTGCATCAGTGGTACCGGTCCAAGCCCGACGATCGTGAGGAACTTCGTGTGAAATCTCCGAGGGAAGGTGCACCCCGCTTCATCGATCCTGTTGTCGAAATAAGTGGCCCGAAGACTTTTCCCGCGAAGATTCCCGCCTCCTAACGGCTGCGACGGACTGCTGCCCTGACTGTAGACCTGTTTTGGCGCCTGGCGTAGACCTTGGTATAGCGAGACGATTGACGGGCCTTCCTGAGGACGCCATTGTTCTTTGAGTTAAGTATTTGTGGGTCGCTCCCAGAGTTCTTGGTTGTAGACACTTTAGCGAGTGTCTTTGTTGTAAACACTAGTGTTTTTGTTGTGCACGCTGTGTGAGTGTTTTTGTCGGTGACACTTTGCTAGCGTACTTTGTTGTTGTATTTGTTTGACGACTGCAGCCGCCAAAGACCGAGGGTTTTGTTCTTGCTGGGACTTGGTAAATCCCGTAACCCTTGAAGTTTGTGAAACTCGGCTAGTGTGCAAGATGCCTGGTCGCAGTACTTTGTTCAGTTGTTTTAGACCTTGTGGTGCGGATTCCCTGCTGGAGGACTCGTGTCCGATACCTCCGGTTGGAACTCCTACTTATGACTTATATAGCAAACATGGGCTAGGCCCGATTGCTTTTAACGATTATTGGATAAAATATACAAAGAAAGACGGCGATCTTCGTTGGCCACCTCACGGTAGCTTCGAAGCGTCGATCTTAGATAATCTAGAAATAAAGTTGTTCGAACGCAAATCTAGGCCGGCCATGTTTGATGCCTTTCGGTTGTGGCGCAAAGAAGCCCGACAGAAAGAGATCAGACAGAATAAACGTAGTGAGCGAGATAATGTTGCTACCATAGTGAAGAAAGCTGAGCAGTTTCAGCGTGATAAGGAGGATAAGGATAAGGAAGTGTTTGAGAGGCTACAGCGTATGTCCATAGATAAATGCTATCCTGCTTTGCCTACGGAGTCGGATAAGAAGGAAGAGGCAGTTGAGGATTCTTTAATGTCCTATCTTATGAAGTCGCCACCTCCGTACGTACAGGGTATCGCAGCTCCTGTGGTCCCTGCCGTACCTGTTCTTCCACCTATTATTCCTCCACCAGTTCCTCAACCTGCACCCGCTCTTCCGACTATTCCTGCTCCTGTGCCTGTTTCTATTCCTACTGCTCCTCCGCTTCCACATACTCCTGCTCACACTACTGCTCCTGCGTTGTTAACCCCTGTTGTTGCTAATGTCTCTACTCCTTCTCTTGTTAGTCCTGTGTCTTATTCTTGTCCCTCTACTCGTAACCGTAATTCTCCTAGTGTGCCAAACTTCTTTCAGTCGCTTGGACCTGTTTTTGGGTCTGCTGGTTCTGATGGTCCTCAGAGACGTAGCCAGCTTCCTGCTAATAGAGAACGTGTTGCGCTATGCAATATGGCGATGGGTTGGATAGTAAACCCTGTTAGAAATCCACCTCGTGTTGTCTTCGAAACGTTTGATCAATTCAACATACCTACTCAGAGATATGTGTTTGATGAAATGTGCAAGTTCTTACATGATCAGATAGTGGCCTTTGCGCCTGACGAGGTGCTGTACGCCCTGTCTGAACTTCGGCTTCAGTTCGCAACTGGACTGATAGTCGACACTAATGTCCGACGTGCTATTGAGCGGTTGTTATCTTTTCGTCCCGCTCCTATTCCTCATGCATTGTTCGTTGAGGACATTGAAAAACAAGATGAGTCTGGCCAATATCCTATGCGTGAAGTTCCGCCGGTTTGGGTACCCGCTGATAATACTAATGTTAATGCTCCAGTGGCGGCGCATTTCCAGAGAGTGTGGATACACCTCCCATGGAAACGATCGGAAGTGCTTCAGGTGAAACAAACTTTGCCCGATCCTCGCAAAAATCCTGCAGGGTATTATAAGGAATTATCGCAGCTCGTAGACGCTACGATAATGAATCTTGCCGATATTGACATGTTGTTTGGCAATGTCGTACCGCAACCGGTATGGGCTAAGATTCGTCACCAAGATCACGCAAATGAATTAGGTGGTGATTGGGCTGCTATTACAGCGGCAGACGCTGGACAAGTGGCTGCTACTAAACCCGATCAGTTGATTGAACTTCTTCCCCAGCGAATCATTACATTAATGAAAACGCTCATGCCAGCTATGAGGGTGAATTGGGATAAGTTGTCAGCCTGTAAGCAGAAGAAAGATGAGAGTGTTTCAGACTTCTTTACGAGGTTTGAGGAAACATTCGTTGATCATAGTGGACAGGATATGGGTACCGAGGGTGGACAACGGTTGTTTGTGGATAAATTCGTATCGAACTTATTGCCCGACTTGTGCAATAAATTGAAGAATTCAGAAAGTGCGTGGGCCGTTTCTACCTCAGCTCAGATATTGGCCACGGCACAATATTACGAAAATAGAGAAAAAGAGGAAACTGACCGTGCTGATAAAAAGACGAAAGAGCTGAAAACTAAAGTGTTGTTGCAACAAGCATATCCGCCGCGTTCTAATCAGAATGCGTCTCAACAGAATAGACCACAGTCGCAATCGAATCGATCGCAGTCGCGTAATGATTCCTCTTTCCAAAGATCTTCGTTAGGGTACAATCAATGTGCTTATTGTAGACAGGAGGGACACATTAAATTCAATTGTCCTGCTTTAAATGACCGTAGTGGTGGTAATTCATCTAGGGGAGGCCGTGGTGGTTCACAGCCCGCATCACGTGGTAGAGGTCGTGGTGCTCAGAACGACCGTTCTGACAATTCATCTAATTCTAATAACTGTTTCGACCAACGTGGATCATCACAAGGACGATCTGCGCAGTACAATGTAGACGATTATTACGTCGATCAGGGAACTGACGACAGTAATTACTAGGACAGCCAAAGACAAGGAGAGGGAGTGGTATCAGTTCCGGTTGATCAGAGAGGGCCTTACGTCGCAGTTGCTACATCGGGCGTCGTTGAGCCTTTTCTGTTGGACACTGGTGCAGCGAAAAGTTCTATCATGCATTCGAAACTCCCTGGCGCACCTTTGTCTGGCTTAACAAATGTATCCGTTGGATTCTCTGGCGCCCCCGTTAGCAATCCAGTTTCATGCCCTTTGCCCCTTAAAATTGGGCCTCGTGAGCTCGAAGCTCCGTTGATTTTAACCACGGGTTGTGGTGAAAATCTTTTGGGTCTGGATTTGCTTAAACGTTTGTATGCAACTTTGTATTGTTCTCCTGCGGGTGTAAAGCTTACGTTTGGAGAGAGAGTAGTCTCTCCCATGTATTTGTCTCTCGATAAGCTTCCACCGGAATTGGATTCTCTTCCTGCGTCTTTGTGGGCGACGGGTCCAAATGATGTGGGCCTACTTGATATCTCCCCTTATGTTGTTCAGTTGAAATCTAATGTGCGATTGCCACGTATTCCCCAATACCGTATCTCCCTTGATGGTGAACGAGCTTTGTTAGCGATCATCTATGATTTGATCGAGAAAGATGTTATTGAGGAGACTCGGGGAAACGTGTGCAACAGCCCTGTACTGCCCATTCTTAAACGTACTGATCCTACTAAACCGCCTGTTTATCGTTTTGTTATCGATTTACGGGAGGTAAATAAAATTGTGGTTCCTCAATTCCCTGTTGTGCCTGACATCACGGCGCTACTGACTCTGATTCCAGCTACTGCTTCGTGGTTTTCGGTGATTGATTTGAAAAATGCGTTTTTCAGCATCCCGATTGCCGAAGAGAGCAGGGACCTTTTCGGTTTCTCTCTTGGTGGACGTAGCTTCCGCTTCAAACGCGCTCCTCAGGGCTACTGTGAAAGTCCATCGATTTACAGTCAAGCTTTGAAGGGTCAACTGGATGCGTTTAGGTTGCCGGTTGGTGCGGCTTTAATCCAATATGTCGACGACTTATTGGTGGCTGCTGATACTCAGGACATTTGCAAAATTGCTACGGTATCGTTGCTGCAACATCTCTGTGAGTTAAATCATAAGGTGTCACCTTCAAAACTCCAATATTGTTGTCAAGAAGTAACCTACCTAGGTCACTTATTGTCAAAGGAGGGAAGGAGATTGACCCCAGAGAGAATTGCAGCGATTGCGCGAATGGCTGTGCCACAAACCCAGAGAGATGTGCGTGCCTTTCTAGGTATCACGTCGTACTGCAGGCAGTGGATTCCTAATTTTTCATTGCTAGCGAAACCATTGGTGGCTCTTACGTGCAAGGATGTTTCTACTCCTTTACCATGGACGGGAGAATGTCAGAAAAGTTTTTCTGAATTACGTGATTCATTGTGTTCGGCTCCTGTGTTAGGTACTCCTGATTACAGCAAACCGTTCACGTTATATGTTCACGAGAGGGAAGGTTGTGCTTTGAGTGTCTTAACGCAACCTTTTGGTGGTAAGCAACGTCCATGTGCATATTTTTCCTCGACCTTAGACCCAGTAGCTAGAGCATTGCCGAGTTGTTTGAGAGCAACTGCGGCAGCTGCGGTCTCTATCCGACAATCAGCAGGATTGGTCATGGATAATATGCTCACGGTGATGGTTCCGCATGCAGTCGATACTCTTTTGAATCGAACGAAAACTCAGCACTTGACGAGTGCAAGGTTGTCTGGGTACGAATTGACGCTTTTGGCAAGCCACATTCAGATAAAACGTTGTAATGTCCTAAATCCGGCAACTTTGTTACCAATTAGTGCAGAGTCAGATGAAGTAGCAGAACATGACTGCTACTTGCGGACAGAGGAGGAAACGAAAGGTCGTGTGGACCTTAAAAACACCCCATTGGAAGACCCTGACGGCACTCTGTATGTGGATGGGTCATGTTTTAAATTGCCGAATGGTGATGTGACTACTGCTTATGCTGTTGTGACATTGAATACTGTTGTTGAGACTGCGAGATTGAATCAGAATTCTGCCCAAGCTGCAGAGCTGATTGCTCTTACTAGAGCATGTGTATTAGCAAAAGGTAAACGTGTGAATGTGTACACCGATAGTCAGTACGCTTTCGGTGTAGCGCATAGCTTTGGACGGTTGTGGCGAGAGCGTGGTTTCTTCACGTCGCATGGCACGAAAATACAGCATGGCCAGCTCGTGAACGATCTTTTGGATGCATTGACTTTACCTGCTCAAGTTGCAATTGTTAAGTGTAGTGCGCATCGTAAAGTGACGGATGATGTTGGTCGTGGTAATGCGTTTGCAGATGAGATTGCTAAGGAGACTGCCCGGAACCTTAGCACTCGAATGTATGTGACGAGTTCGGTTAGGTGGCCTACAGAATCAAGTATGTGTGAAAATACCATAGAGAGTGTGAAAGCAATACAGAATGAGGCCACCGAGACTGAAAAGACGAAGTGGAAAGAAAGTACGGGAAGGTTGGATGCGAATGGTTGCTGGATTGATTTGTCAGATCAGAAAAGATGGATGTTGCCTGATGCGTATGTACTGGCCGTTGTGACAATGGCACACGGGTTAGCACATATTAGCGCGAAAGGTATTTGCAAGTTGTTGGCTGATGTGTGGAAGAATGATGGAATTACGAAGTGTGCTGAACGTTTGGTGAAGAATTGTATGGTGTGTATAATGTACAATCCTGGCAAAGGAACCCCAACTCCCCCTGGCAGTTTTGCTCCTCCTTTATATCCCTTTGAGGTGATCCAATTGGACTTCATCCATATGGAGCGATGCAATAACCTGAAATACGTTTTGGTTGTGGTTTGCGCATTCTCTCGATGGATCGAGGCCTATCCCCTCAAAGACAATACTGCTTTGTCTACTGCGAAAATCCTACTGAAGGAATACTTTCCTCGGTATGGAATGCCTAGAGTCGTGTGGTCAGATAACGGAAGTGAGTTTGTTGGAAGTGTGATGAAGAGTGTGTGTAAGGGCCTTGGAATTAATCAGAAATTCCATAGCGCCAATCATCCCCAGTCAGCTGGATTGGTTGAAGGGTACAATGGCACCCTTAAACTAAAACTAGCGAAGATTCAGGCTACGACTGGACTTTCGTGGCCTGACGCTTTGCCTCTAGCATTACTGTCAACTAGGGCGACTGTACACTCCCGAATAGGGCTTAGCCCCTATGAAATAGTGTTCGGCCGTCCTGCGAATGTGTGGGGGGTTCCTAGGCCAGGAATATTCGTTGATCTTGAGTATCCGATGTTGATTGATTACTTACATGACTTGACTGCTAAACTGAGGTTAATTCATCAACAGGTTTACGACGCCTTGCCGACGCAGACGGAGGGTCCAGGCCACCAGCTCCAGCCCGGTGATTGGGTAGTTACCCGTAACTTCTCACGCAAGAAGAATCTGGACCCCCGCTTTGTTGGACCTTACCAGGTGCTCCTGGCCACGAGGACTGCCGTTCGTCTTGAGGGGCGGAAGAATTGGGTACATGCTACCCATTGTAAGCGAGTCCCTATTCCTTTGCCGGCAGACCCGTGGGTGAAGAAAGGCATTGCGTCAACAGAAGCAGAGACATTGCCGGCGTTTGTACCTTTTAGCGACGCACAGCTTGTTGGTGAACACTCAGCGCAGCAGAAAGCCACTGTTGAACATTTGTCAGCAAAAGACTCAAGATCAAATCAACCAATTGATCAACGGGACGCTGTCTCTTCAACGGATCCTTTGTTCGACGAGCAGACACGTCCAGGGAAACATCGATATTCTCTGCGTTCTCATACTAAGGACAAATAAAATTTTCTTGCTTTGCTGAATTGATAACTGCAATATCCTCGTTTCCCCTGATCAACTTTGAACAATCGTATCATTGAATTGTTTTTGTACATATAATAAGCTTCTTCCTTGTATCTTTTCCTTCCACAGCTGAAATATTGTGCTAAATAAAATACATATTGTGTATTGAGGGCCGTAGGGCCGCGCGCGTACTTCCTTCTGGACAGTAGGTCTTGACGCTAGGTTAAAGGCCGTCGGTTCCTAGGAACTCCTGGGGATTGACTATTGCTGCACAGAACGAAGTGCGTCAAGAAACGTTGCGGACGGTCGTAGGGAAATGGCATTTTCGAAGCTGAATGATTTGGAAGGAGCTCAGGCGTATAGAGTCAGACTGCAGAAACTTAGTCGTACTAAATGTGTTGTATTTCCGTTGTTTGTATTGTTTCTGACTGCTTCTGCATTCTTGGCGGGTGGGGTGTATTACACTATGTCTTACTTTTTACTTCCTACCCCTACTCCTACTCCTTACCCTAATCTTACTTCTACTGCTTCTCCTCATTCCTTTCATATGTTACCGGAACACGAACAGGCTAGACGTGTAGAATTCCGCAACAATTCCTTTATCCAGCTCCTCCATCAGCATCAGTTAGTGGTTAACACTACTAATTGTTGGGTGTGTGGGTTGATGCCACATACTACGGGTAAGGGAATTCCATATCTGGTGTTACCGTATAGTTCCCAAGGGTCAGCTCGAGCATTTCAAACAATGCTTCGAAGCGCACTGGGTTTCCACCCCACTCCAGAACAACGTTCCCCCATCCCTGGTCCTACCTCGTATCAGTGGGTGCTATCGATGGCAATAGCGGATATGGAAGATGAGATCCATGATGCTTTTCTCATCCCTAAAGAAGAGGTACAAGCCTATAGGGTCCTAAGTAGAGGGGAATATAGTATGTTCACTAATGAAAAGCAGCTTAAAAGCTCGTCTCCAATATGGGTCGTACCCCACACTGGTAATCTTTGTCTTGTGGGTCGTGGTTCGCAAGCCTCACTTGGAGCCAGTGCTTGCATTGAAAGTTACCTTCTGCCAATGTCCCCGACCCCTGTGTTTCTGGCTGCCAAGGGTACGTACTTTATCTGTCATGATCGTGCATACACATGGTTGCCCACAGACTTCATGGGCTCATGTTTTGTTGCAAATCTGTTGCCTCCGACGTTTACTGTAGATGCCGATTATCATAAGACTAGAGTTGTACGAGGCGTAATTAGCGAAGAGGATACTGCCGGTCAAGAGGCAGGAGACTTTTTCAAGGGTTTCCTCCCGTTTTGGGGACCTATGGTTAATAGTAGGAACCTGAGACATTTGACTCGAGTGGTAGAATCGACAGCTAATATTACTGCCAGTGCCCTAGGTAATATCACCTCAGAACTTCAGGCGGAGAGACTTATGACGTTGCAAAACCGTATGGTTTTAGATGTCGTCTTGGCAGATCGCGGTGGGGTATGTAAAGTGATCCATTCGAGCTGTTGCATTTTCATACCTGATAATGCTCCTACTGTCTATCAAGCCATCTCGAAGTTGCATAAGATCTCCGAATCCATACACGTGGATGTAGGGGATTGGACGTTACTTGGATGGTTTTGGGGCCTGATGTCGACTTGGGGTTGGAAGATTCTGATGATCATCGGGGTTGTGGTAGTGTTCCTGTTCACGTGTTGCCTTTGTGTGCAGTGTGGTCCTGCCTTATGTGGCCTCTGTGCTACAACGTGTATGAGACAACCATCTGTTACCAAGGGGACTCGGTTGGACAGAGCTATGCTACAACGACATCTTGATGGTCTGATGAATATCGAATATGATTCCGACTAGTGCTTGCCTACATGAGGGCAAAAGGAGCGTCTGAGGTTCCGTGACAATTGTAAGTGGTGTTTTCGACTCGTACGAATATGGTCGAGTCTAGTATCTATGAACCGCAAATGACGAGTTTAGTAAGTGTGCGCAGTTTCGCTGTGCTAACTTAAACCGTTCGTTTGATATGTGGGTTTCTCATCTGTACCCACGGGTTCCATCTTAGATACGGCATCCATTTTGTCTCTTGCCCTCAAGTAGTCAGCGAACGGACGCTGTCCGCTTCGCGACCCTGGGACTCCCAAGATATCTGCGGAAGACACATGTCCTTTGAAAGTGTCTTTATGATGAGGGGGTTGCTACTGTAAGGCAGATGGCGCCGCTCGAGGCTCATCTTGCCGCACGGACTTATTGTCTCAGCCGTGCACCTCATTAGGCACGTCCCTTTGATGCCTGTATCTCGTGCTTCTCGTTACCTCCCCTTTTACACCCTTTCCGATCTCCCCACTGTCTCCGTCTTCCTCTGCACCTGTCTTCGTTCCTATTTCGATCTACTTTATTGCTGATTGGAATTTGCTAATGGTGGGAAGATGGGTTTTTACAGTTGGGAACCGCCAAATGTTTCCGCACTTATGTTCGGGACCTCGTGTGTTTCAAAGTGACTAAAAGCGACCCCTCTGAGAGCGACATGTGGGAACCAGGTTGTAAACTATTGTGTCTCATGTTATCTTATGGGTAAAAACTGTATAAAAGGAGCGATCCACAAAACCAATTTGAAGCAGTCTCCCCAAGTTGCACGTGTTGTACTTGTCGTGACTTCTGTGTTCCCTGCAGTAAATAAACCTTGACTCTTTGACGCCGAAGGAAGTGTCCCGTGTCTCTGTGACTTGTACGCCGGAGCAGGTTACCCACGAAGGTTTCAGGTGTTGTGCCCTGGCACCGCTGGGTCCAAAAGAACCCAGTCCTTCAATCCTGTGATTCCAGGCAAATCGCTTTGTCTCCCCGTGCCTACCACAAATGAATGTGTTCTTCTGTAATGTAAATTGTGCTCATGCCATGTTGTCGAGTTCGCGCTATATAATATTGCAAGGAAAAATAAAGTAGGGAAACTCGAGTTCACACACTACTGAACGCGCACTCTTAAGTGCATCAGCAGTGCACTGTGAATCGGAGCGTTTCAAAGGCCTGTCACAGCTAAGAAATGCTATTAAAACGAAATCCTGCAAAACAATATACTACTGGCCGGCAGCAATCCATACCCCGACAACGTCGGGACGGGCTGCTAGTTTGTGATAAAGAGCGATGGCTATTCTAGCTATCAGAGCCGAGAAAGGGAGCAAATTTCCTCATTTTGCAAATTAGAACACCTTTAACTGAAAAGTGCAAATCTATGCTAAATAACACTTGTATAAAAAATGCCAATTTCTAATAGGTAATCATACTTAGCACAGAAACAAAGTATAAATATACTGACTTAAGTTAGCCTTGCTACTGATGCCATATTAAATTTAGGAATTTACGTTAGTGTTAAGAGGTCTGTTTTCGCTTAAAACTGTTGTCTCGCACAAGATGTTTTTCTCTTCCACTGCAGGTGCTGTAACTTTTCAGAAGCCTTCTGTTAGCTTGTAAATAGGCATTTATTATGAATTAGGTAACTGATAGTGAGGCTCTCAGTGGGAGGAGAGGAGATGGCAAGAAATGTGACTTGTGGGAAGAACTGTCTGAACGACAAGATGTGCCAAGTGTATCCTTTTAATGACTGAGGGCCATATGTAGGTAATTTGTGTTTTGCGATTCTCAAATTGCGATTTTTTGGGAATCGAAATTAGAGAATCGCAAAATGAAATGTAGGTAGGTTTAGCAATTTTTTTTGCGAATCCCAATTATTCCTTATTTGCGAATCGCAAATTGAGATTCACAAATAAGGAATACCTTCTCATTCATTCCTATGGGCTAGAAGGCCCATAGGAATGAATTTGAAGACATTCTCAATTTGCGATTCTCAATTAGAGAATCGCAAATTGAGAATGCAATTTCAGGGTTGCAAGGGTGTCAATAGGACACCCTGTTGCACCCCTGAAATTAACAAGTGTGCACAAGTGGCCCACATACATGCCCTAAGGGCATGTATGTGTCGCACAAGACACTTTGAAAAATGCCAAAAAGTGCATTTTTCAAAGAAATAGCAATTTACCACCAACCTGAAGTTGGTGGTATTTTGCGATTCCTTAAGCCACAATTCCCACAACTTGGGTGCTTCCTACAGTGCATTTAATGAATCGCAATTTGCAATTCCTTAAATGCAATCATCAAATAAGGAATCGCAATCCTTATTTTGCCAGTGGCTTTTTGTGTGCTACATAGCACACTGCCCTAATTGCGATCAAAAATGCTGAAATTCTGCGAATTTCAGCATTTGCGAGCGCAACTAGGCTTCCTACATATGGCCCTTAATTCTGTGTTTCATGGTGAAAACATGAGAAACTATGGCGTTTGCCTTCTCTCAGAGTTTACTGAGCATTGATTGGTTGTTGGGTACGGGGAATGCAGTATTTGTCACCAATGATGCTTTTGCAGAATTATGTTTGTGTGTGTTCCTTAGTTTGTAATAGAGGACAACTGGAAAGGAGAGACCCCTCTGAGCCCTCCCATTGTCACCTAGAGACTAGGTTTGTCTGAGGTTTTATAGCTGAGACTACTTTTCAGCTTTGCAATTTTTCCATTGTTTAAGTGTGAAGGCTTCAAGCCTATGCATTTTTAAAACGGTTTCTGAAACTGAAACTTTTCCTTGCTTTTTGAAGAAATTGCCTTTTTATGCCTAAACTTCTATCAATTTAAATTGTGGATTTATGGATTTCCATTATGGAACACACTTGCTGTATTTTCTCCATTTTATTTGTCATTCTTACTAATGAAGTATTTTATCTTGTTTTGAAATATCGATTCATGGATTATTTGAATCTGTTATGATTCTGAGTATTAATAATATCAAGACTTGCTGAATAAATACATTGATGAGAATTAATTTTTTAAGAAAATCCTTACACTCACACCAGCTCTCTTTATTAATTTTTGTGAAGCCCCTAATGGACGTAACTGTTCATGGTGCTTGAAGTGGATGATTGCTCCTTCTCAGTTCTCCTTGTCATTGAACAAAGGTCCATAAGGCCAATGGCGGGGGTGATTTAATGATTACACTTGAAGACTAAGATACAAGAATCCCCACTCCAGCAGCATTAAGGAGCTGCATGTCGGGGGCATGGCCACACCAGCGACCAAGATGGCTGCCTGGCTGTGAAGCTCCTTAATGGAATCAGGCAGAAATAGTCATCGACACTCATCGCATTAAACTACCTGATGGAGGCGACATAAAATGATGCCCTTTTGGGGTATGTGGCTGCTTGCAACGAGGCAAGACTGAACAGGGACCGTGGCTTCTGATCCTTGTTGAGTTGCGATCCTGCACTAAGCAGAACAGCACCCCTCCCCCCTCACCCCCCCCCCCCCTATACTACCACCCCACCCGAACTGGCAAATCAGGCCAGGAGTCATTTCCCAGATGGGTCTCCACAGGACCTTGAGAGCCTTGGGGCTGGGCCTTGATACTTGATACTCG
Source organism: Lissotriton vulgaris (assembly GCF_964263255.1). NCBI lineage: Eukaryota > Metazoa > Chordata > Amphibia > Caudata > Salamandridae > Lissotriton > Lissotriton vulgaris. The sequence goes on from NC_141694.1 coordinate 1,476,517,798, forward strand.
ACAGGGTGAGCCGGCACAACTCCGCACGAGACTCAGTTGAGGGTCGCATGTCCACCAGCAATATCAATCGGGCACCTGCTGCATCCCGCACCTCTCCAGCAGCCTGATCCCGGTAAGCCCCTTGGGGGGCCCTCCAGCCAGGCAGGATGATTGGATTGGAGAGGCGAGTTTCCTGTGGCCACCATTTTGAGGTAATTGGAGACCTGTTTATTGACCGCAGTGCAACTCTGCTACCATCACCTGTGGTGGTCATTGTGTCTTTCTCACGCCTGCCTGCCACCTGATACCGTGTGTGAGATTCTCCCCCCTGGCCTACCTACTCACAGGACTGTGCTGCTCCTTCATTTCACTCTCTAGAGGCCTCTCTCTTGCCACATACTGCCACAGACACCTTCTACACTCTTCTGAGCCCTGGAAGTCCACTGGAGTGGCCATTGGCCTCATCCTACAACCGTCTCTGCACCAGATCACACCTACCATTGCACTTTTGGGTTGATGATCATTGAGAGACTTGCTGACCATGGTGCGGGGGAATCACAGCGCAAGCTACCCTTTGACAAGCCTACGGAGGCCGGTAGGTCAGAGCCCCGTTCAGACATGGAGAGCGGCGCTGCTGGGACCACGTCCTCAGAACCACTGACAGGTGCAGTTGCTATCATGGTGGAACGGCTTGACGCCATCAGCAGCAGATATCAGTAACTGCTTGGCTCGTGTTGAGGCAGAACTGACAGAGTTGGATTGCATTGACGCTCACGCACAGCACAGGCCCCAGCTACACAGCTGCGCAACACTGTTAGACGCGATAGAGCAGAGATTACGGCAAAGAGATTTATGACAACTTCCCGAGAGAAATTAGCAAAAGTGTGACATTTCACGTTGAGCGTAATGACACAAAATACACGAAAATGAGTTACTGCATCAAAAAAGCATCCAGAAGAAAGGAAGTTTATATCTATAATATTCATTCAAATAATATGGTTGTGATTCTATTATTGAAAATATATCATTTTAAAACAATGTGCTAGAAATGTGTAAAATTGTAGGTTCTCCTGTTATGGAATTGATCGAGAATCAACTTGATATTTATATATGAGTGTTAACATTAATAAGACTAAAACGAAATAATATGAATTAACTTGGTTTTATGTGAAAAACGAATGTGAGTGACATTGAATGAAATAACGTGTACACCGAAAATGACAAAAGAAAAGTAGTTGTTACACAATCATAATTGACCATGCTTTCATGAAACTTCTATAGAATGTATTTCATATATATATATATATATATATATATATATATGTATGATTTAGACTATAAATGAAAATGTTCAGACAAAATATTAATTATATGTACACGTTGGCGTTTTCAAAATGTTATGAGTACCCTATATTGACATGTATTGATTTTAACCATACTGAAATGATTATTAGAGGATCAATGATATATTTTAACTTATATTCTTCAGTTTTCTTTAAATACATGATTCACTATTAGTATGACGTTGCCGTATTTTAGCTCAAATTCAGGCAGGCCTCATTCCTGAAGTGAAAATTGTTGACTGGAGTAACCAAAACCTATGGGAACATTCCACACTATTGCCAGTAGTATTGCATTTATAATGGTTTCTTTGAGTTCTCCTGTACAGTTATTACAACAGTTTAGAAACACGTGCCTGGAAAGTGCACTTTGGAACTTGCTATGTCTTTCCCTCAATGTGATTTTGTTCAATGTGTCACATGTTGAATAACCTTAGAAACTGAGTGATCGATCTACCTATTTTTCCGGATTAGTGTCTTCTTTACTGTTGCTTCTCACTAACCCTAAAGGAACAGACCAATGGACTGAGTGGTCTGCCAAAATGGGATGATGCCAGGAGGTGTCACCCCGCAACTGACTTAGTATAAGTGCATATCCTATAGGATCTTGGGAGAGCTTCATTCGTGCTGCTGTGACGTCTGTTGTTACAGTGGGAGACAAAAACAGATCTCTGTTTTATCGGACTTGACTGGCTGCTTGGAACTTTGCTGAACTTTCTTGAACAAGACTTTTGCTAAAGGCTTACCTGGCTACTTTTCCAGAATGACGCATATGCTGTGTGCACCTGGAGTCTCCTTCAACTGAGAGAGACTGATCCCTCTAATTTCTTTAACCTTTTCCGAATCCTGAGCTTTTGGTATCCATTAAATCAATTTAATCTGAATGCTAAATTTCTTAATATAAATCACTTCCATTTAAACTGATAAAACTACATGAAGTAACTTGATTTGACTCTGCTATTCTAATTCATTGTCCTTTGTGAATGTGCATTATTTCTGGGTTACCTTATGTCTTTCCTGAGAATTTTCTATATGAGCTTAAATTAGAGTTTGCAAATACAGTTATCCTATTCCTGGTCCTCATTGAGTAACTGTTAATTTCCCCCATACATCCAACCCCTCTCAGCACAGAGCAAGGACCACCAGAGGACCAAAGGAGTTACACTGAGAAAATAAGAAAGGTCCCAGTAAACACTACAGCAGATGAATATCAAGAACTGGCAGAGCGTGAACAGGCGTACCTGGGGAAATATGCGAGGGCCCAACGAATAGGGGGTGGGTGAAAGTCTGGATCTGTTGGATTTATTCCCTGGTGAAAGCAATATAGGTAGGTAGGACCCCTTTTCTAAAAACTTAGTTGTGTTTCCCCTCCCCTGTCCTATGTCTTTATATACAATGAAAAGGGGCCCTGTAGTATATTTTGAAAGTCTGGGACGTACACTGGTGAAATTGCTATGTCAACCCCTCTGCGGTGGGTGTATACCCGAACTGCATTGGTCCAACAGGAGTCAAATTACTGATAATCGGGACATTCCTAATGAATTCCTTCTGTATTATACCCAACGATACACCTCCCACGCAAACTGTGCAGACGAAGCCTGAGTGGACTATTTGTCAGAAATTGCTATAATCTAGGTTATTGATGTCCAGAACCAATTTCTTAGCAAATCTATTTCTGCAGAGGAGCTCATATTGGAGATAAACTCCCTCGATGGGTCCAAGGCCCTAGGCCTGGACGGCCTTATGGGAGTCTTTTACAAGACCTATAAACAACTCCTTGCACTGCATCTTTTGGAAATGTAAGCTGAAGCCCTTAAATTGGGGATCTTCCCCAATTGCTGCGCAAGGCAGTGATCACTTTATTATTGAGGCCAGGTAAAGGCCCACATTAGTGCACTTCATACTGCCATTTGTCACTACTTAATTTCAATAATAGAACATTGGCTAAAATTCTAGCGATTGACTGTCTCTCCTAATGGACCAGATTTTTTTTGCCCAATCAATGTGGCTTTGTTCCCCATTGCTCCACCTTGCTAAATTTGCGCACTGTTTTTTCGGTATTGAACAGAAAATCACCGAGCATGCCTGCTGCTGTGGCCATATTGGATGCAGAAAAGACATTAATTCCTTAGAATGGCCCTTTCTATACACAACGCTGCACAAACTAGTCATGCCGCATGGGTTCATTGCACTTATCAGGCTGTTATTTTCTCACCCAGTGGCCTGTTTGCAAGCTAATGGCTCTACAGAGTCCTTCACCATAACTAAGGGAACCCAACAGGGTTGCCCCCGTCACTGTTACTATTCATAATAGCAATGGACCTATTGGTTTGTCATTTACAAGGAAAACACATACACCATGGCCTGCACTTCAAACACAGCCCTTTGCTTCTCTTCCTATATGCAGATGACATCCTACTGTTAGTCCATCACCCGGCCAATAACCTTCCAGCCATTATGCAGGAAATTGTTCCGCTTTTTCCAGACTGCATATAAGTGGGTCAAATCCTGGCAACTCCCTCTCTCCTATATCACCGCACCGGTAACATGTGGATTCCCCCTGACATGGTGTGATGGCCCAACTAAGTACCCAGGCATTATATTGCACCGCGAGAAGGAGCAGATGATCCGCCTAAACTATGGACCTGCCATAGACAAATTGACCATGCAGGTGGAGGGGTGGCTTCCGCTCCCACTTTCTATGGCAGGCTGCTGTGCATTCATTAAAATGGTAGTACTGCCCTGTTTTTGTACCTCTTCCTTAGCATTTCCATGCCTCTCACTAGTAACATTTTACTACTCTGTGGAGCCTCTTGCTGAGGCTCATCACGGCTGGCCGTCGATCCCAGATTGGCTGGACCACTTTGGTACTTCCCTATGACCAAGAAGATTTGGAGTGCCAAAGTTCCATCTCTTATATTTGGCTTCACAGTGTCAATTTGTGCACCACTAATATCACGCATATGCGAGTTTCCCCTATGCTAAACCAAAAGGGACCAGGCGGGGTCCCTGCCTCAACGCACCATTCTCCTGAAGGGCCTCCCAATAGGCACCTCGGACATCCACACACTATCGACTACTAGCTGGGCATGGAGAAAGCTTGGTTGGATGCTCGGGGCCCTATATTCCCCTGCCTTACCTTTAGCAGACAATCAATGGCTAACCTTAACGCACGAGAAGCTGGTCCAACATACTCTGCTACAGCACAACATCCACATATTTGGAGACCTCTTTCTGGATGGCCACGTTCCTTCACATGCCGACGACACCCGGCTTAGGAACACCATGCGCATGGACTATTTCATGGTACGAAGGCACCATAGCATGTGGCAGGCGCAGGTTCCCTCCTATTCGTTGGGTCTGGAGAAGTTCCCTCCTTTAACATTGTTGATTACAGATGCCGAGGTGGGCAAGTTAGTCTTTAAATTTTACCATACCTGCATGGCTATGTTGCCGGTGCAGGACGGGACAATCAGAGAAACATGGTAGCGTGAGCTCGAACGTCCACTGACTGATAAATGATTGCACTATTGTTGCACACAAACCCATATGGTCTCCCCCATCTGCAGACACAAGACCCTTCACTGTATGTTTCTTCATCAGAATCCATATCCCCTAAAAGGACTAGCCTCAAGCCTCCTTGGTCTCTAAGCAGCTCACAATCCCCTCTCTCTCCCCTCCCATCTATTTCCGTCCCCACACAGACACCCTCTGCAAGACCTTCATGACCTACAAACCCTCCATACCACCATTCTTGGCTTCCCCTCTCAACCAGGCCTACCGTCTCCATGCCTCTTTGGAATAGCGCCTGGATGAGATTTCACTTAACTTGAGATATCTCAAGGATGAACCAGAGTCCTACGTCCATCACCGTAGATCTGTTGCTCAATCAAAGACCCAACATATCTCTGACCACCCTCTTGGAGACAACCTACCTTTCATTAAATAAGTCACAGAAAACATCTCAAGCAATGCTGATCATCAAGTTACCCAGATCTTCCTTGGGAACTTTAACCTTCACTGGAATGACTTGAATGATCATGCAATAACAGCTTTAAATCCTTCCTATCAGACCTCAAGTTGACCCACATTTATGACAGTCCTACGCACCACAAGGGCGAGACCTTAGACTTAATCATTGCAAAACAGACAATATCAAATTGAAATCTATTGTCCCCTGCGACTGGACAGACCACTACCATATCACCTTCCTCATCAATGCGGTTGTGATCCCTAAAAGTGCTCAACTAAAGACCTAAACAATGGAAAAGACTTTTGCGGAACATAAACCTTAACGATCTAACTGCCCTAAGTATCAACTCCCTGACTCCCCAGGTGGATATGGTAGATGTCCACGACCTCACAGAGCACTACAGTACTTCCACCCTGAACATCCTTGTCTCGATTGCCTCACTACAATTGAAAACATACCCTCTACAGTTTCTCATCGTCGGTTCAACGGCAGCCTTAATACTGAAAGACGCAATTTGAGAATAGCGGAAAGAGCCTGGACAGCCTTGCCTTCCATGGAGCACCGATAACGCTTAGGATCAGGGAGGAAGGCAAACAACAGACAAATCAGAAGTTTGATAGCCAACTTCTTTAAACCCCAGCTAGACCAACCTAGAATTCGACAAGACAAAATGTTTTGAACTAGTCAAGCAACAATTAAATAACCAACCAAACCCTGTCTGTTCTTGTTCCAACACGTCCCCAAACTGTGAAGACTTTGTTTCCTTCTTCTTAGGAAAAACAGTAAATATTGAAACTGAGCTGCAGCCAGCAAAGGAGCTCCTGCCTGCTATTCAACAACACATTTTGCATCCCTCCCCGACTGCTGATCCTGTTGATCTTCCTGGCGATTCCCACAGAAACAGTGCATCTTGGCATACATTCACACCTCTCCATGAAAGTGATATTCACAACATGCTTATATTGTTGAAACCCTCAAATCACTTCATCAACACTTTACCTCTGAATATATGCAAGGAGATCAAATTCTCTATTCTACCCTTATAGACCAGGATCATAAACACCTCGGTCCTCCAAGGCACTATTCTTGACTGCCTAAAAGTAGGTTAGGTAACCACATCTTTAAAAAAACAACTGCAGACTGCTTAGACCTTAACAATTTCTGCCCAATCTCCACCATTCCAACCCAGGCCAAGCTTCTTGAAAAATGTCTCCAGATCCAAATCTACAACCACATAGATCATTTCCAACTCCTTGACCAAAGACAATACAGCTTGGGTCAAGGTCAAAGCACAGAATCAGCGCTCACATGCGTAGTGGATCATGTATTAATGTCTAGCTATTTATTTATATTTCTTCGTCTTTCTTCTCATTTAAGTTTCTGGTCCAGAACAGGGGACACACCCATGAGGTGTATCCAAGCGCTTTACAAATCACTTTATTATTATAATAAAAAATGCTGAATCAGAATGAATTGTGCTTTCTATCCCCCTTGACATATCATCTGCGTTCGATATTGTTAAACACAACAGTTTTCGAAACTTACTTGAATGGAGGATGGGGTTATCTGGGACCTCCCTACATTGGTTTACCTCATTCCTCCATAACAGAACCCAAAGAGTCAAGGTTAATCAACCCCTGTCCAAGTCCACTGCGGTCACCCTAGGGTCCCTCGGGGTCCACCCTCTCACACACTCTCCTCAACGTATTCACGAACCCACTAGTAGCAGACTCCTTGAAATCCTCTAACATTCATTAGCACATGTTTGCAGATGACACCCAAATGTACCTAAAAATCTCTTCTCCAGAAGACAGCATGTCCCTCAACAAACTTTACAAATAATCAGAACTGGCTACCTCGCAACCATCTCTAACTAAATGCTGTCAAAACAGAATTCCTCCTCATTTCCCCACCCAACCACATTTCCAACATTGACCTACGGATGAAGCATCTAACTGTCCTCAACTGCTAACCTCACAACATAGACATGGCGAAATCTTTGGGAATTACACTCGACAAACACCTGAACATGCAGGATCACATCAGTACCACCACCAAAGGAGCAAATTATTTAATGAGCATTTTAAGGAAATTAAAACCCTTCCTCCCCAAGGACTTAAATCTGCGGTCTCAGCTCTAATCATTTCCAGGCTGGATTATGGAAATGCTACACTAATGACCTGCCTAGATCCAAGCTAGTCTCTCTAAGGGCCTCTCTTAACACTGCTGCTTGCAGACTCATCACCGGAACAAAAAGAAACAAACACATCTCCCAGTATGTAAAATCCTTGACCTGGCTCCTTATGAAGCAAGAGCACATCTTAAAATTGTGTGCATGACTCATAAAGCCCTACATTTCAATACGCCTAGGTATTTGGCACAAAAACTAGAATTGTCTGGCGGATGCAGACCTTCGTGAAGCACTAGCTCCGCTGCTACTGAAACCACATTTTTTCCACAAAAAGAAATCTTGCAACAGATCCTCACTGGGTATATTCCCGAACATTTGGAACTCTCTGCCTCTGGAAATCCGTCTGATCCTGTCTACCACCGTCTTCAAATTGCAAGGGAAAACTCCTCTGATGAACACATTTTTGCCTTAGATCACACCTTTTTTCTCTTGATCTTACCCTTGACTATTTTTCATTTGTTGATCATGACTACTATTTTGCTGATCTATGGAGAATTAGTTCCTCAACTCGTTAATATTCTCTGATTGTACCTCTATTGTTTATGCAAGTGTTCTCTTGTCTCCTACTTGTCTCTTACTACACCCACCTTTAAAGTGCTCTGATACCCTTATGGGTCATGTTCGCGCTATATAAAACGTTATTTATAAATGCATGGGGTACACACAACTCCTAGCGCATTGGGGAAAATAGACACCACAAGATCCTGTTGCTGTCCCAAATGCCCTGCGGAGGGGCGGACTGTGCACACTGAACATGGACATGTCACCACTGGCACAATGTGTACACCCAGCTGTCTTTGAAGATAGGGATGGAACTAGCACCTGGCCAACTCCTGGCTTTGCTGGGATATCTAAAGGATATAACAAAAGGAGTCCATATCAGTTGTGGGCGTAGTGGGTGTAGCAGGGCTACTCGGAGGTCCACGGAGTTATGAACAAACTCTGTGGAACTCCGCTCTACTCTGCCACCCTCCTCCACACCCCGCTATGAACCATTAATTCAGCATTAATTAAAAGTAAATTAAAAACCAATTACCTGTACTGCTGTGTCCCCGGGCTGCCCTCCTCCTCTTCCTCGCCGTCTGGATATCCTTGAGAAAACTGTGCATGCGAGCTCGCCCGTGCATGTGCATTTCTCGCAAAAAATGCGCATGCGGGGGGCGCACGCGCATGTGCAGTTTTCTCAAGGATTACCCAGATGGTGAGGAAGAGGAGAAGGGCAGCACGGGGACGCCGCAGTACAGGTAAGTGGTTTTTAATTAATATAGAATGAATGGTTAATAGGCGGGTGGAGGCGGGGGCTGGCCAACTCCGCTCCGCTGTAGAGAGTGCGGAGATTTGCCTTCTCCTCGTTCTCCGCGGAACGCGGAGTAGGCAAATCTCCACACACTCCGCAGGCGGAGCGGAGTTTTCCGCTCGGGTTTAGTCCATATGTTCACAGTGTTAGTGCTGCTGTTGGTTCAATTGGAATTTTTCTTGTTATGGGGTAGCAGACATCACCCAATGTTAGCTGCATGGTTAAAAAGTCTGACATACTGTGATACTACAAGTGAAAAGTATGGTATGATACAACTTCGCACGGCTTAGCCTAAAGATATTTGCCAACCATTCTGGGAATATTTGCTGTCTCTGGAGCCTTCTGATCCAAACTGATTTACTGTCTACTATGTCTATCTACATATTGCATGCTGCCCTCTCTATGGAATAATCATGCCACATGTACTGTGTCGTGCTGCTCCCACAGATCATTCCTTTTTAATTTTGCATACATGGGGGTACATTTACGAGCCCATTGCGCCACTTTTGCGCCGCTATTGCGTCACTTCTGTGACGCAGTGGCAGCATAAACCATGCGCCACGTTGCGCCCTACTTACAACGTGACACATCTAGGGAGATGTGTCACGTTATAAAGCACCACCCTTCCGATGGGAGATGCGTCACGCATCTGTTTATCCTTGAGCCACGATGCGCCGCATAGTAAATGCTGCGCATCTGTGGTGGTGCAAGGGTAAACTTGCATGACGCATCTTACCTGGCGCACCCCTGCTGATTTGCAGGGATGCGCCAGTCTTTATAAATCTGCCCCTTTGTATTTTTGTTACACTTTCGTATGTATTGGCTTATGCTGGCCCTTCCAAAACACTCAAGCTTCTTGCTATATGTTCGCCCATAACATGGGCTGTCTATTGTATGGTTTGCTCTGATTAAGCAAAATGATAAATTACATTTTTTTTCAAAAAGTCACAGTTTTAGATCCTTATTGTTTTTTTTCTCAATCTGTTGTGTTTTTTAATGTGAAGAAGAGTTCCTTTGGGAAGTAATAACGTTTTGTTTGTTTAGACAACTAAAACATTGTGTTACATTTTATATCCAGACTTTGTGTTTTTCTTGATCATTCACTCTTAAAATATAATGCCACAAGTATGGATGATATTCATTCCTACACCGTATACATTTCCTGTGCATTGATTTACACATGTATGATTGTTTGTGCCTCAGTATATGATGTAAATAGCACTGACACAGTACATTGGGATAATAAGTACTATAAAATAATTAATTAAAAAAATAGGTGCCATTTAAATCAATATATGTGTAATTACTCATACATACAGACACATCTTGCATTCTTACAGTGCAAGAACATCTCTTAGCTAGGGAGTTGAACAAAGTTAAAAACCTGCCACCAATAGTTTCTCTTAAGTGCTTGTAAAGTGGCACCAAGCTGTGCACTTTTGTTTCATTCCAATGCATTGGCCTTTGGGTGTTAAGCTTCAGATGGCTCCGAGCCATGATGGTGTTTCAGAAAAAGTAGGGCCTGATGGCCTATTAAATCAGTAATTTGTGTGTGCTCTCCTGGATATTAAAATGAAACTCCCTCGCTGCCTACAGTTTAATGCAGACAACGTGCGGCGCTGCTGAATTATGTCCCAGTGTTGGAAAATGACAGCAGGACAAATTCAGAAGGGGCGGCCTTAGGCATGTGCAAGCTGTGCACCTGCACAGGGCCACCAAACCCCAGTGGCCACCACGCCAATATATATCCTTAATATAATAATCCTCTGAGGATGGATACATATTTGCGTGGAGGCCCCTGGCAGGGATTTGGTGGACTTCGGCTCTGTTCCACTTCCAAACACCCTGACCCCCCTCCCCTCTTCACTGGCTTCCGCGCTCTGCCCGTACCCCCTCTACCGGGGCCTCCTACCTACGCTCCCTGCCTAGGGCCGCCATGAGCCTAGAGCCGCCCCTGAATTCAGCATGCTTCCCTGGGGCAGAAATAGTTGTTTCTCTGGGCCAGAAACAGCTACCAGAACGGAGATCCAGTGGGATTCCCTTACTTTCCAGCACTGTCTCCCGTGGAGCATTTTCTCTTTACCATCTCTTTTGATTGACTGGTTTCTGTGCTTTCACTACTTATTTTTCCAAACACTCCTTTTTATTTCCTTTGTGTCAAGCACTCCATGAGAGTTCATAAGTTTTCCATCTTTACTCCTTGTGTACTCTCTACTTACAGGTAGGGTTACCAACTTGCTTTAAAAAAAAGTACTGGGGGGGCGTGGCCAAGATGGCGGGGTGAGCGGACGCTTCCTTCCGTAGCTCCCCCGGCCCGGCTCAGCTCGAGCCCCGATTCCTGCGCTTCTCTCCCCCCGCGGCTGCACTGCGGGCGAGAGAACTGTGCCGGAGTTCTTGGAGCACATTTTGATACCACCTTGACTTCTGTTGCCCCGGGGGAAGTCCCCGAAAAGTTTGCTCAACGATCGCTCCGGGGAGCAGAGCCTGGGTCGCCCCGAGGAGAAGGGCCTGGAGGCGGAGCATATCGCGGCGCTGTCCGCGCGCCTCGGCTGGGCCGAGTGCTGAAAGGCTGGAGACCCCGGGGAGCGGACTAGACGGACTCCGCGGAGTGTGGAAGCTTCCTGGCCGGCGCCCTTGTGGCAAGAACCATCGCTGGACGACAGACCCCAGCCCGGCGACGGCGATCCACCCCCCTGCCTTGGGTGTCGGTGTGTGACGCCTTGCGGACCCCGAGCTTGGAAGTGAAGGACGACGGAGTCTGAGCGGGGCCCGGCCCGGGCGTACTGGCCGGTGTTAATGGGAGGCATAGGTTTCGCTCCTTCCCGACCCATTGCTGTTTGAGGGTCGCCCATAGACTTGCTGGCCTAGGCTGCCCTCCCGGGTTCCGCCCTCCCGCCATCTTGTCTTTGTGGAGCTGAAACTGGTGGCCCTCGCCCGCGCCCTTATCATACGGGCGCCTTGGTTCCTCCTGGTGCCTACACATCTGCTGTCCTCCCTGGGACCACACAGCTGAAAGCCTCCGTTTGGAACATTGCTGACCACCCTAACTGGTTCGATGGTCGTCTCGCCCTGACCCGGGCCACTATTTTGTCGCTTGTGACGCACCACCCTTGTCCTCGGTGAGGCCTTCACATCTGGTGCCCTCGAGCAGTTGGGCACATCCACAGCGGCTGGCTCTAGGCCTCATCCACCGCGGAGGCCAAGATGACTGGGAGACGAGGCGCGGCACGGGGTGATCGCACTCTGCCGGAAATGCTTGGCAGGTCCCAGCAACTACGCGACAGGACGCAGCCGTCCCCGGGGTCCTCCCGGGCCTCAACGGACGCCACCGGAGGCGAACCGCCAGTCACGAGGTCCTTTATGGAGGACTTATTCAGCTCCCTCAAGGAGGAATTCCAGACTCTCAAGACCGAGGTGGCCAGAGAGGTTCGTGAAGTGCGTAGGGAGGTCGAAGGCCTGGGCGAGCGGGTCGACACTGTGGAAACGGCGGCCCAGCGTCGCGACGAAGAGATAGTCCACCTCCAGCAGGACGTCCTCCGCCTACGGGAGCAGTGTGTCGAGCTCCAGGCCCACTCGGAGGACCTCGAGAACAGGTCCAGGCGGAATAACATCCGGGTGCGAGGCGTTCCGTCCGCGGATGAGGGTGCGGACCTAGTGGCCTATCTGCAGGACCTGTTCCGCGACATCTTGGAAGAAGGAGCGGACTTCCAGATCCGCATCGACAGAGCACATAGGGTGGGCCGCCAGCGCCAGTCATCGGCGCCCCCGCCTGATATCCTGGCGTTCCTGCCGGATTTCCCCTTAAAGGAGCGCATCATGACGGAGGCCCGCAGGAAGCAACCGCTGTCCTTCCGTGAACGACCCGTGGCGCTCTATCAAGACCTGTCCGCCATCACACTGCAGAAGCGCAGGTCTTTCCGCATCACCACGGACTTTCTACGGGAGCATGAGACGGCCTATTCCTGGGGTCACCCCTTCCGTCTTATCTTTCGATGGAATGGGGTGCTACATCAGCTGCGCTCCCTACAGGATGTCGGTGGGGTGCTGGGACTCACAGCTACGGAGGAAGAAGGAGCTACGCCCGCATGGAGGCGCCCCGAGCGGCGAGGCCGACGGAGATCGAGGAGGCGCCAATCGTCGGCGACAGTGAGTCGTCCTGACTCCCCTACCATCAGGGCGGATATGGCGGAGGCCCTGAGGACTGCGGCCAGGAACTTGCCTGAATCTAACGGCGTGGCCCAGACGGCCTAACTTTACTCCGGGGGGAGAGATTCTTAGCTTCTATGATGCTGGGCTGGGGCTGGGGGTTGGGGGGGAGCGGTTGAAGGTGTGTGGCTGGACGTCCACTTGACTTCTTTCTGCAGACTCGCCCTCTTAGGCTGGACTGAGACAATGGGGTGTTTTTTCTTATTTTTGGTTTTGGCTAGTTGCCATGGGTTGGTTTTGGGGGGGTTTAAGAACTGGTTTGGTGCTGGGGGGGTCCCGTCCGATACTGTCCGAACACTTGCGAAGCCGATCCTGGCCTTCCCTGCTCCCCTGCCCCGCGTGCCCCTCCCGCTGATCCCTCGCTTGCTGCATAGCGCTTTGCTTCCCCGTGAGCGATGCCGCCCCTGAAAGTAGTGACCCTTAATGTTAAGGGTCTGAATAACCCTGTAAAGCGTAGGGCGATCCTTTCCCTGCTAGAGGGGTCGCAGGCGGATATTTGCCTCCTGCAGGAAACCCATTTACTCTCTAAGGACTGCCATAGGTTGCGCTCTGCCAAGTTCCCCACGCAACTCTTTTCCTCGGCTGCGACTAAGACTGCGGGGGTGGCCATTCTTCTAGCTAGCTCCTTCAGGGGTGAGGTGTTATATAAACATGCCGAGCAGAAGGGGAGGCTTCTAGTGTATCGCATGTGTTTGGGAGGTGTTGCCTTTACGGTTGGTTCCGTTTACAGCCCGAATGACCACCAGGATCGCTTCCTGGACTCTGTGTTAGTGGACGTTACTGCCTCGCCCGACCGCCATATTATCTTGGGGGGAGACCTGAACATGGTCTTCGACTCCACCCTGGATAGGTCTGCCCAGCGCTTTCCGCAGACGGGGGAGCTTTCTAGGGCGGTGCAAGACCAGATTGCTGAGATGGATCTACATGACCTCTGGCGAACCATGCATTCCACCGACAGGGACTACTCATATTTTTCCCACGCACACCGCACTTATTCGCGGTTAGATTATCTCCTGGTGAGCGGCCCGCTTCGCTCGGCCGCCACGGCGGCGGACATCGGGGTCTTGTCCTTGTCCGATCATGCACCGGTTTCCGGAGTTTTTGCTTGGCCGGCGGCCCCCCCCTCCAGAGGGATGTGGCGGCTTCGGGACACGCTTCTCCATAAGAAACTGGTGGTGAAGCGAATAGAGGAGGTCATCCGAGAGTACCTGACCCACAATGACAACTCCGATACGTCCCTGGCGACGCAGTGGGCGGCTTTGAAAGCAGTCATCAGGGGGGAGTTTATCTCCATTTCCTCGGCGGAGAATAAGGAGCGCCAACGCAAGAGGGAGGAACTAACGGCGCAGGTCAGGGAACTTGAACAGGTTCACCGCCGAACGGGGGCTCCTCGTGTTTGGAGGCAGCTGAAGGCGGCGCGGAAACTCCTCTCTGCGTTGGACCTGGACCGGGCGGAGTATGCGGCGCTACGCTTGAAGCATGCCTATTACACCGGTGGAGATAGGTGCGGTAAGCTCCTGGCCCATCGGCTCGGAGCTGCGCAGCAACGCAACGTGGTAACAGAGCTAGTGGGAGTAGATGGGGTCCCGGTTTACGGTGACGCGGAGGTGGCGGATTCCTTCCGTGCCTTTTACGAGGCGCTGTACGCTGCAGAGCCCTCCCCACCGGGAGAGGCTGAAGCCTATCTGGACTCCGTAACCCTCCCGACCCTGGATTCCGCCCAGGCGGACCACCTGGAGAGGGATATTCACGTGGAGGAAGTCATCTCCGCTATTGCTCGGCTCAAGCACGGCAAGGCTCCGGGCCCGGATGGCTATACGGCCTTGTTCTACAAGACCTTCTGTCCCACTGTCGCGCCTCTCCTGGCTCGCTTATTCAATTCCTTCTCCGACCCAGGAGCTATCCCGCCGGACCTTCTCTCGGCGACTGTGTCGGTTATCCCGAAACCGGGAAAGGACCGGACTCTGTGCGGCTCGTACCGGCCCATCTCGCTTTTGAATGTGGACCTCAAGCTTTACACGGGGATCTTGGCGGCCAGGCTGGGTCTACACCTGCCAGGTTTGGTGGAGGCGGACCAGGCCGGTTTTGTATCCGGTAGGCAGACGGTCGACAACACCAAGAGGGTGACGCACGTGCTAGAAAAGGCCTCACGCGTCCCGGGGGAGCGGATGCTGCTATCGGTCGACGCGGAGAAGGCCTTTGATAGGGTTCATTGGCCGTACCTCGAGCTGGTCCTTGGGAAACTGGGGATCGGCGAGAAGTTCCGCACTATGGTCTTCAATTGTTATAGGAGACCGTCGGCATCTGTGCGTGTCAACGGACACAGCTCCGGCAGCTTCGCCATTGAACGCGGCACGAGACAGGGTTGCCCCCTTTCGCCGCTCCTGTTTGCCCTCTATATGGAGCCGTTTTCCCAGAGGATTCGCGATAACCCGGACGCTATTGGGGTGAAGATGGGGCAATACACGCATACTGTCAGCTTATATGCGGATGATGTCTTGCTTACCCTGGATGACCCCAAACGGTCGCTCCCTGCCTGCGTCCAGGAGCTGGACTCCTTTGCCCGCGTGGCGGGCTTTAAAATGAATATGACTAAGTCGGCTGCCCTGGACGTGTCGCTCTCTGTCGACACCAGGCGGGACCTCCAGCGTCTTTTTCCTCTGCAGTGGTCCTCCTCCACGGTGCCTTACCTGGGTATTTTGCTTGCTCCCTCCCTGCCTGCAATGGTCGCCGCTAACTATTCCTCTCTGGGCAAAAAAGTCAAAGACGAACTCGGCCGATGGAACAAAGGCCTGCTCTCGTGGCTGGGCCGTATCGCAGCGGTGAAGATGACGATACTGCCTCAGATCCTGTATCTTTTTCGCGCTCTACCTCTCCAGCCTCCTGTAGGTTGGATACGGCAGACGCAGGCAGACATCTCCCGCTTTGTGTGGCAGGGTCGTAAGCCGCGGATGAAGCGGGTCCTCTCCATGCTTGCCCCGGAGGCGGGGGGCCTCGGGGTCCCGGACCTCCGGAAGTACTTTCAGGCGGCGCAACTTCGGTACTTGGTGGAATGGAGCCGGTGGGAATCGGACAAGCATTGGCTCTTTCAAGATCAGGCAGTTGCGGGCCGTACCCTCCAGGAGGTCCCGTTCCTGCGGCGCACTCACCGCCCGCCTAATCTCTACGCCTCTTTTATCACCCGGGTTCCGCTGAGAGTGTGGGACGCGGTGTGTGAGCTTCGTGAACTCACCACCTTTCCATCACCATTCACTCCCATTGCTGGCAATCCAGACTTCCCTCCGGGTCTGGAACCGGGAGCCTTTTCTCACTGGGTGAGTGCGGGTTGCAGGGTGCTTTTCCAGATTTACGGGCCGGAGGGTGTGCTCCCCTTCCAGCAGCTCCGACAGGAGTTTGGCCTGACGGAGGGGGATAGACTGCGTTATATGCAAGTCCGCCACTGGGCTCTTCAGCCCTCAGTGCGCGACGTCGCTGCCCGTTCGATTTCGCCCTATGAGCGATGGCTGGTAACCCGGGCCTCGGATGCCAAGCTTATCACCGACTTGTACAAGTTTCTCCAACCCCCGCCGTTTCATTACCATAACCCAGGGAGGGAGCGTTGGCACAGGGAATTGGGCAGGACCTTGAGCCACAAGGAGTGGGACAAGATTGCGTATCGGGCGAGGCACTCTGCGTACCACACTGGGCTGACGGAGACCTTTACTAAGGTATCCACCTATTGGTATTACACCTCGGAGAGGCTTTACGAGATGCGCAAAATCGGTGATAAAGGTTGTTGGCGCGGCTGCGGACAGGAGGGCACCCTCACGCATATTCTCTGGGAGTGCCCGGTGCTGTCGGCCTATTGGAAGGAGGTCCTGGATGAGGTAGATAAGCATTTTGAGACCGAGCTCCCGCGCTTCCCCGCGTATGTTTTGCTAGGCCTCCCCAATGACCTGATGTACCCGCTGAAGTCCCGTAGGGGTAGGCAGATTGCGATTGCGCTAGGTTCCGCGGTCCAAAACATCCTTGTACTCTGGCGCACCCCTACTGCCCCCTCCATCACTGGTTGGCTACATAGGCTCTGGCAGGTGCTGGGCATGGAGAAGATGTCGCTCACGGTGGCTGGGAATGTTGACCAGTTTGAAGAGCTTTGGCACCCCTTTTTGGCACTGCTGTCCACGGAGTTTCGCGAACTCACATGTCCACGATACCTGCGACTCCTTAGGCTGACACCGCCGGCGGCTACAGCGGAGTGAATGTGCGGGCTCGGGGGTCGGGGGCTGGGGGTGGGGCGCGGGGTTATATGCTTTTAATGCTGATTTTCGGACGGGGATGTTGGGGTATTGTTTTCTTCTTTTTCCTCCTCCGCTTCTCTCTCTTTTTTCTCCTTTTCTGGGGACGGGGGGTTGGAGGGATGGTGTGCTTTCTTTTTTATTGTAATGCGGGACGTTATTCCAGCTCTGCCTTGCTTAGGGAGTGGGGGTCTCCTGGGGGGTCATTCACAATACCTTATTGCTTTAAGACTTATGCCTTGTTACCCTCTGGGGCTTCCTGCCTCCCTCCTTTTCTTCTGAACCGCTGCAACGTTCCGCTTCTTGTACTGTGTATTCGCTTGACCTCCTATTCCCTTCCCCATGCTCTTTTTGCACTTTAATAAAATACTTTAAACCTAAAAAAAGTACTGGTCATTCATGGCTGCCCTAATTACTTTCCGGTAATCTTCATTATGCTCCTCGTCTTCACATTTTGAGATATACTAAAGAAACAAGCCTTTGACTCTACAGAAAAGATAACAGTTCCAAAGTACGGTCATAATGCACACCCACATATTTAATTCATTTCTAATGTGAAAAAGAAAACAATATACACTAAGTGGTACACATTAAAATCAAAAAGTTAATGCAAAACTGATTTCAGATCCCCTACACCAAAATGTAATATTTTATTTGACAAATTATTCAACCTGTATTGCTTAACAAGGGTATTATCTGATGACCAAGTCGTGGCTCTGTTAAACAGTTTTCAAATGTGTAATTTTGGGTAATAAAGAATTTGTGCACATTAATGGGTTTTAAACTGAACATAGTCATAACTGATGAATTAATGATGTTGCACTTAAAACACATTAATAGAAATGTTTGGAAATGTGATTATTAATGCTGTTTAGCTATGCCACATTTTCGTGATGACACCATTTTTGTTAAAATGGATGCACTTTCTATTGTGTTGTTTATACTGCTCATGCCCCCTCCCAATAAATGTCCGCGTGTCATTCTCCTCTACCCACAGATTTTGCAGAGCATAGCACAATGTAACGCAGTTGGTTATTTTCATTGCAGAGCATATATTGTTGATTAAACTTTCCATCGTATTCTTGATGCATCTTTGTAGGAATGTACTATACCAAAATGAGGGATAGTGTGCACAGAGTTCAGTGCAACCCCAAAGATAGGCAGAGGTGAAAGTAGATAGCACCTTACTCTCTATTTGTGGGAGTGTGGGCGAGCAGTAAGGCTTTATCAGAGGGTAGTGTTAAGCATTTGTTGTACACACTCAATCAGCAAATGATGTCACACACTCAAAGACTGAACTCAGACCGATTTGTTTGTATTGAAAATATTATTTAGTTATTTTATTTCTTAGAACCAAGCCAAGCCTGATGCAGGTAAGTGAAATAAATGCTTTGCAAAAATTACAGGTAAGTCAATGTTTCAAAATGACTTTTCAGTTACTTTTCAGATTACTATGTACGTTACTTTTGAGATTAATTTTGAGATTACATTTGCTAATTAGTCTGATTTACCTAGATATTACACTGAGACATCTCCTAGACAAAAGGTAAGTAATTCACTTTTGGTACATAGACAGTTTTTTAATGTTCCGAACAAACAAACTCCACACAGAACAATTTTCAAGGAAACACAGTCAATGTATTCCTATGGAGAAAAATGAAGTTAACAGTTTGCAGGTAAGTACTGTTTTGCGGGAGTTGGTATTCTGGGGTTAGAACCAGGGTTCCCCCAGAGTCAAGGATGCATTCCTAAAACACCCTCAGCGGAACTAGGGTGACCGGGTGCAGAGTGCTGAGGTCCAATGTTATCCAATAGGGGATAGGTAGCCTCCGGTTGGTGGCTGCTCACGAGCAGGACACCGGGTGTGGGAGCAAAGCTCTTGGTGTTAGGCTCAGGGCAAAGGGGGATCTGAGTTAGCACCCAAAGTACACCAGTAGTGGCGCTGTGGCGGCTGGGTACAGGGTGCTGTTTTGGCGTCGGGTGCCCTGTTGATTTCAATGGGGATTCTCCGGTTGCAACAAAGACTTGGGGACAAAGATCTTCTGGAGGTGACCACCGGTTGGAGAGGTAAGTTGGGATGCCTGGGAATGCTGGGACAGCGTCGGTTGGGCCACCCAAGACTGAAGGACTTCGGGTGCAGGGGTGTATTTAGGCATCAGGTTTTCCTTACCAGCTCCGGTCGCTGTCGGGGGATCCTCCAGAAAGAGGCTGCAGGCTTCGCTTGGAGATACGAGGCAGGTCAGAGATTACCAGATCTCAGGTCAGGTTGGCCGGGAAGACCTCCTCGTGGTGTTGGGCCACTCGTACTCAGGCCATGGGGGTCGGGTGCAGAGTGGTGCAGACTCGCAGATTTGGCCGGAGGCAGTGTCTGTGGGTGAGCAAACCTGGTGCTCACAGGAGACAAAGTCTTTCTTCTGGAAGGCAGGGAGGGTCCTCGGGGTTCTTGAGGTTGCTGGCTGTAGGATACACCGGGATTCCGCTGGAGCAGGTTTGAGGTGGAGACAGGTCGGTAGGGCTGGGGCCAAGTCAGTGGGTTTCCTCCTCTTCTTAGTTTCAGCACAGCTCTTCAGTTCTTCTTCTTCTCTTCTTCTTGGTCGGTTCTTGTCTGAGAAGGCAAGGTTCAGGGTTGCCCCTAAATACTAGATTTAGGGGCATTATAGGTAAGTAAAGGTTGGGACTAATGGGTCCCTTCCTTGGGGTGGGTGCACCCCATATTATGCCACCCTCCAGTGGGAGGGGGCATATGCCTCACTCTGGTTGGCTGGACCCACCATCTGCAAAATGGGGGGACTGAGAGTTGTGCTTCACCTTGCCTCCCCCACCTGAGGGTTGGGGTTGGCAAAGGTGGGCACACCTGCCTTCCTCACCTGGTTTTCCCACCTATTCTCCCGCCCAAAGTGGGAATCAGAACTGGTGGGGGCCAGTTGCTGGAAGCAGCAAAGGCCTGGGAAAGCTCACAAAGGCGGCACACCTTTGAAGCTTCCCCTTCGTAGATCCTGCTCATCCTGGGGGAGGAGGGTTGGCACCTTGTCCAAGGATCTGCTTTGTTTCAGACACCCAAGAGCAGCAGGTTCTCGACCCAGGGGCACAGAAACATGTCTGGTGGTGGCAGCCGGTGAGCAGCCACTCAGCCTGGACACTAGTTTTAGGTTGTTTTTCAGGGGCCATCTCTAAGATGTGTTCAGTGTGCATTTTTCACTAAATCCCACACTGGCATCAGTGTGGGTTTAATGTGCTAAGTTTGATACCAAACTTCCCAGTTTTCAGTAAAGCCATTATGATGCTGTGGAGTTCGTAATGACAAACTCCCAGCACCATATACTCCTAATGGCATTACTGCACTTACAATATCTAAGAATTGGCTTAGACACTATAGGGGTACAGGGCTCATGCACCTGTACCCTCACCAATGGTATTGTGCACCCAGACAGAGGGGTGGCTGACCTATGCCAGGGCAGTGGGTTGTAGGCATGGCACCCAGTGATGTGTGCCATGTTGACTCTTCAGGGCCTCTAAGGGTGGCACAATAAGTGCTGCAACCCTAAGAGGCCTTCCCTGACCACAGTGCCCTTTATACCTGTGGTACCATTTACAAGGGACTGACCTGTGGCTAAACAGTGCCAATTGGGTTTTGTTTTTAATGCAGTTTAGGGAAAAAAGATAGGCCCTGGGTACCTGTTTGGTAGGAACCTAGGGCATACTCCGTCAAAGTACATCAGCAGTCTAGCAAAAAGTGGGGGCAACCATGCAAAAAGAGGGCACTTTCTTGCAATCTTTCTGAAGGACACTTCACCTGGAAGTTCAGAGGAAGGTCTCCTAGCACACTAGTGTATTAGTCTTTGCTTGAGAACGTTTTTATATTGTATTATAGATCTATGGTCTGCTGTTGATGTGGAAGTTGATAGGAGATTCTTGACTACCTTAGAAATGGGTTAGTGCTATAAACATTTAAATGACGATCTTGCTTCTGATTTGTCCAATGTGTGCTATAGCTAGTCATACTATACTGAATCTGCAGATTTGCTAATTGTTTGTGCGTAAAATGTGTATAACAAACCATGTTTTTTGGTGAGAGGGGAGCCTTTTAATTTTTCACATTGAAGTATATCTGATTGAGCTGAGACTTCTGTTTCCTCACAAAACTCTACCCCGATTATTGAGAGATGTCCTTTCCCTACTAGAGATGCTGTTGGTGTTCTATATGATCCTGACATTTAGGACTCGAGATCTTGCGAATGATTTCTGATTTTGTATTCTGTATCTGAGACTTCGTGGCATTTACTGTATTACTCTGTATTTCTTACTATATTACACTGTATTTCCTATTCTAAGACTTTTACAATAGAACCCTTTAACTTTTTATCGATCTAGAGGATGTTATTGAGTTTTCCCAATCACTGTTTGATTTACGCAGCAAATTGAATTGGGCTTGATGTCATGGAGGGTGGAGAGTCTTCTTGCTAGCACAGGGTGCTGGAGCCAAGCTGCCAGAGGTACATTTTGGGGTGATTAAAACATTGGGGTTCAGTGAATTATTGGGGTTTGGGCTCCAACAGCCCTACATTTCTCTTGAACAGACACTCCCGTACAACTCTGCCCAAGAGGCTGCCACACTCACTGTGGATCTGCCCTGTAGCACACTGGGATCAGAAGTGCCTGATTTGCCTTGATGATTATGAATTGAATCCACCTCTTGAATTCATCTTTGTCACTTTCCTTCCTATTCTTGCTTGACTAAAAGTGACAAAAAGATGATCAGACTTTCTGAACTCTTGAGAAATGTTAAGATAAATAGACAGTGATCTCTTAACATCCAAAATATGCAAAACCTTTTCTTCCTCTGTAGGAGATGGAAAGAAGGCCAGTAGAATCAATTGTTGTGCATTGTGAAAGGGAGAGTTGACCTTTTGTACTAAAAGAGCCACTCTTGTGATTTTGGCACCCTATGATGACCCTCAACCACCACCATTTTAACTGACTTTAGTGTGTTATTTTATCATAGCCTTAATGTAGGATGGTCCTGCGTATGCCTGCTTCTCTTCTGTCCTGCAATCTTGCTGTCTTTCAGTGGGAGCTGTTACGGAGTGGAACAGTCTAGCCAAGAGCAGAGCATGTGGGATGTTGAAGAACCGGGTTTTAAACCCAGCGGCGCCAGGGGCACACCCAAAGTCTTCGGATTCACCTGTCTTGGTATACAGAGACACGGAATACTTCTGGGTGGCGTCAAAGACCAAATTTATTAGCTGCAGCTAGTAACAGTGATCCTAGAAATACATCACAGTGCAATTCTCAGGAGACTGCTCCATTTTGTAAGTCGAAACATCCCTTTTTATACCCAATATTCACATTATAAATGGACACCCACTGCACAAAATTCTAGCCAATAAGGTACATTTTCAAACAAAGTATCACATGACAGAAAACTCAGTTTCCAGTAACCCAACCCAAAGTTAATTATTAGTAACGTCCCAAATTCAATCTCCACAAGCCGGACAAACCCATAATTGAAAGCACAATGCATGTAATGAAGAAACATAGAAAGGAAACAATGACAGATAACGAGCAAGATAAGGCATGTGTAAAGAACCTAAAAGTTGACGATGTCCTGAACATTGATTGGCAATCTCAGACAACAATCAACCAAGGAAATTGGCTTAGCAGGGTCAGTTTCAGGTGAAGGAGTCAGATCCTTACAGTTCACCTTAGAGTCAAGAAGAACCTAGTTAATGTATACCGGTACGAGAAGGCCAGGTCGCTTTATTCGTTTGACCACATTCATCGGCCTACGTGATGGCAACACAAAATGGAGGCACGGACAAAATGGAACCCATATTCAAGACAAAGTCTCTGAATACGTAATGAACTCGCTAGTTAACGTGACAAATTCACTCCATATTAGCCGAACTTACTAACTACGGTACGACATCACCAAAATCGTGACGGAACCATAACCTCACGGGACAAGATAGGATTTACAGAACCTCAGACCTCCTTTTGCCATTACGTAGGCAATAGCCCTAAACTCTTGTTAATCTGAATCTAGGTCTATATCAATATTCATTAGATCATCAAGGTGTCGTTGGAGCATCATCCTGTTACTCTCCACTTCTCTCGAGACAGGTCTCCGCACACACATGGTAGCACAAAGACTACACATGGTGGGGCCACACTGGATGCAAAGACAACAGGAGAAGAGGAAAGCTAAAACCATACCAAGGAACATCAGAATCTTCCATCCCCATTTGGACAGTAGTCGCCCAAACCATCCAGTCAATGACCAGTCTCCTTCATCTACATGAATAGACTCAGAGATCTTATGCAATTTAGAGATGGCTTGGTACACTGTTGGGGCATTATCTGGTATGAAAACATAGCAACTAGATTGGATCAATTTACATACTCCTCCTCGATCTGCAAGTATGACGTCTAACACCATACAGTACTGCAACGTCATAAGACGGTCCACTTGAAGCTCAGCTGTAACATTACTAAGGGCACCTACAGTTTCATTTATAGTGGCCTCAACCACTCTCGTAAGTTGTCGTATATTCCTGCTATTGGCCATAGGACATCAAAACGGTAGGAAACCCTTGAAAAAGTCTCCTACTTCTTGTGCTGCAGTATCTTCCTGATCGAAGACACCTCTACCATATCTTGTTCTATGATAGTCTGAAGTAGTAGTGTATGTAGGGGGAAGCAGAAACGCCACATAACATGTTCCTGAAAAATCAGGCGGCAACCATGTGTATGCTCTGTCGTGACAAACAAAATATGTGCCTTTAGCTGGCACGAACGGAGGAAAAGTCTGAGATGAATAGACATAGGTTTGAGCACACACACTCTTACCTAGCTGAGCTCTCAAATTTTGACCACTACCTTGCAAACAAAAGTGGCCTCGATGGGGTACAATCCAAATCGGGGGAGACCTTTTTAGTCTCTCCTTCTCTGTCAAACTGGTACTATATCCAGTCACGTTCCAACCAACATAAGCCTGTGCCTCATCCTTAGGGATAGCATTATATGCATCAATATCTCGGATCATATCCACTATTCCCTTTATCAAGGCACTATTACTCGGATTGTCTTTCACGGAACGTAAGGGATATACCTCATTTGCATAGATGAAGATAGTCTGAAAAGCCCATACAGACCCATTGAAAGAAAAAGGCAAAACCAGATAGGGCATACCTCTATCTGTCGTATGAGGCATAAGACCACAAACCCAACAATTAGTGGTATTTACTACCAACTGATGCTGATGCAACAGCTGTATAAACGAATTATTGACAAATTCTGACCTCCTTGTCTGTTCATGTTCAGGCAACGTATAAAATTGGTGCAAAGAAACAGTAGTAGAGGAAAGCATAGGTTGGGAGGTGGGTGCAGATATCAGTGGTGTAGCATAAACAATCCAACCCACACAAGCTAATGTGATACTTAAAAACATAAAAGAACACAATATATTAAAACATTTGTTACGGATCAATGTACAAAATCTTATCTCAAAATCTATTCTTTCAACAACTCTTTCAGTTACAAAAGACTCCTTCCTCTAACGTGCTGCTCACGGCAATTTTCCTTCTTCACTTAAGTGTGCGTCCAGGCGTCCTAGACGTCCCTAGCACCGCAGACCTTTCATCAATACGCGGGTCACCCCTTAAGAACTTATACCATGACCCAGTAGGTGAAACCGAATGGTGGCTCGAAAAAGAAAAAGGAAAAAAGTCTCTTGTCTGAAAAGAGTGTAATTCATAAAAAAAATCAAATTTTATTTGTCCATTCTAGTCCTTAAGTTGTAGCATTCTTTACCAGGCACAGTTTGATCCTGAAAGAGTGTCTCTGGGTGGGTAGTATCAAGTCTCAAATGCGGCGGCACAGCTTCTTGCAGAACTTCGTCATCCGCACGTTCCGACTGAGTCCATTTCAAATGTGCATCGCTAAAAGGTACAAATCTTGGAACCCTTTCAGTCTCAGAATCAGCAATACCAACCTTGACCCACTGATCGTATGGTAAGGGTAAGGGTACCCTTTTACAATGGGTGCCGTGCACCCAGTTTTTCTTGCCGCAAACCTTGACAGCAGTCCGAGTCGCCAATAATACTTGATGCAGGCCTGTCCACCTCGGTTCCAGATTCTTTGTCCTTTGAAAGTTTCTCACGAGAGTCCACTCGCCAGGTTGAATCGAGTGACCTGCATCCACAGAGGCTGAAGGTAAAGTATCATGCACCTGTTGGTGAAGAACACGCAATTTAGCAGTCAAGTCATGTAAGTAATCAACCAACATAGGATACTCGATATCACTGTATTTATTTGGCCTCGGCACACCCCAAAGGTGTGCCGTGCGACCAAAAACAATCTCGTATGGGCTAAGTCCCACACGAGAATGTACTGTCGTTCTTGTGGACAAAAGTGCCAGTGGTAGAGCGTCTGGCCATGTAAGACCAGAGCTTGCTTGTATCTTGGCCAATTTAAGTTTAAGAGTACCATTGTAGCACTCGACCAAGCCGGCTGACTAAGGGTGATTCGCTGCATGAAATTTCTGCCTTATTCCCAAACCCGCACACACTTTCTTCATAATCTGACCCACGAATTCACTTCCATTGTCACTCCATACCATCCTTGGCAAACCATACCTAGGGAAAAACTCTTTGAGCAAAACCTTGGCTGTAGATAATGCAGTATTATCCTTGAGGGGGTAGGCCTCTATCCATCTGGAAAAGGCACAAACAAGCACAAGGACATACTTCAGGTTATTGCATCTTTCCATGTGAATAAAGTCTAACTGTAGCACCTCGAAGGGATACGTTGGAAGAGCGAAATGACCCGCTGGAGTTGGGGTTCCCTTGCCAGGATTATGCATCAAGCAAATCATGCAGTTTTTAACCAGATTCTCAGCACATTTAGGAATTCCAGCATTCTGCCATACTGGAGCCAACAACTTACATATCCCTTTTGAACTGATGTGAGCCAATCCATGAGCCACCGTAATCACTGGAAGCACATACGCCTCAGGCAACAACCATCGCTGGTGTTCTGACAACTCAACCCAATAGCCAGTCGAATCCAACATTCCCATAGTCTCTCTCCACACACTAAATTATTTCTCAGTAGCTTCTGCCTGAATCGATTTCACACTTTCTATTGTGTCTTCACACATTCCTCCTGCCATAACCCATCTAGCAGGACCTGCAACATACATACGACTCGTCACATCTTTTGCCGTTTCTCTCGCTACTTCATCTGCAAACGCATTGCCACGACCAACATCATCCGTAACCTTCCTATGTGCGCTGCATTTCACAATCGCAACTTGTGTCGGCAAAGTAAGTGACTCAAGAAGTTCATTCACTAATTGTCCATGCTGAATTTTCGTACCATGGGAAATAAGAAATCCTCTCTCTCTCCACAAACGTCCAAAGCTATGAGCCACGCCAAATGCATATTGGCTATCAGTATACACATTCACTCTCTTTCCTTTCGACAACACACATGCTCTCGTCAGTGCAATCAACTCTGCTGCTTGAGCTGAATTCTGTGCAATACGTGCAGTTTCAACAATCGTGTGCAAAGTCGTAACCGCATACGCTGCAGTCGTATCGCCATTCGGAAGCTTAAAGCATGAACCATCTACCCATAAGGTACCGTCTGGATTCGAAAGAGGAGTATCTTTCAAATGAACTCTACCCTTCGTTTCCTCCTCTGTCCGGAGAAAACAATCATGCTGTTCCTGAGCATCTGTCTCTACAGAAATCGGCAACAATGTAGCTGGAGTCAATGTGTTGCACCGCTTTATGTGCACATGACTAGCCAAAAGCGTCAACTCATAACCTGACAAACGCGCACTAGTAAGATGTTGAGTCTTTGTTTTATTCAATAAGGTATCCACTGCATGTGGGACCATCACAATCAATGTATTATCCAATACCAAACCAGCAGACTGTCGGATAGAAATAGCCGCTGCTGCTGTAGCTCTCAAACAACTTGGCAACGCCTTAGCTACCGGATCTAAAATAGCTGATAAATACGCGCATGGGCGCTGCTTGTCTCCAAATTGTTGCGTCAACACTGACAACGCACAACCTTCTCTCTCGTGTACGTAGAGTGTAAAAGGCTTACTGTAGTCGGGAGTACCCAACACCGGGGCAGAACACAATGCATCACGCAATTCAGAAAAACTCTTCTGACATTCGTCAGACCAAGGAAGAGGGGTTGGTGTGTCCATAAGAGTAAGTGCCAACAAAGGTCTCGCTAGCAAAGAAAAATTCGGAATCCACTGTCTACAATACGAGGTGATACCTAAGAAAGCACGCACCTCTCTCTGTGTACGTGGTACAGTCATTTGACAATCGCTTGTATACGCTCTGGGGTCAATCGTCTTCCCTCCTTCGACAAGAGATGACCTAAGTAGATCACTTCTTGGCGGCAATACTGCAACTTTGAAGGTGACAAGTGTCATAACAAAGAAAGAGTAACTTCTTTACAAATCTCTTCATCATCAGCAGCGACCAACAAATCATCCACGTACTGAACAAGAGTCGCACCAGAAGGCAAGACAAAAGTATCAAGCTGAGTTTTCAAAGCCTGACTATAGATGGAGGGACTTTCACAATAACCTTGAGGAGCGCGCTTAAACCGGAAACTTCGGGGGGCGTGGCCTAGCGGGCGAAGATGGTGGACGTAGCTTGTTAGAGCTCCCGCCGGCCCGACAATAATCTGAAGCATTTATCCTGGCTCCCGGACCCACGAGGAGATACACCGACCTACACAGGTGGCGGAAGGTGTGGAGAACCCATCGGTGTGCCGGACTAAGCTCCTGCACCGCCTGAAGCTGAATACACTGCTGCAGCCCTTTGGGGCCTGGTCCCGGCGTGCGCAGCCGGGGCCTCGATTTTTGCGGTGACCGGGACGGGCGTCCCTGGAACGGACCTCCGTCGGCGATCTTTGGCGCTGCCTGGCTCGGCTGAATTGGCGCCGGAGTGGGGGTCGGAGACCCCATTGCATCCCCCCGCCTCCTAAGTGGCCTGTGAGAAGTGGGGGCACGGAGAGGCGGCAGGGGCCTGAGCGTAGGCCATGAGACCGGGGCCTGGATTTTCGAGCTCCCCGGCCGCGATTGGTGGGACCCGGAGCCAGTCCGAGCTGTGACCTGGGCGGCCCGTTTACCATCTCGGGGCGACGCTGACACCCTGGTTGTGCTTCCTGCCCGGTGGCCGATGGTGGGCCCTGCCGGAGTGCCATTTGGACCCCTAGAGGGACGGCGGCGGCTGCGTCGTGGAGCGCGCAATGAGTACCTACGGCCCCCGTGGGGGTGGATCCTAGACCTGGTAGACGGAGTGGGGCAGGGGCTGAGGTGCGCTGAGACCCCCCCTACTGAAGAGCCCCGGATGCGGTTGGCCGCCTCCAGTCGGGACTTGCCCCGGAGCCGAAGGAGCCTGGTGCCTGGGTCCCGATTTGCACTGCCTTCTAACAGTGTGTGTCAAGGACTGGGCTGACCGGAACGTGCTGGGGCATTGATTGATGAGGTGGTGGACCCCTGGCATCTGGAGTGGACACTTGGGAGGGGCCTGCTTGGCACCAAAACGATGTCAGCTGCACAGTGGCACCAGGTGAGACTGCTGCTGCCCCCTGGATGTGCCTTTGGGACTGAACTGGGGTCCAGTGCGAACCGGTTATTGGTGGAGGACCCCCCCCAGTGGATTACCATACTCTGGGGCTAAGACACCATCCGACCTGTCCTGCTGCTGCCGAGGAAGAGCTCTGCTGGCTGCTGAAGTTGGACTGCCCTCCCTGTGTATCCCAGCAATGACCAGGGGCGGTGGAGGGAGCGGGTCCGCCAAGCAGGGACCCATAGACAAATTTACCGGGCCTAGTGGAGGGTCTGGTGCCTCCGGGGGTGGCCAGGGTGCGGGGCCCGACAACGCGGCGTTGATGGCGGCGATTACCCAATCTCGGGACATGCTGGACGCTAAAATAGGAGCGGTGGGGGCTGATGTCACTCTGTTGCGACAAGATCTTCGCAATGCCGTAGCCCGCATTACGGAGGCGGAAACCAGGATTACTGGAGTGGAGGGTGATCTGGGGACACTGAAACAGAAGGTGGCGGCCATGGTAAAAATCCAAAAGGGCTTGGCGCTTCGAGTGGAGGACGCGGAAGGGCGGGCGCGCAGAAACAACCTGCGCTTCGTGGGCTTTCCGGAGGATTGCGAGAAGGGACACACGGATAGCTTCTTGACGCAATGGCTGGAGAGCTGGCTCCCCCAAGACGCCCTGTTGTGATGCTTCGTGATTGAACGCGCCCACAGAGCCCTGACACAAAAACCGCCAGCCGGAGAACGACCTCGTCCGGTCATAGCCCGATTGCTGAACTTCCACGACAGGGACGTCATCTTACGGGAAGCAAGAGCCAAGGAGACACTTATGTTTGAAAGTCATAAAATTATGATCTTCCCTGACTATACTAAACTCGTACAGCAGCAACGCCACTCTTTCATGGCAGCGAAAGCTAAGCTGCGGGGCTTGAAGATTCAGTACTCCTTGCTCTATCTGGCCCGTCTCCGGGTCATCTTCCAGTCAAAAACTCACTTCTTTGATTCCCCAGAGGAGGTGTTCAGATGGACTGATGAGACAGTCAGGGTCCGGCCGCACGCCCAGCCGGGCTTGGGCTCTGGCCCGTCGCGCGGATCCTCACAGGAGAGGGGTGACCCTGCTACCAGGAGTAAGCGTCACAGGAAGTCTAGGTCACGGAAAAGGTCCTTCTCTCGTAATGGCCAGCCTGATGAGACACAACTTGACACTGACCAGTCTGGTAAAGAAAATTGAACTCTTGAGTGTGAGTGCCTCTACGGATTCTGAGGACTCATCGAGGGGACGGCTCGAGGATGGGTTGTGACTACCTGGTCGTCTGTTCATTGGGCGCATAGTGCCGCGGCACGCCACAGATAATGGCCAGGGCCTACCCTGCTTGTGACATTGCCGCCAAATTGCCATGATGTTATGAGCTAATGTTGAAAGGGGATGGTGGTGTGGGTTCGGGGTGCTGGTCTTATGGGGTTGCCTAATCCCCCACGGGTGGGGGGTGGCCCTGAGGGGAAGGTTCATCGTTCGAGGGAATAGTTGGGATCCATTGGTATGGTTGGCCTTGGGCGCTCTGTTTTGGGCCTGAGGCTCCCCATGCCGCGACAGATGCTTCAGAGTTCCGTGGAGCGTAGGGGTGGGGGGTGGGCTCCAGGGGTTAGTATGTTGGGGAGGGGGTGTTTGGGGGGGTTGGGGGGGGCTGGGGTGGCCAGGGGGGTTTGCACATGATTCCTAATGCCGTACCATTACTTGAGTGGAGTGTCTGGACTGGGTGCTGGGGTCCTCAGGGTCATTTCCAACTTGACTATGGTTGATTTACCGTCTTCGGGTCTCTCTAGGGAGTCAATGAGAATACTAAGCTGGAACGTCAGGGGGATGCTGGACAAAATTAAGAGGGGAGCGGTCTTGCGATGGGGTAAGCGGGAGGCTGCTGACGTCTTGTTGTTGCAAGAGACGCACATGATGGGGACAAAGGTGCTAAGCCTGCAGAGATTTGGTTACCAACAGGTATTTCATGCCGGGTTCTCCAGGGGTTCGAGGGGGGTTGCTATTCTGGTTCCCCGCAGACTGGCCTACATTCATGAGCGACAATGGCTGGCCCTGCAAGGCCGCTACGTTTTTATTAAGGGTATGATTGGTGCTGAACCGGTAGTGTTTGGGAGTGTGTATGCTCCTCCCCCGCTGCAGTGGTCCCTGGCTGAACGGCTGTTTGAAGTGTGGGCGGACATCCCGAAATCCCTGGCTGTGTTGGGGGCGGTGACTGGAACGATGTTATGGATGTCTGCATGGACCGTAAGAGGCTGCAAGGCACGGTGGTGGCGGCTGTCCCTACCAGACTGAGTGCGGCGGTTGAAGGACTGGGCTGGGTGAATGTCTGGAGACATATGCATGCCACGGTGAGGGAATATACGTATGTTTCTGCTGTGCATGGCTCCTTTTCTCGCCTGGATTATATCTTCATGCCGGGAGCATTCCTTGACAGAGTGAGAGAAGCCAAAATTCTGCCTAGGGGACTGTCCGACCATTCTCCTGTCGCAGTACAGATAGAGTTACATAGGAAGCGTCAGCCGTTCCGGTGGAGGATGTCCTCGTGGCATCTTCAACAGGCAGACTATGTTCAACACATGCGCGGCGCGATTGCCCATTACTGGCAGGAGAATCTGGTCGAGGACGTCAACGCATCGTCGGTCTGGGAGGCTATGAAGCCTACATTGAGAGGTGTAGATATAGCGTGGGGCGCGGCCGCCCGTCGTCGTCGTCGGGATGCTATTGTCGCAGCGGCGGCGCAGGTTGAACGCCTAGAACAGCGGTGTCGGAGAGAGGGGGACGGGGTGGCGGTTCGGTTGCTCCTACAGGCACAACAGTCCTACGCATCTATTTTGATGGACGAGGCTCGGCAGGCATGGCTGCCCCCGCGGAGCAGGGTGTATCAGTGGGGAGATAAGTCCTGTACTATGCTCCATAGGTTATGTCAACACGTCACGCAACCGGTTACATTGCCGGGTCTCACAGACGGGGAGGGAGTCTCTATTACAGACCCAGCTGCTCTGGCGGCGAGTTTTGCCCACTATTACGCAGACCAATATGCTCAACGGGACTGCCTCCCGGCTGATGCGATTGACAAATTTATTGCGGATCTGCCCCCCCAGGCTGTTTCCGATGACACAAAGAAATCCCTGGACCTTCCCCTCACAGCGGAGGAGCTGGGTGAGGCTTTGGGGCAGCTCAACACGGGGAAGGCGCCCGGACCAAGCGGCTTTCCCTGTGAGTTTTATAAAAAGTTTCATCTTCAATTAGGATCCCATTATAGGGAAGCGCTGGAGTTGGCGAGGGAACGGGGTTGCATGCCAGCCGACTGGCGCCACGCCGAAGTTGTGGTCTTTCAGAAGCCCGGTAGGCTCCCGGACCAGCACGAATCGTATTGCCCCATATCCCTACTCAACTTTGAGGCTAAATTACTGGCAAAAGTTCTGGCTAATCGCCTCCTCCCATACGTGGCTGACCTGGTACATCCGGATCAAGCGGGCTTCATGCCGCATAGGGCGACACGGCACAACATCAGGCGAGCGCAGACGGCCATCGACGCCATAAGGGCTTCTGGGGAGCGCGTGGCCTTATTGCTAGCAGACATAGATAGGGCATTCGACTCGGTCAGCTGGACCTACCTATTCGCCCTCCTACCACGCCTTAACCTAGGCCCAGTGTTTATTTCCTATGTCAAACTACTGTACACTGATTTAATTGCTTCCGTGCGGGTGTCCGGGGCGATCTCTGAGAGATTTTCGGTAGGCCGGGGGACCTGGCAGGGGTGCCCACTGTCCCCATACCTCTTCGCGTTGGCCATGAGGCCCCTGGCTTCTTGGGTGCGTATTGATGCACAGCTTCGCGGCTTTGTGTGGGGTGGGGGACTCTCCGATAGAATTGCGCTCTATGCGGATGATGTCCTCTTCTTTCTTACAGACCTCAACCGGTCCGGCCCCCGTATCTTGGAGATTATGCGCATGTTCGGCGAGGTGTCGGGGCTCTTCCTTAATCCACGCAAGTTCACTCTTTGGGTACTGGGCGGGGGTTCCGGTGTCTACCCCTGGGCGTTGGCATTACAGGTGGCAGCTGGGGGACTGAAATATCTGGGAGTCTTCCTGTCTGAGTCCGCTGACATAGCGTGGGAACGCAACGTGCTGCCGGTATGGGAGAAGGTCCAGGCAGACATCAAGACGTGGTCCCGGATGCCTCTTACAATTTTTGGAAGGTCTGCGATTTTCAAAATGGTCGCACTCCCGCGCATGCCGTACCAATTACAGAACCACCCACATAAGATAGACCCACAGTGGTTTCGTCGGGTCAACTCAGTACTGGGCTGCTTTTTATGGGCAGGGGACGCCGCCAGGGTGGCACTGCGGGCATGCTTCCAGTCCACTTACTGTGGAGGGCTGGCCACATCGGACCTCTTGTCTTACTATCAGGCCTCCCACCTATTAGTTCTTAACGAGTGGTGGTACGGCGAAAGAGGAGACCCTGCATATGCCCTCGAGCGCTCGTTGATGGGTGAAACCTCGCTCCACACATTACTGTATTTGGCCAGGCTGCGGAAAGAATTGCCTAGGGCCACACAGGTGGTCTTCATGATCTGGCGCCAGGCGCTGCGCCGCATGGGATGGTGGGGCAAATTGACGGCGGAGACCCCCTTGTGGAAGAACGGACTACTTCCCGCCTAGTCCTCGTTACCGGGATTTGGGGGCTGGGATTTCATTGGAATCTCTTCCCTTGGACATGTTCTGACTGGGACTACATTTAAATCCTTTCAGGACCTTAGCTCGGAATTTCACATGCCCAAATCCCAATTCTTTAAATATTTACAATTCCGCCACGCGCTTGCTCCAAGCTTGGCCGGCCTGGAGCACCTGCCGGAATTCAGTCCAGTGGAAGCCAAAATCTTTATGGGAGACCTGGGAGACAAGAAGGTGTCCCGAATTTACCAAACCCTAGTCACTCATTGCTACGCTTCTTTGCTCCCACTCAAAGATTCCTGGGAAAAAGATGTTGACCCCTTAGATGAGGACGATTGGAGGGAGGCCTTGGAGTCACCACGTGGGGCTGCAATAGCAGTACGTCTCCGACTGATCCAGTTTAAATATCTGCACAGGGCATACTATACCCGGGAGAGATTGTGGAGGGCGGGCCTGATTGCATCCCCAGAGTGCCTGCGTTTTGGGACTGAGAGAGGTACGCTGTTGCACACGGTGTGGTCTTGTGTTGGTCTGACCCGGTTCTGGCACGGGGTTTGGAGCTGTCTGTAGGAAGTTCTGGGGTGGGATCTCCCCCGCTCCCCCCGGTTGTGTCTTCTGCATGTTTTGGAGAATGTGGGCGGGAATATCTACAAACGTCACCTTCTGCTGTTGGGTCTGGTGGTGGCTAAGCGGGACCTGGCGAGGGCTTGGGAGAGTGACCGGGCTCCGCCACTGGGGGTCTGGAAGGCAGGTCTTGATTACTTTATGGGCTTGGAGCGACCCGTGTTTGAAGCCAGAGGATGCCCACGGAAACACTTTAAAATCTGGAAACGGTGGGCAGACTACAGGGGTTTAACTCTGGAGCCTCCGGCTGCCCCGGATGATGGTTTGCCTACAGTAGAGGACCTCCAGGCCTAGAGTGACACTCGATAATTGTTGTAATATGATCAACTGATGGAGCTGTTGTGATCACGTGCATTGGGTTAGGGTGGGATAAGGGGTGGGTAGATGGGGCACTGGGTTGTTGGGGTGGCTGGGGGTGGTAGGGTTTTTTTTTCCCTTTTCCCTTTCTTTTTTTTCCCTTCAATTGATTGGGTTGTGTGAATATTGAAATGTGCTTTGCTACTTGACAGTGCCTTCCTGATTGTGGAAAACTGTAATTATCCCTTGCCTAATCAATCAATAAAGCCTGTTGTGAAAAAAAAACGGAAACTTCGGCCTCCTAAAGAGAAACCAAAAATATCCCTACTTTCTTCAGCAATCGGAATACTAAAGAAAGCGTTCTTCAGATCGATAACAGAAAACCAAGCAGCTGAGGCAGGGATCATAGTCAGTAAGGCAGTAATGTCCGGGACAACAGGAAACTGTGGCACAACAATCTTATTGACCTCTCAAAGGTCGATCACAAACCGATACACAGGTGGCTGGGAAGAGTCAGTACGCTTAAGAACAGGCAGAACAGGACTGTTACACACATTACCTCTCGTTTCTTCAATCACACCTTTCTCAACCAAATCATAGATAATCGCTAAAAGAGGTCTTTCGCCATCACTGGAGATCCTGTATTCGGGAATGCGAGGTAGCTTAGCATTCGACTTGAGGGTAACAACGTGGGGTGGAATCTGCAAAAGACCAACATCATTAGGACCTGTAGCCCAGAGGGCATCAGGCAGAGAACGCAATTCCAGTAGAAGCCGATCTTTCGATAAATACATCGGAGAAATCACTTTCTTACCTAACGTAAGATGTACTCCCGAAGGAGAACAATGTAATGTCGCATGCAATCTTTTCAACAAATCCAAACCCAACAGATTCGCACCACAACCTGTCGTTAGAATAAGGGGTGCTTCCAATTCACAGGGCCCAATTTAAAGATGCAAAGGACAAGAGACCGGATTACGAACTGGGGAGCCAGAAAATCCTACCGAGACATTCATCAAGCCAGACCAAGGTGCGCCAGGGAGTTTAGAGTGCATGATAGAACTCTTTGCTGCACCAGTATCCAAAAGAAAAGGTTCTGCCACACCTGATGTAAGTACTTCCACATAAGGTCCGCTCTGGTCTACTGGAACTGACACTACTGCCTCCCTTTGTCCATGGCTGTCCTAGCTATCATTAGAATCAGCCCTCTCGCTCTCAACATAATAATCATCAGTGTAACATTGAGCGGACTGAACAGACGGAATGTTCTGTTGATCAAAATAATTCACAGAATTCTGAGGGGGAAGGGAACGTTAATTCTGGGGAAACGCACCACGTCCCCTACCCCTAGGTGCTTGCTGGAAACCACTACGACCTCTCAAACCAGACATACCATTCGCACGCTGCAGCAGAATCGGGCAACTATTCTTAAAGTGACCTTCTTCTCTACAATAAGCGCACTGATTAGGACCTAGCGGAAGTCGCAGAGGAAAAGATTCAGGCTTCTGCAACAATCTCTGAAACTGTGGGGGCTGCTGAAACTGGGAAGGTTGATGAAACTGACGCTGATTAGGGCGAGGCGGATACGCCTGTTGTAGAAGAACCTTTGTTTTTAATTCTTTAGTCTTCTTCTCTGCTTTATCCTTCTCATCTTTATCTCTGTTCTCATAGTATTGTGCAATAGCCAATATCTGGGCCGAAGAAGAAACAGCCCATGAACTCTCAGAGTCCTTTAACTTATTAGAAAGCTCAGGAAGCAAATCAAAGACAAACTTATCTACGAACAACCTTTGACCACCTTCCGTACTCATGTCCTGACCACTATAATCAATGAATGTTTCCTCAAACCTGGTGAAGAAATCAGACACACTCTCGTCTTTCTTTTGTTTGCATGCTGCTAACTTGTCCCAATTCACTCGCATAGGAGGCATCAAGGTTTTCATTAAATTAATAATCCTACCGGGTAGATCTGCAACTAAAGGCTCAGGTTTGGCCCCTCCTACCTGCCGACCATCTGCAGCAGCAATATTAACCCACGTATCTCCTAACTCTACCGCATGATCCTCGTGACGGATCTTTGCCCACAAAGGTTGAGGGACTACATTACCCAACAAAATATCTATGTCAGCTAAATTCATAACACATGCATCAACTGTCTGAGACAACTCCTTATAATATGTAAACAAACAGGAGAGGGGAGGTAGAGTAGTTCAGAAGGATTCGTACTCCACAAGCTAATTCGTATAAACAAAAGGAATCCTCCTTGAAATGACAGGGAAGTGTTCACCACAGTGGTATGGGAGCACTTAGTGTTTCTTAAAATACCCCTCACACACCAAAAGGCCCCTTGGTGTCATGCTTCATCATAGGGGTCTTCGCACCCCTCTAGCGGGATGCGGCATGCTGCGACCTACGACTACGCGGGAGCACTTTTAGTTTTTTGATTATATGTGGTGCATGTGAGTGGGTATGTTTATTATGTGAGTGGTGGGATTTAAGTGAAGTAGTTAAAAAGTACCTGGCTCGTGGGTGTAGTAGATTTTTTTTTATTCATGGCCCCGGGCTGGTACTATTAAAAGAAGTGAAGTGCGAGGTGTGTATTGTCGTGATTATGGACAACACCTCATGTGTGCGTCGACATGTTTCGGAGGCAAAGCTCCTTTTTCAGGACAGGGGAACAACTTCCCCACCTTACTCACGTTTCACTAATGGTTTACAGATGTATTAATGTGATTAACAAAAGTGAAGAAAAATCTATAAATATGTGCGGGTATATATAGGCTATTATGTGCCTACAGCAGTTCAGCTCAAGTAAATGCAAATTGCATGATTCCTTTTGTTTATACGAACTCCTTATAATAACCAGCAGGATTTTTACGGGAGTCAGGCAAAGTCTGCTTAAGAGCCAGGACCTCAGCTCTCTTCCAAGGAACATGTACCCACACTCGCTGAAAATGAGCTGCTACACCCTGAATACCCTGATTAACATCAGCAACAACTTCCTCTCTCCATACAGGGGGAACTTCTCTCATCGGGTACTGCTTCACTTTTCTCCTAACAGAAGGATCACGTTCAAACAACGGCTGAGAAGGAAGTCTACACCTAAATGCAAGAAGCGTCTCTACCGCTTCCTCAACATCGGTACCCACTATCGTCCCTTTAGCAAATTCAGACTGAACATTAAGTAGTTCCAAAGGAATTGGACCCAATTCATTATCTGCCCATTCTTCACGGAGGTAAGTACACATAACATCAAAACATACCTTTGTTTTGGTGCCTGCCACTGCAGGAAGACATCCATAACCATTTGTGGACTATACTTGGAGGCATTCAAAACCCATCTACGAGCAAGGAGATCTAACACTGTCCGCTTCTCAGGACTAGGGAGCTGACTACGAGTTTGTTTACGCGCAGAAACAGGGGTCATATTCAGTGACCCAAAGAAAGGAGACAAAAGGCTAGTGACAGTCTCAGCCATTCATTGTCGAGCAGAAGGAGAAGAAGTTGACATGAGGACAGGAGACAAAGTGTTTTGAGGTGACAGAGACGTAGGGTCAGTAGCAAAGGAAGTCGAAGTTAAAGGAGAGTAAGGGAAAGGAGTTTGAGGCAGAACTGTTAGCAAAGCTGGCGGCCCTAGAGGGGACTGCGCTGGGGGAGGAAGAACCAACTGTGAAGGAACGGGTGGTTGGAAAACAGCAGGAGGTTCAGTGGTGGTTTTACCATTAGGGCGTTTGGGCATTGCCCCACCTATAATCATCAGGCAATTTATTCGAGCGGCGCGTTAATAAAAGTTTTATAAATTAACGCGCCGCTCAAATAAATTGCCCGATAATTATTGCCCTGCAGCCGTGGTGTGTGTCATGGACTTGGACAGTATGCACTGTCTGACACTGGGTGGCGCTTGACTGACTCTGTGCCGGCACAGTGCGCACTCACTGCGCATGTGGTGTTTGCCCGGCAGGGTTTCTCCAGCTAGCAAACTATGTGGTTTAAAAAAAAACAACCGATTAGGAGTTTGCCTGCCTAATGCAACGTACCCCAGTGCTGAAAAAAAGAACGACGTTTTTTTAAGGCTCAGCCCAATCCTGATGCTACTCTCTTTAGAGAGCAGCTCTCCTCTAAAGAGAGCAGCATCAGGATTGGCTACTACTGTGTCTCGGCAAGTTGGAACTTGGCAGCCATCAGTCTAGGCGCCAACGGGACCCCAGAGCAGAGATGGTGCGGACCCGGTCAAGTGAAGACAAGGTAAGTTTTTTATTTTATTTATCCCCACCCCCCTGGCCCCCACTGTGAGCGAGCCGTGACTGTCTAGAAATAAACCGAGGCTAGCTGTACACTGTTTCAGTTCTGCCCGCACGGCGCACCTGTATTGTTGATGCTTTGGAAATAATAATATTCATTCTAGAAACATCGACACATGCCAGAATCAAAAGGGCCCCAAATTAACCAGTGAGGAATCGAGATTGTTCCACAGAGTCGGGCTAGCAGGGTTAGCGACTGCGAGTTGTAGAGCTGAGCGCGGGAGGCAAGGAGGGCGGTGTGTCAGACCACATTTACAACACTCCCCTCTCCCCGCTGGAAACAACTACCTGCACGCACGGCCGGGACTGAGCACGAGAGCTCTCGGTGTGCACGCCGTGGGGTGGGGACAGGGGTGAATGAATGGCACTTCAGCGGTGAGTGGTAGAAACAGAGCTCTGGGAAGTCATCCGAATAGTGAAGGAGGGCAGGGCCGTCCTGGGTAGAAACAAAACTCTTGCAGAT
The DNA here is from genome assembly GCF_964263255.1 of Lissotriton vulgaris. Lineage (NCBI taxonomy): Eukaryota > Metazoa > Chordata > Amphibia > Caudata > Salamandridae > Lissotriton > Lissotriton vulgaris. Next base: position 1,476,557,041 of record NC_141694.1, read on the forward strand.
TAGGTTCAAATCTCCCTGGGGAACAGGCAGCGCCCATGGAAGTAGGACTAAACTGTCCGGAGGTCGGGGGCAGGGAGAGCTCTCTGGGATTAGTGTAGAGCACAAAGGTGACTGGCGCAGAGCCCCCTAAAGGGCATGGTGACCTCATGGGTAGGAGCAGAGCAAAACACCTCTGGGGCCGAGAGAGAGCCCGTAGAGCCAGTGCAGAACTCTCTGAGTGGCAGGCAGTGTACGTCTCATGGGGCGCAGCATTATTCTATGGGGCAGGTACACATCTCAGGAAGCAGAGCAGTACTCTTGAGTGATAGGAGCATGTCACCACTTTGAAAATCCACCAGCCGCCACAGAATAGTACAAAACTTTTCACCCACCACTTTGAAAATCCACCAGCCGCCACTGAGGATGTTGAACAACTGGGGGTCGCGGAGGTGCCGTAGCACTCTGCACATAAGGGGGTGGTAATCTCAACAAATGCGACATCAAAGGATCCTTTTCAGGGTCATTAGTCACATTTGGAAGAAGAGGTGGCAAAGCTGGGTAACATTTGTCAATGGCCATGCAATGTTGTCTATCTGACACCTCAATCGCACGATCTTCTTCGTCTTCTTTAAACTGCCTAGCAGCTTGTATTATCGATATATTCTTTTCTTTCCTATCTCTCTTAGCTTGCTTAATTTCTCGCTGTTTGGCTTCCTATGCCAGAGTCGGAAAGAGTCAAACTTCGCCGGACGGGCTTTCTCCTTAAATAGCGCAACTTCTGATTCGAAACTACCATGTTGGGGCCATCGTAAGACACCATCTTTCTTCGTATAGCAGACCCATACTTCATTAAACGTAATGGGACCCACGCCATGCTTTGAATCGATTTACAAAAGGGGTGGTGATGAACAGAGTGTCTGAATTGAGCAGACCACTCTTACCCAGTCCAAAGATCAGGGCTTGATCCATCACCGTTATTTATCTCACTGCCCCATCCCAGCTCAGAACCTGGCTATATGCAAATCAGTCTGTCCCTGGCCCAGTGCATCATGGGAACAGGGCAGACTAAACTACCAAGCCAATTCTTTACCAGAAAGGAGACAAGCTACCGGGGACCGGTTTCTGGCATTTCAGCCTCTTCGGCCCGGCTTGCTTGAATCCTGATGGAGCAGTGAGAAAGGGACTCATGTCTGAGTATACCCTGCCACACCTATAGTGGCCAAAATCGATTTACAAAAGGGGTGGTGATGAACAGAGTGTCTGAATTGAGCAGACCACTCTTACCCAGTCCAAAGATCAGGGCTTGATCCATCACCGTTATTTATCTCACTGCCCCATCCCAGCTCAGAACCTGGCTATATGCAAATCAGTCTGTCCCTGGCCCAGTGCATCATGGGAACAGGGCAGACTAAACTACCAAGCCAATTCTTTACCAGAAAGGAGACAAGCTACCGGGGACCGGTTTCTGGCATTTCAGCCTCTTCGGCCCGGCTTGCTTGAATCCTGATGGAGCAGTGAGAAAGGGACTCATGTCTGAGTATACCCTGCCACACCTATAGTGGCCAAAATCGATTTACAAAAGGGGTGGTGATGAACAGAGTGTCTGAATTGAGAAGACCACTCTTACCCAGTCCAAAGATCAGGGCTTGATCCATCACCGTTATTTATCTCACTGCCCCATCCCAGCTCAGAACCTGGCTATATGCAAATCAGTCTGTCCCTGGCCCAGTGCATCATGGGAACAGGGCAGACTAAACTACCAAGCCAATTCTTTACCAGAAAGGAGACAAGCTACCGGGGACCGGTTTCTGGCATTTCAGCCTCTTCGGCCCGGCTTGCTTGAATCCTGATGGAGCAGTGAGAAAGGGACTCATGTCTGAGTATACCCTGCCACACCTATAGTGGCCAAAATCGATTTACAAAAGGGGTGGTGATGAACAGAGTGTCTGAATTGAGCAGACCACTCTTACCCAGTCCAAAGATCAGGGCTTGATCCATCACCGTTATTTATCTCACTGCCCCATCCCAGCTCAGAACCTGGCTATATGCAAATCAGTCTGTCCCTGGCCCAGTGCATCATGGGAACAGGGCAGACTAAACTACCAAGCCAATTCTTTACCAGAAAGGAGACAAGCTACCGGGGACCGGTTTCTGGCATTTCAGCCTCTTCGGCCCGGCTTGCTTGAATCCTGATGGAGCAGTGAGAAAGGGACTCATGTCTGAGTATACCCTGCCACACCTATAGTGGCCAAAATCGATTTACAAAAGGGGTGGTGATGAACAGAGTGTCTGAATTGAGCAGACCACTCTTACCCAGTCCAAAGATCAGGGCTTGATCCATCACCGTTATTTATCTCACTGCCCCATCCCAGCTCAGAACCTGGCTATATGCAAATCAGTCTGTCCCTGGCCCAGTGCATCATGGGAACAGGGCAGACTAAACTACCAAGCCAATTCTTTACCAGAAAGGAGACAAGCTACCGGGGACCGGTTTCTGGCATTTCAGCATCTTCGGCCCGGCTTGCTTGAATCCTGATGGAGCAGTGAGAAAGGGACTCATGTCTGAGTATACCCTGCCGCACCTATAGTGGCCAAAATCGATTTACAAAAGGGGTGGTGATGAACAGAGTGTCTGAATTGAGCAGACCACTCTTACCCAGTCCAAAGATCAGGGCTTGATCCATCACCGTTATTTATCTCACTGCCCCATCCCAGCTCAGAACCTGGCTATATGCAAATCAGTCTGTCCCTGGCCCAGTGCATCATGGGAACAGGGCAGACTAAACTACCAAGCCAATTCTTTACCAGAAAGGAGACAAGCTACCGGGGACCGGTTTCTGGCATTTCAGCCTCTTCGGCCCGGCTTGCTTGAATCCTGATGGAGCAGTGAGAAAGGGACTCATGTCTGAGTATACCCTGCCACACCTATAGTGGCCAAAATCGATTTACAAAAGGGGGTGGTGATGAACAGAGTGTCTGAATTGAGCAGACCACTCTTACCCAGTCCAAAGATCAGGGCTTGATCCATCACCGTTATTTATCTCACTGCCCCATCCCAGCTCAGAACCTGGCTATATGCAAATCAGTCTGTCCCTGGCCCAGTGCATCATGGGAACAGGGCAGACTAAACTACCAAGCCAATTCTTTACCAGAAAGGAGACAAGCTACCGGGGACCGGTTTCTGGCATTTCAGCCTCTTCGGCCCGGCTTGCTTGAATCCTGATGGAGCAGTGAGAAAGGGACTCATGTCTGAGTATACCCTGCCACACCTATAGTGGCCAAAATCGATTTACAAAAGGGGTGGTGATGAACAGAGTGTCTGAATTGAGCAGACCACTCTTACCCAGTCCAAAGATCAGGGCTTGATCCATCACCGTTATTTATCTCACTGCCCCATCCCAGCTCAGAACCTGGCTATATGCAAATCAGTCTGTCCCTGGCCCAGTGCATCATGGGAACAGGGCAGACTAAACTACCAAGCCAATTCTTTACCAGAAAGGAGACAAGCTACCGGGGACCGTTTTCTGGCATTTCAGCCTCTTCGGCCCGGCTTGCTTGAATCCTGATGGAGCAGTGAGAAAGGGACTCATGTCCCTCACCACCCCTTGTTGTAAATATAAATGCTTTGAATAGAGCTCATAAGTCGGAGTTCCAACCGGAGGTATCGGACACGAGTCCTCCAATCAGGAATCCCTGTTACAACTACAACAAAACCATTTCCTAAATTTGCTAAGACCAGGCATCTTATAGCTCACTAGTCTAGCTTCAAACTTCAAGTGGTTATCAAAAACGATATACTCGCAAATATACAAGTCCCTCGGCTGTGGTATTTGCAATGACCGAATCAAAGAAACCCAAGAAACAAAACAAAGTCGTGGGAGCGACCCACTTGTACTTAACCAAAATGTCTGTCACCCCACCAGAAGACCGTCTAACGTCTCGCCTTACAAATCATCACAAGAGGGTCCAGGACAGGGCGACAGTCAGGGCAGCAGTCCTTCGTAGCCGTCGGAAAGGGGAAGCCTTGCAGTAAAAACCTTCATTCCATGTTCGACATGCAGGGATCGATGAAGTGGGGGCCCTCCTCCAGAATTTCCTCACGAAGCTCCTCACAATCTTCCGGCTTGGACCGGTACCACTGAAGTCGCCCCACGTTGGACGCCATTTGAAGAACCGGGTTTTAAACCCAGCGGCGCCAGGGGCACACCCAAAGTCTTCGGATTCACCTGTCCTGGTATACAGAGACACGGAATACTTCTGGGTGGCGTCAAAGACCAAATGTATTAGCTGCAGCTCGTAACAGTGATCCTAGATATACATCACAGTGCAATTCTCAGGAGACTGCTCCATTTTGTAAGGCGAAACATCCCTTTTTATACCCAATATTCACATTATAAATGGACACCCACTGCACAAAATTCTAGCCAATAAGGTACATTTTCAAACAAAGTATCACATGACAGAAAACTCAGTTTGCAGTAACCCAACCCAAAGTTAATTATTAGGAACGTCTCAAATTCAATCTCCACAAGCCGGACAAACCCATAATTGAAAGCACAATGCATGTAATGAAGAAACATAGAAAGGAAACAATGACAGATAACGAGCAAGATAGGGCATGTGTAAAGAACCTAAAAGTTAACGATGTCCTGAACATTGATTGGCAATCTCAGACAACAATCAACCAAGGAAATTGGCTTAGCAGGGTCAGTTTCAGGTGAAGGAGTCAGATCCTTAAAGTTCACCTTAGAGTCAAGAAGAACCTAGTTAATGTATACAGGTACGAGAAGGCCAGGTCGCTTTATTCGTTCGACCACATTCATCGGCCTATGTGATGGCAACACAAAATGGAGGCACGGACAAAATGGAACCCATATTCGAGACAAAGTCTCTGAATACGTAATGAACTCGCTAGTTAACGTGACAAATTCACTCCATATTAGCTGAACTTACTAACTACGGCACAACATCACCAAAATCGTGACGGAACCATAACCTCACGGGACAAGATAGGATTTACAGAACCTCAATGTGCATTTGAAGGCATGAGAGAGAGAGGTGTGGAATGTACTTTTTGGTCTCAAAGTGCAGTGTTGTGGGCGGTGGTGCACACATGTTCTCGGTGTTACACATAAGCAGTTGTGCAGGAATGTGTATTGTATTGTGCATTGGTGAGAATTATGAGTTCTTACTATAGGCTTTGACATGGTCTCATGTCATCATGTTTCTGACTTTAACTTGCTTCAAACTTTTCTGTGTGCACAGTGGTGCTTGCAAGTTGTGTGGATGAGAATTATAGGTGCTTACTATTGGCTTTGACATAGCCTCATGTCAGCTTGTTGTCTGACTCTGCCTTGCTGCTATGCGCACAGAGGTGCTTGCAAGTTGTTTGGGTTATTCACATCCAAGGTGTTTCTGTTTTTCTAGCGATTGTTTTTGTTTAATGTACTCTGGGAGGCCTCGTGAGAGCTTCGTAACGATAAATGCTGGAAGATGTGAGAATGGAGGAAGAGACGTGAGGGCTCCTTACTAAGCATGGGCGGAAAATCCGTTCCGCTCGCGGATTTTGCGGATTTTCGGTAAATTCGCAATCTACGAGATTCGCGAATTTCCCGCAAAATCCGCGAGCTGAACGGATTGGGTCAAAAGTTCAAGCTGACTTTTGTAACTCTTTTAGAATAGCGCCGGCAAGCTGCCAGAGCCATTATAAAATAGTTACAAAAGTCAGCTTCAACCGGAAGCTCTAATAGATAAAGTAAAGCAGGTGCTTGAGTTGAAGCTCAAATTCAGTTACACAATCATTAATCACCCCAAACTTGGGGTGATTAATGATTATGTAACTTGATTTGACCTTCAACTCGAGCACCTGCTTTACTTTATCTATTAGTGTTTCCTGTTGAAGCTCTTCGTAGCTATTTTAGAATGCCTCTGGCAGCTTGCCGGCACCATTCTAAGTGGGGCTGAGGGCAGAAGGGCACAAAAGTGGGACAGAGGGCAGAAGGGGACAAAAAATGAGTGGGGCAGAGGGCAAAAGGGCACAGAAACGAGTGGTACAGAGGGCAGAAGGGCATGATAAACAAGAGGATGCCAGTGATTAACCAGGCAAAAAAAACCCGCGAACACGCAAAGCGCCCCGCGAACACCCGCGAACACGCAAAATAAAAAAATCCCCGAATTCCCGAATTTTGAGGATCGCGAATTCGCAAATCCGCAAATTCACGGATCGCGTATTCGCAAAATCCACCCATGCTTACTCCTTACTGCCATGGGAATGCATGCTTGGAATTTGGTCAATTCTGGTAAAATTCCTCTGGCGGTGGGAGGATGTCTTTCGCGGATTTTCTAGTGTGTTTAAAGCTGAGGGTTGCAGGCTGAGAAATTGGGAGTTTGGATTCCAAGCGAGGGCAGACATGTCTATCTCGGATTGAACCCCTGGTTGATGAGCTCTGATCCCTGGCTGTGTCAAGGCTAAGATGCCAGGTGATGTATTGAGTATTGTGGTTATTGCCATTGTGATGTTTGGTCAGTGGCTTTGATCACTTGAGGTGTTCTCTTTGTGGTATGGGAGGTGCACATCCAGAGTAATCATCTGCTGTATTATATATTATATATATATATATATATATATATATATATATATATATATATATATATATATATATATATATATATATATATATATATATATAGCTAGACCCATTTACAAATGCATTTGAAGCAATCATTGGAAATATGAAATTGACATTTTATGTATTTTACATGTATTTTCCTAAAATTGAATTGTTTTGAAATGAGAATGGAAAAGAAATACAAATAATAGTTAAATATTTCTTCTATGTCTATTGAAGCACTGTCCCTTTAAAAGGAGGTGTGTCTCACAACACTGTTGTCATGTGATCAAGGCAGGGATAAGCATGGGCGAATTTTGCGGATCTCGCGTTCGCGAATTTTGCGGATTTGCGGATTCGCAATCCGCAAAATCCGCGAATTCCCGCGGATTTTTTTTTTTTTGTGTTCGCCCGTGTTTCTGCCAGTTCGCGAGGGTTTTTACAATTTCGCAATTTGCGAACTTACCTGTCGGGTCGCAAGTTTTGCGAACTTGTTGTTCCTACATGTCCAGCCTGTTTGGGACACTCTTCTTCATCACTGCCACTCTCTGTCACCACTGCCACTCTCTGACTACTCATGCCACCCTCTGGCCCACCCATGCCACCCTCTGTTTCATCACCACACCCTCTGGTTGTCCAGTGTACATTATTTTCGGCAAAGCAAAGCACACCTTCCCTGCCTCAAGTGACCTGAATTAATTTGGGGCTGATTAATGTGTCACAGAATATTTTTTTAGCTGGCACCTGCTTCCTTAGTGCGCCCTGATTAGTGATCTTTTGCACTTGCTAAGTGCTTTCATTGTTGCAAAATTAGTTACAACACCTGCCCTGCCCCAACTGACAATAATGAATTAGGGGCTAATTAATGTGTCACTGAAAGAATTTAAAGTTCCAGCCTGGCACCTGCTTGTCTGCTCCTTTAGCTGTAAATCAGGACCTTTGTGGCATACAGTTAAGGTCAGAGCAGGGTCACACAATAGTTGCAAGCAGGCAACCGAATTCTGGAGGGCCCCCTCAGGAAGCACTACAAAGAATCGTTACAAATCATGAGGTTGACCTTTTGCACCTGCTCATTGCTTTTGCTTTTGCTGAAATCGTTTTTCGGTTTTTTTCGCGCTATTCGCGGGGCGCGGCGTCGTGCGAAACCGACCGCGGAAGCCGCCAATTCGTGCGAATGAGCATTTTATTTTTTTGCGGCTTGTTGTTTCGCGAGTTTTTTTGCAGTATTCGCGAGCCGCTTGCAGCGCAACACGCGAATTTACCCCAAGGTCGAGTACGGGCGCGGCCATTTTGTTTGCGTGACGTATTTCCGTTTCCGCCCGCTATGTATAATCTCGCGCAGTAAGCGCATTGCGAGTAGAGGTTCGCACGAGATCGCGCGGGAAATCTAGAGGTTCGCACGAGATCGCGAGGAAAATCTCGCGCAAACTTACTTTCGCGCTCGTGAACGGGCGCCGGCCATCTTGTTTTTCATTCATTTCCTGTGTCTGGGCATGGTGTTTAATCCTCTTGGTATCTTTGCCATCCTTTGCTTGTTTTCAGTTTTTTTTTTACGATTTTGCTTCTTATCTATCCCTCTCTTTTCCTAGCTGTATATTTTTGTCTTTTCTGCTATTTTTCTTTACTTTTAAACTACTTTTTTAAACTCTTTTCTTTTCTTCTTCCCTATCCTATTCTTTCTTAATTTTCTACTTCTTCCTACCTTACCTGCCCAGACCATGGTCAAGCCAGGCGCCGTGAAGCTGCCCAGGCACTTGAGGGCCGCAGCGGCGGCGGGGAGTATTGCTGGACCCAGTGGCAGGACAGCATGCGGGAGATTGAGGGGGGAGCAGGTGACGCGACGGGAGATATTCAGCCCGGAGGAAGTGGGCGCGCTGGTCTACTTCGTCCAGCGCCGCCTGCCCAGGACCATCGCGGGAGGCGGCAGGATCGCGGCCGGCGGCTACAACATGCGGGAGCGCCGGAAGCGGTGGGAGAAGGTGTGCTGGGCCATATCCCACCTCTACGGGGTCCAGCGCACCTACAGCCAGGTCACCCATCGCTGAACGGACCTCCTGGACCGCGAGCGCGACCTGCTGGACCAGCTCGGCTTGGAGATCCCCGGGCTTGGTGAGTAGTAGTAGCCATTTAATCACTCACTACTATGATGTTTTCTCCTGCTCTGTGTTGTTGTATTGCAAATATTTGTTTTTTACATGGAGCAAGCCAATAATGCCGCTGATGACGATTACATTGTAGTTAAATTATATTTCAAAATCTTCTGTGCATTTCAGGTGCACTGCTCTCCTTCTCAGTGGCGTTGCTACTATGCTTATTTGTTTTCTATTTCGTGGTCTCATTGGCCTGAGTAACTATTATGTATGAGTGTACTTTACAGAACTGCGTAATGCTAGACACTAGGGGGCAGATTACATTTACAAGCCCCTTGCGCCACGTTTACGTTGCCTTGCGTGACGCAACAGCGGCGTAAACGTGCCGCATCCCTGCGAGTCATTTACAGCATGACGCATCTAGGGAGATGCGTCACGTTATAAAGCCATGGGCCTGCACCACAATGGGTGCGTTCCTAGTACGCAGGGTGGGCGGTCCAGCGGCTGTGCGCCTCGCAAAATTGCCTGCGTGAAATGTACAAGATTTAACGCAGGCACTTCTGCGACGCTGCTACGTCAATTCAATTCCTTATGTCTGCTCGAAGCAGGCGAAAGGACTGACACAGCATGTTAAGTATTGGGTGGCCCTGAGCATTACTGGAGTTGCATTGCGTTGGCGACGTGACTCCAGCGATGCGCCGCTCTTACGTGACGAGATGCGTCACGCAAGTGCCTACCCTTGCGCCAGGGCGCGCCGCATTGTAAATGAGGCACATCTGCCGTGTCGCAAGGGTAGTTTTGCGTGACGCATTTGATGATGATCTGGCGCATCTCTGGAGATGCGCCAGAACGCGTAAGTAAGTATGCCCCTAAGGGGCAGAATTGCAATTACCGTCGCATCCCTGCAAAGTAGCAGGGATGCGCCATTAATTGTGCGGCCCGCTACCACCACCAAACATGGTGCGCCGTATTTGCAATGCGGCGCACCATGGGCCCAAAACGTCACCGAAGCTTTACTGCTGGAGTTGCGTCGCAACGATGGCGCAGCTCCATCAATGCTCTGGGGTACCCTATCTCCCCAATGCTGGGTCAAGCCGTACGTCTGCTTCAAGCAGGTGCAGGGTTTGTGTGACGCATCATTGTCCTAAAGGTGACTGATTGATATTTTGTAGATTTCCCTCAGCCACTATTAGGATGTGTTCCAGCGCAGGAATGCCCTCCCTTGCGCCGGAACGCCCCCTGATGGCGCAGGGCTTTATAACGGGATGCATCTCCCAAATGCGTCACGTTGTTATAATATTATACGCCGCACCATGGCGCCCTTTTTTGTTTAGCTGCTGCGTCACAAAAGTCACGCAAGAACGGCGCAAAAGAGCCGCAAGGGCTTAAATCTGCCCCTTCCTTTGTAACCCTGACAATAAGAAAAATAGTGGCGGTGGATTGATAGTTTGACTATTTAAATGACTGGTAATGTAGCAGGCAACTGTTAGTGTTGTCACTGATCTGACTGAAATCACAATGGAGTTTGTCTGTCACTTGGCGTCTTGCCTGCGGACTGCGGACTGCCAGTCCTAGGTGAACGTTTCAGTACTTTGTTTAGTGAGTTACGTGACTTTCGAAGTCACAGGTCCGCAAATAAATGAAAAGTAACCATAATCAATATAATTTCGCGGAAATATTTTGTTATTGTTCTTTTGAAATGTTTGATTTGGTTGACATTGACAAGCAACAATCATCCATGTTTTCTGTTCTTTCTTTCATGTTGTACGTCAGCTCCCCCCAGGGGCGAGAGGAGGACACAGGAGCAGCAGGCGGCGGATGCTGTTCAACAGGGCCAGGATCGGGCAGGCGAGGGCTCCTCTGCTGGCCCCAGTAAGTTTTCATTTTAGACTAGTACCTATTTTTCCTAGCGTTCCTCATTTGACTTTTTTCAAAATTGTCTTTGCTCTTCTTGTAGACTGTATCTAAATTCTTATCCTGCCTCTACTATGACTCCCTGTGGTATTACTAGATTATTCTTATTAGTCTGTCTGTGTAGCTAACTAAGATTGCACGGTTGGCGAAACTCCCATGATTCTAGTCAGCAATAGCTCTATCAACTTAGTGCAGTCCTCTGGGATTGTCCATAATGTCTTTTGAAGTGTTCTATCTGGACTCATGCTTGCAAAAATTGCAAAACCTTTCGCTCAGTCACTCTAGTCTGGACCAAAAAACACAGATTGTATTTAAGTTTAAAAGCTTTATTAAAAGTAAACACATTTATTAAAATGAAGTCATAATAAAACTAAACGTTTAACTGATAATGGAAAAGTGGTTAGTGCTGACGATTAATTGAAGACATTTCTTGTGGTCGAGCCGAGCTCCCACCTGGTTTCAACTTGATCTTGTAGTTAGAAGTCCATCTTCTGTCTATGTGGAGAAAAATGGTGCGTGTTAAAAAAACAGCCTTCATCAGTTGTGCCAAAAAGTGCAGCAAGACAACCTTCCCTGGAAAAAGGGACATTTTTTTTAACTTTAACGTAGACAGTCACAAATTACATTGTTTTCACATGTCTTCATTCCTAGACCAAATACTAGTGACTAGTGAGTGCTTTATTCTAACATTGTTACATGTACTTTGTAGGTGGAACATCTGGTGGCGGGGCCAGTGTGGAGGTGGTGGTGCTGGACACGGAGGCGGAGGCCGATTGTTCAGGGGAGGAGGCGGCGGCGGCGGCTGTGAGAGTTGAGACGGTGGTGGTGGCGGCCAGAGGTAAGCTCTTATATATTCCTTACTTATTGAGATTGAAGACTAGCTGGGAAGGCAAGAATATGAGATGCATGGCTGGGTGAATGATGAAGCAATGATGGGTGGAAGGACAACAGCCTGGGTGGGTGACACAGAAACTGTATGTGTCCATATACCTGGATCATGCTACTATCTGACTCTTAGATAGCATATGTGTATCTAGAGCAGGGGTACTCCTAGTACGGCCCGCGGGCCGGTGGTGGCCCGGCAAGCCTTCCTTGGCGGTGCGCAGACCTTGCAGACAATCACTGCTCCCCCGGCCCCCACAGAGCAGAGGCTTTTTTGTATTTCACCTGTTAGCGCCCCTGCATCTCCACTCTGACAATCACTGCTCCCCCGGCCCCCACAGAGCAGAGTGGAGATGCAAGGCCACAAAGAGGTGAAATAGAACAAAGCCTCTGCTCTGTGGGGCCGGGCAAGCAGTGATTGTCAGGGTGGAGAAGCAGGGGCGCTAAAACAAACAAAGCCTCAATAATATGTTAATGGTCTTTTAAAGACCTGTTAAGTACTTTGGTGTTGTTGTCTGTGTGTGCGCGTTGAGGAAGCGGTCTCAACCCGGGCTGAAGGCTGACACAGATAGACACACACACAGTGAGATGACAGAGGGGGGGGGAGAGGGAGGGCAGGAGGGAGAGAGAGATGGAGGGAGGGCAGGAGGGAGAGCAGGAGGGAGAGAGATGTATGTAAATGCTGGGTCTGGTGGCTCAGTGGATGAGGGCATCTGCTGCAGGGACCTGTGTGCAACCTCATGGTCACAAGTTATCGTTTTGCTTTAGCCCCGCCCCCTCTGACTCCGCCCCCACCAGTGCGGCCCTCGGCCCCAAACTACACTGTAAATGTAGCCCCTGAGAGAAAGTTTGTGAGTACCCATGATCTAGAGAGAGTAGACGGTCAGTGGATGAACTAAGTGTAACTTTGAAGAGCATGTAACACTGCACCCGCACGTCCGTTCCAGTGTAGGAAAGGCAAGGAAAAGAACTTTTAATTTTGTCCAGATACTACCATAAATAGTAGCAGTAGTTTGTATTGCAAGCACTGCATAGATCCGGTTATTATGGTGGCCACTCCCTACCTCTCTTAATAAGTTTAGTAGTACTCAGTCATTCATGTGTGGATGTATCACTGGTCACTCAATAAAAAGCAAAGCACCTAAAGTCTTCCCATATATAAGCAAAAACATCCCATGTGAAGTGATAGATAATCAGATTATTTATCTTCTTCAATTTTCCATTTCTAGTACTCATTTCCACTGTAGGGTGAAAGTTAAATTAATTAAGCAGTAGCCCTTGAGTTGTAACAGAGTATTCTCAGTGCCACCCGTAATAGAAAAGTAAGAGCTTCACCACCTGCATGTACTGGACGGGTACAGTAACGCAACGGCAACGCAAGTCTAGGTCACTCCTCATGGCGTGCGTCTCTTTTTCTCGGGTGCAAGTTTACTGCGCTGGCATTATGCCGGCTTGCAGAAAATAACGTACCAATTTTCCAAAACAAGAGATAAGAAGAAGAATAAGACTGGTGTACTTTCATAGTCGACTCCAATGGAAGTCCACAGTGCTCGTAGAATTTGTTCCTTAAACTCCCACTAATGTTAGAGCAAGGATGAAGAAGTGTGAGGTTAGATAGATACTGGCCTCAATAGTTATGTAATGCGCTTGCAAGTTGCTAGTTGTACTGCAACACAAATTTCTGCTGAATGATTGAGTTAATCTTAAAGAGCATTGGTTACAGACTATGTCTTTCTTTCTTCATATAGGTTCTCCTTCCAAACGAACAAGGAGGAAGGAGCTGGCTAGAGCGGCCCGGCAACGGAGGATCGAGGCCACTGTTGGGGAATATCGGCGGCTGGTGGCCCTGGAGGACGTGGAAAGTGTGCAGTCGACAACTACAACAACGTCGTCTGCATCGGCCTCCGTGGCCCCACGGGCTGCCACCCAGCACAGTGGTCCACCCAGACTGAGCCGGGCTGCCAAAGGCAAACGCCACCGCCGAGCAGCAAGGCCAACAGCTGCCTCTCACAGGCATTGCACCTGCAAGGCAGTGAAGGCACGCCTGCGCCGCACTACCCTGATGGTGTCCCGCCTTCAGCAGGAGCTCGCCTTGCTCGGCGAGGAGCATGATGCCCTGGCCCAAAAAGTTAACAGCATCCACCCATAGTGTCCCTTGCCCCTTTTTTAGAGACTTTTGGGGGGTGGGAATTGGGAGTTGGGTTTTTGGGGACTTTTGAAGGACAATCGTTGGGGTTAGGGAGGGTCTTGCGGAAGATTATTTTGTTAGGGATATAAATATACTTTTTCAAACTTTATCTGAGCATACCTGTTTTTTACTGCTTGCCTGGTGGGTGGGGGTTTAACGTTGACTGTTTTCCTGAAAGTTTAGTTCCATTTTCTTCCTTTAAGTGTAAATGCCCAAATGTTTTCAACACTAAGTGCCTCTCACAGACTAAGTGAAGTGAATCCAAGAGTCCTAGGACTTTAGTAGTACTACCTTCAGTCTCTCGTCTCTCGTACTAATACTCCATTATACCCCCAAACCACCAAACGCTTATCTTACCTGTAATTTGTGTTTGAAAGTAGGGCTAGACCCAGGGCTGGCTCCACGGGAAACACCGAATAACGTTGGCAATCTTGGTCAGATAAAATTTCCTCATAGCGTTGGTACTAGTGGTGTGACACAGTGGCAGTTGCATGCCTATGAAAAAAAAGAAAATTAAATCTGGTTTGTCCTCCTGAGCAATTCAACGGTACAACTGAGAATATAGCAGGTGACAGAAGTACAGTAGAGCAGTGCCACATTGTAGCCTAACAAATGGTAAAGTATAACTACTAATTCGGTTGAAGTTCTTTCACATTAGCAATGGTTCTTTGTCAAGCAGAGTAAGAATATATCATCGACAACTGTGGAAAGAAAGAATGCGACAGTACAGGGCCTGTGTGGAATTATTGATAACGATATTCAACATAAGGTCTCTGTAGCCAGATACCCGAGAGCCTTGCTGGTCACTATAAATCCATTCACAACAACACTCAATGGGGTTGGTCTGGAAGGTGTCAGGTTTACTCCCCGTGATCCAGTCGATGCAAATATGGTTCCACCTCCAAATGTCACCAACACCCAGAAGTGTAAACACAGGGTGTTCGAGGCATTAGGCGGGGGAGAAAAATAACAAACTAAAATAAAAAATGTGGGATGGGTAAAGGTAGGGTCAGCAGGGAAAGGATACCTGTAACAGAAGACAAGACAGGCATCAGTGAAGTGCTGTCCTAACATACAAGGGTACTCTCATATAGTCTCACTAAATAACCAAGGAAGTAGACAAGTACCTGAGCACCAAGAAAACATGACCTTGGATAGGAAATACTATAGCCCTTCTGCCACAATCTGTGAGGAAGGCCTAAGAAACACATAAACATATAGTTAACGAACACACTCCTGTCGCACCAAACACACTCGCGTTATACTAAGACATCAAACCCACTACTCACAACATACCACAAACTTGGTAGAGGACTCAATGTACAAAGGGGGTTCCAAATAGTCAAAGCAAAGATGTATGGTCCAACAAAAAGGAAGAGGGAAACGGTAGTGTGCAGAACAGAAACCAGAATAACGCGCAACAGGAAGCGCGTCTGTTCCCCAGATAAACTTCCTGCAAGTCTCCCGCCTACTCATGGGAAATGTAGTTTCATAGTACGGTAGGCGCTTAGGGGCTGCGTAACCTGACAGAAGGTATAGTAGATAGAAAAGGAGAAATTGCTTTTTTTCTAGGTGTCCCCTCACTCACCAGGGTTGCCCCTTGGTGACATGCTTCATCATTGGGGCCATCCCAGTCCTCTACGGCCTGGGGCGTGCTGCGACTTGCGAATTACGTAGGAGCACTTACAAATGACTATGTGTGGTGCAGATGTGATAGTGGAGTGGACTAAGTGATGTGTTAAGGGATCAATTTAGAAGCCTAGAGAGAGCCAAGAAATGCAGTCACAGTCAGAGAAAAAGGCAAGGGATACTGTATCTATGTGGTTGTAGTGGTCCTGTTGGAAGTGGTAAGTAAGTTGCCTGCAGAAAAAAAATCCTCCTATTAGCGGCACTCCTCCATTGCAGCCGACGCTTCGTCCATCGATGTTGGTCACCAGAAGACACCCTGTAAAAAAAAGCACAGCATAGACAAACAATTGAACATAAACAATTCTTTGGGTACAAACCTATCCATCAATCTTTGAAAGTGCATGCACTACTGCATGCATGTCAGTGAAAAGTAAGTAGTACATTCGACAACTGTGGAAGAAAGAATGCAACAGTAAAGGGCCTATGTGTAAATTATTGATAACGATATTCAACATAAGGTCTCTGTAGCCAGATACCCGAGAGCCTTGCTGGTCACTATAAATCCATTCACAACAACACTCAGTGGGGTTGGTCTGGAAGGTATAGTAGATAGAAAAGGAGAAATTGCTTTTTTTCTAGGTGTCCCCTCACTCACCAGGGTTGCCCCTTGGTGACATGCTTCATCATTGGGGCCATCCCAGTCCTCTACGGCCTGGGGCGTGCTGCGACTTGCGAATTACGTAGGAGCACTTACAAATGACTATGTGTGGTGCAGATGTGATAGTGGAGTGGACTAAGTGATGTGTTAAGGGATCAATGTAGAAGCCGAGAGAGAGCCAAGAAATGCAGTCACAGTCAGAGAAAAAGGCAAGGGATACTGTATCTATGTGGTTGTAGTGGTCCTGTTGGAAGTGGTAAGTAAGTTGCCTGCAGAAAAAAAATCCTCCTATTAGCGGCACTCCTCCATTGCAGCCGACGCTTCGTCCATCGATGTTGGTCACCAGAAGACACCGTGTCCACTGCCTGCCTGATGCTGAATTGTGGCTCGCTACTGTGAAGCCTGACTCCATCCTTTTTTCCCCATTGCAGAGACTGAAACCCGGCCTGTAATTATTCAACGAAAAACAGGAAGTGATATAATATTACAACACCACTGATAAATAAATATAAGGTATGTAGGCTGTGGAGTGCAAAAAGTCACAATTTGTTTTTCCTAGTAGACAGTACAATGTTTTTGAAAGTGCGTACTCTGAGTCACCTTTTGAAGGATAAATAAGTATGGGCAAATTAATGTAGCGGATCTTGCCCCTCAAGCTAGGTGTACTGTAAACTGTGTTTTAGAACAAAATTAGATCTTCCTAGCAGTGCTCCCACCCAGACCCTTACTAAAGCCAGTCGCAAAAATGTAGAAGACCCCCAATCAAATCTCAAAAAACGAGGCCTAGCAGAAAACTGGTGACAAAACTTACTTTGAAAGTAAAAGTAGGCCGAAGTACCCTAATTACCCATTACCCACCGTGGATTGCATTCAAACCACTTGCAAGCAACCAAGCAAAAGTAGCCATAGCCAGCATCGCTCCAAGACTCGAAATCCCCCCCACTCAAACACATGCAATAGAAATACTGCTAACCCTAACGAACCCTAAGTTAAGAATAGTGGCAAAGGCTTTCTTTAACTATGCCAAATCCCCCCTTTCCCACCATGGATTTTCTTCAAATGACTTGCAACAAAAATTACACATTCTCACGAGTGCTCTAAGACCCCAGAACTCAGTTTGAAAAATCTAGAACACCCCGAAACACATGCAATCCTGCTGCTAGGGCTAACCCTAACGAACCCTAAGTTACAAAAAGTGCCAAAACTAAAGGCTTTTCCGCGCGGATTTTGTCCCAACCACTTCTACCCAGTATTAGACCTTCCCAGGAATGCCCCAAGACCCGGCAACCCACCCGCCAAGAAGCGTAACACCCCCAAACAGGCCAAAAGCAAAATCTCATACTTGCAATATTTCTGGGCCTTCGGTCCAAACGCGCTGCGTAGCTAGGCCATAAGTCGGGGTTGGCACGACGGATTTCCTGAAAAGCAAATGCAATCAAGATTAGAGTGTCCCAGCAGTGCTCCCAGACCACGAAACTCACCCGCAAACAGACGGAACCCCCCCTAAGAGCACCTCAAAGGCAAGCAAGTCATCAAAAACACAAAAAAAATTCCGCCTGGGATTTGGTCCAAAACACTTTTATCCGGTATTAGAGCTTCCCAGCAATGGCCCCAGAGCCGTCAACCCAGGAGAAAACGAGTAGAAGACCCCCAAACAGCCAAAGAGCAAAAGTACAAAAATGGGGACTTAGTCAATTTTTCACAAATTTCCCAAATCACTCCGCGCGCGCTCTGCAGCTAGGCCCTAAGTCCCCTCTGCCACCATGGATTTGCTTCAAACCTCTTGCAAAGTAAAGTATATATAGCCAGCAGTGCTCCCAGACCACGAAACTCACCCACAAACACCAGGAAGCCCCCCAAACAGGCCCCCGAAAACGCTACATAGAGCAAAATGTCAGAAATAGCCAAAAAAAAAAAATCGGCCTGGATTTTGTCCCAACCACTTCTACCCGGTATTAGACCTTCCCAGGAATGCCCCAAGACCCGTCAACCCACCCGCCAAGAAGCATAACACCCCCAAACAGGCCAAAAGCAAAATCTCATACTTGCAATATTTCTGGGCCTTCGGTCCAAACGCGCTGCGTAGCTAGGCCATAAGTCGGGGTTGGCACGACGGATTTCCTGAAAAGCAAATGCAATCAAGATTAGAGTGTCCCAGCAGTGCTCCCAGACCACGAAACTCACCCACAAACACCAGGAAGCCCCCCAAACAGGCCCCCGAAAACGCTACATAGAGCAAAATGTCAGAAATAGCCAGAAAAAATCGGCCTGGATTTTGTCCCAACCACTTCTACCCGGTATTAGACCTTCCCAGGAATGCCCCAAGACCCGTCAACCCACCCGCCAAGAAGCATAACACCCCCAAACAGGCCAAAAGCAAAATCTCATACTTGCAATATTTCTGGGCCTTCGGTCCAAACGCGCTGCGTAGCTAGGCCATAAGTCGGGGTTGGCACGACGGATTTCCTGAAAAGCAAATGCAATCAAGATTAGAGTGTCCCAGCAGTGCTCCCAGACCACGAAACTCACCCACAAACACCAGGAAGCCCCCCAAACAGGCCCCCGAAAACGCTACATAGAGCAAAATGTCAGAAATAGCCAGAAAAAATCGGCCTGGATTTTGTCCCAACCACTTCTACCCGGTATTAGACCTTCCCAGGAATGCCCCAAGACCCGTCAACCCACCCGCCAAGAAGCATAACACCCCCAAACAGGCCAAAAGCAAAAACTCATACTTGCAATATTTCTGGGCCTTCGGTCCAAACGCGCTGCGTAGCTAGGCCATAAGTCGGGGTTGGCACGACGGATTTCCTGAAAAGCAAATGCAATCAAGATTAGAGTGTCCCAGCAATGCTCCCAGACCACGAAACTCACCCACAAACAGACGGAACCCCCCCTAAGAGCACCTCAAAGGCAAGCAAGTCATCAAAAACACAAAAAATTTTCCGCCTCGGATTTGGTCCAAACCACTTTTAGTGCTTCCCAGCAATGGCCCCAGACCCGTCAACTCACCTGCAAAGAGGTAGAACAACACCCCCACAAGTGCTGAGTCTTTCTTCATTGGGCGTAAACCAGCCCTCTGCTTTGATGGAAATAGGAGTCTGGAGGAGGAGGATAGAGGAGCATGTTCTTCTGAACTTGTGAACCTGAGGAATGCAGACTGCGGCACCTTCAAATAAATTAGCAAACAAGTGAAGACAGTTCAGCTGATGGGCTTGTTTTTGTGATTATCTGATTAAAGTTTGAATTATATTAACTGTGCACAACAAAGAAAGACAGACACACAGGAATAAAAGTGAATAAGGATGAAAAAGAAAGTTATTGATTCGTTGTCTCATTTTCAGGGCTCGAAGTCGGTATCACGGTCCAGGAATAAGAATAAGGCTTCGTCATCATACTCTGCAAATTCAGGCAGGGTGAGCTCAGTGTCACCTGACAGAGTAGAAATTCCCTCATCTATGTTGCTGTCCACCTCCTCTTCATCCGGCACGCTCTCTCGTACTCTGAAATCTGGTGGTATGAGGTGCTGATTCATCTTGATCATTGTTAACCTCTCCACATTTTTGGGCGAGAGGCGGCTCCGTTTGGGAGTTACAATCCCACCAGCCGCACTGAAAACCCGTTCAGAAGACACGCTTGCGAGTGGGCAAGACAAGTAGTTTAAAGCCAGGTTGGTGAGCTGTGGCCACAATTCTTTTTTCCCATGCCAATACGCCAATGGGTCAGAATTAACATAGACCTCTGTTGAGTCATTCAGATAGTCCTTCACCATCGACTCAAGGTCCTCATCCAAGGTTCCTCCACTTTGCTTAGCTCTTGCTGTGCCTCTGACCTTTTGAGAACCAAACCCACGCAGAGCTAGCCAATCCTCTTCAGCCTCCAATGTTTCTGTTGTCTTTCGTGCAGATGATCCGGTTGCCGGTGTCTTTAACGGCTGAGAGGTCACTTGTGCCACAGCCACAGGTGCAGAAGTGGATTGTTTTGACTGGGGATGGCCTGCTGATGTACTGCCATTTCCTTCAATTTCCAGCCGTTCTGTTTCAAACTTCTTGGCTGACAAGGCTAGCCAACGTTTGTACTTTAGAACATGTTCATCATCAAAAGGAAAGAATGCTTGGCCTGCCAGCGCCTTTTTGTAGCGTGGATCCAGAATAGTAGCACAAATGTAATGCTGTTCTGAGTGGATCTTTTTAAGACGTTCATCACCTTCTAGGAGCTCTAATAATTGCTCGGCCAGAAGCAAAGAGTCTTGGTTTTTATCTTTTCTAAACACAGAACACACCTCCTTCAGTTGGTCCTCCAGCATGTACAACAATGGGATAGCTTTTCCCAAATTAGAGTCCTCCTTGCTGACTGCACGCGTGAAGAACTCAAAAGGACGAAGCATGCGTGTCAGGCTTTCAACTATGTTCCATTGCGGCCCACCCATCCTCAGCTCCTCTGCACCCTCTTTAAGGAAATATTGATCGAGTTCCGTATACTGCTCATACAGACGCTCAAGCATGTAGAAGGTTGAGTTCCAACGTGTTACCACCTCCTGGATGAGTGCTTTCACTGGCATTTGATGTTGATATAGCAGGCTCCTCAGCTGCTTCCGGGCCTTAAAAGAATGGCTGAAATGCTTGCACATTTTTCGGCAGGTGTCCAATACACCGTACGCTGCACTGCCTTTATTACCCAAGAATTTTTGGACAACCAGGTTTATACAGTGCGCCAAACACGGCACTCTGAAATAGTAACCGTCCCTCATGGCCTTAACTATATTGGAGCCATTGTCCGTGGAAACATAACCAACCTTGCGTTTTAGTGGGGACAGACAGTTAAGGACCTTTGTGTTAAAGACATCCAAAATGTTTTCTGCTGTGTGACGTTTCTCCAAACCAAACATGGCTAGTGTTGCATGTTTCCGAGCACCTTTAAAAACAATGTTAGTGTCAACACCTGAGTTTAGCTTTGCTTTAACCCCTGAAAAAGAGACCCAGTGTGCAGTGATGCACATGTAATCAGCGCCTGCGCCACTGGTCCACATGTCTGTTGTCAGATGTATAGTGTGAACAGCACTCTTCTGCAAAGCTGCCCCAATCACCTTCAGAACATCTTCATGTAGTGCTGGAACCGCAACTCGTGCAAAATAGAACCGGCTAGGAACCTTCCATTTAGGGCAGAGCGCTGTCACTAATTCTAGAAAACCAACCCCTTCTACAAAAGAAAAAGGGAGAAGGTCCAGAGCTAGCATTTGTGTTATACAGACGGGTCATTGGGTGGTTGCGTTCATATTGCGCTTCTGTAAACAACATCTTTTTAATGTTGCCCTGGACCAAGGATTTACGGGATGATGATGATCTCTTCGACCCAGTTACGCTCGCTGATGAACTTTTCCGCATTGATGTCTCACTCTCTCCCACACTCTTAGTGTGGCTCCCATGGGGTGTGCTGCTGACAGGGGAACTGGGTGTAAGTGAAGTGTTTGAATCGTCTTGTACCTCCTCGTCATCACCAGATGAAAAAACAACGTTTTCATTGCGTGCAATTGCGGCTTCCTTGATCGTGTGTAGGTGCGCAAACCATTGGACATCGTGCGTTCTCCTAAGATGACCTCTCTGGCCTCCGGTACCATAGTTGGAACCCAACTTACCACGACTAACTCGAAGCTTACAAATGCTACAAATGGCTATGTTTTCATTTTTTGGGCAAACACTAAAGAAGTCCCAAACTGGAGACTTGAAATGTCTTCGGGGGCCGGAGGAGGCGGCGATACTGGTGGTGGTGGTCCTGCTGCTAATGCCAGATGAAGTGGAGGATGTGGATTGCCGAACTTCAGTACGTTTTGCACTTTCACCACCACGAATTGAGGTCGAGGACGAGGTGGGTACCTTCTTGCGAAGAAATATGGAAGCGGTAGGTTTTGGTGTACTACTTAACTCCAAATCTAATGATTCCATTTCCATTGCCTCCTCGCCGACATCATCATCACGCTCAGCAGCTTCTCGGGATAGGGTCAAAATGTCTCTTTGCTGCATGCCCGGTGGGGCTGCAGTGACCTTTGTGATGACTGGCTCGTCGTCATCGTGAGAGGCTTCATCACCAGTAGTATCTGTCACTTCTTGTTGAGCCTCATCACACTCCATAGGTTTGAGTTTTTGGACGACCTTCCTTTTACGCTTAGGTACCGGTGTCAGATCATGGTGTGCCTCACTCTCAGGCTGCCGTGGTGGTACCCATTCGTCATCCAGATCATCAGAAGGCGGTGGGCTTGAAGAAGATGTAGACACCCCCCTTGATCTTTTCCTTGCTAGGGATGTGGAAGACAATGAATGATCATCAGGAAGAGTGGCTTCCAATGATACCTCGGCTTCATTGTCGATTTCCTGATGTGCCCCTACTTCGGGAGGAACAACTATTGTGGGCACTTGTGAACCTCCATGCACCTTTGCTTGCGCATCTCCTTTTGCTGCCTCTCCTTCCACATGTACTTGGGCGTGTACTTGCACATGGTGTTGTTGTTGCGGCTGTGTTGATTCAGGGACATTGCTGCTACTTTCTTGCGATGAGCCAACATCACTGGTCGATGGTGATTGGAGAAGTACACTGACTGCCTCTGAAGCACTCAAGGGCTTTGACTTAAGTTGGCGTGGTGGTGGAGGCACTGAACCCAATGGAGCAGGGGTGCTGCTCCCAGCTTGGTCCCCAGCAGAACCTGCTGCAGCAGGCGTACTTTTTTTTTTGCTCCCAAAAAACGTGGCGGGTGGCACACCAGCCTCCTTGGTACCTTGCTTCTTCTGCTCCTTACTAGCAACTTTCTTGCTAGAGGAGCTACGGAGAACTTTCTTTGGGGGCGGGGCCATCTTCTTCAGAGCAGGTCAGACAGCAGGCCGCAGTTGCACGAATTGTAGAGTTGTCTGAGGCCAGACGTGACGTCGCGTGACGTTATGCTGCACACACACACCGCTGCAGGACTTCTTCCTGGCACTGGTGGTTCTCTTGAGTCTTGTGCACCTAAAAAAATGGAAGACAGAGGAACATCAGTTCAGTTATAGAGCACAAAAAAAAACTGAAAAACACTGCAAAATCAGCACAATCCCAATCCATCCATGCCCTCCATAATGTTTAAATTCAAGACAACCCACAGAAAGACTAGGCCCATGCAAGACTCACTAGTACCCCTGGGCATAAATAAAGGTTGAAAAATAGGCAAAATGGTTGGAGGCCTAACAACAAAGCCTGCATTCAAAATGGCCACTTGCCTGCCAGCACATGGCCAGTGCCTGTAGCTGCACTCAAAATGGCCACCAGCCACATGGCATGTCCCTCCCCATGAACACCCCCAAAAATCGAAAAACACTGCAAAATCAGCACAATCCCATTCCATCCATGGCCTCCATGATGTTTAAATTCAAGACAACCCACAGAAAGACTAGGCCCATGCAAGACTCACTACCCCTGGGCAAAAATAAAGGTTGAAAAGTAGGCAAAATGGTTGGAGGCCTAACAACAAAGCCTGCATTCAAAATGGCCACTTGCCTGCCAGCACATGGCCAGTGCCTGTAGCTGCACTCAAAATGGCCACCAGCCACATGGCATGTCCCTCCCCATGAACACCCCCAAAAATCGAAAAACACTGCAAAATCAGCACAATCCCATTCCATCCATGCCCTCCATGATGTTTAAATTCAAGACACCCCACAGAAAGACTAGGCCCATGCACCACTCACTACCCCTGGTCAAGGCCCCAACAACAGGTCAAAAATCGAAAAACACAGAAAAAATCAGCACAATCCCATTCAATCCATGCCCTCCATGATGTTTAAGTTGAAGACAGCCCACAGAAAGACTAGGCCCATGCTAGACTCAAATACCCCTGGTGAAAAGGCCACAAGTACAGGCCCAAAAAACGAAAATCACTGAAAAATCTGCACAATCCCATTCAATCCATGCCCTCCATGATGTTTAAGTTGAAGACAGCCCACAGAAAGACTAGGCCCATGCTAGACTCAAATACCCCTGGTGAAAAGGCCACAAGTACAGGCCCAAAAAACGAAAATCACTGAAAAATCTGCACAATCCCATTCAATCCATGCCCTCCATGATGTTTAAGTTGAAGACAACCCACAGAAAGACTAGGCCCATGCAAGACTCACTAGTACCCCTGGGCATAAATAAAGGTTGAAAAGTAGGCAAAATGGTTGGAGGCCTAACAACAAAGCCTGCATTCAAAATGGCCACTTGCCTGCCAGCACATGGCCAGTGCCTGTAGCTGCACTCAAAATGGCCACCAGCCACATGGCATGTCCCTCCCCATGAACACCCCCAAAAATCGAAAAACACTGCAAAATCAGCACAATCCCATTCCATCCATGGCCTCCATGATGTTTAAATTCAAGACAACCCACAGAAAGACTAGGCCCATGCAAGACTCACTACCCCTGGGCATAAATGAAGGTTGAAAAGTAGGCAAAATGGTTGGAGGCCTAACAACAAAGCCTGCATTCAAAATGGCCACTTGCCTGCCAGCACATGGCCAGTGCCTGTAGCTGCACTCAAAATGGCCACCAGCCACATGGCATGTCCCTCCCCATGAACACCCCCAAAAATCGAAAAACACTGCAAAATCAGCACAATCCCATTCCATCCATGCCCTCCATGATGTTTAAATTCAAGACACCCCACAGAAAGACTAGGCCCATGCACCACTCACTACCCCTGGTCAAGGCCCCAACAACAGGTCAAAAATCGAAAAACACAGAAAAATCAGCACAATCCCATTCAATCCATGCCCTCCATGATGTTTAAGTTGAAGACAGCCCACAGAAAGACTAGGCCCATGCTAGACTCAAATACCCCTGGTGAAAAGGCCACAAGTACAGGCCCAAAAAACGAAAATCACTGAAAAATCTGCACAATCCCATTCCATCCATGGCCTCCATGATGTTTAAATTCAAGACAACCCACAGAAAGACTAGGCCCATGCAAGACTCACTACCCCTGGGCATAAATAAAGGTTGAAAAGTAGGCAAAATGGTTGGAGGCCTAACAACAAAGCCTGCATTCGAAATGGCCACTTGCCTGCCAGCACATGGCCAGTGCCTGTAGCTGCACTCAAAATGGCCACCAGCCACATGGCATGTCCCTCCCCATGAACACCCCCAAAAATCGAAAAACACTGCAAAATCAGCACAATCCCATTCCATCCATGGCCTACATGATGTTTAAATTCAAGACAGCCCACAGAAAGACTAGGCCCATGCACCACTCACTACCCCTGGTCAAGGCCCCAACAACAGGTCAAAAATCGAAAAACACAGAAAAATCAGCACAATCCCATTCCATCCATGCCCTCCATGATGTTTAAATTCAAGACACCCCACAGAAAGACTAGGCCCATGCAACACTCACTACCCCTGGTGAAAAGGCCACAAGTACAGCCCAAAAAAACGAAAATCACTGAAAAATAAGCACAATCCCAAGCCATCCAGCCCCTCCATGATGTTTAAATTCAAGACACCCCACAGAAAGACTCAGTCCACCCACCACTGAGTACCCCTGGGAAAAAGGCCCCAAAACAGCCCAAAAATCGAAAATTCCAAAATTTTAATTGCAGCAACTGTATTGCCCCAAACAAACTTACTTGTAAAATTTCTAATCCAACAGTGATCCAAAGAAAGTCAAAAAGGCCTCAAATCCAAAGATCCAGCAGCATCCACAAAAAGTAATCCTTCCAGCTGCACATCCAAATGAAAAGTGACCAGGAGATGGACAAAGCACTGGGAGGAGCCTGCTGAACAGGAACAGGAAGTTGAAGACTGTGGGGCACTTCCTTCCTCCCACCCCCCTGCACCCCTCCCCAAAATGGACTCCTCGCTAAAAAAGTGCAGGCAAATGTCAAACTAAGGAGTTATTCACATAAAAATCATCATTTCTAGAAGGTTTATGCTGCTTGCTGGTGGATTTCTTGTGCAGAATTGCAAATTTATATTTTCGCTCGCCGCATCTCAAATCTCGCAATTGCGAAGTACCGCGAGACGTGATCTCGCCGTACTCGCGTTGACAAACTATCGCTGGCAAGCCGCGATGACGTAATCGCGCTCGCCAATTCCCGCGGGATCACACAGCAAGATCCAAAATGGCGCAGCACTCGCAAACTATCGAAAAAAACAACTCGGCAAACGATGATAAACGCCGCGCGCCGCAAAAATTGTATCACCAACGCCGCGCGCCGCCCAAAAAATCTGCTGCGTGCGAATTTGCAGATTTTGCGGGAAATCCGCAAATCTCGCGGATTGCGGATTTCCCGAAAATCCGCAAAATCCGCGAGCGTAACGGATTTCCGCCCATGCTTAGGCAGGGATCTGCCGAAACGCCTCTTGATGATATGGTCACACATTTTGAAATAAATTAAAAGAAGCACCAAACTGGGTCTACCTCGTCTCATTGCAAGTCTTTTTGGAGAAGTTGTGGAGAAGACGAGCTTTGCAGCATATATATATATATATATATATATATATATATATATATATATATATATATATATATATATATATATATATATATATATATATATACTGAAAAAACATAGGTTTCAGGGGTGTTATAGTTAGCTGGACATTTCACTCATACAAAACCATTGAAATTTCTCTGTTATAGTTAGTTGTACTAACTAGAACTCGCGCGCTCGCAATCCACTGCTGATGATGTCACTTATTACATCATTCATGACATGGTCAGTGACATCACTGATGGCATCTCAAATGACATCACTGATGACCTCATCCAGTGAATGTGGTTTGGTTCCATATTTAAATAAGTATTATTATATATATAGGAATCTGCATTGAAGACTAAGTGAATGTATAAGTGTCTGTATGGAGGATTTAGTAGCACTGTAACTCACTGTCTAAGTAACTAATTTAAAGTGTCTCACTAAATATATGGGATAGTGATTTAACTGTGTGAATATTTGTATCACTCTGTCTCTTGTTGTGTAAACTACTGCATAATTTGGTTCACAGCTATGTGAAACTCTATATTAGTTTTTAATTAGTTAAGTGAGTAGTTGTATGAGAAAGTGAATGTGTGTGTAGTTGGGTGGGAGGTGTGTGACTGTCCAAAGATCTGTAAATAGTTGATTTAAGAGGTATATGAGGTTAAGATTGCATATGGAAACAGTTGTTTGGGTGGGTGAATCTCTTTATTGGTGTGTTGATGAGTAAATATATTTCTCAATGATACATGTCCAAGAAAGTAGAAATATAAAAGGCAGTGTATGTGACAGTTGTTGTAAATAAATAAGTATACATAAGAGTCAGTCATTGTCTGAGTGACTGTATGTATGTATGTATGTATGTGTATTCTTATATAGCGCTCGATGACCCGAAGGGTATCTCGGCGCTTGCCTTGGGAACCCGTCCTGGCTTTTCCCTGTGAGATAGCCCCTACAGGGCATCCCCAAGGTGAAAGCCAGGCATCCCGCCGCGGGGGGCCGTTGTGGAGATTAAGCAAGCTTAATGCCCAGAGTTGCAGAGTGAGAACTCATGATTAGAGCAGGCACCGAAGCGAGAATTATCAAGTCCGTGGACATTTGAGCTCAAGACCCTGCCGCCTCGGGAATTGAACCCTGGTCCCGGGTCTGACCTCTGCTTCAGGGTCTGCCTGCTCTACACCGTGAGCCACACTTCTCCACAGTATGTAAAACTGTATACTTGTAATAGTGATTTTATAACACACTAAGTATGAGTTACTATCTATATGAATAAATAAAGTGGTGTTTGTTTAAGTGTGTAGCTGAGTAAATGTAAGTATGATGAATTATTTGCATAAGTGAGTAGGATGACTATATAAGTCAATAAAATGTGTGCTGGTGGGTAATGTCAATATAGGTGTATTAGTATATTTAATAGTGTTCTATTGATCTTTGTCAGCATGTATGAGTAAATGTATATGTAAGTGTTTAGATGTGTGTGTAGAGCTAAAAAGCAGTGTGTGGGTTTTTAGGAAGTTGTATTGGTGTGTCATTGTTTTAAAGATGGTACTCTATATTTTTTAGTGAGTGATGAAAGGTTATACTAGTGTATGATCAGGTGTATCAGATTGCCACATGGATGATGTTATCAGTGATGTCATCAGTGATGTCATTTTAGATGTCATCAGTGATGTCATCAGTGATGTCACTGACCATGTCATGAATGATGTAATACGTGACATCATCAGCAGTGGATTGCGGGCACGCAAGTTATAGTTAGTACAACTAACTATAACAGAGGAATTTCAATAGTTTGAGTGAAATGTCCAGCTAACTATAACACCCCTGAAACCTATGGTTTTTTCAGTGAATTTCTAAGGTTTTTTTTAAATGGTAATTCCTAACTTTAACATACCTGAAACCTGTGGTTTTTTCAGTGAATTTCAAAGGTTTTTTCAAATGCTAATTTGTAATTATAATGTTGATTAAGCATATCTGTTTTTTTCTGTCTTTTTTAATTATCATCCCATTCTCAACCTAGTAAAAACTGCAAATTTCATCACTCTTCCTCTGATTCCTTGCGTCAACAAAATCGCCACAAACCAGAACCACAACTAATGCTAATGGTATACAAACTAGGCGTTCCCTTTGAAAAAAAACATGAAAACACCACTTCCCCATATTTTCAACAACCAGTCACATCTGAAATGCTACCTAAAAACAGACGATAGGCCCACTTACCAGTAGCAAATTAACATCAACATTAAACTGTTGTAAGGAGGTCGACTATCTACTGCGTGAATTACACCCAACTCACACCCATATCTAAAGACGAATATGTGATAGAGGAACTAATCAGGCAGCTCCGACACCCAACAAAATCACAACACCCAGCGCTACCACCACCACCACCACAACCACCCCCTCCCCCCGGACCACTCCCCCCTACTACCTCAGAGGCAGTGCAAAACAGGACAACGGACCTTCCCAATATACCATATCCCCTCAACCGCAGAATAGCTGAATATTCAGAGATGTGGCAACCAAATATGTATAAGGGAGGGAACTCGCACATGAACAATAATTTACACAATTCCAAGTGTACCGGTGTACGCTGTACACAACTCACTATACAAACAACAAACCTCCACATGGAAACAAACCTTTCCATGTGGAGATATAGTATTGATAAGTGTAGTGTACTGCACAGTGGACACAACCATATTATCTCAGACACTGGGGATTATCTCGGTCATGTAGCTGTGTTGTTCCCCCCTTGAAGCGGAAGCAGATTGGGCTGGTCCAACGTACGTAACTCCAGCGTAAGAGTATACGTACATAGGCCACGACTTGTGGGTGGTTTACTTGTGCAAAGACAAAAGAGTCTGCCAGAGCGATGGCCCTCACCCTGCCACGTGGCTGCCGCCATGACCACGGGCCTCCTCGACACAGGCCCACAGGCCCTCTGCAAACCCACCGCACAGCACCACAAACTTATGTCTGTATCGACTACTGCCTTCGATCTACACTGCGGACAGCAGGGTTCACAACTTGAATCCAGATTTGGGTCTATACTACGGACAGCATGGAATTTAGCCTTGATTTATTTAATACAGAGACAATTGTTCTCTATATCCTCAGATTTTGTTAAAGGATGTGAAAAAAAGCATTCCTCGATGTCTGTGCTGACTACTGCCTTCGATCTACACTGCGGACAGCAGGGTTCACAACTTGAATTCAGCATTGGATCTACACTACGGACAGCATTGAATTCAGCCTTGATGTATTTAATGCAGAGACAATTGTACTCTATGTCCTCAAATTTTGTTAAATGATGTGAAAAAAAGCATTTCTCTACTGTGCTGACTACTGCCTTCGATCTACACTGCGGACAGCAGGGTTCACAACTTGAATTCAGCTTTGGATCCACACTACGGACAGCATGGAATTCAGCCTTGACTTATTTAATGCAGAGACAATTGTACTCTATGTCCTCAGATTTTGTTAAAGGATGTGACAAAAAGCACTCCTCGATGTCTGTGCTGACTACTGCCTTCGATCTACATTACGGACAGCTGGGCACATGATTCAGGTGGAATGGCGATTGCAGATGTAGCAGTCCAGTAAGCAAGACACATTGGACCAGTGCGGCCCGCCAGGACCACGCATCATCGCATGGTGCGCACACGCTGAGTTTTTCAGGTGCCACTAACTCACTGCACCACAAGTCATCGCCACTTGGCCTTATTATGGCACAATTCTTTAGACAGAAGACATTGTTCCCAGTGCGGCCCACCCGGGCCATGCATCATTGCAGGGTGAGCACACGCTGAGCGCCAGAGGTACCACTTACTCAGTGCACCATAAACCATCGCCACATGGCCTTATTAAGGCAGGATTCACTAGGCAAAAAACATTGCTACCAGTGCGACCCCACCGGACCAAGCATCATCTCATGTTACGTACACGCTCAGTGCCAAAGTTACTACTAACTCAGTGCACGATAAGTCTTCGCCAAGTGGCCGTATTGAGGCAGAATTCAATAGACAAAAGACATTGGTCCGAATGCAGCCTCCCCTGGACCACGCATCATTGCAGGGTACGTACAAGCTGAGCGCCAAAGGTACTACTAACTCAGTGCAGCATAACTCATTGCAAGGAAGAGTGAACAGTTTTATGACAGTAATGAGGCATACTATCACTCGAAAATCGAATTGATGCAGAATTCAATAGACAAAAGACATTGGTCCGAGTGCGGCCCCCCCGGACCACGCATCATTGCAGGGTAGGTACATGCTGAGCGCCAAAGGTACTACTAACTCAGTGCACCATAACTCATCGCCACGTGGCCTTATTAAGGCAGAATTCAAAAGACAAAAAACATTGCTACCAGTGCGGCCTGCCCAGACCACGCTTCATCGCAGACTCCACAGAACCTGGTTGCTTCAGGTGCCACTAACTCAGTGCACCACTTATCATCGCTGGCTGCACACATGCTAAATTGCCAATACTGTGCAGCTATACTTATCGCCACATGGTCGTGGGCCCTTGCTAACTGCTGCCTCCTGCCTACACTGTGGGCATCAGGGCTCACAATTAAATTGAATCTTTATTCATTAATAGCAGAGTTAAGTACAAAACTAAGTATAACGTCCCTCAAACCTGCACAATATCCTTTTAGTATCCTTCCTTCAAGAACTTGTTTTACATCAGTTATAGGTTTAGTACAATAACCAAATTCATCCTGCAAGTCCAAACGAACACTGAATGGCAGTCTACACTGCGGACAGCGCAGCTCACAATTTGAACTATATTGTCCCTGAAACCTAGATATTTCGACAATGTTTTCCATACATGTTCCATCTTTTGTTCGAATCGCGATTACAGATGATGCAGTGCAGTAGGCAACAGACAATGCGCCTAGTGCGGCCCGCCTGGACCACGGATCATCGCAGGTTGCGCACACGCTGAGTGCCAGACGAACCACTAACTCAGTGCACCATAAGTCATCGCCACGTGGCCTTATTGAGACAAAATTCAGTAGGCAAAAGACATTGCTACCAGTGCGGCCTGCCCGGACCACACATCATCTCAGGCTCCACACAAACTAGTTGCTTCAGGTGCCACTAACTCAGTGTATCATTATCATTGCTGGCTGCACAAACGCTGAATTGCCAATACTGCCCAGCTCTACTCAACTCCATGTGGCTGTGGCCCTTGCTTACCGCTGCCACCTGCCTACACTGCGGTCATCAGGGCTCACAATTAAATTGACTCTTCATTCATTATTTGCAGAGTGCAGTACGAAACTAAGTATAACGTCCCTCAGACATACACAATATCCTTTTAGTATCCTTCTTTCAAGAACTTGTTTTATATCAGTTATAGGTTTAGTACAATGACAAAATTCATCTTGCAAGTCCAAACGAACACTGAATGGCAGCCTACACTGCGGACAGCACAGCTCACAATTTAAACTATAATGTTCCTGAAATTTACATGTTTCGACAATGTATTGCATACATGTTTCATGTTTTGTTTGAATCGCAATTACAGATGACACAGTCCAGTAGGCAACAGACAATGCTCCTAGTGCAAATCGCCCAGATCACGTATCATAGCTGGGTCCGCAGACGCTGAATGCTTCTACCCTACATCAGTGCAGCACAACTCATGAACCCTTTATGATAGAATGTTTTGTGTATGATTTCAGATCTGTCTGCCCTACATCAGTGAATCTTTTTTGTAATATTTAACATGTAATATTTAACATGTAGTGCTCCTAACTTTGTGCAGCAAAAGTCATAAACCCTTTATGATGGAATATCTGTGTATGATTTGATGATTACTATTGTACCAACAGCAACGATTCCCGAAGGGATGGCATACACTCACCCCACATTCACCCAGCACAGACATCACTGGACATGTGACCCTGGTAATAAAATGGAGTCGAGCACATATGCCCGTACCCAGTTCAACTATCTATCTGTGTCTGTGTATTCATTATGTTTGTAAAATGCTGCCCCTGGGCCCTACCACATTACATTGTGCTGTAAACAGCGTATGTAACCATCTTACCTCTGGCAGTAGGAAAAACCTCAGTTATGTAACTTTCTCTCACTCGTTCTACAAGTACGAACGTAGAAACTGGATCATGAGAGTACTGCAAGCAAAATGTATAGTAAATTTAAAAGTGCCTGTGATTGCCGGAGGTTTTTTTTGTAGCATATTTATATAGTGCAAACTCGACCCAAAAGTATTTCAGCGTTTCACATGAGCACCGTATTTACATTACACTTTCAGGCACACAGAGATTAATTGATTTGTGTACAATAACAGGATGTGGACGTGACTCCGAGGATCGAACACTGATTTCCAGCACCAAGTTCGACAGTGTACCCGACTGACCACATAAGTATATATGTTGACGAAGTCTAACTCCGACCACGAGCCTCACTCTAATTAGCTGCCATTCATGTGCCAAAAATTGCAACCTGAAGTTTTCATACCCTGTATTGCTATAGCTACAACACTCCACTGAATGTGCAATAAACATTCATATCCACAGAAATGTGTCATGTCCACCATCTGTTATGTGTGGAACTATGGATGAATATAGGGTCAGTGATACCCCGTACCTTCCATGTTGGCCATGTTGTGGGACTTCACTGACATAATGACACATTTGCGTTTAAGACCCGGCAGCACTACAAAACAGACACCCAAATCAGTTGATTTCTCATATAGCTCATGACGGAGCCACGCCCCTAGCTCCGGAGTCATTCTTCACAGCCTCACACAGCACTGGCATACGTCAGGCCAGCCCACTCCTCTTACGCTTACAGGAAAATACAACAACGCTACATGGCCCAGATTTTCATTGTAGTGATCTGCTAGTCACAGGTCTAGTTGTCAGAACGGCATAGACACTCTCTCATGGCTAGCATACACCCACACCACATCCATCCACCACCGGCGTCACAGGACACGTGACCCTACAAATAAAAAAGACAGGGCATACGTGCCCTGCGCCATTTTAGAGTTGCTCCCATTGCATGCGCTGTGATGGCCCATCCTGGTGGTCTGGACACCTCATGTGGGCCCGAACTATCGAACAGGGGGCCCACCACCACGTCTTTGGTCACTGAGTTAGTGGTACCGCAAGGACTGAGCGGGTGAGCAACCTGCAATGATGATGGGTGCTCAAGTATGTCCTTTGCCATAGTGATATCAAGTCTCAGCACCAAATGTGAGACTTCTTGGTGGCAGAGTGGGACTGCATGATGTAGAAGGCGCCCTGTCTGTGAAAAGGTGAGCAGTGAGGCTTGGGTGCACAGCGGAGGGAGTAGATGGGGTGCAGCAGACTGGATACAAAAAGGCGACACAGCGATTTAGGCATACCTTGCCCTATATACTCTGTCTTATTGCATTTTGATTTTTTTTTCCAATAGCGGGAGTTTTTATAGTCGGCCAAATGTCCGTCGCTCCCACATCTGTAGCAAAGTAGATGAGTAGTTATTTTTTTATACTATGTACCCTTAAATTTATTTTGACAACCTTTCCTTTCTCAGTTCTTTTAGGACTCGCACCTGTGTTGCTGTGCACAGTACGGCTCGTGCCTTCGTTGTAGTGCGCAGCGCGAGACATTTAGTAAGTGAAAAAACGGGGATATGAATCTAACCTAGGAATCACACACGGTCATGCGTGTGCGTTTCCTTCTGTGTTACCCGATTGGCCTTTGCGTGCAACTTATTCTAAAATACTGCATGCAATTGGCCAGAGGCCAATTGGTGTCTATTACGCGCTTGCTGCGCGTGATAGACACCAATAGGACATAGGGTTTCAATTATCGTGCCCAGACACAGGCGTGATAATTGAAACTACGTGTGTGGCTGCGCACCACTTGTTTTCTATAACCAGCTGGAAAACATTACTACTTCTAGTAATTGTTGATCAATCGAAGCCCATTAAAATAGTTGGGACTGTGCAGATGGTTGTGTATTTAATGGTGGGGAGGGGTGTGGGAGGGCGGTGTTATTATACTCCACATTAAGATAGTGGCAATTACCAGTCAGAACATCTTCCTTCGTGTTATTCCTGTTAAAAAATCTGTGTCATACATAATGGTTTCTGCAATATCATTTTAAGTTCAACTCTATCATAGAACAAGCACTTGCAATGCAATAGGTCTCGCATTATTAAAGTTTGAGCTATTGGTGTTGCATTATTTAGCAACGCCAATAGCTCAAACTTTAATAATGCAAGACCTATTACATTGCAAATTCTTGTTTTTAAGTAGGTATGGTGTGTTGCGAGCATCGAATTATGTAGACACGAGCGTGACATTCGTGTCACAGCTCATGGCTGCTTCGCATTGCTTTAGGAATGTAATGTTTTAACTATGAGAAGGTTGGGAAGTAGAAATTAACGCCTGTTCTGTTTTTCTTGCTTTAAATTTGTTGCATACAAGACATGTTCTGATGATCAATTTACATCAACAGAATTACAGTCTCTGTCTTTTCATTCCTGCATACTAGACTTTTCTACAATTACTAATTCTCTACTATCTTTTAGATGTGGAGCTTCAGGGTGCACTATGTCCCGGCACGTGGTGAGAGACACACCGGTGACAGAAAGGTGAGCTGCGAATATTCTCTTCAGTGTCACTCTCTCACTCTCTCTCTTCCTCTCTCCTTAGATGAATGAATGACGCACAACCTTATCTTGCTATTTATCTAACAGGCTGTGTTTCACAAATTGGTGCCCCCCCTCCCAACACCACCAGAGCTCAACGTCTGTGGAAGCTGCGATGATGCATGGCCATCCTCACAATACCTGAGAAGGTTGCTTCGGCACGTGGTGGACCCTCTTTGAAACACGCCGGTGGCACAAGCTGAGCAGAGAAGCTTCTTTCCGCAGCAACGAGAAGTCACCTCTGGGCAGTGTGAGTGTATAGTGTGCAGCAGCCTGACTGCGTAGGAATGGACAATCACCTCTGGGCAATGGCAGCGGATAGGGTACAGCACTCTGGATGCGCAGGAACAGGCACTAACCTCTGGGCACTGGGAGTGGATGGGGTGCAGCAGTCTGGGTGCGCAGTAATAGAAAGTCACCACTGGGCAGTTGGAGTGGATAGGATACAGCACCCTGGGAGGAAAATAGAGCACAAACACCTCCTTGCACTGGGAGTTGATGGAATACAGCAGCCTGGGTATGCAGAGGCGTAACACAGAAATATGCGTGTGTAGTTGTATGTACTCTGCAATTACTAATTCTATAGTATCTTTCAGATCACTCAACTTGAGGGTGCACTATGACCCGGCACATGGTTGGACACACACCGGTGCAGAAAGGTGAGCTGCGAAGATTTTCTCCAGTGTCAACTCCCTCTCCTGCTCCATCTCTCGCTCGCACTTTCTCTCTTTCTCTGTCTCTTCCTCTCTCTGTCTTATTATTTCTTTCTCTTCCTCTCTCTCACTCTTTCTCTCTCTCTCTTCCTCTCTCTCACACTGTTTCTCTTTCTCTTTTAAAGTTGTGAACCCTGCTGTCCGCAGTGCAGATTGATAAATCAAGGCTGTATTCAAAGCTGTCCACAGTATAGATTCAAAGCAGAATTCAAGGTGTGAGCTTTGCTGCCTGTAGTGTTTGCAGCAGGTAAGAAGAGCGGCCTAGGTTCACAGGGCCTCCAATTGAAACCGGTGCGGAAAGAGGGGTGAGTTGCATCAGCGTCACTGCGCAGGTGTAAACAAACAATATTGCTGTGCATAATGATGTGATCTCACCTCATTCAGTCTCATCTCTTTCTCATTTTAAAGACCTGCTGGACCATACTGTACACCTGAGACAGCGGGCAGCGCTGCCCTACATACATGTGGCGTTGGCTTTTATGACACTGTTGTTAGCTCCTTACTGAGTGTAAATGCACATAAGCTCCCGACACTGCATTACACGCAAACATTAAGCTTCTAGCAAGTGCTCTATTCCTTTCTATGTAAACCATACCATAACATATTATTATTTAACCTTGTGTATTCTAGTGCACTCCAACTCCTCTTTGAACCACAATTATGACTAACGGTTGATCGTACTTCAAAAAAGAAGGATGCACTCAACTCCTATTTTTTATGAAGCACTCAACTCTTATTTTCTATCAAGCTTAAAATAAACCTTCATTTACCTCAAGACGTTTCCACCAATAAATTATTTCTCCATTTACAGAAATTCATTGATTGGCTGAATGGAGCTGAGCGGGAACTCTCTCCCGCAATGATGCCCTGAGCATTCTAACACCTTCCAAGTCAGTATCAAGACACCGTTCCATTGTGGAGACCTGCTCTTCCATACAAATGTACCCCGGACTCGGAGCTTGCACCAACACGTCGTGGGACACACCAGTGGTGGCAGGTGAGCTGTGAACCTCAGTGTGGAAGACCTACAATTAAGCACATTGCGGGGGAAGGGACGGGGGCGCAGCACTCTGGGTGCACAGGTAAATACAAGCGATTTTCCAGTAACTAATAATGTAGGACTATATTATCAAAGAACGGTGATAACATTATCACCACTTTATCGACAGGAAGCTGTAGCTAAAGCAACGATAAGGGGTTGATAATATGCCCTTGTGAATTCCCATAGAATTCCAGGTTCACACCAAAAAACAGCATATTATGAACCCCTTATCGCCGCTTTAGTGGCGGTTTTTGCTGCCACTAAAACAGCGATAATGTTATCTCCCTTTCTTCATAATATGGCCCATAATCTCTGGCTTCATGTATTTAATTTTAAGGACTTCTTAAACCACACTCTATTTCGCAGATCCCTATGTCCTAGACAAATGGGTGACGGAGGAAAAGCAGTAAGGGCTGAGTGCAATAGGCCGACGCTCTATCTCCTCCTGCCTCTCTTCTTTTAACTCTCCCTCTCCTTCTCACTTCCACCCACTGCCCCTCCCTTCCATTTTCACTATGGTCCTTTCATTCAAACTAGCTTTTTTTTTATCTCTTCCACATAGCACACATACTTATATTTAATTTTTGTCTTGCAGGTTACTTACGCTGCTTCCACTGGAGTTCAACTCACATATTTTTTTATTATACTGTTCTGTTAAAGTTACATTTCTAATTATTTCTTTTTTAATAAAGGTTACTTAAAACAAAAACTGAGTGTATAGGTCTTCTTTTTCTGACAACACTTGACTATTATTTATTGTGATAATCCTCTGTTTATAGAAGATTTTAAAGTCAATACTATTTAACATTACAGTGCACCTACAAAAAATAATGTAACTAACTGTTAGACACATGAATCCTGGGTAATTATACAACTGCAAGAGTTCTATGATTGTATCACTTTATAACACCATAAGTACTGCCCGTGTGATTACAAAACAAATAAGGCACTGCCTAGCACCACCGAGGCTTCAGGGACTGCCGAGGCACACCCTGTATATTTAGATAAAGATCCTGAGTATGACGATCCCCGGACTTAAGTTGGCCTCGAACTCCTCAAACAATTAGTAAAATGGTGGCGCTCTCCTAGACTGCAAAACGTCTCCGTACCCTTCCGCGCCAAATTCACATGTGACATTAAGACAGTACCTAATTTGTAAAAGAATAAGTGCTGGAGCTCAAAGTTTTACTAAGAAAAGAATGGTGTTTATGACTGGAAGTGTAATACCCAGGCTGACTCTTTACCAGCTGACTCTTTACTAACTTTTCAGAGGTGCTGGCTGTAGGGAAGCCGTCATATTTCCCCAAAGACCTCTACATGACAGAGGGGAAAGCAAACAGAGACGACGGAGCGCTGTGTACATTAGGAGCAAGAGGAGTACACAACTCTTCAAATGAACCTCAAGAGAGGGTGCGAGCAGCAGCCACTGACGTTACAAAACCCTATGTCCAATTTGCCTACTCTGTACTCAACAGTGGGCAATTCCTTATCGATCCTAGTCAAATACTGCTGTTTCACGTTTTGTGAAACACTTCACATTGTGGGCTTCGCTAAATACTTTGTGGCTAATTAAGTGGGAGACGGGATTGTTGACATTCCTAAACTTAGAGACTCCTAATTTTACCATTAAAAAATTACCACCTACCACAAATTTGTATTCTCCCCGCGGACCCCATCCCAGAGGCCTATATACAATGTTGGGGACCGTGGGGGAGCCCCAATGCCCACATGGTCCCAGCCGGCTCCCCGTGTCCTTAGGAAGCCGCCATTGCTTTTCCACACGCGGAGCTGCTAATATGCAGCTCCCTGTGGGGAAAAGCAATCTGCTTTACATTTTGAAAGAGAGAGCAGGTTTCCCTGCTCTCACTTTCAAAATCCAAACCAAGTTTGTTATGGC
Source organism: Lissotriton vulgaris (assembly GCF_964263255.1). Taxonomy (NCBI): domain Eukaryota; kingdom Metazoa; phylum Chordata; class Amphibia; order Caudata; family Salamandridae; genus Lissotriton; species Lissotriton vulgaris. The sequence continues at coordinate 1,476,595,794 of NC_141694.1, forward strand.
AGGGCAGGTGTCTCGGCTTCAACCCTGCCATAGCAAACAGCAGTGTCCCGAGGGTGGACACCTGGAGACACTGCAGGAGCTGCCCCTGGGGGGTGGCAGTCCCCAGGGCCCTCAACGGCTCCAAGAGAGGGGCCAAGCGGCCCCCCTCCCATAATATAAAAAGCCCCTGGGTGGTGACCCCGGGGCTTGGGGGAGCCTTTGAGCCCTCCACCCATGTTTTTGAAAGCCCCGGGGAGTATCGGTCCCCGGGGCTGGGGGGCCTTTGAGCCCACCCACCGATTTATTTTGTACCCCGAGGGGTGGCGGTCCTAGTGGCAAGGGGGCCCCTCTGGGTCCCCTATCAAATTGAATACTTTAGCCCCCGGGATTTGGCCCCCGGGGACTAATTTTTAAACAAGCGTGCTTTGTTTTTTTTTTTTTTTCGGTGGATCCGCGTACCCTGCGCACATTTTTCCGTTTAAAAATAAAATAAAAAAATGTGGGGCCCCCTAAGCAGGTCTGGAGGGTCAGGATATTTCTACCCTGATCCCTTTATAGGTTTTGCACACTTGTTCCACTGATTTCTTGAGCCTCGCTTCTACCGATGCACAAAATGGCTGCCAACACTTCCTGGTTTGAAGTTGATAACCAATTAGAATGCAGCTCGTGATCGTAAGGGGGCGCTCAGGGTGAGCTCAGGATGCACGGATCCACCGCGGCCATAGATATATCTATGATTTTACTTTTGATTCTCTCAGCAACTAATGAACGATTTACACCATTTAACTAAAAAGCACAAGTCTGAACCAAGGGCTAACTCTTTGCCAAATTTGGTATAATTAAGTTCAGCAGTTCGGGCTGTAGCTGCAATTAACGGTTCCTATGGAAAATTGCATGGAGAAAGCACGTTTTGGGAACCCCTTTTTTCTCAGCCCCTGCTTGACAAATCACCCCGAGACTTTTAGGATAGGAGCGGACCGGAGCGGGCCACCAGTTTTGAAAATTTCACGAAAATTCGTCAAGCGGCGCCAGTTATTCCAAATAGAATGTTGCGGATTTCCTATGGATAATAGGTCCTAACTATAACTACCTACCAGCGACTGCCAGTAGGTAATATATATATATATATATATATATATATATATATATATATATATATATATATATATATATATATATATATATATATATATATATATATATATATATATATATATACATCTTTCTGATCTCTTGCAGTGTGTCTTATCTTATATCAATTAATGCTTGTTAATTGCTCAGAATTATTCTTGCATTTACATTATAGTTTGCTCAGTATTATTCAGGCCTTTAGATTGCAGTTTGCTACATATATTTGAATCTTATGCATTTTGCATCTGAGATAGCGTTTGTTTAGAGAGCATTATGTAATAAACCCCAGGCCTTATTCTAAAACAGAGAGAAGTCTTTGCATTTTGTTAAATGAAACCCCTTTTCAAAAGGTGCTGTTTGTTTTGTGTTGAAGTCTTTGCTGTGCCAGGGGTGGTAAGACATTCATTACATGCTCAAAAGTGTATATTATTTAAGGGTGCAGTGGTAAAAAGTACCCCGCCTTGGGTGAGTTCTGGGTCTTGCCTCAGCCTAAGGGGGTGTTTCGGTTAGGATCTGTCCTTTTTGGGAAAAGAAGATTCATTACACCTTTGGAATAAAAGAAGAGTCCAGCCTTCAAATTAATCCTTCTTCAAAAAACTTTAGAAAAGGAAGACAACAGATCACAGCTAAAAGTGCTACAATTCTATGTTCTGATGAAATAACCATCAGAAATCTGACTTTAAATGAAAGACATTTCAGATCCACGGATTCTAGAGGTTCAAACTGAGAAAACTGAAGAGCTTTAAGTACAGAAGGAAGATCCCAGGAAGGTGAACGGGACGGCAAATCAGAATGTGGAGAAGTGTGGCTCCATGATTAGAGCGAGACCCTGATGCAGAGGTCTAGCCCGGGACCAGGGTTCAATTCCCCCGCCTCGGCGGGTCTTGGGCTTAAAATTCCACAGACCTGATAATTCTCGCCTCGGTGCCTATTCCAATCATGGAGTCCCACTCTGCAACTCTGGGCAATAGCTTGCTTAATCTCCACAACGGCCCCCACAACGCTAAGAATGCCTAACCTCCACCTTGGGGGTGCCCAGGAGTGGACGCCTCACAGGGAAAGCCAGGATGGGTTCCACAGCGGTATTCGTACAAGCGCCTTGAGACTCTTGCGGGTGAGTAGTACGCTATACAAGTATCAATTTACATTTTTTACATTTACGTTTAGAAATAGATACAATCCCAAAGGTTCTGTATACCAAGGATCTGTTTCTCACTCGGTCTTCTGATACTCATTGTTTAACTTGATTGCATACCACAGAGATTTCAGAGTAGAAATAGAGAGATCAAGATGAGCCCCCTCCACCAGGAATTGTAAAACAGAAGAAATAGAACAGGATGCTGATAAAAGGCCATGCAATGAACATCATTTGTTAAACGCAGCCCACTGTTCAGAGTAAGCAATTATGATAGAGGGTCTCCTGAAGCACTGAATAGTGTTTACCAAATTCTCAGAAAGTCCCTTCTTTAATAGATTCATCCTTTCAACCTTCAAACCAATAGACTTAGCTTTAGAGGAAGAGGAAAAAAGGAGGTCTTGAGGGGGAGGGAAATAGAAGAAGAATCCATGGAGGAGTCCTGGACATGGTCTACAATATCTGCATACCATGATTGGTGAGGCCAGAAGGGAAACACTAGGATTACATCTGCTTTTTCCTGTTGCATCTAGGTTAAACCCCTGTGAAAATAGGAAATGTTGAAACACATATATTCATCTCCTGGATCACTCTGTCAGCAAAGTTTCCTTTCCCCAAGCCTCCTTCTCCTGGAACTGAGAGCAATATATGTAAACCATGGCATTGTTCTTTGATGCAAAGAGGTTAAGAAAGGAGGTTCCAGACATCCTGCATATGCTCCTGAATATAGTTCTGGATAATGATAGGTTCCTGGATAAAGAAAAGTTTCTGCTCAGGCAATCTGCCTGCTTGCTGTCTGTTCCTCTGATGTGAACCGCTGATAGACTCTGATGCTTCCTCTCGCCCTATGATCTTAGAGCAGTTGCCACCCAATTTAGAGACTTTTAGTGAGTGCTCCCTTAATGATTGACATAAGCCACAGATACTGTATTTTCTGTCCTAATTTGAACATTCTTTTGATAAATTAAATCTCTGAAATGTGAATGAGGGCTCTGTGGATTGCCGTCAGTTTTCTCCAGTTGGCCAATCTACTCCTCTCTGATAGTGTCCACTTGAACTGACAAGACTGGTGATTGATCGTCGCACCCCATCCATTTAGCTTGCATCTGGGGTCAGGATTACTGGTTGTTGTCGTGTCCCCTTGTCAATAACACTAGGACACGGTCATTATGTTAGAGGAGCTTTATTGCCGGCTTCCATCTCCCATCTCGTCCCTACTCTATCTGCCTTCCCATTCCGGTTCTCTGCTCCTCCCTTTCCTGCTCCTCCCACGACTCCACTCCAAACACTAGACTGCTGCGTACAATATTACATCTCCCCCTTTCTTAACAAAATGAAATTAACTTCAAACATGTTTATAGTTCCTTGACCGGCCGCACAGGGCTGCGGACTGTCCACTTGGGTCATAGACGCTTCTCTGTTCCAGGCTTAAACTCAGCCCGCACCTCAGGCGTCAGCAAGGTATAGTCTGTTGGAGACACTTCATTGTTTGATCTTTCAGTTGTCTTGAAAAGAGCATCCTTGACTGCGGGAGTGCACCATTGAAAGTGCGAGACATTGTGTGTGATCCTCTTGTTCTCAGATTCGTTGCGGTTTCCAATAATCTTCTGAGTTATCCACTCATTTACAGATTCTGACGTGATCGTGGTTCCCTTTTGTGAGGTGACAGTTGATGGCTCAGCTAGATAGCGGCAATCTGTCTTCCTTGGTGGCTCTCGTTCGATTGACGCTCGATCTCCTTCATGAGTGGACGGTGTTCTGGTTCTATTCCGAACATCTGCAAGTGATTTTACTTCCTTTTGTCTCTTCCGGTCGGGGGCAGCATTGTCCTCTTATTCAAATTAAGCATACCAGACAGTAATGCACTATCTGACATGGGTGTCTCGATTTGGTCCTGGGACTCATTTGCTGACCCTGTTTGTCTCACCCACTCCCACTCGCGTTTGGGACTGGTGAACTCTTTGATCATCCGGGCATGTGTATGTTTCTCTCTTATCCACACATTTTGCCTTCCTTGCTGAGTGGCAAGATAGTCCTTTCCCACCCGGTGGGTGCTGTCCCGTATATCTGTTTTCCTTCTGCAAGCTTGTTGAGTCAGCCTCGCTGACCCCTTCAGGGGTGCCGGTATGTTCTTTATGTCTTGAAATAACTGTGACTGACATGACGTGTTGTATTGTGGGGTGATCAAATATTCTGAGTCATTGACGTGAGATATGCTGCTCTGAACGGGGAGAACGTTCTCTGATTCCATTGTGCATTCGGGTGATTGATGCCATGAGTATTGTAGGGACCTTGACTCGGTTGACCCGAGTGATCGTACAGACATGCTTTCTGAATTGGAGGAGCCTGTTCCTTTGAGAATGTTTTGACTGGTAAATTTCTTGAGCTGGTAGTCTGTGATGACATGTTCCTGGAGTCGGAGTCGTCTGTGAGACATTTTTTTGGGTGCAGCTCTTGTAGTGTCCTTTGTGTTATTGCTGTGGATAGATTGTTTGCTAGCCACGCGTTTACTTCTTTGGTCTGGTCCTGGAGCATTTGGTCTCTGCCCCTCTCATATGACATTAATTGTCTCTTCTCAGTTTTCTCATTGTCATGGATGTCTTGAGTGCACGTGCCTATCCCTTTTCGGTGCCTGAGTGGCTTACCACGCCTCATGTGATTTTTTTCTTCTTCTCGCTTGTTGGGTGCACTGATGTCAGTGACACTTGTGTAATGCGTCCTACTGCTTAATGATTCCTCAGAAGAGTCTACGACATTTGATGTTACAGATAAAGTGGTCCTAGACGTTGATTCTGAATACGATTATTGGTACTTCTTTAGCAATACATAATTACATTTTTTATTCCTCATGCAATTTAATCCTGCAATGGAAACATTTTTGAAAACAAAAACAGAGAGTACAATAGCCCAAAAACTGTAATTAGTCCAACAAACCACAAGGTAAATTTAGATGTGTCTTAAAATAGAGAGGAGACTCAGCTATTTATTTTTCATAAAAAATCCTCATGATTGTTCAATATACAATTATACAACTTGAAAAAGCAAAAGGGTTACTATCAAGTAGCGTGCACAGGATAGAGTGAAAGTTAAGTGCTAGTGTGAGATAGAAAAGACCAAGAGGGTCTGAAAAATTGAGGTCTTAGTTTCCGTGGGTCTAAGGTTAAAGAATCCTTAGAGTGAATCAACGAGCCTGCCCTGAAAGTCTCATTTGCAAAAAATGTTATTCTTTATTGCTGTATCACGGTGGGAAGTTCGTCCTCATGGACGGGAAAATCAATTTGCTGAATAAAGCCGTCCAAACGTGCTTTCGAGTACCACGCTGTTAATGGCTGAGCGAGAACTCCGATTAATTATTCAATGATCCCAGCGGTATGTCTCAAGTGTCATAATGCGCGAGCTGTCAAAGGGGCTCCGTCTGCAAAAGACCGCAGATGCCGCCATTAACAGTGTGGTACTTGAAAGCACGTTTGGACGGCTTTATTCAGCAAATTGATTTTGCGTACGTGGCACACCATTAAAGGGTGTCCACCTATACTACTGGGGTTACTTGTTTTCTGTGTAACTAAGTCCCCCCCGCCACCCCTCTCGTCCTGATGAAGACCCGTCCATGAGGATATCAACTGCGCTTCCTATCCTTGGGTCGAAACGTCGACGACAATTCCCCCCACTTTGAGCCTACATCTTCTACTGCCCCTGCTTCCCCCTTCACTCCATAAATAAAAGCACAGATGAACTTCCCACCATCATACAGCAAGAAAGAATAACATTTTTTGCAAATGAGACTTTCAGGGTAGGCTCGTTGATTCACTCTAAGGATTCTTTAACCTTAGACCCACGGAAACTAAGACCTCAATTTTTCAGACCCTCTTGGTCTTTTCTATCTCACACTAGCACTTAACTTTCACTCTATCCTGTGCACGCTACTTGATGGTAACCCTTTTGCTTTTTCAAGTTGTATAATTGTATATTGAACAATCATGAGGATTTTTAATGAAAAATAAATAGCTGAGTCTCATCTCTATTTTAAGACACATCTAAATTTACTGTGTGGTTTGTTGGACTAATTACAGTTTCTGGGCTATTGTACTCTCTGTTTTTGTTTTCCAAAAATTTTCCATTGCAGGATTAAATCGCATGAGAATACAAAATTGACTTATGTATTGCTAAGGAAGTACCAATAACCGTATTCAGAATCAACGTTTAGGACCACTTTATCTGTAACACTTGATACCCAGGTCCTTGGACTTCCATTGGGTCACCCCGTATATGATAACTACGACATTTGATGAGCAGTGGGTTGCTCGAGTGTGTTCGTATACCGGTGTCCAGAGTTGGCGTGACTTGTCCACTCGTCTGTACTTAGTCCTTTCTACATATCCATTGAGCAGACTGTCATCTGTCTCCATTGCGGGGTCTGTCCCACTTGATGCTTCTTCCGAATAGTTTGTAATGTCTGTTGAATGATTCCTTGAAGTTGAATGACTCCTTGAGGTTGAATGACTCCTTGACGTTGAAGAACTCCTTGAGGTTGTATCAGTGAGGCTGTCGTAATCCTGAACCATCCCGGTCTTTTGTTTGCCATCCTTCACTGCCTTTTGTATTGTTGACTCAGGGTGTTTCACGTCACTTGGTTTCTTCCGCTGTCTTATCTCTATTCTGCCTTCGCTTTCCCTCTTTCTGGTTTTGTTTGTTTCTTGGGCTTTCTTCACAGACATGAGAGACATCTCCTTTCTTTTATCTTCATGTCTTGCATTCGGGTGCAATTTTTTTGCTAATTGTCTTGCTTTGACCCGCTCTCCAACTTTGGCCCTCCTGATGATTTCTTTTAGCGAGAACTGCCCTTGAAGGATCTTGCGCTTTGTGTCAGGTTTTGAACAGCCTTCGGTTACCCGGATTCGAACTGCTTCCTTGTCTGTGAATGTATTGAAATGGCAGTGGTGCACCAGACTTTGTAGCCTTGTTATGAAGTTTGGTAATGATTCCCCGGGTTCCTGCAGTGCCGCGTTGAAGACGATGCGTTCATGATCCACGTCTTCCTTTGTGTCGAAATGAGCGTGTAGCGTCTCTTTGAGTTTTCCATATGTCTCTGTGTCCTTTGCTGAAAATGTTCCGATTAAGCGTCGGCCTTCGTGACCCACGAGCTGAAGTAGTAGTAGTAGACGTTTTCCATCTCTTCGCTCACCGGTTGTTTCAAGAAAGTCATCCAGTGATTCCAGCCACCTGTTCCATTGGGGACCCAAACTCTGGCTGTTGGTCTGCGTCACTGGGGGTACTTCAATGCAGGGATTGGACCGCTGTGTTGCTTTTCCCGCTGCCATGAGGGAGGAAGGTTTTAGTCTGCTGCTGTCACAGGACTGTTTATTTTGCTTCCCGTCTTATTCGCTGACCCTCTTCGGCCGTGATCCTATGTCTGGTCGTTTCTTTTGATTTTGAGAAGGTTCGCCGCTCCCGGGTGGTTACTGTATTTTGTCTGCCCTTAGCACGACTGTCTTGGTATGCTTCAGTGAGTTAAGCTTGGATTTCCTGCGTTCGAAATGATCACCACTCAGCTGCATCATGCGTGACTCGTGGTTCAGCGAATTTCCCCTTTCTTTAGTGTCACGTGCTAGTTGCAGGTGGTTTGGGGCTGTTCCGCGATGATACGTGGCAAAGTTGACATCTTGTTCTTGCGTCTCTTTCTGGACTAGTGCAGGTTATCCAGTCATTTAGTTGATGAGAGAAAACTTCCTGGATACTTGTTTACTCAGGCTTCTAGATCATTTATTTTCTAAGGTTCCTCTAGTTTCAATTATTTATCTTCACGTGGTGCTGAAAGTTACTTTGAAACTTGCCTTTGCTTGTGCTCGTTATGTTCGGGATCCGCATTGGCTCATGCTTGTCGCATTCAAGATTTGCATGTGCTTGTACTCGCTAAATTCGGGACTTGTATTTGTCCATGCTTGTTGCATCCAGGATTTGTATTTGCTTGGGCTTTTTGTGTTTCTTTACTTTGAAATTTGCATTTGCTTGCGCTTGTTTATTTCAGAATTTGTGTTTGCTTATTTGTTTACATCAACTTGCATTTGCTCGGGCTTGTTTGCATTTGAAACTTGCACTTGCCTGTGATTGTCTATATCTGACGCTTGCATTTGCTTGTGCTTGTTTATTTTGGCATTTGCATTTGCTTATGCTTGTTTACATCACCCGGCACTTGCTTGGGCTTGTTGGCATTTGACACTTGCTTTTGCCTGTGCTTGTCTGTATTTGACGCTTGCATTTGCTTGGGCTTGTTTATTTCTGAATTTGCATTTGCTTATGTTTGTTTACATCACTTTGCATTCGCTAGGGCTTGTTTGCATTTGGAACTTGCATTTACTTGGGCTTGCTACATTTAAAGTTGCACTTGCTTGTGCTTGTTGCAGAATTCACAGTTGCCTGACTTTAAAATGGCCGCTCCCTATCCCTAACTAGGGATAGATGGAGCTGCCTGACTCCAAGATGGCTGCCAAATTGAAACTCTCGTGTCCCACGAGGTTTGGCTCCCTGTAGCTTCACATTCAGTTGGGCACTTACCCGGCCAGCATGCGATCTTCCCGGGGGCTTTCCCGTCACAACTACTCAGCTCAGATGGCTTCACGTTGCAGGTAGGACCGGGGTGGGCTCCCGACGTCCTTTTTCACTCGCCGTGCTCGACCATGCGCAATCTCACGCATCGGGGTGAGCACTCACGATTTAGCGCTCGACGGCGCGTTCGATCCTGCGCTTGCCAGCGCTTTCAGGCAGGCGCTCCCTCTGGTTCTTTCGGCCTCAGAGCTACGGGGCCTGTATCACTGGGGCATCTGCATCTGCATCGACCGTTGCAGCAGCCTTCACTCGGACACGTTCGTCGCGGCAGCGACCTTTTGCCAGTGCCTCGCGGGACGGATTGCTCAGCTCCAGGAATTCACGTGGTGGCAGAACGTGACCATCCCACCCTCGTCGCCAGTTGTCGTTTCCCCTTGTCAATAACACTAGGACACTGCCATTATGTTAGAGGAGCTTTATTTCCTGCTTCCAGCTTCAATCTCCCATCTCGTCCCTACCCTACTTTCCCTGAGATTCTCTACCCATTACTCAGAATTTCGTAAATCTTTAAAAACATTTTTGTTTGCTCAAGCTTTTCCACGTTAGTTGTCCTCACTCCTCCTTGGTTTGTGTAGCAAGGACATCACCTTCAGCCATGCCACCGGACTCCACTGGACGGACCACAGCTGCGTCCACTTCAGCTTCAGAAGGACCACGATCCACCAGCAACAGGTTACACGCAGAAGCTGGAACAAGATCTCAGCTGACCAGCTCGCGACTTCCCTGAGCATGAACCCATCCACCAGCGCAACGAACCCCAGCCAAGCGGCCACCAACCTCACGAAGTGGATCAGCGACTGTGCAGACAACCTCGCCCCCCTGAGGACCCCGCCTAGCAATCCCGGCAGCAAGAAAGCCCCATGGTTCACCGACGAACTAAAGAGCTCCAAGAAGAACTGCGAGCCCTCGAGAGAACCTGGCGCAGAGACCCTACACCGGACAACATGACTGCCCTCAAGCTCGCCACCCGAAAACACCACCAACTGATCCACGCCACCAAGAAAAATGCATTCAAGGATCGACTGGACAACAACGCACACAACAGCAAGGAACTCTTCAACATCGTGAAAGAGCTCTCCAACCCCAACGCCGGAAACAACGACATCACCCCTTCGCAAGACCTCTGCAACTCCCTCGCCTCCTACTTCCACAACAAGATCGCGGACATACACAACAGCTTCAGCACTCAACCGAGCACGCCACGACCGAACCACCACCCCCCACCACCACCCTCCGCGCCTGGACCCCGATCAGCACCGAAGACACCGTCCGCACGATGAACTCCATCCACTCCGGATCTCCGACCGACCTCTGCCCTCACCACGTCTTCAACAAGGCCAACGTTGTCATCGCACCCCACCTGCGGGACATTATCAACACCTCCTTCGACACCGCTACCTTCCCGGAGAGCTGGAAGCACGCCGAACTCAGCGCTCTACTAAAGAAGCCATCAGCCGACCCCACCGACCTCAAGAACTACCGCCCCATCTCACTGCTCCTGTTCCTTGCAAAAGTCATCGAGAAGATTGTCAACAAGCAGCTGGCCGCCTTCCTCGAGACGAACGGATCCCTCGACCTCTCGCAGTCTGGCTTCCGGGCCAACCACAGCACCGAGACCGCCCTGATCGCAGCCACCGATGACATCCGAGCCCTGCTTGACAACGGAGAAACAGCGGCCCTCATCCTCCTAGACCTCTCCGCGACCTTCGACACTGTCTGCCACCGTACACTAGTGCAGCGACTCAGCAACGTCGGAATCCAGTAGAAGGCACTGGAGTGGATCATCTCCTTCCTCGCCGGAAGGACACAGAGAGTCCGCCTCCCCCCGTTCAGATCTGAAGCCACCGAAGTCATCTGCGGCGTTCCTCAAGGCTCCTCGCTCAGTCCAACCCTCTTCAACGTCTACATGAGTCCTCTCGCAGACATCGTACGCCAGCACAACCTCAACATCATCTCCTACGCCGACGACACCCAGCTGATCCTCTCCCTCACCAACGAGCCCGCCACCGCCAGAGCCAACCTTCACGAAGGGATGAAAGAGGTAGCCGAATGGATGAAGAACAGCCGCCTGAAACTGAACTCGGACAAGACGGAAGTCCTCATCCTGGGATCCTCCCCCTCCACCTGGGACGACTCCTGGTGGCCCCCGCCCTAGGCAGCGCATCCAAACCAACAGACCACGCACGCAACCTGGGCTTCATCCTGGACTCCTCCCTCTCCATGACCAGACAAGTCAACGCCGTCTCCTCGTCGTGCTTCAACATCCTGCGCATGCTACGTAAGATCTTCCGATGGATCCCCATCGAGACCAGGAAGACGGTCACCCAGGCCCTCGTCACCAGCCGTCTGGACTACGGCAACTCCCTCTACGCCGGAACCACCGCCAAACTCCAGAAGAGACTCCAACGGATCCAGAACGCCTCAGCACGACTCATCCTGGACATCCCCCGTCGCAGCCACATCTCCGGACACCTGAGAGGTCTGCACTGGCTCCCGGTCAACAAGAGAATCACCTTCCGTCTCCTCACCCACGCACACAAAGCCCTACACAGCCAAGGCCCAGGATACCTCAACAGCCGCCTCAACTTCCACGCTCCCAAATGCCAGCTTCGATCGACCGGCCACGCCCTCGCCGCCGTACCCCGCATCCGAAGAGCCACCACAGGGGGACGGTCCTTCTCCTACCTCGCCGCCAAGACATGGAACTCCCTCCCGACCCACCTCCGCCTGACCCAGGACCACCTCGCCTTCAGGAAGCAACTCAAGACCTGGCTGTTCGAGCAGTAGCGGACCCCCCTCCCCTAGCGCCTTGAGACCCTCTGGGTGAGTAGTGCGCTATATAAATGCCTTGATTGATTGATTGATTGATTGTGTCCTTAGCGCCAAGAAACCGCGTGGTGTATGTGCGCTTTATAAATATTTTAATTTAATTTCATTTACTCTATCTGCCTTCCCATTTTGGTTCTCTGCTCCTCCCTTTCCTGCTCCTCCCACGACTCCACTCCAAACACTAGACTGCTGCATACAATATTACAGTTGTTAAGGATGCATCAACCCCCTTCTGCATAGATTTTGAGTATCTATCCACCAAGCCAGGTCCCTTTTTAGATCTGGAAAAGGAGGCATCCCGGTGTCCAAGGGCTGTATGTTCAGAGAGTAAAATCTGTACAGATGCCACAAAAGAGCATGGGAGTGTAGACAGGCACACAGAACTGTAAAAACAGGCTTGCATATTACCCAGTACTTCCATGCATAGCCTAGCAATGATCCACGTTAAATAGCGGCCTAAAGGTGAGACATTATTTTTTCCGGATGAAAGACCTTCCTTAAACTGGTGGAAAATCTTGCTCCAGTAAAAATCCGATCTTTCGCTGGGAGAAGTTTACTTCATAATATTCAGTAGGAAACTGACTAATGATTACCAATTTTGTCTTTTCCTGAATCTAACGCATGTAGTGACCAGTCATCCAACTAAAGGAAGACTGAAATTCCCAGAAGATGTAGATGAGCAACAACTAGTGTCATCTTCTTTGAGAAGACTCGTAGAGCTGACTTCAGGCTGAAAGGAAGTACCATGAATTGCCAATATTACTATCCCAAAGTAATTCTCAGCTATTTGAAGTGAGTCTTGGCAATCAGAATATCTACATAGGCATCCATCAGACCCAGCATCATCATGAAATGATTGGATGGAATCAAAGGAATAATCCTTTGTAGGTTTTCCATTTTTAAATTTGATGTCCTGTACATTGAGATTCAACTTCTTCAAGTCCATCAGAAGGGGGCTGCCGAGACAGAAGAGGACTCATCAGTACTCCCGCACTGGAAAGCCGACCCGATGCCAGCTGTAATAGAAAACAACAAGATTAACAGAGAGGAAGAACAAAAACGCAAAACAAAACATAGAATACAGAGTAAAAATAATACCCATAATGTCTGAAGTCAGTATTTCTATAAGAAGAAAGAAAACCTCTCCTACACCCCATGAAGGTTTCAGAACCAGAAAGATGATCGAGAAATGGCTGTGACCCCTTCCTCAACAGGAACTTGGCAAACAGCACCCTTAGTTAAAGAAACTGCTAATCCTTCTAGAAGAGCCTTACATTTGAGGGGATTCTTGGACATGGAGATAAGTATAGTCTCCGAGAGTTCTGACAAAGATTGGAACTCGATCTAATATCTTTTTTACAATGCTTAGAACCCATCTGTCTGTTGTTATGTGACTCCAGGCATAGAAACATGTCCTTATTCAATCGTCAACCCTTGTTTGTTGGCCAACTCTGCCCAATTCAGCATTCTCAGGATTGCTGGTTTTTAGCACCTGATTCTTGCTTCTGTTTTTTGAAGGATCAAAAGGAAGAAGACTTGGCTTGGGTCTTTAGCAGAACCATGATATCCCTGTGTTTTTGAAGGTCGTCTGAAAGATCTCCATCCAGAGGAGCCAGATGGTTAAAAATAATCCTTCTTAAAAGAAAAGGAAGGCTGACGCTCTTAAAACATATGATGGAGCATATCTTCCAAATCTTTGCCAAATAGTTTGGTCCCTCAAAGGGAATCTTGAGGGCTGCTCTGGCTGCATCTGTGTTCCAATCCTTTATATACAGATTCCATCTAGCGTACACAGAAGTAGCACTTGCCAAAGCCATAGGTCTCACCACGTGGGAAGAGATACCTGAGAGCAACTCCATCTGACGTTTTATGGCCTCCAATGACACAAAATATTCAGTGCTTTCTTGAACACCTTCAATAAAAGTAATAAAGTCTTGAAGTCTGAGATCAAGGATTGTTCTGTGTCTGCTCCATAGACACCAGCTCGCATTGCTACTTGTGATCCTGCAAAAATCTTCTTAAGGGAGGAATTCACTTTCTTATGGACAGGATCCTTCAAACAATGTCCCTGCCATTGATGATCTGCCAACCACATTTGCTATCACAGAATCAACATGAGTGTTATCCAGTAACAGTCCATGCTCTCTAAAAAATAAAGTTTAGACAAAAATCTTGCATGATGATCCTTTCTGAATCCTCCCATTCTTGTTTGATTGCTCCCATGACAAATTAATGAATAGGAAGGCCAGCATTGGTTGGCTGCTGGAACTGGTGAAGAAAGGACTTTTGAGATGCAGAAGGTCTCTCAACAGGATTGAAACCACTATTTTCTCTGATGGGCGCTTTATAAATGTTATCCTTTCCTATCCTATGTGAGCCAACACGTCAGGCAACACCACCTTAGAAATATACTTGCCATTTCATTTGGAAACAGGGAAAGCATCCTCCGATCCAGATGAAACATCAGATGCCAACAAAACATCAGATAACGGCTTACCAGTAATCTTAGAATTGTCCTCCTGGAATTCCCTCAATGTATCCAGATCAATTCTTCTGATCTTTTCCTTTTTCCGCCTTCTCTTGGGTGAAGGAAGGGAGTGGTAGTGGTAGCAGTATTTATTTGATGATTCATTAAAATCATTACAAGCAAGGAAAGATAAAAACAACCAAGTAAAACAAGCATATACATTGGTAGATGACCATTCCATCAAAAGATTTATACATTACGCAAATAATTAAAATACATAAGACTTACTAAAATGCCTTATAATTGCCCCAAAAACTATTATAGCAGCATTTACATAAAGTGACTTGTGTTGGCAGTTGCAACTACAGATACTAATTTTAGCTGTAATTCATATAAAAAAAGATAATAAAATGCAACATTAATACATTACACAATAATTAAAATACATAAGACTTACTAAAAATGCCTTATAAATACCCCAATAACTAGTACAGCAGCATTTACATAAAGTGACTTTTGTTAGCAGTTGCAATTGCCTATGCAAAATTTAGCTGTATTCCATATGCAAGCAATAAGAAAAGTGCAATATACATGACTATATTAAAATATACTCCTAGTCCCTTAAGCTAAATTAACACTTTGCATCCAATGATCCTTAAGTTATCTTTCTTTACGTATTTTATATCGCAATACAACTATTTATCAGTTCTACTCCCTTGTGCTTCTTCTCTCCAATAATAATTAACTTAACAAAAAGATAATTGAGTTTAATATTCTCCCCACTCAAACAGGTTATAATTGCTTGTCTACATGTTCTAATTCCTAATTCATTAAAGATCGATTTTAGGATGGATTTCTGAGCGTCTGCCAATGCTGGGCATAAGGTTACTATATGGATTATTGTTTCATCCCTTTGCCTATAGAGCCTGCAAATGCTTGATGGCCATTGATTTTCCCATTTTGGTATGCCATCCTTTGTCGGATATCTTCCCAACCTTAAGTGCATAAATTTGTTCTTGAACCTTGGATTTAAGTGATAAGCTAAATAGGGTTGAGGCATCAGCTTACCAAAGGAATTAGCAATTGTCCAGAAATGATTTCTTTTCCTTAATTCTTCTTTGTCAGTTATGACCGTTAGTAGTGCGGCCATTTGATTCATTTCTTTTTTTTAAACTACTTTACTCCTCATTTCATTTTCTAAATTAGTGCAATCAAAGTTACATAAGCATTCAGTTAGGTAGAGCTGCCAGTTTTTTTAATATTCTCCTTCTGATATTTCAAGCCAACACAGCTTTGCTATAGATCCTTCCTCCGAGCGGGCTAATGATATTACGGACTTCAGAAATGCTGATTGACACGCCACAAATTGGTTTTTCAATCCAAATTCCAATCTTATGTTTGCTCGACTGATATATTTAGGAATTTTAAAAACAGCCTTATAAGTTCTAATTTCTATATCGTCAAGCACTTTCGCGCCTTTACCCCGAAAGATGAGTGAGCAATAGTCCAAAGATGGAATTAACTTTGCTCTCATCACCTTCATCAAATGATCATGATTAGGGCATAATAATTTGTCTCTTAGTTTCCTGAAAGCAAATGCAAGAGAACAACCCTTGGCTTCAAGGTTATTAAAATGTTGTCTAAATTTTTGTCCGTCATCAAACGTAATCCCAAGGTATTTATAAGATTTCACATTTTCAATTACCAGGCCATTAATATTCCACTCTTTAATCCTCTGTTTCCCTTTTCCCATAGTCATTATTTTTGTCTTTTTTGTATTAATTGTTAGTCCATTTTGTGTAACATAGCCATTGAAAGAGTCAATTAACCTTTTTAACCCTATTTCTGTTTGGCTCAATAAAATGGTATCATCTGCATATTACAGGTATTTAATTTCTTGACTGTGAATAAAAGGCGAATGTGAATTACTATCTTTAAAATGGGCTGGCAAGTCTGCCATAAAAAGATTAAAAAGGCAAGGAGCCAACACACAGCCTTGTTTTAATCCCACATTCGTATCCAATCGACGAGTCATATGCTTTTCATCGCCATTTTTTTTTTTTACCTTTATTGAAAACGACATGAAAATACAATAGCAGTCATACAGCCACTTCGGGTCGGCTGGCAACGATTCCAAATCATATCAGGATGAAAAAGTACACAGCCCTTCAGCCGACAACCCTAGGGCCCGGCGGCGTTTAACAAATCATGCCATGCCATGCGTAAGTGTACAGGAGAACTAAGGTTTTGATTTTATCTTTTTAAAAACACCCCCCCCCCCCACCAACAAACATAAGAAAACTACTGCAAGGGCTAAACAAAAAGGAACGACCATGGTTAATCCTTCTGGAGAGGGGGTACCGCATCTGCAGCTATACATAAGCAACAAGAAGAATGTCCGGGAGGGGAAGAGAGAGGGAACAAGAAGTAGGCAGCAGTACATAAACAAAATCTGGACAAGAGGGAACGCCATGCTAAGGGGACTGTAACCGCTCCGGTGGAGGCTCAAAAGGAGGGGTACAAATCTCACCACGGTATTGATTCCACTGACTCCATATCTTTCCCCATTTCTTGGGTCTGCCCCTGGCAATGTATACTGTTTTTTCACGGAACATGCACCAGTCCATGTTCCTGGCCGACAGACTCGGTGGCCTCGCCGACCCCCACAATTGCGCATTGTCACGCTTGGCGATCATGTTACCCAAGGTGGCCCACTGCGTTTGGGCCACATTATAGTTGTTGGGCTCCCATACATTTAAAAGACATCTCCGGGCCTCAGGCAGAAGCGAGACACTCGTTACCTCAGACATAACACCATGCACACGGGTCCAGAAGGATGCTACCGCAGGACATTACCACATGATATGAAGGAATGTACCCACCATACCACAGCCACGTTTACACAAAGCATCCGAAACAAACCCCATCCGCAACAATCGAGGACCCGTCATGTACACTCGTGCAAGATTTTTAGTTGCACCAATCTCAGACGAGCCGAGATCGCCACCTCCTTTGGAGAGGATATCGCCGCCTGCCAGTCCTCATCGTCAAGCTCCAGTCCATCGCCGGTCCAGGACATGCGAAGCTGTAAAAGAAGGTCCGCTCGGTGGTTTATCAATTTTTTATATATGAGTGAAATCGTACTGTCCGGGACGTGTCCATCAAGTACTCTGTCCTCCAGGGGCGAGGAGTCTGGAACGGGCGTACCAGCCGGTATGACAGAGGAAAGGGCGTGTCGAACTTGCAGGTATCGAAAGTATTCGCGAGGGCCGAGCTTAAATTCTAGTTGCAACTCCTCAAGGGATTTAATCTTGCCCTTCCGCAAAAGATCACCCACCGCACTGATTCCAATAAGGTCCCATTTGTCGAACCCCTTAGTTGTCCACAGATTACCCAACTTCTCAGAAGCATAAAGTGGAGTCGCCCGAGTAAGGGTATCCGACCAACTCGTGGCAGCGTTAGCACTGTACCAGACCCGAACCGCGGCTTTGGTAGGCCCGGTTAATTCCACGTCGGACCGTTTTGAATAAAGTGCCCTATTATAATCTCCGCCCGGAAGCAGCCATTTATCCATCGCAAAGGCCGGGTTAGAAGCCGGACCGTACATCGCATGGTTAACCGAGCTCAGTTGGGAGGCCCAGCAATACCGTTGGATATCCGGTAGCGCAATTCCGCCATCGTACCATGGCAGCGTAAGCTTGGCCAAGGCAATTCGGGGACGACCAGCCCACACCAGTTTCCTTTGTAGTCATTCTATCTCGTGAAAATAGCTGGAGGGCACTAGATCTAAAGTGTTCTGGAGAGCATACAAGAATCTAGGAAGGGACATCATTTTGAATAATGCCTCCCTACCCACCAGGGACAGAGGCAGCCTGCTCCACGCCTTCACGTTCGCTTTTAACCGAGCGAGCGGGGGGAGTAAGTTGAGTCGATATATAACAGTTGAATCACGTGAAATATGAATGCCTAAATACTTAAATCGGGTGGACGAGATTTGTACAGGACAGTTGCGTGGTACAATGTGGGACATCATCCGTAAGCGAGTACACACAGGACTTGGCCCAATTGATGACCAGTCCCGAGTTCCTGCCAAAGGAACTAAGGACATCAAGTAGTACTCCCAAGGATTTCCAGGGGGAGGTAAGGTAAAGAAGAATGTCATCCGCATAGAGCGAGATGCGATCTTCAAAACCGGGGGCCCACCTAATGCCCTTGAGGGATGGCTCCCATCGCAACCAGGCCGCCAGGGGCTCGAGAGCCAGAGCAAAGAGCAGCGGAGAAAGGGGGCATCCCTGCCGCGTACCTCGACCCAGAGCAAAGGGAGCCGACACTCGACCGTTAATGACCACCTGGGCCAGGGGCTCCTGATACAACAGACGGACCCAGCCAATGAACACCGGTCCAAAGCCAAACTTCACCAGAGCCGCCCATAAGTATGGCCATTCCACAGTGTCAAACGCCATGGTCGCATATAACGAAACCAAAATGGCCGGTTCAGCAACGTATCCGCCCTCGCCAGCACGCCGTGAAGGCGACGCAGATTCATCGCGGTGTTACGGGCAGGAATAAAGCCAGATTGGTCCGGGTGCACCAGATCACCCATTACAGTTATCAGTTGGTTGGCCAACACTTTCGCCACAACCTTAGGTTCAACATTTAGAAGCGAAATAGGTTTATACGAGGTACAGAATTCACGTGGTTTACCCTCCTTAGAATCACCACGATAGATGCAAGACGCTGATCACGAGGAAGCTGGCCTCTCTCTCTAGATTCCAGAAACATCGAGCGGAGATACGACGCCATTTTGTCCGGATACAACTTGTACAGCTCGATGGGCAGACCATTTGGTCCCGTAGCTTTACCCGAGCGAATGGAGCGAATAGCGAGCGCTACTTCATCAGTGGAAAAATCCGCCTCCATTAGCTCTCTATCAGAGTCAGACAGACAAGGCAAGGCGATATCCCTAAGCAAAAGACGGGAGTCTTCATCTGGCCGGTCCGAGACCGGCGCATACACCGTTCGAAAGTGAGAAGCAAACTCCTCCACAATCTCCAGTGGATCCGTCACACGTACCCCATCCACTCGCTCTATCACAGGCACCACACGATTCAATCTCTCCCGTTTGTCCAACCACGCTGTCAACTTCCCCGCCTTATCGCCCATATCATACAGACGGCCCATTTGCTCCCGACTCATAGCTTTCGCTGCATTCGTGACCAAGGCCTTATAATCAGACTGTTTTAACTGCAGAACATGCAATTTCTCCCGCGTGACTCCATTTTCAAGATCTCTCTCTAGAGTTACCACCTCGGCCTCCAACCGCTCAACCTCCTCATTGTGGCGCTTCTTGGAGCTAGCGATAAGCGATAGCGCCTGGTCCCGTATCACAGTCTTGAAAGCTTCCCAGAGGGACACAGATGACGACACAGATCCCACATTCTGAGCAAAGTAGTGGTCTACAGCTTTAATCATCCCCGCTCTAGTCTCCGGGACCCGGAGATGCCAGGGATTAACTGGGGCGACCCGGCCCCCTGCATTCAAATGGAGATCAATATGGACCCACAGCGGGGAGTGGTCCGAAATGCCTCTAGGCAAATGTCGGGCCTCTTGCACCGGCGTGGCCTGGGCTGCGGGCACAAGAAGATAGTCAAGCCTAGCCAAGCTCCCGTGGGCCCCGGAGTGAAAGGTATATTGGGCTTGTCCAGGGTGAAGCATCCGCCAGCAATCTACCATACCAAACGTATCCAGGAACCCACTAAGACAGGACTGTGATAGTGTGAGGACCCTGGTAGGATGTCGATCCAGCAGGCCATCAATCACTGAGTTGAAGTCTCCTCCCATCACTAGAAGTCCCTCGGGAAGCCCCAGCAACAATTTACCCAAGTCGACAAATGTGGTGGCCTGCAAACCAGGGGGGACATACACCGAAAGGACGACTACCGTTCTTCCTTCCCACCTCCCAACAATCGCTGCATATCTACCCCTGTCCTCCAAGATCGTGTCATCAATCTCCAAGGGAAGGGAACTACGGAGCATAATACCTGCTCCTCTGGAGCCCGAAGTAAACCCCGAATGTGCCACCAACCTGTAACCCCTCCGATTCATAGCATGGAACGTATTCCCCACCAGGTGTGTTTCCTGCAGGAGTACAATGTCAGGAGAATGACGTTTCACATATTGGAGTACAATCCCCCGCTTTATTTTGTCCCCCAAGCCATTGACATTCCAACTCAAGACCCTTAACCCCCTACCCCCCATCCCAGAAGTGAGCAGTCAGGTCCACCGAACCCCACGAAGGAAATACAGAATATGCAGCAATACGTAGCCCCAAATGCAGTACGAACAAAGAAAGGAAAACCCAACCCCCCTCCCCCAAAACACCAGAACAACAACCCCCCACCCTGCACCCCTGCAATGACTCAAAAAAACACCCCATTCAGCAGTGTGCCTGTCGCCCAACCCCAGAAACTAAACTACAGACAGAATGGAAAACACCCCCGGAGGAGAAAAGTCCCCGAACACCCGCCGCCCCAGGGCCCATTTTGAGATAAAAGTCATCGACCCAGACAAGGAGAACAACCCATCGTAACACAGTACCATGGAAGCACACACTGGCGCCTCTACTCCTCCTGGTCCCGTTGGCCACCTTCAGCACCACTAGATTGATCCGCATTGTCCCGTGGCATGGATAGTGTGTCCAACCAGTCACTGGCCACCTCAGGCATATCGAAGAAGAGCACCCACTCATTGTGTTCAATGCGCAATCGGGCCGGGAAAAGCATAGAATATTTCATGCCCAGATCTCGTAGTCTTCGTTTCACCCCGGAGAACGCCAGTCTCTGTTTTTGCACCAAGGGGGTAAAATCAGGTTAGAAGTTGATGGAGGCATTCTCAAACCATGTGGGGCCGCTGGTCCTCGAAGCCTGCAAAATGGCGTCTCTGTCTCTGTAATTGAAGATCCGCGCAATGATGGGCCGCGGGGCCAGCCCCTGCTTGCGCCTACCACCCGGAATCCTATGGGCGCGTTCCACAGCAAATAGCTTGCTCAAGCCTTTAGGGGCAAGGTGGTTAATGATCAGGTCTTCGACAAGAAGGTCTGTCGATTGATCTGCTGATGTCTCCGGAACTCCGACTATGCGTATATTATTGCGCCTAGCGCGACTTTCAAAATCCTCAAACCGGCGGGCAAACTGATCGCTGGAGGATCGAAGAGTACGAACCTCAGTCTGGAGCTCGGAGACATCCGTGGTGAGACTGGCCGTCTTGATATCCAACGACTTCACCCTCTCGTTGGTTTTAGCCAGATCTGCCCTGATCAGGCCCACGTCCACCGCCACTGTGTCGATCTTGGCTGCCTGGGTTTCATATTGTTGGCCCATTGACGATTGTATGCTGGCGATGGCGCCCATGACATCTCGAAGAGTCGGTTCCTCCGAATCCGTGGGGCCACCACCCAGGTCCTCCGAGGTTTTACCAGTCCCACTTGGTGAGCCCTTATTACGTGCAAATCTGTCCATAATGGAGGTTTGGGTCCCGCCACCACGAGTTGTAGCTTTGAGAGACCGCTTGTCACTCTCAGGCTTGGCCGCCATGGTGGGTTGCTCGCCCCTCCGGGGCTTTCGGGACCTGGTGTAAATGGCTCCCCCGAAGGAAAAATCCACAAGGTGTTGAAACACGGGGCGTCGATAGGGAACAATCAAGAGACTGCAGTAACCAGCAGGCTTGAGCACCTAATGGCCACCTATCATCCTCGCGGCCAGGGAAAAACGAAACCGAAAGTAGACCCCGGGCAGCTGTCCCCTGCCACAGGCCGTTGTTGTTCAACTTTTTTCGGGGCGCTCCTGAGGCCTAAAATCATTGACGAGAGCCACGGTGTAGGCCTCTAGGCTCCGGAAAGGAGCAAGTCAGGCATCCGGCATCCAATTCAAATTCTGAAAAGGGTCTTCCAAATCAGAAGAGTTGCGGCTAAAATAACCCGTCGTCAAAAACAGGATTAATGCCAGGATAGTCGGTGGAGGTGGCGAGGGTCTCGGGAGCTCACGCGACCATCTTGGATGCGCGCTAAGCTCCTCCCCCCTCCATCGCCAATTTTGATCTGCACCCAGGTCTGGGTGTATAAAAGTATAATCATCTTTAATAGAGATTCCGGAATACCGCAATTCCTTAACTTGCCCCAGAGAATATTTTGCGGCACTGAATCAAAAGCGGCTTTTAACTCAATAAAACATACATATAATCTTTGCATCCTGGTTTTGGCTCTCTCACCTAATAATGTTAATAAAATCAAATTGGTATGGGTAGATTCTCCCTTTCTAAACCCAGTTTGGAAATTGGGGATAAGATTGTCCATTGTTGCCCAAGCCTCTAGCTTTTCCAACAGGCAACTAGCAAACATTTTTGCCTCTACATCGGTGAGCGTAATTAAATGATAATTAGCCGGATTATCCTGTGGGCCACTCTTATATATCGGTTGAATAACACTCCCATGCCAAGATAGCGGAATAAGACCTGATTTAAGAACTTCATTAAAGAGAAGCATAAGCAACTCTGGCCAGTTACTTATATCAGCTTTAAATATTACGTTCTGGATACCATTTGGGCCTGGTACTCCGTTGGATCTAATCTTATTTATCGTTTTTTTACTTTAACGAGCGACCAGGGCCCCAAATCCACTCTACATTGGGGAGGGGTAATACAACCCTCACTCCCTCTATCTATTATTTTATGCATATCGATTGGACTATTATTAAAACATTTATCATTATCTAGACATTGGGTATCTATTTTCTTATTAAAGAAGCTCACCCAACTCACTTCATCAACATTAGCACTATTGCTTCTATTATTGCCGTTCTCGATGTTATTAATAATGCTCCAAAATTATAGTAAATCTTTGGATTTACAAGCATGATGGACTTTTGCCCATGTTGTTTCATAAAAACCTTGCTTAGCCCTTCAGATTTCCCTTTTGTATCTCTGTTTTAACTCTCTGATTTTAAACGATGTAGTTTGCAGCGATAGCCTATTTTTATTCAGGTGCAGTGATCTTATCTCTTTATTAAGCTTTCTTTTTTGATATAGTAGGTGAGAAGAGTACCATCCTGGTTTCTTAGGATTTAACATAATACCATTAGAGGGCTCATCTCTAGCAGATTTAGCCAACAGTTCATCACATAAATGTGCCCATAAGTCAACCATAGATTTCCCTTCATCATAAGCTGTATGGACATCCTGGATTAAACAGTCAAGCACTCTCAAGATTTTATCCTCAGTTTTAACATTCCATGTTAATCTTTTAAGATTAAAGGATGTTGGTGATTTTGCCAGAATCTTAGTTTCTGGTAAATGGTCTAGATCTATATCAAAATTGATCACTTGTGGATTGTGATCACTTTCAATCCTTGGGGCAATCTCGTAGCTTTTTACTAACTCATATAATTTCTCAGACATGATAGTATAGTCTATTACAGAGGAGCTATCTGCTTTGTTGAGAGTCGGAATATTATCAGGGTCATGCATAATCTTTAAGTTGTATTTTTTAAACTCACAATCTGTCCATTGAGCTAACCATTTTAAATCTATTGACTGCCTTTTAAGAGCAACAAAGTGCATATTAAAATCACCAGAAATAATAAATACTGAATCCAAGTGCTCATAATATAATGTTTTTATCATCCCCCAAAGCTGAGTAATTTGGGTAGATCTGACCTTCTTTTTGCAACTTAAGTACACATTTATCAGAATAATTGAGTGACTTGCTATTAGTTTAACGCACTGTAACCATTTTACCTGGAGGTCGATTTCAAAGGGAGAGGCTTTTAGTTTTGATGATATATATATGGAAAGACCACCACATGGGCGACCTGAGTTGGCTTCTCGTGTTGCAACATTACAGTATTGAACATAACCTATAAAAGGTTCTTTTGACGTGGTCCAAGTTTCCTGAAACATTAATATACTAAAAGCCTTCAAAAAATCAATTACATATTGATCCTCGATTAATGATTTTAGGCCATTGGTGTTCCAGGAACAAAGAATCAAAGGATTTGATATATATCAATTCTTCGTTTCAAAATT
Organism: Lissotriton vulgaris; assembly: GCF_964263255.1. NCBI lineage: Eukaryota > Metazoa > Chordata > Amphibia > Caudata > Salamandridae > Lissotriton > Lissotriton vulgaris. Next base: position 1,476,620,015 of record NC_141694.1, read on the forward strand.
ATGATTAGCTAAAATTCCTGGAGGCCAACTCCAATCCTCTACTAACTCTGGGACTTTCTTCAATGCCTCACAGGTTCGCAGACCAGACTGGCTGCTTCTTATCTTGATGCCATATGCTAAGTTCAATTCCTTAGATGTGCCTGACGCATTTTTTAAAACTCTAACCTGTTCTACTATGGCTGAGGAGTAGGGAGACAATGAAGAACCGGATTGTGAGGAAATATGCCTCTTCGTTGTCAAATGGTTCCCCATCATGACACCTTCAAAAGTAATCTGTCAGCAAATTATCATCTGACAGTCTTACCTGCACCCTCTCTTTTTACTATGCTGCCTGTAACGAAATTTCTCGCATGCGCAGACTCCCAGAGTCACCGTACAAGTGCGAGAATGGGCTGCTTTCCTTCACCTCCTGCCAACTGGAAAGGAAGAATCCTTGCACACTCAGTGCTGAATTTGTAAAGCATTAGGTGCCAGGGCCCAAAATATTTCTCACTGGTCTACTGCAACAGACACAACCCACCTCACGTTTTAACTGCAGGTTTAGGTTCAAGTTCTATACTTTTTTTAAAGTTATATAACAAAGTTTAAAGTTTCACTAGTGAACGTTGCTTAGAAAAACACACACAGCATGTGGTGGTTTCTCATAAATATGTAACAATGTTTACAAATGAGTACTGGTGCCGAGCACCAGAAAACACCGGCACAAATTATGCACTGCCGTTTAGTATACCCATCCAGGTCACAGGACAGGTCCTGGGCGTTGCTTAGTCAGGAACAGGTCTAGGCCCTGCACACATGCTAGATTAGCATGATGCCGGGACCAAAATAAAAAAAATACACATGATGTTGCTATGTGGGGGACTATAGGCATAGGAACATATCCGAACGCCATGCCAGGCACATTATTGTCCTATCAACAGTAAAATCTGTTGGAAGAGTATAGGTTTTGTACAAGTGAAAGTCATTTGAATTTTGCAGCAAATAAAGAGGGGAAGCTGCATAGTGCTTTCAGTCAATGCCTGTCCTATAACATGCAGATGGCCTAGTCACCTGGGTGTCCCTCTCTGTCCTGGAAATACATGGGGGCTTCAAACCCAGCATGCCAGTCATCCTCGAAGGTACAGGTGGGTGTTTGCCTCACAAGAGTATTCGGTTCCTCACCCCCTAATTTTAGGAGGGTAAATTACCCACTGGCTTGATGACCTGCCTCACCAGTTCCTCCTCTCGACTTGGTGCTGAACCCCCAGCTGGATAGAGCAGCCATCAGAGGTGCATTGCAGCAAGGGAGCATTGGCTCCTGGTTGGGAGCACAGCAGACCTACAGGGACACCAGGTCAGCGTGCCACCAGGGAACAGAGACCAAGAAGGCCCAGGCCAGTGGCTGCAGCACTGCTTGGAACACTGAGGGGGGCCAGCACCTTGGAAAAACACTGGGATAAGTGAAGCATCTCTGCCCATCCTCTTACTTTATCCCAAGTCTTCGCACCCTTGTGGTATATGTGCTGTGCAAGGCCAAGCTAGATTTAGCCACTGGGACCCCCTGCGCATGGTGAGCAGAGAGGCATCTGTAAGGAGATAGTATTTGTTTTTGAATTGAAAGCAAGTGTCGGGGTGTTGTAGGACAGAAAGTGCCATTACAAACTGTTTAGGAACAGATTTCACATTTAAAGACACAACAATAAGGACTGGGAACACCAACAAAGAAGCAGGAGTGAACCACAAGAGGACAGGCCCCAAAGACTTTAATGAAGCCTTTTCCCTCCAGCAGTCCCCAGACTGACGTAATGCTCTGTCTTTCCTGTCCCCCCTTGTTACATTGACTCAATCTGTTTGGGTTCTTAGTCTCTTATAGAAGTGTGGACAGGCTACCACATGGGTCAGCCACAGGGAGGCAGGGGTTAATATGAGTTACGCAGTAGCCTGAACTGATGCAGAGGACTGATGGGAGCATCAAAAGATGCTGCACCCTGCTTCAATATCAACAGTTGATTACCTAATGGTACTTTTAGGACGGCCATCCTCTTAAAAAAATTCACAAACAGGAAATTTCACTCTAGGAAGTCCTTTTACATATACAATGGGACCTGTAAAGCATATGCAATTTTGTTGCTTGTAAAAGAACAGTCCATTACTCTCCCCTTGGGAACTCAGTCAAAATAACAAAGAATCATTCAACCATTCACACTTGTCGTATCTGTACAACACTCAATTACACCCCAAATTCAACCAAAGTTAACTGCCACAATCGTATAGAATTGGTAAGATCTTTAATGCCGCATCTTCCAAAATCACATCCAAATTAGAATTACCTATATCAAAAGTTATCTAATCGTTACATAATAAAACTGACAACTGTTTATAAACTATCAAGTTAAAAACACAATATATAATGCATTTAAAATATTATTTTTAAGTGTAAGAGTGAATTATAGTATATATTCATTGAAATTAAGGGAATATGTTGCTGTAACTGGTAGGAAGTAGGCTCAAACAAAATCTCTAGACTGCAGTGCAACAATGTGGTTTCTTTTTACTCTTAAAGATGCTGAAACAGGTGTATACTTGGTTTGTATGTTTACAGTACAATGTGAAAACCTTGGCTTGTTCGAGATGTACTGTTATCCCCAATTTATAGGGGTCACACCAGGTAGATCCTCTAAGACCCAAAAGGAAGACACACCCTTTTCAGAAAAAAGGAGAACTTGCAATTGCTTCTCTCTCCACCCCAACTTGGAGCCAGACAGACCTGTCAGAGCATCTCTCATTCACAGGTGCTATACATAGACCCCCACCCCGTATCCCTGAAATCAGTACCTACACACAATAATTGGAATTTAACTGAATGATTGTGTACTATATGTGATTTGTCTACAAATCATGTGCATTCAAGTGATTGTGAGTATTTCGAACGGCTCAGCTATAATTACACATATTAGGGCAAGGACCTGATATGCCTCAAACACTTCTTGGGGCTCATCAAGAGGCCCTACCGGCCCGATTGCGCCGCCGTAACATCACTTTTTTGATTTTCTGGTGGGGCAATGTACCACTGGCATATTTCTAAGGCCACGTAAAGCCACGTTACATGGCTTTTCATGGCCTTATAAATATTTGCCACTTTCATGCAGAAAACTGCATGAAAAGAGCATTCCATTGGTGTTGCAGGGGGTGTTCCCATACTGCCCCGGATTTACACGAAATCGTAAGTCTGAAGCAGCGTCAAAAACCGACGCCTCACCTGGGGAGGTGTAGTGGAAGCACACAGAGGAGAAATATCTTTATTCTGCAACACACATAGAAAGAACTGTATCTTCCTGCACAAAAATAATCTTCCCCACAACGCAGGCACCCTTGCACCAAGGCGCAAAGGTGCCTGCATTGGTGCACGGAAGCCATTGTGTGCCAGTGCATGGGAAAAGGACAGGGATGCACCGTCTCTAATAGATACGACAAATTTCTGCCTGCTGTGCTGCCCTACAACAAAAAACCCATAAATGAGGCCCTTCATCACTCATTCCTATTCTACCAGCTTTGACTCAATTAGTTGTAAGCAACCTTCTAACAACATGGTTGAACAATTGAGGAGGGATCCCAAGTCACATGGAAGGATCTCAAGTCACTGGCATGGTTTTGCCCCTCCTTGCCCGCTCGCCGCTGCATGTTACCACTGTATGCGCTATAAGTTGCTCTTTTGTCCCACTAGTGTTCACTAGGCATGGTTTGGCTCGGTTGACTTCTTTGGCTTGAGCAACAAGCGTTGAGAGGGTAAACACTGTCATTTAGGCTGTACTTCCTTGTGCACGTCTTTGGTGTGGTTTGGTAAGACAGATGAGGGTAGGTGTAGGAAGGTGGATACCTGACTATGGTTACCCCCAACTTTTTGCCTGGTGTTTTGCTGGTTTTTCGACTTAGTTGACCTGGGACCCTGCTATTCAGGGCCCCAGGCCTACTGCTCTCTCTGTAAAATGGATTCCATGTACCTTAGGTACATATCTAATTGGATACTGAGTCACCTTATCAGTCCCTGTACAGTGTACCTTAGGCACCCAGGGCATAGGTGGACCCAGGGCCTACCAGGGGCTGCAGCATGTATTTTGCCACCCCTGGCTGGCCATCCAAATCTGACACATCTGGCTGCACGACAGCTGGGGTAAGGTGGTGTAATCACCCTTTGCTATAGATATAGTATTCCTATATCTAACCCTAAAATGGACACATGTATTCCTATCAGTCACTCCTATGGCAGGCCTTAACAATCCTGAAGGCAGCGTGCTTGGAATTATGTGAGATGGTGCTCTGGCATGAGCTGAGCCCATCTGCAGCTTGCGGAACCAAGTCCTAATAGCTGTTCCATGATAACGCGTACCATATACTCTTTTTAAAAAAAAATTTTGAAAACCTTTATTGCGCAGTATCATCAAACAAATACGGGCCTACAACCATCCGGCCGGCCTCGACATCTTTTGAAGCACGTTAGCAACCTATACGGCGACTCAGTAGCACCTCAATACAAAATACAATTAACCTGGGTTACACTGGAGATCTTTGCACTACCGAGAAGCAGGAGAAGTTAAGGTTCATTTTTAAAAGTTTTAAAAGTATGTTTTAAACTAATAGGAACTAAGAAGGATCAGAGTCCATACAGTCCATCTAAGACACAAGTGGGCAACGCCCAACAGAAGAAATCCAGCAAGCAGAAAAACATAATCAGAATGGCGGCATAAGGATAACACGAAAGGATAAACAATCACACATTATGTTGCATGCAGGTCGCTACCCACCTCACATCGATCCACCCTACTGACCCAAGGAAGAAGCAAGAAAAGAAAAGAATTTAAAAATAAAGAGAAAAATAAGGCCCATAGAAACTGAAACAGACAAAATAACCCCCACCCCTACCCCCCACCCTACACGCATGCAGAGGCTATGGCCTACCCCCCCTAGCAGTGTGCCTGTCGCCCAAAAAAGAGTACCCGAAATATAGAAGTAGAAAGAAAGGAAGAAAGAAAGAATCATGTAAAACCGGAGGAGGGCCAAACGTATGTGCTCAAGACAACCAAAATGAGTATTCTCGGCCGCCCCTCCCCGGACCCCCGAACCGATATATAACCAACGTCCAGCTCCCCCGTCTGTCCATCATAGTCCCAGCAATGCAAGCAACAGCAATCAAAAAAAGATAAACATCTTCAACCTTGTCCCCTTCGATCTAGTGTGTCGACGAGGTCCAGCTGCACAGTAGCCATATTGGATGGGATAAGCAGACGGGATGACCACAACAGAATAGGACACTGTCCACCAAAGTCTGTCCAACTCAAAGCCATGCGGTCTACGGCTGTACAAAAAGGAGCAACGCACAGCAGCAATCCTCCAAAGTCGACCGGCCAAAGCAGTAGCAGCAAATCCAGGATAAGATAGCAAGACACGCCAGTAGACCACGAAGGAGTTGCCGGACATGGCGTCCAGAGACGATTCCCCAGCCACTGCATAAGTCCACGAACCCCATACCTCTTCACAACCTTAACAGTCAGCACCGCGGCGGTATCAAGATCTCGTACCTCCAACGCCTTCGTGTACATCTGGGTAGGCAGTTCACAGTAGTCGGACACAGGGTGTGGCGAAGTGCTCCGCACACGAGAGCAAACTCGGCCAGTCGAGGGCACTGCGGGTAAAATGGCATCCAGTCGGCCCCCCAGATCCTGGGCATTGTCATACAGGGCAGCTCGCAAAGTACCTAGAGCGCCCAGAATATCACCAATCTTCAATGACGCCTCAGGAGGAGAGGATGCAGCAGCTCCCTGCACACGGGGCGCACAAACATGTAGTAGTCCTCGAGACTGTCCGCCAACATCCCTTGCGAGCAGCCGTTCATCACATCGCCGCTCCGCATAGCACAACCAGGCCGGGGGCACAGGGGCAGCACACTCCATTCCGACACCGTACACGGTTTCAATGCAGCGTCGGCAGTCGTCAACACCCTCAATAGCAGCCCGGGGTCGTCAGTTGCAAGTGCTGAGCGCTCGGTCCAAATGGCACCCACCACAGCGCTGGGAGACGAAAAGGCTCTCAAAGCCGTCTACGGGCTGGGGAAAGGATACAATGTATCACTAGCAGCGGCGATGTCATGCAAGCGTAGAGAATAGTGAAACAGAATGGCTCGCTGCAGCGGAAAACTCAGTGCGGCAGCCACTCTCCGCCGGCCGACTCCGCCCTGTCGTCAGTGGCCGCTGTTGTTGTAGTCAGGGCCGGCCGTCTCCGAGGAACAAAGACCCGGTCACCACCATTAAGCGCCAGGGAGGAAGCAAGGACGCCTTGCCACTTCTACCGCAGGGGGCACGCCGGGGAGCACACCGTTGGAGTCAGAATCACCTCCCGGTTCCGATACCTCGACGCGATCACAGGATAGCTTGCAGGATCAATAGCAATATGGGAGGAAAGCGAGAGGGTCGGCGGAGCCGAGGGTTTAGGCGGCCATCATGGTTGCAGGCTAGGCTCCTCCCCCGTACCATATACTCTTAAGTGCATTATAATCCTCGCGGTTATTTGCTATCTTTGGTATCGCTTTATCAAAACATGTCGAGTAAGGTGTCATACGAATTGGAAATACTAACCCCTCGCCAATTCTGGCGACTGGGTTAGCATTCCACCCTTCTAGAGGGACACGACATGTATGTAACTGTGAACCCCGGTTAAAGTTAACTCGAGCCTCAGCATAACAAAATGGATGCTGCCACCACAGACACAAGTCTGACCTCCTGCTGCTGGGAGTCCTTCCAGTGAGGAGAGTTTGAACAAAGGGTTTCCTGTCAGGGGCGGTGCTAGCACCATCCCAGACAGGGTTTTGTGTATCCTGGGTAGGCAGGGCTGAGAGGAAGGTGACTGCAAGTGGCATCCCAGTGCTCACTATGCATCTGCCGGTTTGAACCAGTTCCAGGGGCACACCAGCCCCTGAGCTGGGGAAAGTCCGGACAAGGGAGAGGGGTGTAACCACCACCCTCATGGTCCCACCCATGGGCAGGACCTAATCGCGTGCCTGCCCCTTTTTTTAGAATAAAGGTAGGAGCAGGCCCCCTCCCCAATTTAGATAATTCTGAATCTTGACTACTTTCCACGAAAGGACTCTTGACTTTTTCTGAAGACTCTCCCTTGTGGCTAAGGAGTAGCCACCCTGCACCCGCAGGCACCATCCAAGCATCGCGGTTTGCTGTAAGTCCATCCTCCGGATCAAGACTGCCCAGCTCGACGAGACCGGGATTCCCTGGCATCTCTGACCTCTACCTGCATCATCAGCCCAGCTGAGATTTGTGGGTGTGACAAGACCTGAAGGGACCGGCCATCTTCAAAACTGCACGACGCTTAACTAGCATGACCGCCGAGGGATCCTCGAGTGAGTGCTTTGGGGTTTGAGAAGCCCTGACCCTGAGCAGCTCCAGCACCGAAGTCCAGCCTCCCAGCATCCACGAGATCTGCGTGAGGCCCTTCTGCTCTTTGCTGCTCACCGCGTTGTCCAGTCACTTGCCTGCTGGCTAGTGGCCCTCCTGACAACGAACCACGACGATTACACTGCTGGTCTGGTTGCTCGAGACTGGCCCTTGCTCCCTTCCAAAAGAGGAGCACCCCGGACCCTCCTGGTCCACTCCAGACGCCATCTTGACTCCACCGCGTGGGCTTGACTTTGCCAAGGTTTGTTGCCCCAATCCTGGGTCCAGCATCGTCGACAGCAGACACCTTCGTGGGACAGCTCGCACCTCCAGCCTGGTCGCCCACAACGCCTCCTGGTCCGAGGGACAGCAGAGTCCAGCGTCGCCCACTCACCTGGTCGAGGTGACTTCATCCGGTGCCATCCTGGTGCCCACCTAATCACTGGCTAGTGATTAAGAACTGAGTCCCCTCTGCTTTCAGGTCGTCTCCATCACCGATCAAGGCTTGGATCACATCGAACACCTTCACTGGTCGCCTGCCAGCAACTTCTTCTTTCAGGCTCCATAGACTTCAACGAGGATTCCCGACGTCTTTTGAACCCTATGCAGCCGCAGCCCCTGGGCTAGGTAACCTGAGCATTTCGGTGCTCCAACGTAGGTTCACTATCTAAGTGTCCAGATCCTTTTTCGTTTTCAGTCTATCTAGTCGGATTCGTCCGATAACAGTAACTTTGCAAATACTAGCCTCCATAGACTTTGTCCCGCATCCCGCGTGAGAGTGCACACTCTGCACCCGATCTCCCTAGGCCTCCTGCTCCTAACCTTAGGGTTCAGTAGTGTAGTCCTAGCGATCCTGAAGCCTCTTGATCTTGTTACTTACCTGCTAGTATTTCGCATTCCACTTTTAGTGTATATGGTTTTTCGTGCCCCTCGGGCATTTGTGTAAATTGTGCGACTTAAAGTATTTTCGTAAGAGTTTTGTTGTGTGCTTAGCTCCCTGACTCATAAAGAGTTCAGGGTAGACTTGTTATAATTAAATATCCTTTTATTTTCATAACAACTTGTGTGGTGTCCTTTCACTTGGTGTTCAAGAGTTATATGTGATGGTATAGCAGCTGGCTTAGCACACCCTCTAGAGTTTAGCCTAAAGACTGCTCTTGTCAATGCTACTAGGATAGCTGGTCTATAAGGTTGACTTACAACCAATCATCAATAAGGGTCGTTTGGTATGATACACAGTGATCACTAGAATAGTGAGCACTATATATCAGGCCAACTTCTCACATTGGTGAGCAGCGGTTGGGTTTTGAGCTTGCTGTTGTTTTACCACACGTATCCTAAGAATATCATTTGAAAGATCACATAAGTACCAAGGTACATATAACTTAGCTTAGAATACTCTGAGTTCTACTGAACCAGCTGTTGTAGTTTAACAGGGCTTAGCACACCCTGACTACAACTCTTAGCAAGGGATCAGTAGGCAAACAAATAGTGTAGGTAAGTGCACCACTTACACCTCACTAGAAAAGCATGTCTGACAAAGGAGAGAACTCAGAAGCTCCCCTTATGTCAGTTGACCCTCCACAGGTCATGTCAAGATATGCAGCTCTTAGCTTCCAGGAGATGAGACAAGTGTGTACCTCCAGGAAGCTAAAACAGGGCTCTAACCCTACCATCCCATTTCTGATAGGTCTCCTAGAGACTTATGATGCCAGGAAGGCTTCTAACATAGGCCCTTCTAATCCAGATGGGAGTATGCCCCCCTTAGAGGGAACCCTTTGGGACCCTGACCTCAACCTCAATGGAACAGGAAGTGAAGAGGAGGAAGAGGATCAGGGGCTGTCAGGGGATGAGGCAGACAAGGGTCAGGTAGAAGTCAGTAGACTCACCAGGACCAACTTAAGCAGGCATGAAAATGGACTTGGAGGACCCCCAGGCCCACTCTCAGGCAGGCTTAACATTGGGAGTGGACGAGTTAGGTCTCTATCCAGAGGCTCTAACAGATCCATTTGTACCAATGGCTCTCAGACCTCTTCTCACAGAGGGATGGCATCCCCTCAGAGGAGAGAGCATGAAGCTAAGATGAGGGAAGTTAATCTGAGGATTGAAAGGGAAGAACTTGCCCTGGCCAAAGAGAGATTTGCCTTTGCCAGAGAGCAGAAATTGAGTGGGGCAGACCCCACTGGTGGCAGCATTATCCCTAGAGATAAAGACAGGAGTTTAGACACTAGACACCTGAGCAAAATAGTGCCCCCCTTTAAACAAGGGGATGACATCCACAAATGGATGACTGCTTTGGAGAGGGCCTGCACTGTCCAGTGCATCCCCCAGGGTCAGTGGGCAGCTATTCTGTGGCTCTCCTTTGAAGGTAAAGGTAGAGATAAGCTCCTCACTACTAGAGCTGAGGATGCTAACAATTACCAAGTCCTGAAGAATACACTGGCTGATGGGTTTGGCTTAACAACTGAACAGTATAGGTTGATGTTCAGAGACACCCAGAAAACTCAGTCTCAGGATTGGACTGACTTTGTTGATTGTGCCACTAAGGCTCTAGAAGGCTGGCTATTGGGTAGTAAAGTTACTGACTTTCACAGGATTGTATAATCTTATTATGAGAGAGCAAGTCTTAAATAATTGTCAGAACCAGTTATTACACCAGCACCTGGTAGACTCTGATCTGACCTCTCCACAAGAATTGGGTAAGAGGGCAGACAAATGGGTCAGAACCAGGATTAGGCCTAAGAACCAGGGTGGTGACCAAAAGAAGGAATCAACCAAGCCTCAAGAGAAGGGTGGGAGTAAATCTTCTGATCAAACCACAGGGCCCCAAAAATCCTCTGAAAAGGGTGGGTCCCAAAATCCTTCCAATTCCCAAAAGAAACCTTATTGTCATACCTGCAAACAGGTAGGCCATTACAAAACTGACAGCAGTTCCCCAAGGGCCAACGACAATAAGGAGAACATACCCCCAAGTAAAACTTCCCAGCCTCCTGTTACTACTAGTAGTAATCCCCCAGGTGGTGGGAGTGCCCACAAGAATCTGGGTGCATTTACTTTGGGAGTTCCTGGGGACTCTGGCCTAACCAGGTCCCCTGACTTAGATACTCTTGTCTGTGAGACTGGCATGGGGTTTGCCAACTTCACAGCTTGTCCCAACACTTTGGGCAAGTACAGACAGGAGCCCCTCATCAATGGTTCAAAAGTTGAGGCCTACAGAGACACAGGGGCTAGCATCACCATGGTGACTGAGAGCCTAGTCCCCTCAAGGCAACTTATACCTGGAGCCACATACCAGGTAACCAACATTGATGGAGTGCAGAGAGATCATCCCATAGCAGTGGTCAATCTCAGCTGGGGAGGTGTCACTGGCCGCAAGAGAGTGGCAGTGTCATCAAACTTGCCTGTAGATTGCCTACTGGGGAATGATTTAGAGATCTCAGCCTGGGCTGAGGTAGAGCAAGAAACCCATTTTAAAATGGTAAACCTCCATGGTAAGGTTAGTGGGGCAGTGATAGCCACAGCCCCAGTCCAAGATGTCCTCCCTGAACAGGTCAGGAGGGCTGTGCCAGTCACAGCCCAATCTCAGACAGATTCCTTTCCTGAACAGGTTGGCAAGGCTGTGATGGTCACAGTCCATACCCAAACTGAGTCCCTTCCTGAAAAGGTTGATGGAGTTGTGATGGCCACAGCTCAAACTCAGACAGATAATAGTGTTGTAAAGCCTGAAACTATGGATCACTCCACTCAGACAGAGAGCATTGAGGAGGAAGAGAAATCTCCCTCCCACCAGACTTTAGGAAAGGATCAGCCTCCTCAGGGAACTGATCTGACCCCTTGTGAAGGAACTGCCCCAGAGGTAGTCAGGCCTAGCCTGGCAGAGCCCCTGATGTCAGTGGACCCTTCCAAGGTGGGACCCAGTCTGGAGCAGGTAACCTGCCCCTCTCTACCCTGCCTCAGTCAGCCCAGGGCTGTAGAGGTCAGGAAGGCCAGTGGTGGACCCCAAAGGGCCCCCTGTCCAAAAGAACTCCCCAATCAGCAGATTAAGGGCACTGAAGCTAGTAGACCTAGCCAAGTGAAAATAAAACAGACTCCTGAGGGATCCCCCTTAAACTTAGTTAGGGACCTCCCACAGATGGACACTGTTGGGCACAGCCAAACCTGGGACCTGAGGGCCCCAAACCTGACCTGTCCCTCCAGTAAGCCAAACCGAGGGACCCAGCCTCCAGCTTTAGGTAGCCAGAGGTTGACCCTGAGAGCTCACAGCAACTCAGTCAGGAGGAAGGAGGAAGTTGAGCCCAACATTAGTGGAGTCTCACTTCAGTACTCCATCCCAGCACCAGCCTTTTACTTTGCCAAAACACACCACAGATAGAGATTCCCTATGGTGGAGACCCTCAGATACCCTTAGGGTGAGGGATTGCTTAGTGGACCATGATACAGGGGGTAACCATGCCAGTGCATGTACCACCTCATTTGGCCACTCAGGCAATATAGGCTTACCTGGCCAAGGATAGCCTTATCTCCTTTCGTTTGGGGGGGGGGGGGGGTTATGTAGGAAGGTGGATACCTGACTATGGTTACCCCCAACTTTTTGCCTGGTGTTTTGCTGGTTTTTCGACTTAGTTGACCTGGGACCCTGCTATTCAGGGCCCCAGGCCTACTGCTCTCTCTGTAAAATGGATTCCATGTACCTTAGGTAGATATCTAATTGGATACTGAGTCACCTTATCAGTCCCTGTACAGTGTACCTTAGGTACCCAGGGCATGGGTGTACCCAGGGCCTACCAGGGGCTGCAGCATGTATTATGCCACCCCTGGCTGGCCATCCAAATCAGACACAACTGGCTGCACGACAGCTGGGGCAAGGTGGTGTAATCACCCTTTGCTATAGATATAGTATTCCTATATCTAACCCTAAAATGGACACATGTATTCCTATCAGTCACTCCTATGGCAGGCCTTAACAATCCTGAAGGCAGAGTGCTTGGAATTATGTGAGATGGTGCTCTGGCATGAGCTGAGCCCGTCTGCAGCTTGCGGAACCAAGTCCTAATAGCTGTTCCATGATAACGCGTACCATATACTCTTACGTGCATTATAATCCTCGCGGTTATTTGCTATCTTTGGTATCGCTTTATCAAAACATGTCGAGTAAGGTGTCATACGACGGGGTTAGCATTCCACCCTTCTAGAGGGACACGACATGTATGTAACTGTGAACCCCGGTTAAAGTTAACTCGAACCTCAGCATCACAAAATGGATGCTGCCACCACAGACACAAGTCTGACCTCCTGCTGCTGGGAGTCCTTCCAGCGAGAAGAGCTTGGACAAAGGGTTTCCTGTCAGGGGTGGTACTAGCACCATCCCAGACAGGGTTTTGTGTATCCCAGGTAGGCAGGGCTGAGAGGAAGGTGACTGCAAGTGGCACCCCGGTGCTCACTATGCATCTGCTGGTTTGAACCAGTTCCAGGGGCACACCAGCCCCTGAGCTGGGGAAAGTGCGGACAAGGGAGAGGGGTTGGTCCCACCCATGGGCAGGACCTAGTTGCGTGCCTGCCCCTTTTTTTAGAATAAAGGTAGGAGCAGGCCCCCTTCCCAATTTAGATAATTCTGAATCTTGACTACTTTCCACGAAAAGACTCTTGACTTTTTCTGAAGACTCTCCCTTGTGGCTAAGGAGTAGCCACCCTGCACCCGCAGGCACCATCTAAGCATCGCGGTTTGCTGTAAGTCCATCCTCCGGATCAAGACTGCCCAGCTCGACGAGACCCGGATTCCCTGGCATCTCTGACCTCTACCTGCATCATCAGCCCAGCTGAGATTCGTGGGTGTGACGAGACCTGAAGGGACCGGCCATCTTCAAAACTGCACAACGCTTAACCAGCACGACCGCCGAGGGATCCTCGAGTGAGTGCTTTGGGGTTTGAGAAGCCCTGACCCTGAGCAGCTCCAGCACCGAAGTCCAGCCCCCCAGCATCCACGAGATCTGCGTGGGGCCCTTCTGCTCTTTGCTGCTCACCGCGTTGTCCATTCACTTGCCTGCTGGCTAGTGGCCCCCCTGACGACGAACCACGATGATTACACCGCTGGTCTGGTTGCTCCAGACTGGCCCTTGCTCCCTTCCAAAAGAGGAGCACCCCGGACCCTCCTGGTCCACTCCAGACGCCATCTTGACTCCACCGCGTGGGCTTGACTTTGCCAAGGTTTGTTGCCCCAATCCTGGGTCCAGCATCGCCGACAGCAGACACCTTCGTGGTGAGGTAATTGAAATTTTTATGGTCAATTGTGTCCCCTTACGTGTACCCCAACGGCTCCATGTACGAGTTTCAAGTACATGTAATTTCCCTCCACGACCGAATTTGAAGACGCAAATACATTTGCGTCCAACGTTAACATGTCCTCTATCAGATCCACCATGAATGGATCGATAACTCAGTTCCTAAGTATGCCGTGCCACCGTCTTTACATGGTGCACTTTCACGTTTTTCCTGGCTCTGCCGAGTTAGGCCCTGATTTCTGTCTTCGAGCCACTTCTGTCTCTGCCTCTGAAAGCTGCAGCATGGAGATGCATCCCTGACCTCTGTCTTACTTCCTGCCAAGCGAGCGGTGCCCGGCTCGGCCTGGTCTGCCTGCCAAAAACAGTATTTTACCTTCAAGTTATCAGCGTAGCCAGCTCAGCTCCTCGAAAACACATTCCTGTCTAGTGATTTAGGTAAACATATCCCCGGCTACAGAGCAAAGAGCAAGTCTCCCTGTCTCCGTGCAAGTAATTTACAGTTCCCGTTACCAGAGTAGGCCCATGGCCCCGCACGTAGACACGCAGACACCTATGCACGCACTAACATTCAGTATAGAATAGCCTCTGCCCAAGAGACCTTTTACTCTAGATTAAACATCCTCCAAATACTAGATATCAGATATGTTATAGGGACAGGTCGATCTGACATGCCAGACTTCTGTCTCCTCTATTAGTGCTAAAGGTCAGACCCTTAGCTTCCTCCAGATGTACGTCAATCACACGTCATATTAGCTGCACGCGCATTCAGGCCACAGGTTTCAGCTGACTCTGCAAGAATTCTCTAAGCATCCACCCACTTGTGACACTTTTCTATGACGTTTCTAGTACACGCCTATGTGCACACCCCTGTTCACGCCTTTTGATTACGCACATGTGTTCTTATCATATACATTTCACTTGTCACGCCTACTGTATTCACTACCATTGTGTCATTTTACTATATATGTCATGTACTGTGAATAAATCGTTGACATCTTCCCTGCCATCATTGCATACCCGAACCCTTGTATTGATGGAATAGATTTCCATGACTCCAGTCATCCTTTATGATTAAAGCCCTTATGACTCAGACACCACGGACTCTGCCTCTCATTTGATTGAGCTATTTTCTTTAATTGTCCGAAATTATCTGGCAAACTCGTATACGGTAAAATATTTACCACATAATTTGGCGCCCGAATAGGTACCCCTCCCCCACCCCACGCGCCGGTGATGCGTCGCAGGCTTTGCCCCCGACTACAGCTGTGACGGACCCCATGCACATCTGCAGGTTTTCCTGTATCTCCCTCAGGCCTACGGAGGTGACGGAGACTGCGGTCGACATCCAGACGTGGCGGTGAGGAGTGCGAAGGATCCCGACCAGAGCCCAGCCGAGAGAGCAGTGTCCGAGGTATCGAGAGGCCCACCAGTAGTGACGAGGCGCATGCGTAGTGCGCAGCAGCAGCAGTGACGTCGTAGCGGTCCAGTCCAGTCGAGTTTCCGAGGCCTTCCGTTCCGTGCTTCCCGGTGAGTACCGTTGCTGGGGACGCATCAAGACGGGTGCATTAATTTGTGTCCGGTCAAGACGGGTTTGGGTACACAGATCCGGTCTGCACTGTTTTAGCAGTGTATCTGTACTGTTTAGCAGTGCATCTAAGTATTCAGTTATCCAGTTATTGTTGTTCGTTTCGAAATGTTTCAATGTGTTTTAATGTCGTGGTATGAGTGATTGTTTGCATTTCCTTACTGTGTTTATTGTGTATAGTGTCTAGACCGAGGTAGCTATGCCTTTATTTTCGAAATTACGACAGATAGGAACTAGGAAAGGGATTCTCGAGGAAGCAGTTCCCATCCCACCCAGGGACACTCCTGGACATTTTATGTACCACAAGCACGGCTTAGACGCCATATTATATCTAGACTTGTGGGTGGATTATACGAAAGACTTAGCAGAGAATCAGAGATGGCCCGTTACAGGGACATGGGATGCCGAGTGCATCATGAGAGTAGAGGAAGCGTTATGGAAAAAGAAAGCCAGACAGTCACAGAAAGATGCCATTGAATTATGGCGTAAAGAATCACATAGACGGACAGAGAAAGCACTCAGAAAAACAGAGAAAAGTAGGGAGGATTCCGAAAAAGCCAAAGAAAAAGAACTACTAGAAGAAGGATAGCGAGTCAGAATAGAACAACACGAAAGACAGAGTAACGCAATTATGACAGGACTGTATCCAGTCCTGGCCGAGGGCCTGCCCAAGGCGACCCCGGAAACACCGAAAGATCTGCCCCCTCCATTGGTTCCGACTAAATTACGTCATAAGACTGCAGCGGACATTTTCCTTTCTTCCTATTTAGACGACGTAGCTCCCGCATACACCAATCCCATCCACGTACCCGCACCACCTGCACCTGTACAACCCGTTGATCATCTGCCCCCAGGTCCGCAACAGCAGACCCCTCCCGCACCGTTTCCCGCACCCGTTGTCACTTCCCCTATTGTTCTCCCTGGTATTCATCCGCTTAATCCCTTTGGGCCTGGCGCTGCTCAGGGCCCAACTCCGTTACAGGTTCCGACCCTACAGCCAGGTTATGCTCAAGCCTCCGCCTCGGGAGGTGCTACAGGAGGTTATCGCACCCCGCCACAGTTACAACGAATGACAATGAGAGAATTAGCAATGCAGCGTACACCTAAAGCAGCCCCAGCCGAAAAGCTTAAAGAACGGCTTACAGATTGCAGATATGATACAGTGCCTGGAAAAACAGGACCAATGTTGTTAGCATCCCTACGTTTAAGACGTGTTACAGATTATTTGGTGTTATTACCAGAAATGCCAGAACATCTAGACAATATATATCGTTTTATTAGGACAGGAGAAAGACCGGAGTGTGTTGGTGAAGCCATGTCACATCAGAAAGTCGAGACACAAGGTTTAATAATGCGATTTTTGGTTAATTGTCTGATAAGGGAACAGGATCAGCCCAGTTGTCCACAAGGAGAGATGGAGAGATTGTCAAGATGGAGTCAGAATATAGCGGAGGGTAAACATGATAGAGAGAGAAGTATACATGCCATGGTTAGAAAGATCCGTAAAGAAATAGTAACAATACATGCCCGACGAGAATCTGAAAGGCATTCTGGGTCAGACGATAAGGACTCCTCAGAGGAGGAAGAACCAGAGAATCCAGCAGAAACATCGCAACAGGCCATGGGAGACATGGTGGCATATGTAGGTAGAGAGAAACTGCCTAGACAGTACCCTCTTGATAGGCCCTTCGACAGACCCATTCGTTTAGAAAACAAGAAACTTTACCTTTGTCCGATACCAGAGCGATGTTCCCTTGAGCATATATTCCAAATCACTGATAAAGTACTGAAAGAAAGAGTAGGTTATCACGAACTCAATACCTTACGGGATCAGGAACTAGCCCGGTCCGCAGTACAGTGGGCCGGGGATGACAGCATATATAAAGACGAATCAGTAGTGCAAACATTTTTAAGTCTTACTCCAGAAGAACAGCGACTAACTGGTATATATATGACCCAACATCTCATTATACAGTATGAAAACCAAGCATCTGATCCAGGTTCATTATATAGTTTATTGCAAGACTTGCTCCTGAGAAGATGGAGAGGCCTTGGTACTGATTTAATTGAAATAATTTTAGAACAACGTCACAAGTATAGAACTTTCTTGACTCCACATCTTGTTTCCGTTCCACCCCCAGTCAGGCAACCATATCATCTAGATAAACAGAATCCTTTACGAGAAGTACATCCAGTCAGGAAAGCCGATGATACCCTTGAACGCGTGTTTGTATACACGCCCATAACTAAAATGGAATTGTTAGAAATGAAGAAAATAGTGCCCAGTCATGATAAAGACCCTGCAGGTTTTCACCGTGAAATAAAAGACATGTTACTAATGGGAGATTACACCTATCCCGACAGTATGAAGATACTGAAAGTGTTATTGCCTGCCGGTATTTACGAGAAACTCAAGGAAAAAGAATGGGAGGTGGGAGACAAAAAGATTAATTGGGCTGAATTAGAAACCGAAGAAACTGGTCGAACCCCAGGATTAGGTCTTGGGGATAAAACTAAAGCATTACCAGGATTGTTAGTACAGGTCTTGCCAAGGTTGTTGGCAACTAAAAAGGAGGATTGGGATGCAATTTCAGCATGCAAACAGAAACACGATGAAGACACTAGTGATTTTTATTCCAGATTCGAGAAATGTTTTATTATTAATAGTGGCCTGAAAACAAGTAGCGAGTCATACCCACACCTTTTTGTGTCAAAGTTAGTCGAGAATTCCCTGCCCCAGGTTAAGAACCGTGTACTGAAAGTCGAGAGCACATGGCAAGCTAATACGCCTTCCCAAATGTTACAAATGTTACAGTACCACCAGAACAGAATTAGAGAAGAACATGATCACGAACAGAGATGTATGAAAGACACGAAAATGAAAGTACTAGTTGCTCAGTCAGTTCCAGCTGATGGTCATAAAAGGGGTACGACACAATCCAATAATTCAAATTCAGCAGCTCCTGTTAAAGGGATATGCAACTATTGTAAACAGCCAGGTCACTATGTAAATGATTGTGCAGTTTTGAAACACAACATAGCCACAGGTAAAACTAAAGAGAGACCGCGTCCTCCTAGACAGGACCAGGTCCAACAACACGTTCCACAGAATATTCAGCCTATGCAGGTTCCACAACAGACCGTAGCAGTACCACAGCCACAACCCATTGCCGCAACACAACATGTTACACAGCAGATGTACCAGTATGCACAATCTGACTATCCCGATTACCAGCAATACACATGAAACAGCCTAGAGAGGGAGGTTGGCTTGCCTCTTATTGAGGTTCCTGTAGATCAAGAAGGTCCTTATGTACACAGTCAGGTATTAGGGAAGGATAGAAAATTTTTGATTGACACAGGGGCAAGCAGAACAACCATCAGTCATGAAGAGGTTCCAGGGGCACCCCTCTCAGGCTCACAGAATGTTTCCCTTGGATTTTCAGGAAAGCCTATAGTCAATGAAGTATCGAAACCTGTTCCCCTAGCAGTTGGTCCATTGTCTCGTACTACGGACTTATTACTCACGAAATCATGTCCAGAAAACTTGCTTGGTATAAAGACCTTGAAAGCTCTAGGAGCTGTAATTTGTTGTTCTCCGGAAGGAGTAAGGTTGTTTCTTCGTGATTTCAAAGGCCATTATGTATTGAGAGATTTTGACCCCAGGTTACAGAATGTTCCTGCACATTTATGGGCACAAGGCCCCACTGATGTAGGTTGCATGCACATTACACCATATCGTGTTACACTCAAGCCAGGAGTAGTACTACCACGTATCCGACAATACAAGTTAACAACAGATGCTGTAGTGGCTTTACTGAAAATCGTTGACGAGCTCATTGCACAAGGAGTGGTTGTAGAAACCGACTCAAATGTTTGTAATTCCCCTATCATTCCAATTCTTAAACGTACAGACCCCAATGCACCTCCTGTTTATCGATTAGTCATCGATTTGCGAGAATTGAATAAATGCATTATTCCACAGTATCCTGTGGTCCCAGACATTTCGTCCTTATTGACTGCTATTGATTCTGAAGCGACGTTCTTTATTGTAATTGACCTCAAGAACGCCTTCTTTAGTGTCCCTATTGATCCGGAAAGCCAATACCTTTTCGGATTCTGTTTAAATGGCCGAAGCTTCAAATTTGCACGCGCACCTCAAGGATTCACAGAAAGCCCCAGCATTTACAGCCAAGCACTAAAACGACAACTTGACAGTATTCACATGCCTGCCAACACTGCCCTACTCCAATACGTCGATGATCTATTGATCACCGCCCGAAGAGAACCAGAATGTGAACAAGCATCATTGACAGTTTTGCTTTTCTTGGCGGACAAGGGACACAAGGTGTCTCCTTCGAAGCTACAATTCTGTGCCCAGCAAGTGGTGTACCTTGGGCACTTGCTGTCCAAGTGGGGTAGGCAGCTGACACCTGAACGAATTCAGTTAATTGCACATCTTCCGCAACCCAAGACACAGAAAGAAGTACGAGCCTTTATTGGACTCACTTCCTATTGCAGACAATGGATTCCACAATATGCATTTCTAGCGAAACCACTTATACAGTTGACAACCCAGGAGGCAGCGTCTTCGACTGTCCTCCCGTGGTCTCAGGAACATACACAAGCTTTTGACGAGTTAAAGAAAGCCTTATGTCAAGCACCAGTTTTAGTGACACCATGTTACAGCAAACCTTTTACACTTTTTGTCACAGAACGCGATGGCACAGCGTTGTCGGTTCTCACTCAGTTACAAGCAGACAAACACAAACCGTGTGCTTATTTTTCGTGTACATTAGATCCAGTAGCACAGGCCTTGCCTGCGTGCTTAAAGTCAGTTGCAGCAACAGCTCTAGCAATCAGACAAAGTGACTCCATTGTATTAGGACATCAATTGACAGTACAAGTTCCACATTCTGTAGAGGTTCTCCTAAACAGAACACAGACTCAGCACTTTACTATAGCACGATTGACAGGTTATGAATTAACGTTATTCCAACCACACATAGAAATCAGACGTTGTAATGCACTAAATCCTGCTACACTTTTACCATCGAGCACATCAGATCCTACTCCACATGACTGCGTAGATGTAGTTGACGCAGTTACGAAACCCAGACAAGACCTGACAGATGTTGCATTACCTAATCCAGACCTGACACTTTATGTGGATGGTTCATGTTTAAGAACAAGTACTGGGGAGTTGGTGGCCGCATATGCCGTGACCACTGAAACTGAAGTCATAGAAACACATCGCATTGACACCCTGTCAGCCCAAGCAGCAGAGCTCATTGCTCTGACTCAAGCCTGTATACGAGCCAAGGACTTGAAAGTAAATATATACACAGATTCACGTTATGCATTCGGAGTCGTTCACGACTTCGGTGTCCTCTGGCAAGAAAGAGGTTTCTTAACCTCTCACGGAGCCAAGATTCAGCATGGTCCCCTCATTCAAGCCCTGTTAGAAGCAATACATTTGCCTACAGCCATAGCCATCATGAAGTGCAAGGCACATACGAAAGTGACAGACAAGATTTCTCAGGGCAATGACTTTGCAGATCAAATAGCGAAACATACAGCACTGACTGATATTCAAACAACTGACATGACAAAGACTGATGTAGCCTCATTGACACACTGCATGACAGTCAAGGACCCCACACAAGATGTCATCGACATACAGACACATGCCACTCCAGATGAAATAAAGAAATGGGCTGAAAAAGGAGGGGTCCAGACAGACCAAGGATGGATGACGAAGGGAAAGACCACATGGTTTCTCCCCGACTCCATGGTTCAAGTTATCATCAACACAGCACATAGTCCAGCACATTTAGGAGAAAAAGCCATGTTAGACAGTATACAGAATCTCTGGTTCAACAAGCATTTACGAGCAGCAGCCAAACAGAAAGTGCGTACCTGCATGATCTGTTGTCAGTTCAATCCAGGAAAAGGTGTTCCCGTAGAGCAAGGTGGATTTCATCCTCCCGACTACCCTTTTGAAGTCCTCCAGATGGATTATATCCAGATGGAAAGATGCCGAGGATTCAAGTATGTCCTCGTAGTTGTATGTGCCCTATCCCGATGGACAGAAGCATATCCCGTCCCAGATTACACTGCCCCGACCACTGCCAAGCAGTTGGTTCGTGAGTTTTTCCCTCGATACGGTTTGCCCCGTGTTGTGTATTCAGATAACGGTCAGCCATTCTCGTCTGAACTTATGAAGCAGGTCTCGCTTCTATTGGGGTACCAGTGGAAGTTTCACTGTGTCCGGCATCCTGAGGCAGCAGGTCTCATGGAGCGGCACAATCAGACTCTGAAAACTCGCCTTGCTAAAGTGTGTAAAGAGAAGGGAGTAAATTGGATAGTAGCTTTGCCAGTTGCTCTTTTTTATATGAGAATGGTAGCCCACTCTAGGACAGGGCTATCCCCGTATGAGGTGGTCTTCGGTAGGCCTCCTAATATGTGGGGGACGCCTCTGCCGCGAAAAATTACCGATGTTGATAGTACTATGCTGACAGATTACCTTGCTTCCTTGATGTCTGCACTCCAATCATGTCGTTCACAGGTCGCGGCATCCTTCCCAGACAACACCGAGGTGAAGCCACATTAACTGGTCCCGGGAGATATTGTAGTCGTCTGGAATTTTGACAGATCGAGCCCTTTGGAGCCCCGCTGGAAGGAGCCGAAGATCGTTTTGTTAACAACCAGGACTGCTGTAAAACTGGAGGGGCGCAAGGGTTGGGTGCACTCCAGTCACGTTAAGAGATTCTTTGGACTTCCGCCAAAATCTGAATCCCAGAACTCCCACGTACCAATGACTGATACCAAACTCCCCCTTCTAGAGAAAACTCCCCAAGAGGAGTACAGACAGAAATTGAGGTCTAGTAAGTCAGACAGTTTAATTGTTTAAGTCCCCTCCTGGGTGAAGCGGTTAGGCAGTTTCTGACAATGTACAAGTTAGACCCAAATAGAGAGAGAGATAGACAGGAGACCAAGAAACGAAAATATTGTAAAAGTCTCCGGAGCAGATGCGTCTGCACATTACTTATCATGTTTTTTCTGAGTCTTACGATTATTGCTTTGAGTTGGATGTTATACATGTATTTTCCTCTTGCACATTCTTTTCCTAATGACACTGTCGAGCACACGTTTAGTGCTCTTCCTCCACACGAATTGTCTTATCGACTTGCGCTGCGCAACAATACATTTATTCGTATGTTACACCATTCTCACCAGCTCAACAATGCTACTAATTGTTGGATATGTGGCCGACTCCCTCCCTATCAGAATTACAAGGGAGCTCTGCCTCTCTTTCCTTACCCGTTTACACATAATGGTTCCTGTGGTGCATGGTTTAGTTTAATATCCTCTGTAGACACCGAATCTAGAGTTTCCCAAGACAATTGGATATGGGGAAATCTGAACACAGTCATGAACAAAGCATGTTTCCCAAACGAGGAGGGTCTTCCACAAATGACAGGGACAAATCTAGAAAATGAAGTGTATGGATTAGGCAATTTTACACTCAACCTCATGATTCTAAATGTTCAGTCAGAAACCAGTCCAGACTTACCTTCCATATCAGTTTTACCAGCGAAAGGTGTGTTATGTGTCAGAAAGAATGGTTCAGTACATCTAGGTCACAGTGACTGTACTACTGTAGTCGAATTTAGTGATAAACACAAGTCTACATTCAAAGCTTCCCGACATGCCTATTTCATTTGTGGTCAGACAGCTTATGTCCGTTTACCTCCAGACTGGGATGGTACCTGTTTCATTGCATTCTTATTGCCACCAGTATTCCTAGCCCCATCTGACTATCACAGGAATTCCCGCCTCAATATTGTTAGACACAAGAGAGACCTCCCCATAGTGGATCAGACTGAAATTACATGGGAACAATATACAGATTTCAATAAAGGATTCTTTCCCTATCTAGGTACTGTCTCCAATAGTAAACTGATACGCAAATTAACCAGAATACTTGAAGCCGTAGTGAATGAGACTACTTCTGCTTTGGGCAACTTAACAGAGGAGCAGTCTGCTATGAGACTTGTTGTTCTTCAGAACCGCCTTGTCCTTGACGTCATCCTGGCCGATAGGGGCGGGGCTTGTAGAGTCATCGGATCCAGTTGTTGCGTGTTTATTCCAAATAACGTGCCATCAGTCTATAAAGCTATTACCCGACTTCACGAAATTGCCCATCTGATACATCAGAATCCAGGCTCATGGACTTGGTCCGGTTGGCTCTGGAGTATGATCACAGCCTGGGGATGGAAGTTACTGTCATTCCTAGGAATCATATTGGCCATAGTATTCAGTTGTTGTCTATGCTTGCAATGTGGGCCAGCGATTTGCGGCTTGTGTGCCACAGCTTGTGTTCCCCATCCAAGTTCACGTTCCCATTCTCGAAGAAAGAAGGAAGAGCAGATGATGTTATATGAACAGATTGATGGTCTCATGAACATCGACATATCATGAAGGGTCCGTAGGGGACAAGGAGGGATTGAGGTAATTGAAATTTTTATGGTCAATTGTGTCCCCTTACGTGTACCCCAACGGCTCCATGTACGAGTTTCAAGTACATGTAATTTCCCTCCACGACCGAATTTGAAGATGCAAATACATTTGCGTCCAACGTTAACATGTCCTCTATCAGATCCACCATGAATGGATCGATAACTCAGTTCCTAAGTATGCCGTGCCACCGTTTTTACATGGTGCACTTTCACGTTTTTCCTGGCTCTGCCGAGTTAGGCCCTGATTTCTGTCTTCGAGCCACTTCTGTCTCTGCCTCTGAAAGCTGCAGCATGGAGATGCATCCCTGACCTCTGTCTTACTTCCTGCCAAGCGAGCGGTGCCCGGCTCGGCCTGGTCTGCCTGCCAAAAACAGTATTTTACCTTCAAGTTATCAGCGTAGCCAGCTCAGCTCCTCGAAAACACATTCCTGTCTAGTGATTTAGGTAAACATATCCCCGGCTACAGAGCAAAGAGCAAGTCTCCCTGTCTCCGTGCAAGTAATTTACAGTTCCCGTTACCAGAGTAGGCCCATGGCCCCGCACGTAGACACGCAGACACCTATGCACGCACTAACATTCAGTATAGAATAGCCTCTGCCCAAGAGACCTTTTACTCTAGATTAAACATCCTCCAAATACTAGATATCAGATATGTTATAGGGACAGGTCGATCTGACATGCCAGACTTCTGTCTCCTCTATTAGTGCTAAAGGTCAGACCCTTAGCTTCCTCCAGATGTACGTCAATCACACGTCATATTAGCTGCACGCGCATTCAGGCCACAGGTTTCAGCTGACTCTGCAAGAATTCTCTAAGCATCCACCCACTTGTGACACTTTTCTGTGACGTTTCTAGTACACGCCTATGTGCACACCCCTGTTCACGCCTTTTGATTACGCACATGTGTTCTTATCATATACATTTCACTTGTCACGCCTACTGTATTCACTGCCATTGTGTCATTTTACTATATATGTCATGTACTGTGAATAAATCGTTGACATCTTCCCTGCCATCATTGCATACCCGAACCCTTGTATTGATGGAATAGATTTCCATGACTCGAGTCATCCTTTATGATTAAAGCCCTTATGACTCAGACACCACGGACTCTGCCTCTCATTTGATTGAGCTATTTTCTTTAATTGTCCGAAATTATCTGGCAAACTCGTATACGGTAAAATATTTACCACATAATTTGGCGCCCGATTAGGGACCCCTCCCCCACCCCACGCGCCGGTGATGCGTCGCAGGCTTTGCCCCCGACTACAGCTGTGACGGACCCCATGCGCATCTGCAGGTTTTCCTGTATCTCCCTCAGGCCTACGGAGGTGACGGAGACTGCGGTCGACATCCAGACGAGGCGGTGAGGAGTGCGGAGGATCCCGACCAGAGCCCAGCCGAGAGAGCAGTGTCCGAGGTATCGAGAGGCCCACCAGTAGTGACGAGGCGCATGCGTAGTGCGCAGCAGCAGCAGTGACGTCGTAGAGGTACAGTCCAGTCGAGTTTCCGAGGCCTTCCGTTCCGTGCTTCCCGGTGAGTACCGTTGCTGGGGACGCATCAAGACGGGTGCATTAATTTGTGTCCGGTCAAGACGGGTTTGGGTACACAGATCCGGTCTGCACTGTTTTAGCAGTGTATCTGTACTGTTTAGCAGTGCATCTAAGTATTCAGTTATCCAGTTATTGTTGTTCGTTTCGAAATGTTTCAATGTGTTTTAATGTCGTGGTATGAGTGATTGTTTGCATTTCCTTACTGTGTTTATTGTGTATAGTGTCTAGACCGAGGTAGCTATGCCTTTATTTTCGAAATTACGACAGATAGGAACTAGGAAAGGGATTCTCGAGGAAGCAGTTCCCATCCCACCCAGGGACACTCCTGGACATTTTATGTACCACAAGCACGGCTTAGACGCCATATTATATTTAGACTTGTGGGTGGATTATACGAAAGACTTAGCAGAGAATCAGAGATGGCCCGTTACAGGGACATGGGATGCCGAGTGCATCATGAGAGTAGAGGAAGCGTTATGGAAAAAGAAAGCCAGACAGTCACAGAAAGATGCCATTGAATTATGGCGTAAAGAATCACATAGACGGACAGAGAAAGCACTCAGAAAAACAGAGAAAAGTAGGGAGGATTCCGAAAAAGCCAAAGAAAAAGAACTACTAGAAGAAGGACAGCGAGTCAGAATAGAACAACACGAAAGACAGAGTAACGCAATTATGACAGGACTGTATCCAGTCCTGGCCGAGGGCCTGCCCAAGGCGACCCCGGAAACACCGAAAGATCTGCCCCCTCCATTGGTTCCGACTAAATTACGTCATAAGACTGCAGCGGACATTTTCCTTTCTTCCTATTTAGACGACATAGCTCCCGCATACACCAATCCCATCCACGTACCCGCACCACCTGCACCTGTACAACTCGTTGATCATCTGCCCCCAGGTCCGCAACAGCAGACCCCTCCCGCACCGTTTCCCGCACCCGTTGTCACTTCCCCTATTGTTCTCCCTGGTATTCATCCGCTTAATCCCTTTGGGCCTGGCGCTGCTCAGGGCCCAACTCCGTTACAGGTTCCGACCCTACAGCCAGGTTATGCTCAAGCCTCCATCCTCGGGAGGTGCTACAGGAGGTTATCGCACCCCGCCACAGTTACAACGAATGACAATGAGAGAATTAGCAATGCAGCGTACACCTAAAGCAGCCCCAGCCGAAAAGCTTAAAGAACGGCTTACAGATTGCAGATATGATACAGTGCCTGGAAAAACAGGACCCATGTTGTTAGCATCCCTACGTTTAAGACGTGTTACAGATTATTTGGTGTTATTACCAGAAATGCCAGAACATCTAGACAATATATATCGTTTTATTAGGACAGGAGAAAGACCGGAGTGTGTTGGTGAAGCTATGTCACATCAGAAAGTCGAGACACAAGGTTTAATAATGCGATTTTTGGTTAATTGTCTGATAAGGGAACAGGATCAGCCCAGTTGTCCACAAGGAGAGATGGAGAGATTGTCAAGATGGAGTCAGAATATAGCGGAGGGTAAACATGATAGAGAGAGAAGTATACATGCCATGGTTAGAAAGATCCGTAAAGAAATAGTAACAATACATGCCCGACGAGAATCTGAAAGGCATTCTGGGTCAGACGATAAGGACTCCTCAGAGGAGGAAGAACCAGAGAATCCAGCAGAAACATCGCAACAGGCCATGGGAGACATGGTGGCATATGTAGGTAGAGAGAAACTGCCTAGACAGTACCCTCTTGATAGGCCCTTCGACAGACCCATTCGTTTAGAAAACAAGAAACGTTACCTTTGTCCGATACCAGAGCGATGTTCCCTTGAGCATATATTCCAAATCACTGATAAAGTACTGAAAGAAAGAGTAGGTTATCACGAACTCAATACCTTACGGGATCAGGAACTAGCCCGGTCCGCAGTACAGTGGGCCGGGGATGACAGCATATATAAAGACGAATCAGTAGTGCAAACATTTTTAAGTCTTACTCCAGAAGAACAGCGACTAGCTGGTATATATATGACCCAACATCTCATTATACAGTATGAAAACCAAGCATCTGATCCAGGTTCATTATATAGTTTATTGCAAGACTTGCTCCTGAGAAGATGGAGAGGCCTTGGTACTGATTTAATTGAAATAATTTTAGAACAACGTCACAAGTATAGAACTTTCTTGACTCCACATCTTGTTTCCGTTCCACCCCCAGTCAGGCAACCATATCATCTAGATAAACAGAATCCTTTACGAGAAGTACATCCAGTCAGGAAAGCCGATGATACCCTTGAACGCGTGTTTGTATACACGCCCATAACTAAAATGGAATTGTTAGAAATGAAGAAAATAGTGCCCAGTCATGATAAAGACCCTGCAGGTTTTCACCGTGAAATAAAAGACATGTTACTAATGGGAGATTACACCTATCCCGACATTATGAAGATACTGAAAGTGTTATTGCCTGCCGGTATTTACGAGAAACTCAAGGAAAAAGAATGGGAGGTGGGAGACAAAAAGATTAATTGGGCTGAATTAGAAACCGAAGAAACTGGTCGAACCCCAGGATTAGGTCTTGGGGATAAAACTAAAGCATTACCAGGATTGTTAGTACAGGTCTTGCCAAGGTTGTTGGCAACTAAAAAGGAGGATTGGGATGCAATTTCAGCATGCAAACAGAAACACGATGAAGACACTAGTGATTTTTATTCCAGATTCGAGAAATGTTTTATTATTAATAGTGGCCTGAAAACAAGTAGCGAGTCATACCCACACCTTTTTGTGTCAAAGTTAGTCGAGAATTCCCTGCCCCAGGTTAAGAACCGTGTACTGAAAGTCGAGAGCACATGGCAAGCTAATACGCCTTCCCAAATGTTACAAATGTTACAGTACCACCAGAACAGAATTAGAGAAGAACATGATCACGAACAGAGACGTATGAAAGACACGAAAATGAAAGTACTAGTTGCTCAGTCAGTTCCAGCTGATGGTCATAAAAGGGGTACGACACAATCCAATAATTCAAATTCAGCAGCTCCTGTTAAAGGGATATGCAACTATTGTAAACAGCCAGGTCACTATGTAAATGATTGTGCAGTTTTGAAACACAACATAGCCACAGGTAAAACTAAAGAGAGACCGCGTCCTCCTAGACAGGACCAGGTCCAACAACACGTTCCACAGAATATTCAGCCTATGCAGGTTCCACAACAGACCGTAGCAGTACCACAGCCACAACCCATTGCCGCAACACAACATGTTACACAGCAGATGTACCAGTATGCACAATCTGACTATCCCGATTACCAGCAATACACATGAAACAGCCTAGAGAGGGAGATTGGCTTGCCTCTTATTGAGGTTCCTGTAGATCAAGAAGGTCCTTATGTACACAGTCAGGTATTAGGGAAGGATAGAAAATTTTTGATTGACACAGGGGCAAGCAGAACAACCATCAGTCATGAAGAGGTTCCAGGGGCACCCGTCTCAGGCTCACAGAATGTTTCCCTTGGATTTTCAGGAAAGCCTATAGTCAATGAAGTATCGAAACCTGTTCCCCTAGCAGTTGGTCCATTGTCTCGTACTACGGACTTATTACTCACGAAATCATGTCCAGAAAACTTGCTTGGTATAAAGACCTTGAAAGCTCTAGGAGCTGTAATTTGTTGTTCTCCGGAAGGAGTAAGGTTGTTTCTTCGTGATTTCAAAGGCCATTATGTATTGAGAGATTTTGACCCCAGGTTACAGAATGTTCCTGCACATTTATGGGCACAAGGCCCCACTGATGTAGGTTGCATGCACATTACACCATATCGTGTTACACTCAAGCCAGGAGTAGTACTACCACGTATCCGACAATACAAGTTACCACCAGATGCTGTAGTGGCTTTACTGAAAATCATTGACGAGCTCATTGCACAAGGAGTGGTTGTAGAAACCGACTCAAATGTTTGTAATTCCCCTATCATTCCAATTCTTAAACGTACAGACCCCAATGCACCTCCTGTTTATCGATTAGTCATCGATTTGCGAGAATTGAATAAATGCATTATTCCACAGTATCCTGTGGTCCCAGACATTTCGTCCTTATTGACTGCTATTGATTCTGAAGCGACGTTCTTTACTGTAATTGACCTCAAGAACGCCTTCTTTAGTGTCCCTATTGATCCGGAAAGCCAATACCTTTTCGGATTCTGTTTAAATGGCCGAAGCTTCAAATTTGCACGCGCACCTCAAGGATTCACAGAAAGCCCCAGCATTTACAGCCAAGCACTAAAACGACAACTTGACAGTATTCACATGCCTGCCTACACTGCCCTACTCCAATACGTCGATGATCTATTGATCACCGCCCGAAGTGAACCAGAATGTGAACAAGCATCATTGACAGTTTTGCTTTTCTTGGCGGACAAGGGACACAAGGTGTCTCCTTCGAAGCTACAATTCTGTGCCCAGCAAGTGGTGTACCTTGGGCACTTGCTGTCCAAGTGGGGTAGGCAGCTGACACCTGAACGAATTCAGTTAATTGCACATCTTCCGCAACCCAAGACACAGAAAGAAGTACGAGCCTTTATTGGACTCACTTCCTATTGCAGACAATGGATTCCACAATATGCATTTCTAGCGAAACCACTTATACAGTTGACAACCCAGGAGGCAGCGTCTTCGACTGTCCTCCCGTGGTCTCAGGAACATACACAAGCTTTTGACGAGTTAAAGAAAGCCTTATGTCAAGCACCAGTTTTAGTGCCACCATGTTACAGCAAACCTTTTACACTTTTTGTCACAGAACGCGATGGCACAGCATTGTCGGTTCTCACTCAGTTACAAGCAGACAAACACAAACCGTGTGCTTATTTTTCGAGTACATTAGATCCAGTAGCACAGGCCTTGCCTGCGTGCTTAAAGTCAGTTGCAGCAACAGCTCTAGCAATCAAACAAAGTGACTCCATTGTATTAGGACATCAATTGACAGTACAAGTTCCACATTCTGTAGAGGTTCTCCTAAACAGAACACAGACTCAGCACTTGACTATAGCACGATTGACAGGTTATGAATTAACGTTATTCCAACCACACATAGAAATCAGACGTTGTAATACACTAAATCCTGCTACACTTTTACCATCGAGCACATCAGATCCTACTCCACATGACTGCGTAGATGTAGTTGACGCAGTTACGAAACCCAGACAAGACCTGACAGATGTTGCATTACCTAATCCAGACCTGACACTTTATGTGGATGGTTCATGTTTAAGAACAAGTACTGGAGAGTCGGTGGCCGCATATGCCGTGACCACTGAAACTGAAGTCATAGAAACACATCGCATTGACACCCTGTCAGCCCAAGCAGCAGAGCTCATTGCTCTGACTCAAGCCTGTATACGAGCCAAGGACTTGAAAGTAAATATATACACAGATTCACGTTATGCATTCGGAGTCGTTCACGACTTCGGTGTCCTCTGGCAAGAAAGAGGTTTCTTAACCTCTCACGGAGCCAAGATTCAGCATGGTCCCCTCATTCAAGCCCTGTTAGAAGCAATACATTTGCCTACAGCCATAGCCATCATGAAGTGCAAGGCACATACGAAAGTGACAGACAAGATTTCTCAGGGCAACGACTTTGCAGATCGAATAGCGAAACATACAGCACTGACTGATATTCAAACAACTGACATGACAAAGACTGATGTAGCCTCATTGACACACTGCATGACAGTCAAGGACCCCACACAAGATGTCATCGACATACAGACACATGCCACTCCAGATGAAATAAAGAAATGGGCTGAAAAAGGAGGGGTCCAGACAGACCAAGGATGGATGACGAAGGGAAAGACCACATGGTTTCTCCCCGACTCCATGGTTCAAGTTATCATCAACACAGCACATAGTCCAGCACATTTAGGAGAAAAAGCCATGTTAGACAGTATACAGAATCTCTGGTTCAACAAGCATTTACGAGCAGCAGCCAA
Organism: Lissotriton vulgaris; assembly: GCF_964263255.1. Taxonomy (NCBI): domain Eukaryota; kingdom Metazoa; phylum Chordata; class Amphibia; order Caudata; family Salamandridae; genus Lissotriton; species Lissotriton vulgaris. The sequence goes on from NC_141694.1 coordinate 1,476,651,317, forward strand.
ACAGAAAGTGCGTACCTGCATGATCTGTTGTCAGTTCAATCCAGGAAAAGGTGTTCCCGTAGAGCAAGGTGGATTTCATCCTCCCGACTACCCTTTTGAAGTCCTCCAGATGGATTATATCCAGATGGAAAGATGCCGAGGATTCAAGTATGTCCTCGTAGTTGTATGTGCCCTATCCCGATGGACAGAAGCATATCCCGTCCCAGATTACACTGCCCCGACCACTGCCAAGCAGTTGGTTCGTGCGTTTTTCCCTCGATACGGTTTGCCCCGTGTTGTGTATTCAGATAACGGTCAGCCATTCTCGTCTGAACTTATGAAGCAGGTCTCACTTCTATTGGGGTACCAGTGGAAGTTTCACTGTGTCCGGCATCCTGAGGCAGCAGGTCTCGTGGAGCGGCACAATCAGACTCTGAAAACTCGCCTTGCTAAAGTGTGTAAAGAGAAGGGAGTAAATTGGATAGTAGCTTTGCCAGTTGCTCTTTTTTATATGAGAATGGTAGCCCACTCTAGGACAAGGCTATCCCCGTATGAGGTGGTCTTCGGTAGGCCTCCTAATATGTGGGGGACGCCTCTGCCGCGAAAAATTACCGATGTTGATAGTACTATGCTGACAGATTACCTTGCTTCCTTGATGTCTGCACTCCAATCATGTCGTTCACAGGTCGCGGCATCCTTCCCAGACAACACCGAGGTGAAGCCACATGAACTGGTCCCGGGAGATATGGTAGTCGTCCGGAATTTTGACAGATCGAGCCCTTTGGAGCCCCACTGGAAGGAGCCGAAGATCGTTTTGTTAACAACCAGGACTGCTGTAAAACTGGAGGGGCGCAAGGGTTGGGTGCACTCCAGTCACGTTAAGAGATTCTTTGGACTTCTGCCAAAATCTGAATCCCAGAACTCCCACGTACCAGTGACTGATACCAAACTCCCCCTTCTAGAGAAAACTCCCCAAGAGGAGTACAGACAGAAATTGAGGTCTAGTAAGTCAGACAGTTTAATTGTTTAAGTCCCCTCCTGGGTGAAGCGGTTAGGCAGTTTCTGACAATGTACAAGTTAGACCCAAATAGAGAGAGAGATAGACAGGAGACCAAGAAACGAAAATATTGTAAAAGTCTCCGGAGCAGATGCGTCTGCACATTACTTATTATGTTTTTTCTGAGTCTTACGATTATTGCTTTGAGTTGGATGTTATACATGTATTTTCCTCTTGCACATTCTTTTCCTAATGACACTGTCGAGCACACGTTTAGTGCTCTTCCTCCACACGAATTGTCTTATCGACTTGCGCTGCGCAACAATACATTTATTCGTATGTTACACCATTCACACCAGATCAACAATGCTACTAATTGTTGGATATGTGGCCGACTCCCTCCCTATCAGAATTACAAGGGAGCTCTGCCTCTCTTTCCTTACCCGTTTACACATAATGGTTCCTGTGGTGCATGGTTTAGTTTAATATCCTCTGTAGACACTGAATCTAGAGTTTCCCAAGACAATTGGATATGGGGAAATCTGAACACAGTCATGAACAAAGCATGTTTCCCAAACGAGGAGGGTCTTCCACAAATGACAGGGACAGATCTAGAAAATGAAGTGTATGGATTAGGCAATTTTACACTCAACCTCATGATTCTAAATGTTCAGTCAGAAACCAGTCCAGACTTACCTTCCATATCAGTTTTACCAGCGAAAGGTGTGTTATGTGTCAGAAAGAATGGTTCAGTACATCTAGGTCACAGTGACTGTACTACTGTAGTCGAATTTAGTGATAAAGACAAGTCTACATTCAAAGCTTCCCGACATTCCTATTTCATTTGTGGTCAGACAGCTTATGTCCGTTTACCTCCAGACTGGGATGGTACCTGTTTCATTGCATTCTTATTGCCACCAGTATTCCTAGCCCCATCTGACTATCACAGGAATTCCCGCCTCAATATTGTTAGACACAAGAGAGACCTCCCCATAGTGGATCAGACTGAAATTACATGGGAACAATATACAGATTTCAATAAAGGATTCTTTCCCTATCTAGGTACTGTCTCCAATAGTAAACTGATACGCAAATTAACCAGAATACTTGAAGCCGTAGTGAATGAGACTACTTCTGCTTTGGGCAACTTAACAGAGGAGCAGTCTGCTATGAGACTTGTTGTTCTTCAGAACCGCCTTGTCCTTGACGTCATCCTGGCCGATAGGGGCGGGGCTTGTAGAGTCATCGGATCCAGTTGTTGCGTGTTTATTCCAAATAACGTGCCATCAGTCTATAAAGCTATTACCCGACTTCACGAAATTGCCCATCTGATACATCAGAATCCAGGCTCATGGACTTGGTCCGGTTGGCTCTGGAGTATGATCACAGCCTGGGGATGGAAGTTACTGTCATTCCTAGGAATCATATTGGCCTTAGTATTCAGTTGTTGTCTATGCTTGCAATGTGGGCCAGCGATTTGCGGCTTGTGTGCCACAGCTTGTGTTCCCCATCCAAGTTCACGTTCCCATTCTCGAAGAAAGAAGGAAGAGCAGATGATGTTATATGAACAGATTGATGGTCTCATGAACATCGACATATCATGAAGGGTCCGTAGGGGACAAGGAGGGAATGAGGTAATTGAAATTTTTATGGTCAATTGTGTCCCCTTACGTGTACCCCAACGGCTCCATGTACGAGTTTCAAGTACATGTAATTTCCCTCCACGACCGAATTTGAAGACGCAAATACATTTGCGTCCAACGTTAACATGTCCTCTATCAGATCCACCATGAATGGATCGATAACTCAGTTCCTAAGTATGCCGTGCCACCGTCTTTACATGGTGCACTTTCACGTTTTTCCTGGCTCTGCCGAGTTAGGCCCTGATTTCTGTCTTCGAGCCACTTCTGTCTCTGCCTCTGAAAGCTGCAGCATGGAGATGCATCCCTGACCTCTGTCTTACTTCCTGCCAAGCGAGCGGTGCCCGGCTCGGCCTGGTCTGCCTGCCAAAAACAGTATTTTACCTTCAAGTTATCAGCGTAGCCAGCTCAGCTCCTCGAAAACACATTCCTGTCTAGTGATTTAGGTAAACATATCCCCGGCTACAGAGCAAAGAGCAAGTCTCCCTGTCTCCGTGCAAGTAATTTACAGTTCCCGTTACCAGAGTAGGCCCATGGCCCCGCACGTAGACACGCAGACACCTATGCACGCACTAACATTCAGTATAGAATAGCCTCTGCCCAAGAGACCTTTTACTCTAGATTAAACATCCTCCAAATACTAGATATCAGATATGTTATAGGGACAGGTCGATCTGACATGCCAGACTTCTGTCTCCTCTATTAGTGCTAAAGGTCAGACCCTTAGCTTCCTCCAGATGTACGTCAATCACGCGTCATATTAGCTGCGCGCGCATTCAGGCCACAGGTTTCAGCTGACTCTGCAAGAATTCTCTAAGCATCCACCCACTTGTGACACTTTTCTGTGACGTTTCTAGTACACGCCTATGTGCACACCCCTGTTCACGCCTTTTGATTACGCACATGTGTTCTTATCATATACATTTCACTTGTCACGCCTACTGTATTCACTGCCATTGTGTCATTTTACTATATATGTCATGTACTGTGAATAAATCGTTGACATCTTCCCTGCCATCATTGCATACCCGAACCCTTGTATTGATGGAATAGATTTCCATGACTCGAGTCATCCTTTATGATTAAAGCCCTTATGATTCAGACACCACGGACTCTGCCTCTCATTTGATTGAGCTATTTTCTTTAATTGTCCGAAATTATCTGGCAAACTCGTATACGGTAAAATATTTACCACAGTGGGACAGCTCGCACCTCCAGGCTGGTCGCTGACAACGCCTCCTGGTCCGAGGGACAGCAGAGTCCAGCGTCGCCCACTCACCTGGTCGAGATGACTTCATCCGGTGCCATCCTGGTGCCCACCTAATCACTGGCTAGTGATTAAGAACTGAGTCCCCTCTGCTTTCAGGTTGTCTCCATCACCGATCCAGGCTTGGATCACATCGAACACCTTCACTGGTCGCCTGCCAGCAACTTCTTCTTTCAGGCTCCATAGACTTCAACGAGGATTCCCGACATCTTTTGAACCCTATGCAGCTGCAGCCCCTGGGCTAGGTAACCTGAGCATTTTGGTGCTCCAACGTAGGTTCACTATCTAAGTGTCCAGATCCTTTTTCGTTTTCAGTCTATCCAGTCGGATTCGTCCGATAACAGTAACTTTGCAAATACTAGCCTCCATGGACTTTGTCCCGCATCCCGCGTGAGAGTGCACACTCTGCACCCGATCTCCCTAGGCCTCCTGCTCCTAACCTTAGGGTTCAGTAGTGTAGTCCTAGCGATCCTGAAGCCTCTGGATCTTGTTACTTACCTGCTAGTATTTCGCATTTTACTTTTAGTGTATATGGTTTTTCGTGCCCCTCGGGCATTTGTGTAAATTGTGCGACTTACAGTATTTTGGTAAGAGTTTTGTTGTGTGCTTAGCTCCCTGACTCATAAAGAGTTCAGGGTTGACTTGTTATAAATAAATATCCTTTTATTTTCATAACAACTTGTGTGGTGTCCTTTCACTTGGTGTTCAAGGGGTATATGTGATGGTATAACAGCTGGCTTAACACGCCCTCTAGAATTTACCCTAAAGACTGCTCTTGTCCATGCTACTAGGATAGCTGGTCTATAAGGTTGACTTACAACCAATCATCAATAAGGGTCGTTTGGTATGATACACAGTGATCACTAGAATAGTGAGCACTATATATCAGGCCAACTTCTCACAGTGCAGGCTGAGGTCACAGAGTGCAAGTCCCTCCAGTGCACGGCGAGGCAGCTGAGGATAGGTCCCTCCAGTGCAGGCTGAGGTCACAGAGTGCAAGTCCCTCCAGTGCACGGCGAGGCAGCTGAGGATAGGTTCCTCCAGTGCAGGCTGAGGTCACAGAGTGCAAGTCCCTCCAGTGCACGGCGAGGCAGCTGAGGGTAGGTCCCTCCAGTGCAGGCTGAGGTCACAGAGTGCAAGTCCCTCCAGTGCACGGCGAGGCAGCTGAGGGTAGGTCCCTCCAGTGCAGGCTGAGGTCACAGAGTGCAAGTCCCTCCAGTGCACGGCGAGGCAGCTGAGGGTAGGTCACCAAGTGCAAGTTCCCCAATGAATTGTGCAGTACCTGACTGCAGGTCAATTTAGCGCTTTGTGAAGCAGCTGGGGGCCGGTACATCAAGGGCATGGCAAGGTCACAAGTACAAATTACTCCAGTGCGTAGCGAGACAGCTGAGGGTAGGTTCCTCCAGTGCAGGGGGAGGCCATACAGTGCTGGTCTGTCCATTGCACTGTGAAGCAACTGAATGCAGGTCCCTCCAGTGCAGGGTGAGGTCACAGAGTGCAAGTCTCTCCAAAGCACTATGAGACAGCTGAGGACAGGTCCCTCCAGTGCTTTGTGAGGCAGCTGTGGGCAGGTGCCTCCAGTGCACAGTGAGGTCGTAGAGTGGCAGACTGCCCAGCGACATGCGAGGCCGCAGTGTGCAGGTGCCTACAGTGCATGGTGAGATCGCTGAGTAGAGGTCTGTCCAGCGACCTGCGAGGCCGCAGTGTGCAGGTGCCCACAGTGCACGGTGAGGAAGCAGAGCAGAGGTCTGTCCAGCTACCTGTGAGGCTGCGGTGTGCAGGTGCCTACAGTGCAAGGTGAGGACGCAGAGCAGAGGTCTGTCCAGCGACCTGCGAGGCCGCGGTGTGCAGGTGCCTACAGTGCATGGTGAGGACGCAGAGCAGAGGTCTGTCCAGCGACGTGCGAGGCCGCAGTGTGCAGGTGCCTACAGTGCACGGTGAGGACGTAGAGCAGAGGTCTGTCCAGCGACGTGCATGGCCGCAGTGTGCAGGTGCCTACAGTGCACGGTGAGGTCGCAGAGTAGCGGTTTGTCCAGCTATGTCCAGCTATGTCCAACTATATGGCGGAGTCGGGCGCTCTACATCCTGCGCAATCGGGGTTTCGGGCCACTCATAGCACAGAGTCTGCACTGCTGGAGGTGGCAGAGGCTATTAGGGACTGTTTGGATGACGGCGGGAGAGCAGCTCTGGTGATGCTGGATCTCTCAGCGGCATTCGATACGGTTCCCCATTCTCTCCTTCTCGAGCGACTTGCCAACATCGACATTGCGAGCACAGCGTGGAGCTGGTTGCAATCCTTTTTGGAGGATAGGTCACAGCAAGTCTGGCTGCCCCCGTTTGCCTCGTCACCCTCCCCTCTCTCCACTGGTGTCCCGCAGGGCTCTTCCCTTAGCCCCCTTTTGTTTAACTTCTTTGTGACTCCCCTGGTTTACCTGGCGGAGTCATTGGGGGCTAAGGTGATGGCCTATGTGGATGACACGCAGTTATTATTCACCTGGAGAAGGGGCGAGGACTCGGTCAACACGACTCAGCGCTGTCTTTTTGCGGTGTTTCGCTGGCTGGCCAATGCCCAACTTAAGTGCAACAAGGAGAAATCGGAGGTGCTCCTGTTCCTGCTTCCCTCCCCACCACCCCATGTGTAGTGTAAGGTTATTGTTTGAAGTGACGCGCGTGAACGCACGCGCGTCATTCACAAACAATGAACACTGTGTATTGGTTTGAATGTGTGTATGTCGCGTGTTGTGTTCGCGTGCGGTGTGTATGCAGATTTGTGACGCATGCCTGTATGTTGTGGTTTGAATGTTGCGGCGTGCATGCGGGTTTGGATGGCGTGTCTGTGTTGTAGTTTGAAATGTATTGGTTTGCTTAAATAGTGTAGCCGTGCGGTTAAACGGCATTCAATCTGTACGCTGGAGTTACTGCCTGCACATTAAAGGATCTTCTACGGATTCAATTTGGATTCCTTCTCTTTTGTTCTTTGAAGAGTTTCCATACCTTTTATTACACTGGCGACGATCGGGAACACGTTTGCATACGTGCAACAAGCATATTTTCTGAAGTTTTCTCATTTTTTTTCAAGAATCGCTTTCATTGGCTGTTTAACTCGGATTCCTTTGCATGAGCAATTTCTATTGGATGATTCACAATGCTTTCCATTGGATAATATAAAGAAGGATTTATGAGAGTCCTTTTCATTGGTGATTGCTTAATTTCATCGTTTTCTTTCAAAAAAAAAAAAAGAGGAACACTTTATTTTTCAGTTACTGTGGATTGTGAACAATATACCTGCTTAGAGGAGAATAAACAAGAAAGAAATTAGCAGTAAGTGACATCTGTGATTTGCACACACTGTTGTGAGTCACAAACATTTCTATTGTAAAATATTTATTTCCTTCATTGTTTAAATTCCTTGTTATTTATTAACTATGACTGGGATTCAACCTCCTCCTTCATTTTTAGCCAGTAAGGGTGATCCTCCTATTGAATGGGACATTTGGGAACCTATGTTTTTAGCATATGTTGAAGTGTTAGAGGAAGAAGAATGTGGAGCAGAAAGGAAATTAGCTCTACTTAAGCACTGTCTTGGTGGAATAGCACTTAAAGAATTCAAAAATTTACCTCCTTTAAGTGACACTTCTAATTTGGATGTATATCAGATTGCTACCAGGCAATTAGCTATTAGATATGGAAAGAAAATAAATATGGTCATGGAAAGATTTAAATTTTATTCAAGGAAACAACAAGCAGATGAGTCCATTGATAACTATGTATCCACATTGAGAGCACTAGCAGTCACATGCGATTTTGAACATATTAATTATGATCAAGTCTTAAGAGATCAGATTCTTATGTGTACCAATAACAAAAAGATACAACAAAGACTATGGACAACTTCTGATATGACTTTAAATGCGGCTATTGAAATTGCAAAATCAATAGAACATTCTGAAAAATTTGTAGATGAAATACGTTCGCAGAGCAGTAGTAAGTCTGATGTTCTAATTATAAATAAAGAAAATGAGGAATTTAAAGATTCAGGAAAATATGGGAAAAATATTAATACAAGGAATGATAACCAGTATAAAAATGAATACAGAAATAGATGGCAAAAACCTGATCAGAGAACAAATATGTGGCAAAGACCTGATCAAAGGATGAATACGTGGCAAAGAGGAGATTCAAGAACATACAATATGTACTGTTTTAGATGGGGTAGTAGTTATCATCTAGGGAATTCAAAAGTGTGTCCAGCATTGGACAAAGTATGTTCAAGATGTGAAAAAAAGGACATTTTTCAAAAGTTTGCAGATCAGCACCAAAGAGAGTCAGTTTAGTTCAAGATCAAGAACAGGAAGGTTCAAGTGATTGTGAGTTTGATGTGAATACCATAATGTGCATAACTAAGGAACCAAAAGTAAGGAAATTTCCTTCATGTAACATCACTGTTAATGGAGTTTCTACCAAAGTATTTGTTGACTCTTGCTCATGGTACACAATTTTACCTGACATTTTATTTAAATCTAATTGGCCTAATGTTAAATTGATACTCCCAGATATCACGCCAAGTGGATATACAGGTCATAAATTACAACTCATTGGTTATTTTATTGCTGAACTCAAATTTAAGAATTACTCTACACATGGGAAAGTGTATATTACAGAATCCGGTGATTCATTATTAGGTTGGCCACATGCAGAACAATTAGGAATGAAACTTGATCCTAATGCTGATCCTCCTGTTTATTCTATTGATTCTGAACCAGGGAAATCTGCACAAAGTAAAACTGGAGAAGACTTGACTTCTGAAATTAAAGAGAAATTTCCAAAATTATTCTGTGATGTTCTTGGGAAATATAAAGGATTTGAACATCGGATAAAAGTACATGCGAATGCTTTGCCTGTCCGTCACAAAGTAAGAAATGTGCCTCTTTCTTATAGGGAAAAATTAAAAGAAATTGTAAATGACATGTGTCAAAAGAAAATAATAGAACCCATTGAATCATCTCCATGGGTTTCTCCCATTGTCATTTTGATTAAATCTGGGGGAGATCTTCGTGTATGCATAGATTTACGCAGTTTAAACAATGCAATTTGTGTGGACTCACATCCTTTGCCAAATCTACACAAAATGGTTTCCACTTTAGATAATGCTAAGATATTCTCATGTTTGGATCTAGCAAGCGCGTATCATCAAGTGGTCCTGCATGAAGATTCAAAAGACTTAACTGCTTTTATCACACCTGAAGGGCTATATAGGTTTTGCAGGGTGCCTTTTGGATTAGCAAGTGCAGCTGCAGTTTTTCAGAGGCTGATGAAAGAGACACTAAGTGGATTAACTGGGGCAATTGCATTCCAAGATGACATTTTAGTGTTTGGGAAAGATATAATTGAACATGATAAGAATTTATTTAAAGTTTTGAACGCCTTATCTGAGAAGGGTTTAACTTTACGTGCGTCCAAGTGCAGATTCAGGAGAGAAGAAGTAGAATATCTTGGACATTGTATTAGTGCCAATGGCATTAAACCTAAGAATTCACATTTGGAAAACATTAGCAAAGCTCCTGTTCCTCAAAACAAAGAACAATTGGTTGCCTTTTTAGGCCTTGTTGAATTCTATGCAAAATGTATCCAGAACTATGCAAGTGTAATTGAACCTTTCAGGATGCTCTTGAAGAAGAATGCAACATTTGAATGGACAGGAACTATGACTGAAACTTTCAATGCTGTAAAGTCAATGATTATTAAGGCACCCTGTCTTAAACCATTTGTGATTGGCAAGAAATGCATTGTAACAGTAGATGCAAGTAATTGTGGGTTGGGTGCTGTGCTGATTCAAGAGGAATGGGGTAAAGAATGGATTGTATCATATGCATCAAGAACGTTGAGAGAGTCTGAGCGTCATTATTCAGTGATTGAAAGGGAACGTTTGGCATGTGTTTGGGGCGCGGAACATTTTCGACCTTTTTTGTGGGGAACGAAATTCACTATCAAAACTGATCACAAACCTTTAGTACATATATTATCACCAGGTGGAGGACGTACACTCTCTTCTAGGTTAGCCAGACTTTCATCTAGGTTACAAAACTTTCAGTATTCTTTGGAATACATTCCTGGGAAATCAAATGTTCATGCTGATTGCATGTCAAGACTTCCATTGGCATGCAGAGACTCAGATGTGGTTGACAAAAATGAATGCGAAGTGGCACATGTTTATAATGATGTTAATTTAGTGTTTGAAGAAAATTCGATAGTAGAGGAAGAGACATGGAATGAAGAAATGAACAAAGATTTAGAACTCAAAGAAGTTAAGGAATATGTGTTGAAAGGTTGGCCTGAAGGAAGGAACTTTACAGGAGGTTTAATGAGTTATCACAAGATTAAGGATGAGCTGGCAATAGAAAACGGCATTTTATTAAGAAATGACAAATTTATTCCACCTTTTGGTCTTAGGAAAAGGTTTCTAGATTTAGCTCATGTGGGGCATTTTGGAATATCAGGCACTAGAAGACGTCTAAAGAATAATTTCTGGTGGCCGGGTATTGATTATTTCGTTGAGCAACAGGTAAAATTGTGTGAATTGTGTGCTAGGAGTGATAAAACAGCTAGGGTCTTACCCAGTGTACCACAACCTGTTGGATTACCTGCATCACCTTGGAATAAGATTGGCATTGATATTATTGGACCATTTTTTTTTTTTAAAGTTTTATTTTTGTTGTTGCTAGCACAAGGTATAAAACGACAGTTATACATTCAGCTGGGCAGCCTCAACATTCAGCTGCCACCGATCAATAGAGCAACTTTTACATTTTACCCCCCCCAACTTAAAACTTGCTACTTCAAGGGTCAAAGTTCACGATCCGGCACAGTAGTCCAGTATAACATTGGTGTGGCCATGGGGCCCTTAAGAGCTCTTACATTCTTGCCTGGGTTGTGGTGCCCAAGTCTTTGTGGCAGGTTCCTTGCCTGGGTTCCCTTCCCCCCCCTCCCCCCCACTACTCCAGATCCACCTCGTCCCCAGAGCTATCCTCATCCTCCTCCTCAGGAAGAGGCTCACAAATGTCCCCCCTATATGTGTTCCACGGTGTCCAAATTCTATTCCATTTGCGTGGATTAAGTCTTTGTTGATACACAGCCCTCTCTGTCACCATAAGCACATCCATGTTTCTGCACCACTGCGCCAGTGTTGGCGCCTCCCGTGCCCCCCAGTTTTTTGCAATATCACGCTTTGCCATCATTACACCAATGACCACCCAACTCTTCGCATGAAGTGACAGGTCTGTCGGGCCCCACACATTTAGGAGGCAGACTCTAGGATCGGGAGTGAACGGGTTCTGGAGGGTTTGGCCGATCGTGCGAGTTACACACCTCCAATAGTTCTGTATGGTTGGACAGGTCCAGATAGTGTGGAACAGTGTACCCTCCTCCCCACAATTTCTCAGACAGTGCGGGTGGTCTGCTCTGTGTATTTTGTGTAGTGTCGTGCGGGTGTAGTAGACCCTGTGGAGTATTTTAAATTGGACCAATCTGAATCGGGTGGATACACCTGCCTCCCTGGGAGATGCCAGAGCTGCGTTCCAGTCTGCCTCGTCCAGGTCCCCAACCTCGTCTTCCCAATATTCCTTCAATTTTCCGAGGGGATCCGGCAGATTGTTCAGCAGTTTGCGGTAGGTGAGGGAGGTTGCGCTGGACTCCATATAGTCCGTGAGTAACCGGTCCTCTAACGGAGCCGATTCCGGGGGTGTCATGCCTGGGTCCATCACTGACAAGAGTGCGTGTCTAATTTGTATGTATCTATATGTTTCTGTCACCTCAAGGTTGTATTGCTCCCTTAAGGTCGCAAAGGAGAGCACGCCGTCCCCCGTCCACAGGTCGCCCACCGTAGAAATCCCGATGGTGTCCCATTGTTCAAACCCTTTTGAACTGCGCAGGTTACCGAGGGCTTTAGTATCCCACAGTGGCGTAAGTTTAGTAATCACTCCCTCCCATGCCAGCCGCCTTTGCGCTTTGTGCCAGATGGCTACTGTGTGTTTGGTGGGTCCCTCCAACTTCCTTGCTATGCCTTTGTTGTAAAGTGGGGCTAGGAGGGTGGACGTACCCAGTTGGCGTCGATCTGCCTCATACGCGGGATCGTCCTGTGCTGCATGGACCCACTGGTTGATCACCTTGAGGTGTGAGGCCCAGTAGTACAGTTCGAGGTTGGGGAGGGCTATCCCCCCACTATACCAATCCCTGGTTAATTTCACCTGCGCCACCCTGGCTGGTTTGTCTCCCCACAGAAGGCCGGACAGTTGTGCCGACACCTGGCGGAAGAATGTTACGGGGATCGTCGCTGGCGTATTCTCTAAAACATAGAGGAAGCGGGGTAGCGCCATCATTTTGAAGAGCGCAGCTCTGCCTAGGAGTGTTAAGGGGAGAGTCTTCCAGTGGCGCACATCTGATTTTAGTCTGTCCAGCTGGGGCTTAAGATTTAGTTCAAGGAAGGTGGAGTGGTCCATCGTTATCCGTATCCCTAGGTATTTAAAGGAGAAACGTTCTATGAGCAGTTGGCAATCCTCCGGCAGGGCTGGAAGTTCGCCCTGTATCATATAGAGGACGGACTTGGACCAGTTGATTTTGTATCCCGAAGCCGCACCGTGGCGTTCGCACAGTGCCAATAGTACCGGGATACTGTTCACGAGGTCCGTGAGGTAGACGAGCATGTCGTCTGCGTACAGGGATATCCTATCCTCCCATCCGCCTCCCCACTGTATGCCTTTCAGCAGCTGGGTGGTTCTGATAATCGTGGCCAGGGGTTCCAGCACTAGGGCGAACAGTTGCGGTGAGAGTGGGCATCCTTGTCTCGTGCCCCTCGCCAGCGGAAACTCTCTATACATATGTCCGTTCGCGGTTACCCGCGCCACGGGTTCGGTGTATAGCAGTCTGACCCACGATATGAACGTCGGGCCGAAACCCATGTGTTCCAGGACCGCAAAGAGATAGCGCCACTCCACCATGTCAAACGCCATTTTGGCGTCCAGTGACAGTACCGCTGCCGGTTCCTCCAGCTGCGGGGCGCGGGCCAGCACTCCGTGCAGCCGCCTCAGGTTCAGCGCCGTGCTCCGGTGTGGCATGAAGCCTGACTGGTCAGGGTGTATTAGATGTGTGAGGTGGGACATCAACCTGGTGGCCAATAGTTTCGCAAGTATTTTGCTTTCGGCGTTAAGGAGGGAAATCGGGCGGTATGATCCGCATTCCTCAGGGGGCTTGCCGGGCTTAGGTATCGCGACAATTGTGGCCGTGCGTTGGTCAGGAGGCAATCGGCCTTGCACCCGACACTCCCGGAACATATCGAGTAATGGTGCGGACAACGTTTCGGACATGGTTTTGTACCACTCTATCGGTACACCATTGGGGCCCAGCGCCTTCCCCGGGTGTAACGCGGATATGGCCATTTGTATTTCTTCCGCCGTCAGGTCGGATTCAAGCTCATCCCGTTGGTCTGGGGAGAGGGTGCGGACCGGTACCCCTATGAGAGATCTCTCTGCCAAGTCTCGTGTGACCATATAGTCAGGGGAGTACACGGAGTGGAAATGGTCTGCCAGGAGTTCCACTATCCGCGCCGGGCTGGACTGTGTTTCACCACTAGGGTCCTTCAGTTGGAGTATGGCCCTTTGGCCCCCCCGCGCCTTCTCCAGCCACGCCAGAAGCCTCCCGGCTTTGTCGCCCACGTCATACACCCTGCTCGCAGTCGCTGACATATTGTCTTTCACTCTGCGACGCAGAAAGCCAGTGTGATGCTGCTGAGCCAGCTGGAGCGCATGCTTGGCATCCCCAGTCGGATTACTTTCGTGTTCCTGTGTTGCCTTGTCTAGCTGGTCCTCTAGGCCCCTCAGTTCCTGACGTTGTGTGTGTTTGTGCTGCGTGATCACTGAAATCGCCTGTCCGCGGAGTACTGTTTTGTAGGCCTCCCACAGGATTGTAGGCGAATCCACTGATCCCACATTCTCGGCGAGGTAGGATCGTGTGGTTCTTTTCAAAGCCTTAGCTATTCCTGGTTCCCTGAGGTAACCCGGGTAGATGGGGTAAGCTCGCCTGTACGCCCGTTCCTGGTTGGACAGTGTCAGCGTCAGCGGGGAATGGTCGGAGACTCCCCGTGGTTTAATCTGGGAATCAGTGAAGGCAAGGGGACCCCCTCCCAACGTCAAGAAATAGTCAATCCGCGATAGGCTATCGTGGACTGCCGAGTAGTATGTGTACTGCCGATCGTTTGGGTGGAGTCGCCTCCATATGTCCACTAAGCCCTGTGCCTCCATGAAGTCAAGTAGTTTGGAGTGCCCCGGTGTTTGTGTACGCGTTGGGTGCCGGTCTAGGGAGTCTTGTGCCACTGCATTGAAATCCCCACCCAATATCAGGTCCCCTTCTGGAAGGCCTAGTAAGAATTTCCCCAGTTCCGGGAAGGCTATGGTGTGTAGCGCCGGCGGAACATACACCGACACCACGTTGAGCGGTTTTCCCTCCCACTGCCCATGTACCGCTGCGAAGCGTCCTTGTGTGTCAACTGCCGTTGATTGGGTTATAAACCTGGAGGAACGGTGAATCAATATCCCGGTGCCCCGGGATCCCTTCGTGAACTCAGAATGGACTAGCATACTATAGCCTTTCCTGTCTAGGGCCTTTGTGGCCGTGCCGGTGAGGTGCGTTTCTTGTAGCAGGACCAGGGCGGGGTTCAATCTTCTAATGCTTTGTAGGACCAGGCCTCGCTTAATTTTATCACCCAACCCCCTCACGTTCCAGGACATGAGGCGCAGTGGGGCCCCCTGCCCTATGTCAGTGCCCTCCCCCACCATGGCCGGGTATGTGGATGGATGACTTCCGTGCGTGGAGGACCAGGAGGCCCGTGTATCGTAACCTCACCATTCTGTGTGTGTGTGCCCTATTGTAGCTAACATGACCCTGTGTAAAAACTAAGAACCAGAACCCCTTCCCCCCCCCAACTCCCCCCCTCCCTACCCCCCTGCTCAACGGACTCCAAACTGCCCGCCCCCCAAACTTAGCAGAGTGCTTGATCCCAACCCATAACATAGTACTTGCTCGCTGGGGTGAAGGTTTCTCCGTGGTCAGCGGCTCCCTTCCTCAGCTGCGGAGGCCCTTCCGCCCAGTGTCCATGGCGGCCTTGCAGTTTTTCTTTCTCCATCGGTTCCACAAATAATTGCCGTGTTTCATTGTTCTCCGTCTGCACTGTCCTCTTGATGTTCGGCCATCGGGGACTGGAGTTCTGTATCTTCGTCGTTGGTTTGCGAGTCCTGTCGGGAGCCTGTAGCACGGTGTTTATTATGTCTGTTGGAGCGACGAGGGAGGCCCGCTGACCTCCATCCCTCCAGCCAGTCCCTCGCCGTTTCCGGGGAATCAAAGAACCAAGTCTTGTTGTCAGCTACGACTCGAAGCTTGGCTGGGAAAAGCATAGAGTATGGGATTTCTCTGGCTCTCAGTTCTTTTTTAACTTCAAAGAAGGTTCTCCTCCTCCGTGCAACCTCGGCCGTGTAATCAGGA
The DNA here is from genome assembly GCF_964263255.1 of Lissotriton vulgaris. Lineage (NCBI taxonomy): Eukaryota > Metazoa > Chordata > Amphibia > Caudata > Salamandridae > Lissotriton > Lissotriton vulgaris. The sequence goes on from NC_141694.1 coordinate 1,476,666,729, forward strand.
AAGAATGCAAGTGTCGCGTTCTGTATCTTGATGGGGGGCGAGTTCCTCGCCGCCTGTAAGATGGCGTCTCGATCCCTGAAGTTGAAGAGTCTTGCTATTATCGGTCTGGGGTTAGCTCCAGTCTTAGGGCGCCCGCCCGGTACCCGGTGCGCCCTTTCCACCGTGAAGAAGGCAGAGAGTCCTTTGGGTTTCAGAGTCTCTTTGATTAGGTTCTCCACATAGAGGTCCATTGCCCTTGTGTCTTCCGATTCTGGCACACCTACGATACGTATGTTGTTCCGTCTCGAGCGCCCTTCTTGGTCATCGAGCTTGTCGCGCAGTTCCCTGTTTTCTTTCGAGATACGTTCCATGCTGATTTGCAGCTCCGACACGTCCTCGACCAAGGATTTGGTTACCACCTCCATATTGTTCACTTTTTCCGTCATCTTGTGAAAGTCCGCCCTTATAAGTGTGATCTCGGCTGAGATTGATCCCACCGTGGCTTGTACCTGTGTGAGGGCACGCATGACGTCGTCAATGGTCGCCTTCTTGCCACCGGTTGCTTCGGCCGTCTTGCCCGATTGTGGTTTGGCTTCCTGCGAGGGTGAGCCTGGCTTTTCGTACGCGAACCGGTCCAGGCGCGTCTGCGCCGCCGCGTTTTTAGGCCCCTTGCCAGCCATCTCTGCGTGACTCGGGCTGGCTGAACTGTAGGTTGGCGCCGCTCCGTCCTATCCTCCACACCCTGCCACCCGGGGGGTTTTCCTGGGGCACGCGCTGGGTGTCGGGGCGAGGTGTAGCGCCTGAGAGGTGCTTTGGTTGCTGCGTCCAGTAGTGAAATCAGGCAGGACGGGGCATTTGCTGTATGGTGGCGTGGGGTTGCCAAACAAGTCCTAGGCTGGCGTGTGGGGTATGCTACCGGGAACTACTGCCTTCCGCCCTCCTGCAGTTTCACGTGTGCCACCCCTTGTTAGCAGTCTTTAGGGCTAGTTCTTGGGACCCTATGTGGGGGTGCCTCGGTCACTGTCTGGCAAACTCCACTGGGCTCATGAAGAGTACTCCGTGCGGGCGCCTTCCTTCTCACCGCACCTAATCCTGGCGGAGGTGTCCCAGGGTCTATTCGGCCAATGTGCCCTCAGCCGCTCAGTTCGCCCGGGGGGACTCACAGCGTGGTGTATGGTGCCGCGCGGGTCCACAGACGCCTGCCCCGGCGCTTCGGTCACTGCCTCTCAAGATGGCGGCCGCCGCCTCGGTGCTCCTGTTCTGCGCGCCGGCCGTCGCTCAGCCCTCACTGCAGAAGGATCCTCTGCCAGTAACCTCGGATTCGTGAGGTCCGGCGTTAGTGACTGGGCGCCCCGGTGTTTCAGGCCGCCGCTCTTCGTGACCGGGCACTTCCGGTAGTTTAAGGCCGAGACGGGCCACTTCCTGCCCGGCCCGTCGCCTACCGTGGTCCCCGGTCCGGATGCTGTGGATAGGCCCACACGAGGGACTGTAAGAACCGTGGCTCCCGACCTCGGATTGAGGTCGCGCTGGTCCGGTTAGCTGCCGCCCGGTCCTGGGCTTCGTTGCCTTCCCGCCTGGGAAGTTTAAACTACGGATGGAAGTCCGGATTTATTTGGGAGCCGCTTCGAGCACGGAGCTCTCCCTCTAGGCTGCCGCCATCGTCGGCTGCTAGCCACGCCCCCCATATTATTGGACCATTTAGTGTTTTACCACAACAACATTCTTTTGGTATAGTACTTATAGATTATTTTTCAAAGTGGCCAGAGATAAAGACAGTCAAGGAAGTTACTAGCGATGTCATCATACAGTTTATGGATGAAGTTTTCTGCAGAGAGGGTATTCCTCAAGAAGTAGTAACAGATAATGGTCCACAGTTTGTCAGTAAGCAAATGGAAAAGTATTTTAGTAGATGTGGCATTTTTCACAGAAGAATAGCAGTATTCCATCCCGAAGCCAATGGTCAAATAGAGAGATTCAATAGAGTGGTCAAGGAGGCTATCCAATTAGCTGTCAAAGGTGGGTTGTGCTGGGACAAAGCATTGCAATCCATGCTGTTATCATATAGGACTACCCCCAATGCCATTACCTTGCTATCTCCCTTTGAGATGTTGAGAGGGCGTAAACCCAGTACTAATTTGGTCCCTTGGTGGTTAAAAAACAAGGATAGTAATCGTATTGATTTTGCAGAAATTGATTTTGAAGAAATTCGCAAGAAAGTTGATGTTTATAAAGAAAAAATGAAAAAGGATCTATCAAAAGTGGGAACAAGGAGTTGTGTGCCTGTTCGTGTGGGTGATTTTGTGAGATTAAAAAAAGGCAGTTATGTACATAAAGGACTAGCGAAGTGGTCTGATCCTGTTAAAGTTGTTGAAGTATTCAAGAATGCTGTAAGGGTATTTGATGGAAGTGTTTGGCATTTTAGCCGAGTCTCAAAATATAATATCAGCAAGCAATCTCCTGAAGATGACCCATTCAATGTGGTTTCTGATGAGGATGACTCATTCAATGTATTTTTGGACGTTGATGCAAATGATTCAAATTCATCTGAACCACCTACTACTGTTTCCACCAATTATGATCCCAATTCGCAAGAGTTACTAAGAAGTTCAAGGTATCGCAGAATTCCATCTAGGTTCAATGATTTTGTTCTCTCTTAAAAAAAAAAGAGGGAGGTGTGTAGTGTAAGGTTATTGTTTGAAGTGACGCGCATGAACGCACGCGCGTCATTCACAAACAATGAACACTGTGTATTGGTTTGCATGTGTGTATGTCGCGTGTTGTGTTCGCGTGCGGTGTGTATGCAGATTTGTGACGCGTGCCTGTATGTTGTGGTTTGAATGTTGCGGCGTGCATGCGGGTTTGGATCGCGTGTCTGTGTTGTAGTTTGAAATGTATTGGTTTGCTTAAATAGTGTAGCCGTGCGGTTAAACGGCATTCAATCTGTACGCTGGAGTTACTGCCTGCACATTAAAGGATCTTCTACGGATTCAATTTGGATTCCTTCTCTTTTGTTCTTTGAAGAGTTTCCATACCTTTTATTACACCATGGCTCTTACCTGTTTCTGCCGCGCCTGGAGACCACTTCAGTGCAGGCCCTCTATAACAGCATGAGGCCACGAACTGCAAGTCCTCTATACCAGGCCGAGGCAACCTAGTGCTGCCCCCGCGCACCAGTGCATGCCAAGGCCACATAGTTACCACATGAAGTAGGGTAATAATCTAGGCAGGTACGTCACCTTACAGGGCTAAGAATTGTATTCTAATAGACTACTTCATAGGTGGGTTATACCCCAGAGAATCCACAATGTAATGAAGAACAGTGACCTATGGTATAGGTCAGTCATAACTAGTATGTAAATCCAATGATAAATTCCAATTTAGTTATTCTGAATACAAAAGTCCATAGATCATCATATTATGGTGAAACGTTTTATTAATGTTGTGGTCATTAATGATCTTCAACCATTGGTACAGTGCTTAGCAAGATTTTGTCGATAGTGACAAGCGGATATGTGTTTTGCCCAATGCAGGGCTTTTTTAAGGCGATAGGGCAAAGGTACTTAAAAACTAAAATCTTCAGAACCGATCTTAATATCTGAGTAGGATAATCTCTGACAGTCTGTGTGAGAAGCTGGCTTGGAATTTGGTGTGCACTTATGTAAGTGGGCACCCTGCACCAATCCAGACGGTCCTTATGGTGATTTTAGTGGACTTAGACAACCTTAGAAAGCTGTCCAAGTGATAGCTGTGGTGAACAGCCTTCAGGCTTAGTCCAGAAGGAGTGTAAAGCAGCTTGTTTTACCCGAACGTAATCTTATAAGTTTAGATTAAGTGAAAAAGAACCACACAGTAGATTTATAAAAATATGTATTTATTTAAATATATACTCACTAACACATTTAGGAATCTCCTAGCCGGAAATATGTACAATGCACACAATACTTTGCTATAGAAACAGGTAAGTAGCACACAATACACAGTGGTCGACAGGGGGAGCCCAAACCATACACTAAGATAGTGGTATGCGAACCACGACTCAAGTCAAGACTATACCCAGAAGATGTAGAAGAGCCGGGGACCTAAAGAGCCACCCGTGGTAAGTAACCAGGAGCCCTACAGAGGCCATGTGCAGAGTGGGAACACGACAATGGGATCAATGTAAGTCAATGGGTAAGTGATGGTTGCACTTGTAAAGAAAAAGGACCCTTCCCAGTGGATCCTGAAGAAACACTGTGGAAGACAAGACGGTTGGAGACTCACCCACCCCATCAATGTTCGGCAGGTACACCAACAAGCCTTGGCAACTGCAACCAACTTGGAAGTTGAAGAAGGTGCAATGTTGGCACCAGCAAGGTCCAGAGGACCCACCGCTAGCAGGGGAGTCAGAGCAGGCCCTGAGCAGTCAGGGGAGCTCAAAGAATTCAAAAGGTGACCCTCAAGAGGACCCAAAGGCCGGAGGCACTGGAGTCGCGAGAGGACTTCAATCAGCTCACTAAATATGCCAGCCCACGGTGCAAGTGTTGCGGGGAGGACGAAGATCTTGGTCACAGGAGATTCTGGAGATTGGGGCTATTTGGAGCCTGAAGATCTTGATGGAAGGAAGTCAACGAGCCTTTGCAACTGTAAGTTGACGCTGTGCACAGGGGTTCGGTTCCTGCGGCTTCGACGAGTGATACAGGCCTCAAACTTGGTGAGAGCACAGGGCAGGCCTAGAAAGATGTGAAGAACCACCCTCCAGGATCAGCAGACTGGTCAGCCTAGTTGCGGTGCCTGCAGATGCAGCGAAGTGACTCCTTCACTTCCAAGGAGATTCCTTCATGTGTCTTGGATGTCCACAGACCTTGAAATGGTTCCTGTATGGTGCACAGGCACAGACTTTGCAGCAGACGAGCAGGGCGATGAGATCAGAAGGCATCTTCCTAGTTGCAGCCTTGATGCCCAGATCAAAGTCCAACGAAGTCCAGAGTGTCCAGACCGTCCAGAGTGTCCACCCACAGGTAAGCCCTTAAATACCCTAAGTAAATGGTTGGGACGATTCAGGGGACCCTCCATAAGGAGGGGCTGGACAAGGAAGAGGATACTCCCCTGTCCTTTGCCCAGTGTCACACCAGATCGGGAGCCAACAGCTCCCTGGATAGGTTTGAGCTGGACTATGCATGGAGGGCACCAAGTGTGCCCAGCACGCAGACTATGTGGCGCCGGCAAGCGTCCCAGCCTGCCCCAATACATTATACCCTGTCTGGGAGGTGGTCACACCTCCCTGTGACAGGATACCTATTGTTCTGCCTTCCCCTGCCCGTGCTTGGCTCAGCAGCAGGAGGGCAGAAACGTATCTCTGGCCGGCAGCAGCCCTGGGTTGCTGTCTGGGTCTGGAAGACTGGTACCAGGAACACCGAGGGCCTCCAAAGGAGCTTTATGGTACATGGAGTCATACCATGACAGGGTTTCTTACAGCCAGTTTACAGATGGTCATCGCGTAATGACGCTGTGTCCCTCTATAAACATATGTGGCTCTCTTACTTACAACACGGGATAATTGACTCCGTAGGCTGTAGGGGTGTCCTGCTCATGCAGGGGCACCCTCACACTTAGAACTGAGAACACTGCATTCAGGATTGAAAGGCCTGCTTTAGGGGTGAATTATAGGTTTTAAGTGGAATGACCTTAGATATTGGGACACCTATATCTTTTGTAAGTGGTGCTAGCACCATCTTACATAGGCTACAATGGCAGGCCTGTAGTTACAACTTGATAGGTCTCCCATAGATGGCATAATAGATGCTTCATCCCATGGGGGACCCCTAGTGTACCTATGCCCTGGGTACCTTAGTACCATGTACCAAACACTGAAAAGTGTACACTAGTGTCCAATCTGGGATGTACCTATGATACACCGGTTCACCAGCAACAGATACTCCACTACCATATACTCACCTGGGCCCATAAGCTCACAGTGGTTAAACCGCTGAGGGGGTCAAGTTTTATCATTTTCACAAACTGTTTGGATTAGTTTATTGATTATCTTTGTTTATCTCTAACTATCCCTTCACAGATCAAAAAGTTCTTTCCTCTGGTCGATAGACCATTAGTTGAACTAGTTGATGGTGCCAATTAACATAACATCTAACTTTAATGAACTTCAAAGTAAAATAACCACAGACTCTGGAAAGTTTTAAATCTTTATCTAATATTTCAGGTGCATGTGAACAATCTCAAGTACAGGGCAGTCACCAACATTCATGGGAGAGGAACATTCAATTAATAACACAATACATTTGCCTCGGATTCATGCAATAACCGATGCTCAACAAGAGAGGGTAGAAAGACAAGATAAAAAACATTAGCAAATAACAGATAATTATAGTTACCAAGGATGGTGTGGAAGACCAACCCCCTGGCCACTGGGCTGGTAAGGGTCCCCTGGGATAGGTCAGGAGACAAAGGCTTCAGGACAGGAATCAGGACAGGACAGTGGACCTCTCTAAGATACCGACGGTTGTGCCGCACCCCTCTCTGACACTCTCTTCCTCCTCGAGATTCTTCCGCAATCTTCAGATCTAACCCAATTAGATCAGGATAGCAATTTCTGCTTCAGGTTCTATAATCAGCTCCCTCCACCCTTCTCTGCACTCCTTCAGTCTCTCCAGCTCTCTATCAGCAACTTAAGCACCCCCCAGCAGCCATCATCATCGTCCAGCAGAAGCTTCAGCATCTATCTAACTAACTAAAACTATCTTAATTATACCTTTCGTTTCTCCATGTTCCACCCACTAAAGTTTCAATATCGGGAAAATACGAGATTTGATTGGTCAGGCAAGGGGGGATCTTCATCTCGCCATGCTTATATGTCACAATAATCAATTCATCCCCTTACTTTTAATTAATACATTTTATTCCCATGTACTAATTGTATCAATATCGTAACATTTAAACTTTATTCATGAATACGACTTTTCACAGTTGAACTCTGCACCATCCTGTTCCCATGATATTTCTCTTGTTCTTGGCTCCCATTCGAAATGCACTGTCATGGTTTCATGGTTCTGAAGGACTGGGTTCTTTTGGACCCAGCGGTGCCAGGGCACAACACCTGAAACCTTCGTGGGTAACCTGTTCCGGCGTACAAGTCACAGAGACACGGGACACTTCCTTGGGCGTCAAAGATTCAAGGTTTATTTGCTGCAGGGAACACAGAAGTCACAGGAAGTACATCAAGTGTAGTTCGGGGAGACTGCTTCAAATTGGTTCTGTGGATCGCTCCTTTTATACAGTTTTTACCCATAGGATAACATTGAACACAAAAGTTTACAACCCGGTTCCCACATTTAGCTCCCAGAGGGGTCGCTTTGGTCACTTTGAAACACACAAGGTCCGGAACATAAGTGCGGAAACATTTGGCGGTTCCCAACTGTAAAAACCCATCTTCCCACCATTAGCAAATTCCAATCAGCAGTAAAGTAGATCGAAATAGGAACGAAGACAGGTGCAGAGGAAGACGGAGACAGTGGGGAGATCGGAAAGGGTGTAAAAGGGGAGGTATCGGGAAACACGAGATACAGGCATCAAAGGGACGTGCCTAATGAGATGCACGGCTGAGACAATAAGCCCGTGCGGCAAGATGAGCCTCGAGCGGCGCCATCTGCCTTACAGCAGCAACCCCCTTGTCATAAAGACACTTACAAAGAACATGTGTCTTCCGCAAATATCTTGGGAGTCCCAGGGTCGCGAAGCGGACAGCGTCCGATCGCTGGCTACTTGAGGGCAAGAGACAAAATGGATGCCGTATCTAAGATGGAACCCGTGGGTGCAGATAGAAATACCCACGTAACAGACGAACGGTTTAAGTTAGCACAGCGAAACTGCGCATACTTACTAAACTCGTCATTTGCGGTTCATAGATACCAGACTCGACCATATTCGTGCGAGTCGAAAACACCACTTACAATTGTCACGGAACCTCAGACGCTCCTTTTGCCCTCATGTAGGCAAGCACTAGTCAGAATCATATTCGATATTCATCAGACCATCAAGATGTTGTTGTAGCATAGCTCTGTCCAGTCGAGTCCCCTTGGTAACAGATGGTTGTCTCATACACGTTGTAGCACAGAGGCCACACAAGGCAGGACCACACTGCACACAAAGGCAACACGTGAACAGGAACACTATCACAACCCCGATGATCATCAGAATCTTCCAACCCCAAGTCGATATCAGGCCCCAAAACCATCCAAGTAGTGTCCAATCCCCTACATCCACGTGTATGGATTCGGAGATCTTATGCAACTTCGAGATGGCTTGATAGACAGTAGGAGCATTATCTGGAATGAAAATGCAACAGCTCGAATGGATCACTCTACATACCCCACCGCGATCTGCTAAGACGACATCTAAAACCATACGGTTTTGTAACGTCATAAGTCTCTCCGCCTGAAGTTCTGTGGTGATATTACCAAGGGCACTGGCAGTAATATTAGCTGTCGATTCTACCACTCGAGTCAACTGTCTCAGGTTCCTACTATTAACCATAGGTCCCCAAAACGGGAGGAAACCCTTGAAAAAGTCTCCTGCCTCTTGACCGGCAGTATCCTCTTCGCTAATTACGCCTCGTACAACTCTAGTCTTATGATAATCGGCATCTACAGTGAACGTCGGAGGCAACAAATTTGCAATAAAACATGAGCCCATGAAGTCTGCGGGCAACCATGTATATGCACGATCATGACAGATGAAGTATGTACCCTTGGCAGCCAGAAACACAGGGGACGAGAATATTGGCAGAACGTAACTTTCAGTGCAAGCACTTGCTCCAAGTGGGGCGTGCGAACCACGACCCACAAGACAAAGATTACCAGTGTGGGGTACGACCCATATTGGAGGCGAGCTTTTAAGCTGCTTTTCATTAGTGAACATACTATATTCCCCTCTACTTAGGACCCTATAGGCTCGTACCTCCTCTTCAGGGATAAGAAAAGGATCATGGATCTCATCTTCCATATCCTCTATTGCCATTGATAGCAGCCTCTGATACGAAGTAGGACCAGAGTTGGGGGAACGTTGTACTTGAGTGGGGTGGAAACCCAGTGTGCTTCGAAACATTGTTTGGAATGCTCGAGCTGACCCTTGGGAACTATACGGTAACACCAGATATGGAATTCCCTTACCCGCAGTATGTGGCATCAACCCACACACCCAACAATTAGTAGTGTTAACCACTAACTGATGCTGATGGAGGAGCTGAATAAAGGAATTGTTGCGGAATTCTACACGTCTAGCCTGCTCGTGTTCCGGTAACATGTGAAAGGAATGGGGAGAAGCAGTAGTGGTAATATTAGGGTGAGGAGTAGGAGTAGGTGCAGAAGGTAAAAAGTAAGACATAGTGTAATACACCCCACCCGTCAGTAATGCAGAAGCAGTCAAAAACAACACAAACAACTGAAGTATAAAACATTTGGCACGACTGAGTTGCTGCAGCTTGAATCTATAGACTTGAGCTCCTTCCAAATCATTCAGCTTCGAAAATGCCATTCCCTACGACCGTCCGCAACGTTTCTTGACGCACTTCGTTCTGTGCAGCAATAGTCAATCCCCAGGAGTTCCTAGGAACCGACGGCCTTTAACCTAGCGTCAAGACCTACTGTCCAGAAGGAAGTACGCGCGCGGCCCTACGGCCTTCAATACACAATATGTATATATATAAGCACAATTTTTCTCAGCTGTGGAAGTAAAAAGATACAAGGAAGGAAGCTTGATATATGTACAAAAAATTTCAATGATACGAATGTTCAAAGTTGATCATGGGAAACGAGGATATTGCAGTTATCAATTTCAGCAAAGCAAAAATATTTTTATTTGTCCTTAGTGTGAGATCGCAAAGAATATCGATGTTTCCCGGGACGTGTCTGCTCGTCGAACAAAGGATCCGTTGAAGAGACAGCGTCCTGCTGATCAGTTGATTGTTCTGGTCTTGAGTCTTTTGCTGACAAGTGTTCAACAGTGGCTTTCTGCTGCGCTGAGGGTTCTCCAACAAGCTGTGCGTCGCTGAAAGGCACAAACGCCGGCAATGTTTCTGTTTCTATTGACGCAATGCCTTTCCTTACCCACGGGTCTGCCGGCAAAGGAATAGGGACTCGCTTACAATGGGTAGCATGTACCCAATTTTTCCGCCCCTCAAGACGAACGGCAGTCCTCGTGGCCAGGAGCACCTGGTAAGGTCCGACAAATCGGGGGTCCAGATTATTCTTGCGTGAGAAGTTACGGGTAACCACCCAATCCCCAGGCTGGAGCTGGTGGCCTGGACCCTCCGTCTGCGTCGGCAAGGCGTCGTAAACCTGTTGGTGAATTAACCTCAGTTTAGCAGTCAAGTCATGTAAGTAGTCAATCAACATCGGATACTCAAGATCAGAGAATATTCCTGGCCTAGGAACCCCCCACACATTCGCAGGACGGCCGAACACTATTTCATAGGGACTAAGCCCTATTCGGGAGTGTACAGTCGCCCTAGTTGACAGTAATGCTAGAGGCAAAGCGTCAGGCCACGAAAGTCCAGTCGTAGCCTGAATCTTCGCTAGCTTTAGTTTAAGGGTGCCATTGTACCCCTCAACTAATCCAGCTGACTGAGGATGATTGGCGCTGTGGAATTTCTGATTAATTCCAAGGCCCTTACACACACTCTTCATCACACTTCCAACAAACTCACTTCCGTTATCTGACCACACGACTCTAGGCATTCCATACCGAGGAAAGTATTCCTTCAGTAGGATTTTCGCAGTAGACAAAGCAGTATTATCTTTGAGGGGATAGGCCTCAATCCATCGGGAGAATGCGCAAACCACAACCAGAACGTATTTCAGGTTATTGCATCGCTCCATATGGATGAAGTCCAATTGAATCACCTCAAAGGGATACGAAGGAGGAGCAAAACTGCCAGGGGGAGTTGGGGTTCCTTTGCCAGGATTGTACATTATACACACCATACAATTCTTCACCAGACGTTCAGCACATTTCGTAATGCCATCATTCTTCCACACAGCAGCCAACAACTTGCAAATACCTTTCGCGCTAATATGTGCTAACCCGTGTGCCATTGTCACAACGGCCAGCACATACGCATCAGGCAACATCCATCTTTTCTGATCTGACAAATCAATCCAGCAACCATTCACATCCAACTTTCCCGTACTTTCTTTCCACTTCGTCTTTTCAGTATCAGTGGCTTCATTCTGTATTGCTTTCACACTCTCTATAGTATCCTCACACATACTTGATTCTGTAGGCCACCTAACCAAACTCGTCACATACATTCGAGTGCTAAGGTTCCGGGCAGTCTCCTTAGCAATCTCATCTGCAAACGCATTACCACGACCAACATCATCCGTCACTTTACGATGCGCACTACACTTAACAATCGCAACTTGTGCAGGTAAAGTCAATGCATCCAAAAGATCGTTCACAAGCTGGCCATGTTGGATTTTCGTGCCATGCGACGTCAAGAAACCACGCTCTCGCCACAATCGTCCAAAACTATGCGCTACACCGAAAGCGTACTGGCTATCGGTGTACACATTCACACGTTTCCCTTTTGATAACACACATGCTCTAGTGAGAGCAATCAACTCTGCAGCTTGGGCAGAATTCTGATTCAATCTTGCAGTCTCAACAACAGTATTCAACGTTACAACAGCATAAGCAGTAGTCACATCGCCATTCGGCAACTTAAAACATGACCCATCCACATACAGAGTGCCATCCGGGTCTTCCAATGGGGTGTTTTTAAGGTCCACTCGACCTTTTGTTTCCTCTTCTGTCCGCAAGTAACAGTCATGTTCTGCTACTTCATCTGACTCTGCACTAATTGGTAACAAAGTTGCCGGATTTAGGACATTACAACGCTTTATCTGAATATGGCTTGCCAAGAGCGTCAATTCGTACCCAGATAACCTCGCACTCGTCAAGTGCTGAGTTTTCGTACGATTCAACAGAGTATCAACTGCATGCGGAACCATCACCGTAAGCATATTATCCATGACCAATCCTGCTGATTGTCGGATGGAGACCGCAGCTGCCGCAGTTGCTCTCAAACAACTCGGCAATGCTCTAGCTACTGGGTCTAAGGTCGAGGAAAAATATGCACATGGACGTTGCTTACCACCAAAAGGTTGCGTTAAGACACTCAAAGCACAACCTTCCCTCTCGTGAACATATAACGTGAACGGCTTACTGTAATCAGGGGTACCTAACACAGGAGCCGAACACAATGAATCACGTAATTCAGAAAAACTTTTCTGACATTCTTCCGTCCATAGTAAAGGAGTTGAAACATCCTTGCACGTAAGAGCCACCAATGGTTTCGCTAGCAATGAAAAATTAGGAATCCACTGCCTGCAGTACGACGTGATACCTAGAAAGGCACGCACATCTCTCTGGGTTTGTGGCACAGCCATTCGCGCAATCGCTGCAATTCTCTCTGGGGTCAATCTCCTTCCCTCCTTTGACAATAAGTGACCTAGATAGGTTACTTCTTGACAACAATATTGGAGTTTAGAAGGTGACACCTTGTGATTTAACTCACAGAGATGTTGCAGCAACGATACCGTAGCAATTTTGCAAATGTCCTGAGTATCAGCAGCCACCAATAAGTCGTCGACGTATTGGATTAAAGCCGCACCAACCGGCAACCTAAACGCATCCAGTTGACCCTTCAAGGCTTGACTGTAAATCGATGGACTCTCACAGTAGCCCTGAGGAGCGCGTTTGAACCGGAAGCTACGTCCACCAAGAGAGAAACCGAAAATGTCCCTGCTCTCTTCGGCGATCGGGATGCTGAAAAACGCATTTTTCAAATCAATCACCGAGAACCACGAAGCAGTAGCTGGAATCAGAGTCAGTAGCGCCGTGATGTCAGGCACAACAGGGAATTGAGGAACCACAATTTTATTTACCTCCCGTAAATCGATAACAAAACGATAAACAGGCGGTTTGGTAGGATCAGTACGTTTAAGAATGGGCAGTACAGGGCTGTTGCACACGTTTCCCCGAGTCTCCTCAATAACATCTTTCTCGATCAAATCATAGATGATCGCTAACAAAGCTCGTTCACCATCAAGGGAGATACGGTATTGGGGAATACGTGGCAATCGCACATTCGATTTCAACTGAACAACATAAGGGGAGATATCAAGTAGGCCCACGTCATTCGGACCCGTCGCCCACAAAGACGCAGGAAGAGAATTCAATTCCAGTGGAAGCTTATCGAGAGACAAATACATGGGAGAGACTACTCTCTCTCCTAACGTAAGCTTTACACCCGCAGGAGAACAATACAAAGTTGCATACAAGCGTTTAAGCAAATCCAGACCCAAAAGATTCTCACCACAACCAGTGGTCAAAATCAACGGAGCTTCGAGCTCACGAGGCCCAATTTTAAGGGGCAAAGGGCGTGAAACTGGATTGCTAACGGGGGCGCCAGAGAATCCAACGGAAACATTTGTTAAGCCAGACAAAGGTGCGCCAGGGAGTTTCGAATGCATGATAGAACTTTTCGCTGCACCAGTGTCCAACAGAAAAGGCTCAACGACGCCCGATGTAGCAACTGCGACGTAAGGCCCTCTCTGATCAACCGGAACTGATACCACTCCCTCTCCTTGTCTTTGGCTGTCCTAGTAATTACTGTCGTCAGTTCCCTGATCGACGTAATAATCGTCTACATTGTACTGCGCAGATCGTCCTTGCGATGATCCACGTTGATCGAAACAGTTATTAGAATTTGATGAATGGTCAGAACGATCATTCTGAGCACCACGACCTCTACCACGTGATGCCTGTTGTGAACCACCACGGCCTCCTTTAGATGAATTACCGCTATTACGTCCATTTAAAGCAGGACAATCAAATTTAATATGTCCCTCCTGTCTACAATAAGCACATTGATTGTACCCTAACGAAGATCTTTGGAAAGAGGAATCATTACGTGGCTGCGATCGATTCGATTGCGTCTGCGATCTATTCTGTTGAGGCGCATTCTGATTAGAACGCGGCGGATACGCTTGTTGTAACAACACTTTAGTTTTGAGCTCTTTCGTCTTTTTATCAGCACGGTCATTCTCCTCTTTCTCTCTATTCTCGTAATATTGTGCCGTAGCCAATATCTGAGCTGAAGTAGAAACGGCCCATGCACTTTCTGAATTCCTTAATTTATTGCTCAAATCGGGCAGTAAGTTCGACACAAATTTATCCACAAACAACCGTTGTCCACCCTCAGTACCCATATCCTGTCCACTATGATCAACGAATGCTTCCTCAAACCTCGTAAAGAAGTCTGATACACTCTCATCTTTCTTCTGCTTACAGGCTGACAACTTGTCCCAATTTACCCTCATAGCTGGCATAAGCGTTTTCATTAATGTAATGATTCGCTGGGGGAGATCAGCAATCAACTGATCGGGTTTAGTAGCAGCTACTTGTCCAGCGTCTGCCGCTGTAATGGCATTCCAATCACCGCCTAATTCATTTGCGTGATCTTGGTGACGAATCTTGGCCCATACCGGTTGCGGTACGACATTGCCAAACAACATGTCGATATCGGCAAGATTCATTACCGTAGCGTCTACGAGCTGCGATAATTCTTTGTAATACCCAGTAGGATTTTTACGAGGATCGGGCAAAGATTGTTTCACCTGAAGCACTTCCGATCTTTTCCATGGGAGGTGTATCCACACTCTCTGGAAGTGTGCCGGAACTGGCTGGGCAGCAGTATTATCAGCTGGTATCCAAACCGGCGGAACTTCACGCATAGGATATTGGCCAGACTCGTCTTGTTGCTCAATATCCTCAACGAACAATGCATGAGGAATAGGAGCGGGACGAAGAGATAATAACCGCTCACTAGCACGTCGGACATTAGTATCTACTATCAGTCCAGTGGCGAACTGAAGTCGAAGTTCAGACAGGGCGGTCAGCACCTCGTCAGGCGCATTGGCCACTATCTGATCATGAAGGAACTTGCACATTTCATCAAACACATATCTCTGGGTTGGTATGTTGAATTGATTAAACGTTTCGAGGACAACACGGGGTGGATTTCTAAGAGGGTTTACCATCCAACCCATCGCCATGTTATATAGCGCAACACGTTCTCTATTACCAGGAAGCTGGCTACGTCTCTGCGGTCCATCAGAACCAGCAGACCCAAAAACAGGTCCGAGCGACTGAAAGAAGTTTGTCGCAAGGGGAGAATTACGATTACGAGTAGAGGGAGAAGAGTAAGACACAGGACTAACAAGAGAAGGAGTAGAAACAGTAGCAACAACAGGGGTTAACAACACAGGAGCAGTAGCGGGAGCAGGAGTATGTGGAAGCGGAGGAGCAGTAGGAATAGAAACAGACAAAGGAGCAGGAATAGTTGGAAGAGCGGGTGCAGGTTGAGGAACTGGTGGAGGAACAATAGGTGGAAGAACAGGTACGGCAGGGACCACAGGAGCTGCGGTACCCTGTACGTACGGAGGTGGCGACTTCATAAGATAGGACATTAAAGGATCCTCAACTGCCTCTTCCTTCTTATCCGACTCCGTAGGCAAAGCAGGATAGCATTTATCTATGGACATACGCTGTAGCCTCTCAAACACTTCCTTATCCTTATCCTCCTTATCACGCTGAAACTGCTCAGCTTTCTTCACTATGGTAGCAACATTATCTCGCTGACTACGTTTATTCTGTCTGATTTCTTTCTGTCGGGCTTCTTTGCGCCACAACCGAAAGGCATCAAACATGGCCGGCCTAGATTTACGTTCGAACAACTTTATTTCCAAATTATCTAAGATCGACGCTTCGAAGCTACCGTGAGGTGGCCAACGAAGATCGCCGTCTTTCTTTGTATATTTAATCCAATAATCGTTAAAAGCAATCGGGCCTAGCCCATGTTTGCTATATAAGTCATAAGTAGGAGTTCCAACCGGAGGTATCGGACACGAGTCCTCCAGCAGGGAATCCGCACCACAAGGTCTAAAACAACTGAACAAAGTACTGCGACCAGGCATCTTGCACACTAGCCGAGTTTCACAAACTTCAAGGGTTACGGGATTTACCAAGTCCCAGCAAAGAACAAAACCCTCGGTTTTTGGCGGCTGCAGTCGTCAAACAATACAACAACAAAGTACGCTAGCAAAGTGTCACCGACAAAAACACTCACACAGCGTGCACAACAAAAAACACTCGCTAAAGTGTCAACAACCAAGAACTCTGGGAGCGACCCACAAATACTTAACTCAAAGATCGATGGCGTCACCAGGAAGGCCCGTCAATCGTCTCGCTATACCAAGGTCTACGCCAGGCGCCAAAACAGGTCTACAGTCAGGGCAGCAGTCCGTCGCAGCCGTCAGGAGGCGGGAATCTTCGCGGGAAAAGTCTTCGGGCCACTTATTTCGACAACAGGATCGATGAAGCGGGGTGCACCTTCCCTCGGAGATTTCACACGAAGTTCCTCACGATCGTCGGGCTTGGACCGGTACCACTGATGCAGCCCCACGTTGGGCGCCAACTGAAGGACTGGGTTCTTTTGGACCCAGCGGTGCCAGGGCACAACACCTGAAACCTTCGTGGGTAACCTGTTCCGGCGTACAAGTCACAGAGACACGGGACACTTCCTTGGGCGTCAAAGATTCAAGGTTTATTTGCTGCAGGGAACACAGAAGTCACAGGAAGTACATCAAGTGTAGTTCGGGGAGACTGCTTCAAATTGGTTCTGTGGATCGCTCCTTTTATACAGTTTTTACCCATAGGATAACATTGAACACAAAAGTTTACAACCCGGTTCCCACATTTAGCTCCCAGAGGGGTCGCTTTGGTCACTTTGAAACACACAAGGTCCGGAACATAAGTGCGGAAACATTTGGCGGTTCCCAACTGTAAAAACCCATCTTCCCACCATTAGCAAATTCCAATCAGCAGTAAAGTAGATCGAAATAGGAACGAAGACAGGTGCAGAGGAAGACGGAGACAGTGGGGAGATCGGAAAGGGTGTAAAAGGGGAGGTATCGGGAAACACGAGATACAGGCATCAAAGGGACGTGCCTAATGAGATGCACGGCTGAGACAATAAGCCCGTGCGGCAAGATGAGCCTCGAGCGGCGCCATCTGCCTTACAGCAGCAACCCCCTTGTCATAAAGACACTTACAAAGAACATGTGTCTTCCGCAAATATCTTGGGAGTCCCAGGGTCGCGAAGCGGACAGCGTCCGATCGCTGGCTACTTGAGGGCAAGAGACAAAATGGATGCCGTATCTAAGATGGAACCCGTGGGTGCAGATAGAAATACCCACGTAACAGACGAACGGTTTAAGTTAGCACAGCGAAACTGCGCATACTTACTAAACTCGTCATTTGCGGTTCATAGATACCAGACTCGACCATATTCGTGCGAGTCGAAAACACCACTTACAATTGTCACGGAACCTCAGTTCCCTTCCAAAGGACATGCGCGGACTTCATATCACTCAGTTCAGTTCAGTTATAAGAGAAAGGCCCAAATACGCACTAATGATAAAAGTCAGAAGACAAATGTTATACCACCCTCCTCTACTCTATCCCATTTTAATTATTAATACTTTCCCCCACATTAGCATTAGTAAAATAGGTTGCTTTTATTTCAGCTAAGCAGGTGCCATGCACATGAGTCTTCAAGACTCTGTTTTAATAGCGTCTGCTCCAACGCAAGCATTTCCCTCCAAGCGTTACCTCGGCATCCTATGTAAATGTAGTTGACGCATGCGCAAAACAGTTTTCCCATTTAAAGCGGTATTAATCCTACTTCATTGTTATTAGCATTAGTACATGCATACGCAAGCTTCACTAACCCACATGTTCATGAAATTGCGTATTCGTTTTTACAAAACTTTATTAATAACTTGTTAGTGACTTAAACAAGTGGATTGCTTCTGAGCAAGTCTCTTTTCCTCTAGACGTTGCTCCATCACCTATGTACTTACCATACCAATTTAGAGGAGAAAGCACAGAGACTGGGGTCCTGATTACCAGGATGCCAGTCAGACTAGTCAGAAACAGTATTACATCAAATAAAAAGTGGGGGGAACCATAAAAAGCGATCCTGGAAAGAGGTTCGTAGCTATGGTGGTCCTAGTCAGGGATGTGGAACTGAAACAAGGATGCACCACATCCCAGACTAGGACTGTAATAACTATAGACCTCTTTCTGGACTGTCAGAGTTTATCCTACTTGGATAAACTGATTTAATCTTTCCATCAAGACTGATTCTGAAGATTTGTATTTATGAGTACCTTTGCCCTATTGCCTTGAAAAAGCCCAAGACCTGCGTTCCTTATGGTGCATGTTTCCCTATATCAGGGCTGAGGCTACCTAGGGTGGGTTCCTCCATACCAGGCGATGTCTGCATAGTGCATGTCCCTTAACAGCAGGTAGAGGTCATACAGTGCATGTACATATGTGGCAGGTGGAGTCCACTGAGTGCAGTTTCCTCTACAGCAGACTGAGACTACATAGTGCAGGTCCCTCTACAGTGGACTGAGACCACATAGTGCTGGCCCTGCTATAGTAGGGCAAGGCCATATAGTGCACCTTCCTCTATACCAGGTTGAGACCACATACTGCAGGTTCTTCCATAGCCGACGGAGGAGACGAAGTCCGCATAGTGCATGTCCCTCTACGGCAGGTGGAGTCCACATTGTTCAGGTTCCTCTGCAGCAGGATGAGGCTCCATAGTACTAGCCCCAGTAGCTGGTTGAGGCCTCACAGTTCAGTTACCTCTATAGCAGGCTGAGGCCACATAGTGGAGGTTACTATACAGCAGACTGAGACCACATAGTACAGGTCTTCTGTACCAGGCCGAGGCTACATAGTGCTGGCCCCGCGCTAGTAGGCCAAGGCCATATAGTGCAGGTTCCTCTATACCAGGCTGACGCCACATACTGCAGGTTCTTCCGTTGTCGGCTGAGGCAGACTCCGCATAGTGCAGGTCCCTCTACAGCAGGCTGAGGTCACAAAGTACTGGACTCACCACGGCGAGTTGAGGCCACACAGTACAGGCCTCAGCTGCAGCAGTGCTCACACTCTCTTTAGACTGCAAGCTAACAGAACTAACTTCAGTATTTTTCTGTGTCCACCTTCCTCGCTGTCCCACTCCTTTTTTCTGCGATCATGCAGTCTCTGAGACTTCCAACCTCAGCCACCATCTCGCTAATCCTGAGCCCTTCTCCCAGTGTTCTGTTTCATCCTGATCCAAGCCCCTTTCATTCCCCAGGGCCTATTTTCCTTCCATCCCATAAGCACATACACAGAAATGAAACATGAGTGATTTATTTAATTTTGACAGGTAGCGTTATGGTGAAATAAACAAGCATTGTTAATGCATTGGTCTCCCCTATGTAATGAATAAAGGGCTGTTTTCATCAATCATGGTCCGGGAGAAGGAAAGAGCTCTTCTGACAGTTACCACAGGAGTGGAGAGGATGTGGCACAGTGGCCAGAGATGCTGACTGCAGAGCTGGGGATCCTGGATCGAGTCTCAGCGGCGCTGCTCCTTTGATTCTTTGCAAATCACTTAGGGTAGCAAAACACTTGCAGTTTACCACTTACTTCAAGTAGGAGTAAACCACTCGCAAAGGGGAGCAGGTCCCTTCCCCTTTGTGAGTATGTTGGAAAATATTTTTTAAGAGCAGGCAGTGGTCCCAGAGACCACTGTCTGCCCTTAAAAGCATGAAACTGAAAGGTTTGATTTTTCATTTTTTTAAAAATGTATCCCGTTTTCCTTAAAGGAAAATGGGTTGCATTTATTTTTTAAAAAGCTGCTTTATTAACCCCTCCCATGCTCATGACGAGCTCGGCTCGTCATGAGCCATGGTTCTCGTGTGCTAATGACGAGCTGAGCTCGTCACGGCCCTTAGAACGCTCAGGTGCGGGGATAATTCCCCTGCTGTGCTGAGCGTTCTATTGAAACGGGTGTGGCCGTGACGAGCTGAGCTCGTCATAAGCACACAAGAACCGCGGCTCATGACGAGCTGAGCTCGTCAAGAGCACCGGGGCGCTGTGCGCGCCTCCCCTCCCCCAGCACAGCAGGGGAATCAGGCCAGCAGCCAAGGGGTTAAAAAGCAGTCCCAGACATGGTTGTCTGCTGAGCCCAGCAGGCCAGCATCCCAGGGAGGGCTGTCATTCCCAATGGGCTCGCAAATTGAGAGAGGCTCATTAATATTAATGAGCCTCACAATTTGCGACCCCATTTGAGAATTGCAAACAGTGTGAAATACACTGTTGTGCATCAGGAACTGTGCTTCGCAAATTGCGACCTGCAAGAGTCGCAATTTGCGATGCACAATTTTCTTGGTCTTACATCGGGCTCTTAATCTCTCTGGGTGATACATTGTTATATAAATATGCTGCAAGAGTAAATGGCAAAATCTTTATGAAAAAATAGTTCCACCAAAGCAGTTGTTAAAAGTATTTCGGTGGCGGGAAGCTGATAAGAGAAGCAGACAAGAAAAAAGCATTGGTAAATGCAGGAAAATATGCTACAGCCAATAGAAATGGAGGAAAAGTAAGTGGCACGCACAGGAACCAATGAGAAGCCAAGAAAGAGAGGAGGCAGGATGTAAGTCCCTTTGAAGTTTATATCAAAAGCAATAGATTTCTCAAGCACAGCGCATGAGCAGTGCAGGCGAAAACTAAAAAGCATTGGTCACTCTCAGTGGCGGCTGGTGACATTTGAAAGTGGTGACGGCGGAAAGTGATAATCATAGTGCACCGTAGCGAGCGTGCGTAGTGAGCGAGCCCGAACCCCCTAAGGAGGGTTTGGGGGGATTTCCCCCCGAGAAAATTTTGAAAAAATAGTGGAAAAATGGTGATTGCCAAGCAAATTTGAGAAAGCAGGAAGGTTAATAAAGCAATTGTGAAAGTGCAGGTATTACATTATTAAACAGTTGTCATATAACATACTAGGTAGCTGCTTATTCAGTATAACAACAGAGCTTCATAACAGACTTCAAGATACAATGCTGAGAACCTCACAGATTGTTTTTACCTACAGAAAATGGTCGTGGGGCCACGGTCTGCTCACCCCCTCTTTTTTTAGGCTGCTTTCAATTCTCGGGACAGTGGGACCGGTTGTGCAGTACCCGAAAGGTCCAAGGAAGAAAAAACTCATGAGGCCACATTGGAAATACGGTCCCATGGGACCTGTCACCTACAGTCTAGTGATGCCCACATTGTTATCCCCTTCAAGACCACTGCGGGAACCAATTTGAAAGCACATTGCTCAAAAGCAGTGAGCTAAATACATTTACACCAAGTAGGCAAGTATGGGAATTAACATGGGGAATCAATGATTTGCCTTGGCTCGGGTCAGTTAATTTGCGCGGGGAAGCCCTCGAATGCTGTAGCTGTTGCTGGCTTGAAGGAAACCATCTTCTTTTTAATTATGATTTGAACTCTTTACTTTCGATGTTGACAGGTGTAGTAGTTCCTCCTAATACGTTTTTAAAACAGAAAACATTGCATTTCAGCTTAACTTTAAAAGCCTCATTAAAACAGCTCGTGTTGTCGAAATTTCTCTTCACACATATTTCTCAGTCTGTCAGACTGCTTAGCATGGCAGTATCAAGGCCTGCAATCAGAGCTGCTGTTCTCTGCTCAAACAGAGCCCTGGGCAAAATAAAACTTGGCACAAGGTACGCACTTGTCATCTTCAATTGTCAGTGTGCTGAGAATGTAGGGGAAGGTGAGGGGGAGCGAAAGAAGGGAGAAAGACAGACAGACTTAGAACAGTGTGTTTACTACACTTTTCTTTCTAGCCCCAGGTTAGAGGGAGGCTCAGCTGTTGTACGCCACTCCTGCACCCCTCTGAAGATCGGCGCCTAGTTACCCAATGCCAAAGGCTAGCCCTGCTTGCAATGTTGATGGGTGAGCCTCACTGTATCAAAACCACGTCACATAACCTTGATAAGCGCGCGTACACCGCCGGCGCAAGCCACGCCATGCAGAAATGGCACTTGTGCGGAGCCTTCATCTGGCACTGCAGCTGCTTTGCTTTGCAGAAAGATTTACTTGCAGCGTGCCGCACGACTAAAAGGCCTCTGCGTTCAATCAGCACCATTTCTGTTGGTAGAAATCAGTTTGTTTTGATTTCCCGATAACACGAAGGACTGGAGAAGGATTTTTTGTTTATTGGCAGCCGTTGGACGGCGCTCAGACTCTGATGTTTTCATACCGAGCTGGAGTCTGATATACCGGGCCCGGCCACACACATGGTCAATACAAACACATGAAGGGCACTCGATTCTTGAAGAATGCCTACTGGCCCTGGTAAAATACTATTTTAGGACAAGATGGCTGTCCATAGAAACACTAGCCGGCTGTTAAGTAAACACGCCTTATATTGCCGGCACGGAACCAGAGAAGCAGGCAGTCCTTCGCGGCTAAATAGTGAAACGATCGCTTCCACCGGGAGGACATGACGCAAGCGCCCCTGGTTCCCCATTTTTAATGAATATGAAAATACCCGACGAGGCTTAAAAGTGGATCATTGCTAAGGCTCAGCGCTTCCATTTCAGGATATCTAACCGGTAGCTTAACCTGGAGACGTAATCACATTAAGGAAATATGATGCCAACACTCTAAGCCCAGAATATATACCGTCACAACAGAATCAAACTCGATTATATTCAAAGGAGATCTCGAAGGGTGATTCTATTGACCCCAGAATTACGACAGATAAAACGTGTTGTCTTGACAAAGGTGGATAGAACTCAAACCAACCACCGAAACGCGTTGACGCATTCTCAAGTATAATTCTTAACTCGGACACCTGTGTTGATACATTATACTATTGTGCACAGAACATGGGTGTCAGATAGAGTTTGAATATACGCCTAGTACTGTACAATTCTACGTCTTACTGTTGTCTGTCTTTTTGTATCAATTTTGCTGGTCAACATTGAATCCTATGTGTTTTTACTTAATTTCCTCATTGTCTTAATTGTTTTTACTTGCGTTAAGTGGTGCTATTGTCCACTTTTTTAAAATATTGTGTGACTAATAAATTGTGGCTTTTTGCTTTATATATGAATTGTGTTATTGGTTTTGTGCACTAAGTTTATACATTTTATATTTTGCTCAAGAGAATTTTTCCTGTTTACTGGTTGGTTAACCCTACTTCCCTTGATCCTTGTTAAGGGGTACCTCTCATTATTTCTTACTTATATTATATTAAAACTGCCATGTCCTTTAGAAATAGTGAAATCTGTATGCTCCGAGGTTCTCCCCTAAACTGATTGTTAGCCATATATTGTATTTTGTCAGAGGTTCTCGTTTTCGTAAATATGCTCGAGTCGACACGCAGTACTGGTGGTCACGACGACACGACTCCCACAACAATAGTCACTCCTTAGTCCGACTCACGCGCCCACTGCTGACTGACTCTAGTAGTGTATGACAAGACTGAGACTCCTAAAGGTCCGGACCATCTTTGTTTGAACTACTACTATGACCGGGCCCGGCCAGTGGCACTGAGTCACTCATGCATCATTAATAAAAATAACGTTATGTATAACCAAACAGATTTGTCATAATGACACACATGATGATCATAACTATGGGTGGCAGCAGGCGGTCTGAGTCCACACACACACACAAGACACGCAGTACCGATTCATTTTTCAATTTGGAATTAAAAATTCTTATTTATTAACACATGTTGGCAGTGCAGTCGGCGGTCAGCATTACGACTCCCACAACAATGATGAGTAGTAGTCACTCACTCCTCAGTCACGCGCCCACTGACTCTTGTATATCATCATGACTTGACTGCCTCCTAATATGAGGTCCGTCTTTGACTCTTACTACTATCATGACCAGCCAGTCATCATAAATAATAACGAATGCCACTACTGGCCCTGGTAAAATAGTATTTTAGGACAAGAGGGCTGTCCATAGAAACACTAGCCGGCTGCCGGCTGATAAGTAAGTAAACACACATAATATTGCTTTGCCTTATATTAATTAATACTGCCATGTCCTTTAGAAATAGTGAAATCTGTATGCTCCAAGGTTCTCCCCTCCTAAACTGATTGTTAGCCAGTTAACAAGTATGACCTGACTGTGACTGAGACTCCTAAAGGTCCGTCTTTGTTTGAACTACTACTACTATGACCGGGCCCGGCCACTGGCACTGAGTCACTCATGCATCATTAATAAAAATAACGTTACGTATAAGTAAACAAAAAAAAGATTTGTCATGATGACACACATGATGATCATAAATAAATAACTGTCTTTCTTATGTGGGTGGCAGCAGGCGGTCCGACCATTGAATCCACACACACACACACGACACATAGTACTGGTGGTCACGGCGACGACTCCCACAACAATGAGTAGTCAGTCACTCCGTCCTCAGACTCAGTCACACGCCCACTAACTCTAGTCTCACTATGACTCAGACAGTCATCACATGATCCACTTACTTCCACTTTCACTTATGGTGTTGTTGTCGTGACTGGCCATGAGCAGCTCTCTGGCATGATTCCAGCATGCGCAGTGACGAGGCGGGACAAATGGCCAATCACCGACGAATCTGGCTGAGACCAGCCAACACCCACGTTCGGCACCATCCTGCTGCAGCATCCAATCCTGGCGCAGCGTTAGCAGCGCCACTGCGCCAGGATTGGCTCAGAGCAGACTGAAATCTGCCCATTTTGAGACCCGTGGCCCCGGGTCCATGCCTATATTCCATAGTGGTAGAGGGGGGAGTCTAAAGTGTGCGCATGCGCGGGCCAGTCAAAATCTGGTCTTCTCCGGCCTTTGACATGCGCACTCGCAGTACAGTCACGTCACCCTCTGCCTGTGCGCTGCCTGTCTGTCACTCTCTGGCGCAGCCCCGCCCCCCACCGGCTGGCCCATTTCCTTATGGATGCCCGATCCTGTCGGGCTTCTCCCGGGGCCTTAGTGCGCTTGGCGCACCGATTCATTTTTCAATTTGGAATTAAAAATACTTATTTATTAACACATGTTGGCAGTGCAGTCGGCGGTCGTCCAGGCTAGTGGGGCAACGCCCCAAATGGACGCACCGCCACTGGTCACTCTGACAACAAACACCACAGCCGAAGCCTTTTCGAAGCAGAGGGAGCCTGAGTTGTACTGAAGAGGGTCTCCTAAAATCTTGTGTGAAAAATTGACGTAAACTAAAACTTTAAGGGGCAGATTTATGAAGGACTTGCGCCGCCGGTGCGTCACATTTTCCCATGTTAAAAATGACGCACCGGCGGCACAAGGCCTTCATAAATCTGCCCCTAAATGTTTCCTTGCAGTATTTCTTTAGAATCACCAAATCCTCCATGTCCATCTTCTGCACACCTCCTGAGCATATAGACTACCCTAAGTAGTCTATATACAAACGCCGCAACTTACCAGTGGTGGAACGCTGCTCTTAGGAACTTTGCCTTGCCCTGCAGATTGCTCACGGGGGCTGCTCCATTTTGCACCTGGCTCCCTGCACTCCGACCAGTCCCTCTCCGCCGCCGTTGGCCTCCTGACATCTGGCACGGCCGCCGAGTGAGGGGGACTACAGGTCCCAGCAGTGCTTGCGGCAGGAAGCCGCCGACGCCCAGCACGCGCCCGGAGGCGCTCTTAAGCAGCGGGGGTCCTCGACAGAGCGGGTGAAAATCACAAACGCCGCAACTTACCAGTGGTGGAACGCTGCTCATAGGAACTTTGCCTCGCCCTGCAGATTGCTCACGGGGGCTGCTCCATTTTGCACCTGGCTCCCTGCACTCCGACCAGTCCCTCTCCGCCGCCGTTGGCCTCCTGACATCTGGCACGGCCGCCGAGTGAGGGGGACTACAGGTACAACAGTGCTTGCGGCAGGAAGCCGCCAACGCCCTGCACGCGCCCGGAGGCGCTCTTAAGCAGCGGGAGTCCGCGCATCGTGGGACGCGCGTGGGTGACGCCGGGCTAAGCCCGGGCAAAGGGCGGGCCCTCTACGGCCCTCATCGGCCAGAAGAGGCTGGGCTGGGCCAGAGGTCCTGGTTCTTGATTTCTGTAAGTAGTGACCTATTTATCAACTCAGTCCTCCACTGTTTTCATTGCATGATGGCCACTGCTGCTACCAGCCCTGCTATTGCTGGATCAGATAAAAACGGAGGCACGCCAAACCGGACCTTGGACGGCTATTTTCTTAAAGCTGCTCCTGAGGGCAATAAGGAACTGTTGCTAGCAGAGAGGCGGGCAGATCGTCGTCGTTCAATTGAACGCATTAAAAATAGGACCCTGTCTGAACCTATAATGTCTGTCACCTTGGAAGACGACCTGAGCACTACATTGATAGACAACATATCACCAACTGCTAGTGTGCCCCTACTACTTAAAGAATGTTTAGCTCCTGCCGTGTCACCTACGCAAACCCAATCAGAACTATTAAACGTGACTAATGATCCCCCTAGTACATCTAAAATCCCCAATACTATGATTTCGCCTACAATTAGACCAGGCAAGGTAGCAAGAGGTAAAAACTTGAGGCCACAGCCACAAAAAATACATGGGCCTCCACCTCCCAAAAGGAGACGAAAAACAACCAATATAAACAAGCCCAAATTAAGCCACACTGATTTTGGGAAGAAAGTGAACCCTGTTACTACCACGACTACGGGAGAACTTGCTACTAAGCAACCAATAGCATCTGGTTCAACCATCCCAACACCCGTGATACCATCTCCCCAAGCTGTTATAGAGCCAGATATCACCTATACTCCAATGGAAGAAGGTTTGCAACCAGCCTCCCCCAAGATTCTTTTGGACAATATAGAACTGATTGTGCAAAGCTACATGCTTGCCTTATCTGAAAGACTCAAGGGAATAGAACTAAGGTTGGGAAAAATAGAGGGGGATCTGACAACACTTGGGAATTCTGTCAGATCACTAGGGCCCCTGAAAGCGTCACACCCTCAAAAAACTACTATGCCACTGCTCACCCTCCCAAAAGATGTGGCGGCTGTAACATCCCCTATTATTGGCAACAACCAGATAGCAGTAACTCCAGCTGCTTCTAACCATTCGCTTGCAGGTGTGCCATCATCTGTTAGCAAACCTAAGCAAAAACAGCCAACAACATCTATGGGCAAACCAAACATAACATCAACCAGTAATACTGACACTCCAGCCAATACCCAGGCAAGGGAACCAAGTATCCCCCCAAATAGGCTCCCAAGATCAGAAGAGAATGAGACCAACTTTGTAAGAGGGGGACAGGCTAGGAGACCACCTATGGAACTCCCGCCAGAAGCCTTGCCGTACGTAGTTGTACTTACTGGGGTCCCTGAGCTGTCAAGTGGCAAACGGGAAGGCTATTTTCAGCTAAAAAATAAGATAATGCATTGGCTATCTTTGTATAGACCCAAAGCCAACCATGTAAATGGTGAAATAGTCCATGTTCGTCGCTTGTCTTGGCTGGGAGGAAGAACAAAGGACATAGGGGGTGACATTGTTGTTATAAACTTCAGGGACAGAAAAGCAGTTCAGTATATTTTGAATTGGCCTTTTGGTAATGAAAATAACTGTATTGTACCGCGTCCCTTGACGTATTTCTATCCAAGATCCACAGTATTTCCCCCCCAACATTTAAGTAACAACACCCATCTAACCAACCACTTTTTCAACATGGAGACTGCCAGGAATCCCGCATACATGCACCAGTCAGTTCCAACTCCTGTGATGCATGGGTGGAACACTATACCGACAGGCCGCAATATAGGACAAAATGGTAACATGACCCATTTGATGCCATTTACTCCTTTAGAGCTAACAAACAGGTTTGAGGCATTCAGTGGTATGGAGGAATGTGATTGATGCTTAACCACATGGCTGCTGGGCGTTTTCCCCCCCAGTGCTGGAAAATGCCATTTTAGTGGCACTATGACGAGCTCAGCTCGTCATCAGCACACGACACCCGTGGGTGATGACGAGCTGAGCTCGTCATCAGCATCGAAAGGGTTAAAGAGCACAGAGGATGTTGGGAGGATTGAAAATGTATCATGCACTATGAGGTTGGATAAAGAAAAGGGTATTAGTTGTTTAAAGACAGGGCTATGCATTGTTGCAACTGATGATGATGCTAATAGTAGCTTGCCTGTTATTCCACCCATAGTGACTCTTGGTAGAAAAGAGGGATCTCCATTGCTTATACCTGCAATAAGGTCAGAAAGTAGAAATGCCGTAAGAGGAAACGAAAATGTCCCATGTATATTAAAACATAATGAAGAAAAGGTGACTAGTGGTCCTATGGTGGGCTTGGGTGCTGATGGTTTAAGTAAGGATGAAGATATTAACAGTTTGTCTGCTGTCTTACCTGTAGCGCCTTATAACTCAAACGAGGGATCCCCCCTGCTTACACTTGTTTCATGGAATATAGCTGGGGTGCGTGCGAAACTATGTGATCCCGACTGGAATGAATATATGAATACTTTTGATATCTGTGTGTTACAGGAGACCTGGGCTACAGCACAGATGCACAGGGTTGGCTATAAAACTTACCAAATGGAGGCTGTGCCTTCTAAAAGAGGTCGTGCATCTGGAGGTCTACTAACATGGATCAGTGTATCTATTAAAATAGGCATAAAAATGCTCAAAACTGATTCCCCAGACATTCTTGGTCTGGAAGTAACTACAGCAGATAATAGGGTGATTCACCTCTTTAATGTATACAACAGCCCTCAACCTTCCCATAAGGAATCATTGTGTATAGGGAAGCTAGACTCACTTATGGATACATTAAGAATAGGTGCAAGTGTCATTTTATGCGGGGATCTGAACTGCAACTTCGAACGAATTACAGATCTAGCACAATTGTTCGAAGACGAGGACACTGCCAATGGAATACCAGTCCTGAATGAAAATAGAATGGTGGCTGGCACTGCATTGGCTTTGCAGATCACAAGATTGTTGACTTCCCATGGCCTGAGAGCATGTAATGGGCGTATGCCATCCGACAGCCCGAAAGCCCCTACTTTTAAGAGACATGAGTATGAGAGTAAATTAGATTATGTCATAGTCTCTCTCGATCTGTGGCCTTTCACAGAAGATCTAAAAGTTAAAAAGAGATATGAAAGTGACCACTTCCCTTTGGAAACAAGCTTCCAACAAAGTATGCTAAAGGGGTCGGGAGCCACGGAGGCAGGCTATAGCCTAGCATACTCACCCAGTAAAGACAATATTGTCCTTAGTAATAATCGCAAGGCGGTTAAATGGGCCTATGTATTGGAAAAAGAGGATTTACTGGCCAATATATACAGTACCTTTGCAGACACCTTAAGCTCATACTGTCAGTATAGCTGTGATCCCAAAGATTTCATAGAATTGCACAAATCCCTTTTCAGCAAATTATTAGTACTTCTCACAAAAATCCCTAAAAAAGGTGCAGGCTCGATCAACGCAAAAGTCAAGGGTAAACCTTGGTATAACAGGGAATGCCGTCTTGCTAAAACTGCACTGATTAATGCTGTTAAAAGGGATGGTCCATTAGAAATTAGAGATAAAAGGAAGGCCTATAACAAAATCATAGCAAGAGCTAAATCCTCTTGGGATGAGGAAATATGGCTCAGCATGCTAATAGCCGCTAAAAACAAGGACCAGAGACAATTTTGGGAAATAGCAGCTAAGGGAAATAATCGTGAGAAAGGTTCCAGGGAGGTATACTTGGATGAGGACACTTGGGTTAGACACTTCACATCACTATATGAAGCTAAAACTTCAACTGATGTGGTCACAACAAACGCACCCACTGTCGCTATACCAGCTAATACCCCTCCGGTAGTGTTTAACATACATGAACAAAGATATAGCAATTGCCATGGTAAAGAAAGGGAAGGCGCCTGGACTAGACAAAATTCCGGGAGATCTCTATCTGTGCAATGTCGAGGTTTGGGCACCCTATCTGAACCATTTATTTAACATAGTTACAGCTAGTGACCACATTCCGGACACATGGAACGGCGCAGAAATTATTACCATTTTTAAAAAAGGGGATCGTGGCGATCCAGCCAATTATCGCCCCATTAGTCTTTTAGACATAACGCAGAAGATCTATGCTAGACATATTTTAAACCGAATAAATTCATGGCTGGAGGATGAGTCAGTCTTATCCAAATATCAGGCGGGATTTAGGAATAAAACAAGTACCATAGACCAGGTATTTAGGCTATGCTGCTTGAATTGGAAATATGTCATCATTCGCAAGGGTCACTTGTATGTGACCTTTGTAGACCTGCGAGCAGCATTTGACCTAATTCCCCGTGATCTACTCTGGGAAACTCTGAATAGGCAAGGGCTGCCAGGCGAATTGTTAAAACTCGTAATGGGCTTGCACCGGGAGAATTATGCCAAAGTAAGGTGGGGCCCAAATGGGGAACTTACAAACCCAATCCCCATAAAACGGGGAGTACGCCAGGGATGCGTACTGGCTCCCACCCTTTTCTCCCTATACGTAAATGACATCGCAGCCTATATGGAAAATTGTGAGAATGATTTGCCCCGATTAGGAGGGGAACGTGTTGCGTCCCTCCTTTTCGCGGATGATACAATTTTAATTTCACAAACGCCACGCGGCCTTCAGACCCTCCTGGACAGGTTCCAACAGTATCGTATCACGAACGGACTAGAAATCAATATAAAAAAAACAAAATACATGGCACTAAACCCGCACAAAACTTTTAAAAGGAATCTAATGTTAAACGGACAAAAATTAGACTATGAACACAGTTTTACATATCTGGGAGTCCTGATAGATTCTTTAATGGGATGGGGCCCACAACTAGAGAAATCAAAACTGGTGTTTAAACAAAACTGTGTTCCCATATTGCAGAGACACAACAAAAGTGTCAATAAGGCGATCACCCCAGCAGTAGAGCTTTTTAGATACAAGGTTCAATCAGCCTCACTGTATGGGGCAGAAATTTGGGGGCCAGTATGTAAGAAAACTTTTGAAGCACTCGAAAATAAGTTTATTAGGGGTCTTTTAAAAGTTCCTACTAATACCCCACTGATCCCCTTATTTCTTGACTTAAATCTCAAACATACAGACCATCACGCAATATTAAGACCAGTATTGTTGTGGGTCAGGTTATGGGCAACTATTGAACTATCAGATTACAAAAATGGCTTGAAAGAGGTCCTTGAACTTGATAGTAACAAGAAAATCTTTTGGTTTAAACATGTAAAAACCTGGCTAGCTAAGCTCTGATTAATGCACTTCTGGAACGAGCCAGGATCTCTAAATTCAGTTTCTAAGAAAATAGTCAAACTGTCTTTATGGTCATATGTGAGTAACGATTCCGTGTATATAAGAACACATGGTCCTCTGACAGAAAAATTCCTTATGGTAAAAAATGAGGCATCTTTTGAACAATTTTTAGATGAAATCAAGCCACCCTTGGCCAAATCTCTGTATTTAAAATTTAGATATGGAAAATTGAGATCCAAAGTAACAGAGAAAAGTTGGGGGAAGACAGACAATGACTGTTGCAGTTCATGTATCAACAACCAAAGGGAGGACATCTATCATATATTATTTTTCTGCCCTAGCTACGTTAAGGCAAGGAAAAGATGGATAGTCCCTTTGTGCCGCAACATTGGTTCCACTTCACATAGGGAAGCTGGTAGGATCCTAAGTACGGACACCAGCCAAGTACTTGTGTTCGGAATCTGTAGGTTTTTACTGTCCGTTTACTATACTAGAAGAAAACTAAATCTTCCATTTTAAACATGGGAAACTGCCATCCTGATATTTTGTAAATCACGAATTATGGCTAGCTATTTTATTGTCTTCTCAAATTCCCGGTTGTTATAATCAATTTAATGTCTTTTTAATGTGATTTTTAAACATTTTAACATATTTATTCATTTCTGCGCCAAATATTCAATTGTAAACTTATGTGTCCTAATATGACTAAATGTTACTCCTATAATTGGGTGCTCAACATAATGAATTGTACGCTTCATATGTGATGAATTTTATTATGCTTTTTCATATTTTACTGTATCTTTTATGTTGCAAGTCAACGAAATAAAGATTAAAACTGAAACTGACTACCCTAAGTCGAAAGCAGGGTCGGACTGGCTACCAGGCGTTTTGGCATGCTGCCCAGCTGGAGGCTGATTTCGTTGATGGGGACCTGTGTGTGCTGAACGAAATTCGTTTTTCTTTGTTCATTTCGAAGCACACGCAGGTCTCATTAACGACATTAGCCCCCACCGCAGTGACATCAGCCCCCAGCTCGGCAGCATGCCAAAACGCCTAGTAGCCAGTCCGGCCCGTCTCACAAGACTGCATTAATTTTTCTTTCTCTGTAATCATGTCCTTTACAATCCTATAATATATGCATTTGTTCTTTCGGTCAACCATTTGCTTCTTATTCAGCCCCACTAATGAGCACACCTTACTAATTCATGTATCACAAAGATACTGCAGTAAATGCGTGAATGGTTTACCTAAGAGCACAAAACGAATCCTAAAAGTCAACAATAACCACTGGACTCATGTCGGGTCCGGGAGTAGCAGGCTAATCGCCAAAAAGAGCTTCAACACCTCGTCAATGGTAGTGAGTGCTTATTAAATTCAATTTCAATGCAATGCTATAATGTGAATATCTCTCTGCAGCACACTGGAGACCCAGCTGAAAGCGAGGCAGGGGTGTGCTTGGTCTCAGTCCCACTGCTGTGTTTCCAGATAGCGGTATGCGCTTTAAGAGCATGTTACCGAAGACCTAATGTGTTCCATCAGCTGCAGAATGTGCTACCGTGTCAAGATTCTAATGGTTTAAGCCATGAAGAAAGCTTTATCATGTGCTACCCTGGTGCCCTCAGGAGAAGGTTCAGAGTAATGATGCTTTCAGGATGGATGCCTGGCAGCAGAACCTTCATACCCTCCTCTTTGGCATCCTTGAGACCTCTTAACCTGGCTAACAGCGATATAACTCTGTGGGTTGAGTGCCTGAAGCAGAGATGAGTGTATCCTATACAACAGATTCCACCGAGCTGAGTCATGTTAATACCTTTAAAAACAGTGCATGAAATGTCAACTTTGGTTCAGCCAATCAGCGAACCCTGTAATGTATTCCACATTTGGCTTTGCCAATTACAGTGAGCAGAATTCTGGATCTACCTTTGGTTGTTTGCATGCATTCTCGGTTCAATGGCAGGGATATGAAGTCGACAGAGACAGAAGATTTGTTTTTCTTTGCTGGATGAAATTAGGGCAGGCCCAGGGTGATAGTAGCTTATTGCCCACAGGCTGTTGGGAGTTCATACTCCTCTTCTTTATTTTGCAACCTCACGTTTGGCTTGCACATAACTGTGTACTAGAGATTGCCAGCCGTTAACAACCTATACCTGGGGTGTTACCCACTTTTAATGCCATGACTAGACAGCAAGAACACTTACTTATTTGGTTTACTTACTAGCAACCCTTGGATAGGTGACTGGCTTTGTGCCAGAGTTCAACTCTCCCAGGAATTGCATTCGCTAGCCCCTACCCTGGTAAACATCTGTTATTCAGCACCAAGATACCCTTCTGGGTGAACGTGCACAACCATGGTCTCTCTACTGCAGTTACTTTGGGTGGGGCTGTTGAGAGACCCTCTACTAAGTATAGGTGATAAGTCCATTCACTGATAAATGTGTTTTTTTCATGCTGATCTCTGGGTGGCTCAGAAGGTCTCATAGGATGCCGTCTGTACTGTAACCTGCATGACCTCAACTGGCCACAAGTAATCGAAATGTCCTTGTTATCAGATGCAACCCTGCTTCAACATATTTTTATGTTACCTTATCCTTCTCTACAGACCACCACCTAGTAATGCAACATTCTTAGATACATTGCTAGACACTGTCTTTAACCTTCTTACAATATACTCAACCCTATGCATCCTTGGTGATCTTAACATTTAATTTGACAAACCAAATATGCCACACCCCAGAATCATCCTCATTGGCCTAGACACACACAGCCCACCGTAACTCGTTTCTAACCTCACACACATCGCTGGACACACAATAAATATTATTTTTGCCAACCCAAAGCTAGTCAGACTTTAAAGAATGACTCCTAGCACATGGTCAGACCATTTCCTCGTTGCCTTCCAACACAGACACCACAACACAGCACAACTAAAACCATCCTACCCTCAACCACATACTGGCCGAAGAACAAGCTGAATTTGGAGGAGCTACAAATTCTCCTTACCTCCAACACAGATCTGGTCACCATCAATTCTGTACAAACAGTCTATGGATGGCTCCAGAGAGCTTTTGATCTCATAATTCCTCTGGAGACATCCAAACATAACAAAAGGAAATATGCCCCTTGAATTAATAGAGAATAAAAAAGATCAAACAACAAAATACTAAGCTTTCGTGCAAATGGCTCAAAACAAACAAGCCTGAAGACAAGAAAGGCCTACACTGACACAACACAATATACAAGAAAAAAAGCAGAACAACTATACTGTTCTAACCAAATCCCCAATGTCAAGTGTGCTAATAATCAATTCTATAAAATACTCATCAAACTCTGCAAGCCAAAATGAACAGAAGCTACCAATCTGACAAGCTGGCTAACTATTACAAATGTAAAACACATAGGTGGGCTACCTACTTAAACAACAACAAAAAACACACAGCCCCAACCTGTTTTCGACAACAGCTGCTAGCCAAAGGCAAACACAGAAACTATGCTCCTCCAAACAACTATCACCAACTGAAATTCTGGATCTTGTTAAAGCAAGCAAGCCAGTAGGCTGTCCCTCTGACCCATGTCCATCTCAAATCTTCAAAAATATCCTACTATCATCTTCAGCAGCCATCCCAGTAAGAACACTCTTCAACAACCCCTTAATGTGAGGAGTTTCCCCAGAAGAACTAAATAAGGTATACATACGCTCCCTTTCCATTAAACCTAACATGAACAATCAAGATCCCGACAACTACAGACCTATAGGAAATGGACCCTTCCTGGGCAAACTTATAGAAAGAGCAGCTTTTGCCCAGATGTCACAATTCATTGAAGGCAATTCAATACTTTACAACTTCCAAACTGGTTTTCATCCAGGAAGAGGCACTGAATCGGTCCTAATCTCTATCTAGGATGATCTTAAAAACACAGTGAACCAGAATGGAGTTGCTACCCTTCTTCTCTAGGACATTTCTGCAGCCTTTGACACAGTGGATCATTATACATTTATCCAAAGACTTGAGGAAGCCGGACTAGAACACAGCTCTTATTTGGATCACAACAGAGGATATTATATACATCCCCCCCATTCTCTTCTAAACCATGCAGAATTAAAGCAGGAGTCCCACAAGGCTCAATGATCTCATCCATGCTTTTCAACATCCACATCAAATCACTACCAGATCTGATCACTGGGTTTGACATCACCTACTATAATAAATATACAGATGACACTTAGATAATTCTGAAATTGGAAAGCCCAAAGGATTTAAACCATCAAGCTCTTCAATTGTCTCTTGGCCGTTGACCTATTGATGACGTGGAGCCACCTTGAATTGAATGCTTCCAAAACCAAGATACTCGCCTGTGGAGACTGGAAAACCTAGGACCTCTCTGCACCTGGCCTGATGATCTAAGACCAACTTCAGAGATATCTAATGAGTTAAAAAAAACTTGGAATAAATAGGGACGCCAAAGTGTCTATGAATCCACAAGTGGATAAGCTTGCCAAATCAAGCTTTTTTACAATAAAAACACTGCAACACATCGTTTCTCACCTAGCATTCCCAAACAATGTACAAGCTGTCATCTCTCTTGTCCTGTCAAAATTGGACCATACTTATCGTATGCATCACTGCTCAACTTTGTCAACTATGACAAGACTACAAAGAATTGACAATGCTACCCCTATGTGCCTCCTACATGTAAAGCCACAAGCACACAACCCTCCTGCCTTGAGGGTGTTACGCTGATTGCCAGTTGTCAGAAGATCTTCATTCAAGCTGCTTTGTGTCACACACAATATATGGTAAAGGGACACTCTTCATCAGTAGGAAAATCAACAGATACATACAACAACAAAAACCTGCTCTCAAGAATGGCTCCCCGCCTCATAATTCCTACAAACAAGAAGAAAAACATGGCTGGAACATCTTTCTCTGTTCAGGCAGACTAACTAGGAAATTCCCTATCCACAAACATAAGATCTACAGACAACCATCTTCACTTCAGAAGACTGGTCAAAAGCGGACCCTTCCCCTCATGACGACTATACTCACAACTCAAGAATGCACCACAGCAATATACTCAGACATGACAAACTATACTTCTCATGGTTTGAGAAAGAACCGTCATTCTACAACTACACATCACTGTAATTTGAACTGTGCCTCCTGCTATAGGCAGATACATTTATATAAGGGAATTGTATATTACACCATAGGATGCATGTGTATGTCAATGTTGGGTCTGCTGCTTCTATGTACTTATGGGTGCATACCTAGAGGGTTACACCTGCTACTAATAGCTACAGTGAGTGCCACGTTTACATTTATGTATATGGAAGTTAACTAAAGTTATTTTAAACAATAAAAATTCACTACATGATAAATGTGGATTGCAGACCATGAAAATATTGCCGCCTTAATGTACATATAGGTATTTCTATAGCGGGGTTTAATCAAACAAACAAAACTTTACCAAGCATCATGTGTGTGTAAATTATTTACATTTTGCTATTATTTGTATCCCTTCTCCCTCTGGCTCATCCCAAACCTTCTGACTACGATGAACTCCCAAATATCCTTCTCAAACTTTCACCCCTCCCTTTAGCCATGCCTCCCAACTAACAAGTACACAACCATTACTTACAAAACTACTCAATCCTTCCCGTTTTCAAATCCATTCCTATCATTCTATCCCTGCACCAAACTCTACCAAACACACAAGAATCAAGAGCACAATCCGAACACAGCTGACAGACTAATATTGGGTTCCCGGTAGCATGCCAATCACTGCAAAAAAGTCATTCAATGACTCATCAGAGGTCGTAAGCGCCACATGAATTAATTTACATATTACATGTTTGTAATGTTAAGTATCTTCTTGCCAGTCTAAAGATATGGCTCATAGATGATGTACCAAACTGCTCAACTGCTCAACTGGGCTTTCAGCTTTGCATTTCCCAGTGTTTTAGACTATCATTTCTTTTTGGTGATATTCTTCTGTGAATAATTTGAGCACAGAAGCCTATTTTTGTATTTCTATGTGAAAAGCAGTTCTCAGATGCTTAACATTTCCTTTGTAGTACCAATATTTTTATGAGTTGTTTCTAACCCAGCACCAGTGGCGTAGCCTGGGCGGGCAGCACTCTTTTTGGGGGCGGCAGGAGTTGCAACTACCACCACGCCCCTGGGGCCGAGAACAAGTCGTCCGTTGGATACTAAACCCCCCCACCCCTACCCTGTTCTCACCTGCACCTGGGCAGCCATGGCTCGAGTCGGGGTACCACGTGGGTGGACGGCGTCCCCCCACTTATTTTACTGGGAGCTTGATAGCTGGAGCAAATGGAGTCACGCATTCACTCTTTGGCCTCTCTGGGGCGAGATCGGAGCTTATTCAGAATGCTGCTCACGTGCTGGCTTCTCTGATGCAATCACATCTAAGGGGTGAGCGAAGGGAGGCAATGAGTCTGATGGTGCAAGCCACCTTTCATGACTACACTTCCTGTCGTGACGTCAGCGTCCCCCCACTTCTTTTTTTAGGACTTGTGTCCTGTGGGCAGCAAACTTAGGGGGCGCCCCTGGTGCCAGTACGTCTAGCTATACCACTGCTGTGATACTTTGATTCACACTTTAAACGCCTCTTCAGTTTACTAAGGGCATTCATTTCTTCGTAACTAATCTAGTGCTTACTTTGTCAAAAAAAAAAAAAGTGTCAGGGATCTTGTCAGGACACCACTGCAATTTGCACCACACATTGTTCATGCCATGCTGCCAATGGTAGTAACAACACAACTACTAACTATTACACTCCTACAAGTGTGACAATGCAGACTATTCCAGGCCCTGAAAGCTATAAGAATGGCTTGGGTGGCAGGTAATAGTCATTTTAATGTATCCTGATTTAGTATTTGCCTGTTGTTGTGGTCATCTCAGACAGCGCCACCTTGTGGCGAACTGCTAAACGTACAGGTGTTGTCAATTAAGTGCCCGGCATGATCACCAGAAACCTCCGGCTCAAATTAAGCACTGCTAATATCACAATTTGAAAAGCACAGTCCAACAGTAATTCTGAAGGCAATCCTGATAAAAACTAGATCTAAAGTACCCCAGTGTTTGTATGGGTAATCCTAACATATAATTACATTTATTTACTTTTTCCGTACCCACAGCATTTATATGTGAGACCAGCCCTGTTATGCTTGATGCACGTAGGATAGATTCCATGGTCTCAATATTTTCTGGGGGGTATGTTGTTCACAACAGATGTGTAATCTGTGTCATACTATGACCTGCTTGTAAAGGTTAAAGTATGCATCAGTGGGTTTTAATTTTACATCTATCTACTTTCATTATATTGAAACCATAGTAACTAGTTTGTCAAGGATTGCATACAAAAGCTTGTTAGTATTCAGCCAGTGGAATGACATAGCTGTTTAGAGCAATGGTGGGAACAATACAAACCAGCAACAGTCTTTCACTTACAGTAAACTCATAGCTGTATCCATTTCACAAAGAACAACATGTTTTTGTTCAAAGCAAAAAAAATATTACCCATTCTTCATCATAAATTATTCAATAACAGTTTGTTTTGGGGATACTCTCAGTGTACATTGGCCGATCAGATTACTTGAGTTGCATTCAATGTGCCGTTTAATTGGCTTAAGTATAAAGGAAGTGCCCTAGAGACTCACACAACCCATTGTACATAGAAAAACAGGCTTTGTCTTATCTTACACCAAAGAATGTAATGAATGTGGGGGTTTTCCAAGAATAATACACAAGAGCATTCACAAATTCACTGTACCACTACATTTCTTTCTTAAACTAACAACCCTCAAAATGTCAAACATTAATCAGTGTTGTAACCAACCCATGGATTACCAGTGAAATATTTGTTTTTGATATGGAGTGAGTGGAGACAACTCACATTCTTACACTGAAATTAAACTGTGTGTCGGGTCCTGTTTACTCAATGTTTTTTGGTAATCACATTTTATGGAGTCGCTAATGGGGTTCCACAGCACTCTATGAGATTTCAGTATCGGTAAAGAATATTGCAATGCAAATATAGCTTTGACTACTCTTGTTCATGTGTATATTTTCCCAATGTATCTTTTGCAATCTATTCCATTGTATGCCACTCTACTCTACTCCCCTCTATATCACTCCACTGTATGCTATTCAACTGTACGCCACTCCGATCTACCCCCTCCCCTGTATGCCACCTCACTTTATGCTATTTCACTTTACACCACTCCACTCTACCCCACTCCACTCTATGCCACTCCACTCTACAGAACTCCACTGTATGCCATTCCACTGTACGTCACTAAACTCTATGCCACTCCACAATGGTGCTGCAACGAATTTCAGAAGGGGACTGGTGGTCTAAAGTGATATGGATTTTAAACAAGTATGATGATATTGAACAAGCAAATATAGAACCTGGCAAATATTTCTCGAGTTAGAATGGCTACTCTTTCAACATCTCCCCTTCGATATGTTTGTAAAGAAATCAGGTATAAAGGAGGCTTAAAAAGGATATTTCCTCATAGCATAAATTCAACTAGTATTTATTATACACATTTTTATAGATTACTGTTGATGCAGCATAATCAATATAAACAACCAGTGGAAAACCAACTGAGTTTTACTGTTCTACAAATCAGCTGTTAATCGCTTATCTCAAAGACAGATCTGAAAGTGGCTAAAAAAAATGTGTGTCCAACTGAAACCCTGAGTGCACTGAATAATCTGTTCCAGGCTCACTGTTCTGAATACCAAGAGCCATTCCGAATGGTGCTACTAAAATACATATCTTTGAGAAGCCCTCTGTTCCTGACAATAAATACCCAGAGCACTTTAAGGGTACGAGCTTGACAACTGACACGCTCACTCCGAATTCTCTACTGGTAACACCCCGAACTCAAGGGGTCGATTCACATAACTAATCTGAGATACAATCCTAAACGTACTACTTTTGGTATTCACAGAAGGTATTTAGTAGCAGTAAAGTTAGGACTCCTAACTTTACTACTACTAAACTGAGACAAAATCCTAACGTTACGACTTTCGGTACTCACAAAAGGCATTTAGTAGTAGTAAAGTTAGGAATCCTAACTTTACTACTACTAAATGCCTTCTGTGAATACCAAAAGTAGTACGTTTAGGATTTTATCTCAGATTAGTTCTGTTAATCGGCCCCTCAGAGATGCTATTGATCGCTAAATTCATCGAACCAGGTGTCCTTGATAAATATGTACACTCATTCATGTATATGTGTTAGAAACACTGTGTGACCGCTTGCAAACCTGAAGATCAAACATGTGAATACTTGTGTAAAAAAGTGAAAATGTGTTCAAGTGAAGCACTGAGCACCAGCAGATATAATAACCAGTATGCACACTGGAAGGATCACAATGCACCATTTAAAAGCAAGGGCACATTCGTTCTGTGTATGGTTTATTTCCATTCAACATTGTGTGAAGCATAAACAAGTGCGGGATGGAATGCTTGAATTAATCTCAGCCACTGGTAATTAGCATTGGCCAGCATTACTATTCTAGGCTATCACTATTTAAATAAGCATTAGTCAGGTAGCCCACGCGGGACTTTTTAAGCAAAATATGCAGGGACGCACTGCTGAACAGACATAACATTTATTAACATCATAAATGAAATATAAGGTATTGCTATTCAGGTGATAGTTCTAGTGCTCACAAGATAATAGTAAAGAATGCGTGAAGTAAGGGGTGCTAGTGACATTAAAAAATGACATCACATTGACAGCAATTAGGCAAACTCCAAAGAAAATTAAAACAATGTTGGAGTTTTTTGTTGTAAAGGGTTGACAGCGTTTCGATCTCATTAAATCGAGATCATCATCAGGACGAGATATGTGAACAAGAACAATTCACCAATGGAGGGCTCACTCTTAGATCCATTTTGCTGGGAAGAAGAGCTGAGCTTACCATGTCATGACCAACCCAGAAAAAACTGCAATCTCCCTAAATCAGCTTACAAGTAAAATACTACAGGATTTTAATTGCTTATTTTTTGCACAACTCCTAAAACTGTGTACCCTGCACTCACGTCACCCCACACCTCAAAGAGCTCCACTAGCTCCTAATCCACAAATGTGCACTCTTCAAACTACACACATGTGGAAATCCTTGCATAACATTGGGCCCACGTACCTCAACAACTGCATAAAGACACCTCCGCTCAGAGGGGCTCCTACTCGCGCCTCCACTGCATATGCAGAACCAGATCCAGAGGGCGTGCCCAGTGGCGTAACGAAAGTTGAGGGGGGCACCCCTGCCAGGTACACGGAAGTGCCCCTGCTTCGGATTTATTCTGGAGCTATTGGTTGTTGTGGTCTGTGTATCTCTTGATGGCGGGAGAGTCCCAGCCACCTGTGATTCATGAACCCCGTACATACATTCCCCTTGCTCATTAGCATTTAGCGCCTCTTGCATTCAAGCTCACAACCCGTATTTGCACTACCTTCCACCAACCTCTCCATGATGCACAAATCATTTGTTGACGGGAAAGGTGCACCCAATGGTCAGCGCAGCACACCCTCATAGATCTCGACCTTCTGTGGAGCCTCATACCGCCAACTCACACGATGCCAATGTGTGACACAAGATATCAGCACCCATCACATGCTCTCCCAGTGAGGAGCCGATATCAACCGGTGGCAGGAAAAAAGAGCTGAACACCACTGTAAATAGTGGTTTCCAGCTCGTTTTCTGAGGCTTTTAACTGCCGATGTCCATTAAGGGGTGTGAAACAAGCTTCTTTTTTTCGGGGGGGGGGAGGGGGCTTGAGGGCGTAGTGTGGTTCAAAAGTGCCTCATAGATACTTCTCTGCACAAGGTCCCATCCCCTTCAAGACCCCGTCCCCTCCTCACACGGGAGTTTGTTCTACAAGTTGGCAGGTATGCTGCCAGCAGTTCATCTAATAGCCCTTCCCTATCTGCTGCTATGGGTCTTTTGCATAGACCCCGCGCCTCTTCAGTCTCAGGGCTATGCCTCTGCTTTTCACCATTTGAGCGTTATAGCCAGGCGCGGTGCGTCCATTGGGGCGTGGGGCGTAGCCCCCCCCCCCCGCCTGCAGCTCCCTCGGCGTCTCTAAACTTAAGTAAACTGAATCAGTTTACTTAAGTTCAAAGACGCTGAGGGAGAACTGACAATCATGTCAGTCAGCATGACTTTGGACCGCCCACCCCCTTCAGAGTCTAAAGGGGGTGGGCGGTCTGGCGTCATGTTGACTGACATAATTGTCAGACCGGGGGCAACAGGCAGCACCACAAGTGCGCATGAGTGGGGACAGAGGGCAAATTTTTAGCCTGTGCCCAGTCATGCGCACTTGTGTTTTCATTTGTTTGCCCATGCCCATTAGGAGCCCCTCAGTCTCCTAATGGGTGTCCGGCGGGCAAAGAGAAACCTGTGCCCCAAGCCAATCCTGGCGCTGCTGGCAGCACCAGGATTGGCTGAGAGGGGCTGCCAGGCCACTCCAGTGCCGACGTGAAGGCGCCAAGGAGAGCAGAGGTGGCGCGGACCGGCTGTGAGGTAAGTTTTCTGTTTATTATTTAATTCCCTGCTCCCCCCCCCCCCCCCCCGAGCCGCGACTGCTCAGTGATTACACAACATTTACTGGAGCACAATCATTTGTCTTGTTATTTTATGTTTTGCTCGTAGTTATGGCCATTGTAATTTCTGCCCCCCATTGCATCGTTCACAAACGGTTCACACATGCATCAGTGCACAACTGCAATCTATGCTGCTCGGACGCATGTTCTGCTGCTGGCGTTGACAGCCGGCAATTTCACAACTCAGTGCACAGTGTGCGTCGGTGAAAACAGCTGATAACGTAGGTGTCATTTCAGAGTATCCGCGGTAATACTGCACCAGCTAAGAAGCTGAACTATTAC
This sequence comes from Lissotriton vulgaris, assembly GCF_964263255.1. Lineage (NCBI taxonomy): Eukaryota > Metazoa > Chordata > Amphibia > Caudata > Salamandridae > Lissotriton > Lissotriton vulgaris. Next base: position 1,476,709,879 of record NC_141694.1, read on the forward strand.
TAAATATCATTGTTGGTTAGGCTCCACTTCTGATTTCAGTTGCTAAAACATGTAGTTATGGTTTGTGAAAAAAACGTGTCATACAGGGTAAGCAGTAACAGTTTAATTTATCGAATAGGTCGGATATAAATAACGTAGGACTAGGAGTATTTTTGTAAACATAGTTTGATATCACGTGGTGTTGCTGCCACCTTGGTCTCTGAAAGAAACCAGCATTTCTACAACGAAACACCTTGTGTTATGCGAGAAGGCTCAGGTACAGTGACAAGGACAGGTACAGCAGGAATGCATGAAGAAAGTTTCCAGAGTGTGTTTGTTAATGATATTGACAAGGAAGTTGAAGAAGGCTGTGTGTCTGCAAGTGATTTGTTTGGCACTGCAATCGCTGGCGCACGACTCGTCGCTTTTATTGCCATCTGTACCAGGCCTGCTTAGTCAAGTGATAGGGACTGCAAGTTTAACAGCTGTGTTTTCACTTTTTTTAATTTGGATTTTGTTACTGTTATAGTGTCAATTGGAATGTGTGCCAGTGCGTCTCCCTCCGTTCTTCATGGTGTTCAATATGTGCTGCTGGCTGGGCCGAGCGCGGTACGTCAGGGGAAGTTAACAATGTTGGAATTTCAAGTGAGGTAATTGTGCATTTGTGTGACTGACAGGCAGCTGGGTGGTTTGTATGATAGTGGTGTGGCAGACTGGATGTGTGGGTGAGAAGCCTATGTCTAGCTAGCAAACACTTGTGTTGGATGTGTGAACATAAGCTGTTATGCTGAGGTACGTGTGCAAGCGAGAGACTACTGTTTGGCAAATTGTCTGTCTCACAGTCCTTCCTGTTGGTGGTGTGTGGACCACAAGAGGTTGGGCGAAGAGAGTGCACGTGTAGGCCTAGTCAGGACTGAATGTGTGGACAAGAAAGATCTCTGAGGTGTGTGCGCGCAGGTGTCCGTAGGTATGCTGGATAGCTCCGGGTCTAGATTACTTGTAGAAGAAAGAGTGATGGCTGGAGGCGTGTGTGAGTGAGCATGTGGCAGGCAAAAAAATGTTGAATGGTTATTGTGCATCTGCTGGGTTGAGTGTGCGCACATGTGTACATATTATGGCGAGCGTGTATTTGGATGGAAAGGTTTAAGGCTAGGAAGTGCTAGTTGCTGGACAGTGTGTTGAATGGGACAAGACTTTGACAATGCCAAGTGAGCAGTGATTGTGTATGTGATAAGAGTGCCACGCACAGCATGGTAAAGGAGTCCTGGGTGACAAAGCTGCACTGGAACAGAGTTTATATTCACACTTCATTCAGAAGTGTGAGTTTTTAGGGTCTAACCTTTGGGTGAAGTGAACATAACATAACATGAAGTGTGCTTGGAAGTAAACTTGAGAAGAAATATGAAGCTCTTAAGATTGACAGCGTTTTACTGTAATTGAATATTTATGATTGGCTTATTCAAATCTAATAACGTTAATTTGATGATGCCATTGTGTTAGTGCTCAGGGGCATGTTTAGTGTGGCTTGAGACTAACCTAATGTTGTAGTTAGCACACAAGGAGAGAGGAAAGTTGAGCTCGTGCTCAAGGTTTGCCCAATGGGCAGATGTTGTATTGCACTGGTCAGTATCAGCAGAGGCCTTTTTTTCAAACATGTGGGAGTCTCCTCTCCCTTCCTCTCTCTCTCTGTTGCTTCTCTCTCGTCACCCTCCCACTCTCCCTCATTCTCCTTCCCCTCTCACATCATCATCTGGCCCTTGCTTTATTAACCTTTCTCAAACATGTTTGAAAATGCACCATTTGCCCACTCTTTTTTCAAAACTTTCCCATGGGGAGAACCCCGAACCCTTCTCATGGCAGTAAGCCTCGCTCACCACGTTGACTCATCACAGAGCACTCATCCTGAACTTTTACGCCTCACCACTTTCAAATGTCACCAGCCGCCACTGGTTATAGCCCTCCAGCGTTCCCCCTCTGGCAGTGCCACGGCCTTCCAATGCATGGCTGACATGTCACATAATATGATTGCACAAAGCACACTGATTTGTTGATCTGTGATTGTGTCAGTTCCCACTGAAAAAGACATAAGAAAGAACAATATAAAAGAAAGTAGTTTTATCCCTTGTACTAGCATCACAGCAAAATACCAGTAGTTTGAAAAAAAGTAAATTCTCTGTTTGCAGTTTAATTGTGCCTGACAATTGACTTCCCAAGATACGTTTTTTAACATAGATCTGTCAGGCTCCACTTTATGTCTCTTCGGAGCTGTGCTGAAAACACCTGTACCTTCCCCCGAAGAACGACCCCAATGTCTGACTGTGAGCACAGACCACTAAGGTAGTTTCACTGGGGAAGGAAAGGAAGGGGACAGCAGGGAGGGAGATCTGAAATGACAAAGAACAAGCTATTAGAACGACTCCCCCCGTACCCTCGCAAATCCAACACACCTACTAACTACACATAAGACACGTACTATGCATACATCCTCATAACTGTAAAGGAAAATAATGGAGACTAGTGCAAAGAGAAGAGGTACGAGGTGGTATCGGGGATTCGGCTCAACTGTATAAGAAAGCAAAAAGACATGCATGAAACCCTATTCCAGGTACTACTATTCTATAGGCTCAAAAACTCTCCACACATACAGTCTCATGCGTGTTCACACAGCCGTAACAAAACCCCTCGAACTTGATACCCCTCACTGTGTGTCCTGCATGGATGAGAGATAAACAAGGTTGTGGAGAAAAACATATAAAACAGACAAGGTTAATGCTTCCTTAACATTTTCTGCAAAATAGAAGCCCAGAAGCCTCTATGCTAGTGTCATAAGTTCATACACCCTCACTCCCGGCTATCGTTATAGCCTCAGGGCGTCGCTGCATAACGACACCATGGAATGCAGCCAAAGAAACCCCCGGTTTGAAAGTACCAAAGTTCGTCTGCAGCTTACAAACGGTAACTTCTCTCAGCCGAGAGAGGCCCGGGGAGTTCGAATCACACGCGGCGAGCGTGAACAGAAGTCTGTAGCGCTAACAAGTCAGTCCAAGAAACCCAGGATACAAAGGAACACAGAATTCACGGGCTTACCGCATCCACAACTTACCCCCCCAAAGGACCCTACGATCAGCCCAGCTTTCCTACGCCGTGGTCCCCCGCACCAGAAAGACCAGATCGGGAGGCCGCTCCTTCTCCTTCCTCGCGGCCAAAGCATGGAACGCCCTCCCGCTCCACCTCAGACAGACAACATCGCTCCCCATCTTAGCAAGAAACCTCAAAACCTGGCTCTTCGACAGACCCCCTCCATGATGGAATGGAACCTGCAACCCCCTCCCCCCCCCCACCCCTAGCGCCTTGAGACCCTTACGGGTGAGTAGTCGCGCTTTAACAAACTCCTGATTGATTGATTGATTGAGTGATTGTTCTGAATTATCAGCGCTGCCGATGCCTCTAACGCAGTCTTTAGTTCCGGGAACGGCGTGCTCTGCGTCACTTACGTGACGTTTTCCTCGGCATGCCGGGAAATGTAGTCTTGTGTTCCCGAAACTCGGAGGTTTGCCGTTGTGAAGCGGGGCTTTTCTGATGTAAGTGCGTAGCGGCGCCCTGCGTCCTTGGGGCGAATCCTGACAAGATCCTGTAAAATTCAGCATCTTTTCCAGTTTCCCTGAATCTGCCTCATGATATGAGGGGGTGCTGCAGCACTTCCCGCACCCTGAGTTACAGCACATTTTTTTCATCCTTCATAGCATTCGAGAAGATTTTTGTCTAGATCAAGGTAGACTAACCAAATTTACTACCAGAAGCAAAATCATTGGACTGCAAAAAAAGGAAACCAAGACCGGATAGGTTATATTGCCAGGGGGGTAACTTCCATTGGTGCAGCGGCATCGAGGTGCAGAGGTTTCAGGGACCCACTGAAACCTGATTGTTGATGGATTTTATGATTCAGGCAGCAGCTAAGTGACCATTTGCTTTCTAGCACTAGGGCCCATAATACTCAAAATCCTACACAACACTTCCATGTACTGCAACTTCAACCCTCCACTGGACTTTCTCACCATCGCAACTCAACTTTCCATCACAACAGAAGAACGAAACCTGGCCTGCCATCACCACGACTGAAATCTCCCTTACCATGAAGACCATACACTCGGGGACCCAATCGGACCCTTGCCCCACCACACCTTCATCAAACGATTCCTATTGATCAGGGAAGGACTAACACCCATCCTCAATGCCTCCATTGATTCAGCGACATTCTCGGATATCTGGAAACACACCACTATCACGCCCCTGCTCAAGAACCCATCGCTGACCTAATCTACAGATCCATCTCCCTCCTACCACACCTGGCCTTACTTGCTGGAACCCTGCAAACCCATCTGCGGTGTGCCTTAAGTGTCATGGCTTAGCCCCACCCTCTTCAAAGCATACATGATCTCTCTGGCCAATGTCATCTGCGCACACAATATCAACATCCTCTCCTACGCCGAAGACATGCAACTCATGCTCCCCCAATACAAGAAGCAAGCTCACAGCCTGAATGACCAAAATCACTAAATGCATGAAAGACAACTGTCTCAACCTCAACATTGACAAGACATAAGTAGTTATGTTCGGCAAGAACACCTCGCCTTGAGACTTGAACTGGTGTCCGGCCAAACTCGGACCCCCACCAGAAACCTCGGAATCATCATCGACAGCATATTGGATCTGACTGCACAAGTAAACGCCATCATACTGCTTCCACATTCTGTGGATGCTGAAGAAGATCTTCAAATGGCTCCCAAGCAACACCAGAAAAAAACTCACTCGCCATAGTCACCAGCAAGTTGGATTATGGGAACACCTTCTATGTCGGGATTGCCAGGCAACTCACCAGGAGACTACAAACCATCCGGAACTTATCCTCAACCTCCCACAGAACTTGCATCACAACACACCTCAGCCAGCTCCACTGACTCCCGATACACAAATGCGCTCATTTCAAACTCATCACTCATACATTCAAGGCACTGGACAACATATGCCTCACTTACCTGAACAGTCCCATTTCCTTCCGCCAAACACCCAGACACTTCTCACCCAGACAGTTCTGCTCAGGAGAACCCCTACGCGCACACATCCCACACATGATAACAACTAGATTAAAGGAAGGGGTTCTCTTACATCGCTCCTAAAGCATGGCGTGACCTTGCACTCTACATTAGAGCCTGCTCCTCTTTTGTTAAATTCTGCAAGTAACTGAAGACCTGACTTTTCAATCAACCAACCTAACCTAGCCAGGGCTAGGCACACACACCTGCTCAGTGCTGGGATACCTTCAAGGGTGATAGTGTGCTTTACGAATTCACATAATATATTGCATATTGTAGCCATGCCTGACAGAAATGATCAAGCCCTAGCAGAACAATTCTGCAGAGATTTACATCATTATATTAAAGACATTTGTTGCACACCAATTAATGTGAATAATGTATTGTTTACATATTGTAAAACAATAAAAATTATGTTAAAAAAATTAGAATATTAAAGATGAGTTCGCTGGTAGTAGTATTCCTTGCACTTGTTCAGCTTTAATTGATTTGGTGATTGATGTAGACCAAAGATTACAAGAGCGCAAACATGAACAATGGTTTGAACAAAGAAATCAGCAGCCCTTTCCTGTAATCAAAACTATAACCCACGAAGACTTTCTCCAGAGTCTGCAGAAATAGAGTAAGAGCATCTACAGATAGGCTCTAGTCAACATCTTTCCCTAGCTTGAGAAGAAAGGAAATGGGAACGAATGTAAAATCACTGTTTATCGATTGTGGGAAAAGTAATAATTCCCTTCCAAATTTCTCAATCAAACCATCATCGGAAACCGAAAAGACTTGATCTTGATGGGGACCCTACCCCAACAGGTACCCAATACCATTGTTATTCCAAGTTGACCATCCTATCTATGCCCATACAGCTTAAATTAAGTTCTAGTCAAACTTTGCAGACCTCAGCTATATAGTGATATTATAAGTAATTATATGAACAGTACCTTTCTTGAATCTTTAAATATATCAAGTCTTCGGTACAACTTGAAGATTTGAATGAAGTGGTTGGAACACTTCACAGTGGATGAAAACAGTCCCAAAATCATTGGTGGAAGGCGATGGGGTCTCACTGAATTTCAGTTTCCTTTATTAGAATTCTTTTCAAAGAAGTTAGGATTTGCAGTTTCCAGGACAACAGTGGTGGTTACAGATTTTTAACATATAGCAGGTGATTTTACTATGTTTCTTCCTCTGGTACTTCTACCTCTTCTGTTCTTTTCCAGGTTTAGGTTTTCTGCAGCTCAGCCGGACCCCCTCTTCTTGGACTCCTGAGAGAGCAAATGGTAAATATCAGTATGGAAGGGAAAGAAAATAAAAATAATAAAGTAAATGCTACTTCGGCTATGTTTCTTGCCTGGAGTCTTTCTACTTTCTTGTATTTTTTTGTTGTTCTTCATTTCTCTCTTCTAGGTGTTTCTTTATCTTAGTGCAAGTGCCCTTATCCTCTTATTTAGTGTTTCTCGTTTTACTGTCTTTCTGTCTTCCTATGGTCAATTCCTTTCTTACTTTCCTGTCGTGCAGCTTCTCCTTTAATTAGTTTTCCCATATTAGAGGTACCCTTGAAACCATGAAGAATGGTACTAATAATACTCCAAAGCCCCACAACAACAAGAAACAAAAATTGAATTGTACCCTATATTGACACACTTGGTGGCTTGCAGGAGCTTTTTTTTTTATCTTAAGGACCCCTTTCCATGTGCTGCTTTCTGCCACTTTTCCCGTTTCATATCCCTCCACTGTGAGGCTCCTCTCAAGAGAATGAGAAGAGGAAGAGTGAAAGGATGGCCCGTCACCACCCTGACACCCACCTGGTAAGTCACTAACCTCCCTTGGGTTGCGCTGCGCTCGGGACTTGAGGAGATGGGCCAACTTCACCTGCCTCCTCGTCTCTGTGTAGGACGTCTCGGGCTTGTTCCTCTGGACTCTGCTGGTACACTCAGGTTAATCTGCTGTCTGCATCTGGTCCGACAATGTCCAGGGCATCCTCTTCCTTCTACTCTCTCCTTGATCTATTATCTCCTCTGCTCCTTAGTCACACTCTTTGCTTCCGGTTCTAGGTTTTAAGACACAGCACATGCATGAGCTCTAGCCATCCCTCCCATCTCACCTGTCTTTTTTCCTGCCCTGTTTCTAAGTTATTGTTTTGACATACTAATCTGCCTTCCTTTTTTAAAATTTGTCATTCTTTTTTCTTCCAGGCCCTTGAGGCGGAGAGGACCTTGGCCGCCTCCGTGGAAGTCCCGCCACCCCAAAAGGTAAGTTCTTTTTACAAACACCACTGGTTTCTGGACCAGTGACCGTGATTCCCATGTTACCAATCTGCCATCATTTGATATTATTTCTACTTCTGCATTCTTCATAACTCTAGGTATAACTGGGTTGGTTATAAAATCATATTCAGTGAATTGATGTGCACATTACCATTGAACTCACTACATTACCAACATCATTGTTTGCTCCCTTTGAATTTTAATTTTATCACCTTGACTAGGGACCAATCAAGAGCCTAAGGAATCTTGGTTGCCACTCTACTTGCACTAGAATATCAAGCCTATCAAAATGTATTTTATGAAAAACAGTCTGAACGTCTGGCTCACAATTGCTCATATGATTATCCAATAATGTTGAATTGAAGGATGTATCCATTAACAGAACCAGAAAAATAATCTTTGAAGGAATATATCAACGACAGCCTTTGTAAAAGATTTATAAGGGTTCCATAATCCCCATTTGCAGCTCCTTTATTTTTTGTAAAAATAAATTGATGAAGGTCTGAGGCACTACATTGATTATAGGAAGCTAAACAATGTAAAGATTCAAAAGATAATCGTTACTCTTAATTCAAACCCTATTGAATTCTTAGAGAAGTTCACAGTTGTATACTAAGTTGGATTTAAGAGGAGCCTGTAACCTTATTTGAATTCACCCTGGAAATGAGTGGAAATAGGCTTTCCGCACTCAATTTGAGCATAATGAATACTTGGTCATGCTATTTGGGCTTTGCAACACTTCCTTATACAGTTCAAAGGTACATCAATTTTAAGATCCCATTGGAGAGTTTCTATTGGTCTACTTTGACAATAGTTTGTTTTTTTCCCCCATTCGCTCACTCTCCATCATCAACATGTTCGAGAAGTCTTGTGACATCGAAATGACAAGAGGTTTTATGCCAAACTAGAAAAGTGTCTTTTTAATCAGTAGGAGGTTGAATACCTGAAATATTATATACGCAAAAGATAGAGCATGGAAAAGACTTAAAATCATGGCAATAGTAATCTTTACCAATAGAATGAAGAGTCACAACAACCTTTTGAACGGCTGAAGAAAATTCACCCAAGCTTCTAAGTTAGCACATCCAATAGAAATAGAACCATTTGTTTTGGAATCCGATGCATATGACATTGAAATAGGAGCAATCCTTTTTCAAAGACAAGTTACAGAGAATGTCTTACACCAAGTAGCTTATTAATGTTGACAGCTCTGTCTGAAACATATAATTACACCATTCTCAAAAAATTAAATGAGGCTGCGTGAATAGAGACACTTTTTGGAAGGATCTAGTCATAAAATTCAAGTCTACACTGATCACAAGAACTTACAGCGTAAATTAACTGTAAAAGTAGTTAATCTACACTTAGCAAAATTTACTTTTTTTTCTCACACTTTCACTTTATTAATTCACACAAACCTGGAAAGAATAATGTACTGGCAGATGCTTTATCTCAAAGCTTTTTTTTTTTACAACAAATGTTATTGAATTTTACCATCCAAAGGGGTGAGCCTCCGAAAAGCCATATTTACACATAGCAATGAACATAAGTAGACTGGTTGCTGCCCCGGATATCCTTCGAGAAACTATAAAACACCCAACCTAACAGCCCCCGCCACCCACCTCCCCCCATCCCCGCACGCCCAACCCGCTTGAAAGACTACACAGGCACTTTACACAGAGCCTCCCTTTTCAATATTCGGTCTGACCTGTTCCTCTCCCTGGGCAGCCCCTAGAACAGACCAGAGGGGTAAAGTATCCCATTGTAAAGGCATAATCATTGGACTCTTATAGTCGGCCAGATGTAGGTAAAAGTAATTTACTGATTCTTAAATACCGAATTTTACCGAATCGGTATTCAAGAATCGGTAAATGAGATGTAGGTAAAAAATCGGTATCAAATACCGATGCGGAAAAAATCGGCATCGGACTTTTGGTATTTACCGAATCGGTATTTACTGAATCGGTAATTACCGAATTGGTATTTACTGAATCGGTAATTACCGAATCGGTAATGGCCATTCAACCCTATGGGCCAAAAGGCCCATAGGAATGCATTGGAAATACCGAATCGGTAAATACCGATTCGGTAAATTCCGAATTGGAAAGCAAGCAAAAGTGAAACTAATGAAAACAGCCAATCAGGTGCCACCACCCTCCCCCTCCCTACCAGGGAGTGGCTACCTAGGCAGCTGCAACTCATTAGAAGGTTCTGGAGAGGCAGTCAGAGCTGAGCAGAGAGACAGAGCAGCAGGGAGAGTTTGTTTGGAGTGAAATACAGGAAAAATGGCAAGCAGCACTGAGAGCCGGAAGGCTGAGAGAAAAAGAAAAATAAAGTTCAGCAGCATGGAGCTGCAGGTACTGGTGGAGGAAGTGGTGAGAATCCACAAACAGCTATTTGGCAGGCAGTCCCTCACTGTACCTGAGTCAGCTAAAAGAAAACTGTGGCTTGCCATAGGAGAGAATGTAAATGCAGTGGGTGTGACAATCAGGAGCATTGAGGACCTGAAGAAAAGATTTTATGATATCAGGAGCCTCACCAAAAAAAAGATGGCAGAAATCCATAAGCAGGCTGGTGTCACCGGTGGAGGCAGGAACCCAGCGCCCCCCCTGACTGACCTGGAGGAACTGGTGGCCTCAACCATCGAGCCTGACAGTGTTGTGGGAGTAGGAGATGTGGACAGCTCAGCCAGAGCTACAAGAAAAGGTAAGAGGCTTGCGCAGCATGACACCCCATAGCAGCCAGCTTCCCTTTAGCCTTTGTATACAGGCCAACCCCAGTCCAGTACTGCTAGCACTATACAGGAGCAATGCATTATGGGAAATGTAGTCAGCAAATGTAGGACCAGGTGTAAGTGCACAGACATCAGCAAGGCACTGAAAGTAAATCAGAGTAATGAAAGTTAAATGTGCAAAGCATTTATTGTAGTGACTGTGACACATTAGCACCCAGTTGACATACGCTTCTTTATACCTAGGGGCAACATCAGGCAGTGGACCATCTGCATCAGAAGGGACTGCACCAGCGAGGTAGGAGAGTGTGGAGGCAGGGTCAAGCACTGTACAAGCCTCGCAGGAGGAGGAAGACACCACTGCCATCTTCAATGAGGATGATACTGTACAGTCCCTTGTGTTTCCCCACTCCCCACACCTTTCTCAATCCCCCCCATTGGTGTTCTCACCAGAGAACTCCCCATCACGGTCCCTGTCAGCACCTGCAACCTCACCAGCCAGGAGGAGAATCGTGGCCCCACTGAGAGTTATGGTGGGAGCAGAGGGTGAGGCTCCAGCAACCGTACAAGTCACTCCTGCTGCACTGCAGTCCACCAATCAGTCCAGCAGCTCTCGCAGACGCCAACGCACTCCCAGCAGTGCAGGTCCACCTGGAGATGGCACTGTGTTCCGTGGCCTTGAGGGGAGCATGGTGCGCATCCAGCGCATGCAGGGGAAATCAATACAGGCCTGCCACCGCCAATTCCGAATCCTAAACCAACAAATCGGAGACATGGGCAAGGGCATCAGTGACTTAGTAGACAGTAATAGGGAGGTTGCAAAGACAAACACTGACATTGCATCAGGAATGCATCAAATGACCACCGCCATCACCCAGCTCTGCGCTAAAATGGATACCCTGGAGCACACAAGGCGCAGGGATGCGTGTGTGCACAATAGGGCCATGAATCGGCAGGCCACTGCAACATCCTAGCTATGCCGTAGAGGCGTCAATATGCAGGAGAGCCTCACGCAGAACACGGCGGAGGTCACCAGGGGCATGGCCAGGATCACCAGTGCCCTGGAGGCCATGATAATTTCACATACTGCTGTAAATCCTGCCCTGGACGTGGCAGAGGCAGACGACAGCAGTAGCCGCAGCAGCTTGGCAAGCGCTGTGGTTGAGCCACGCAGGAGCACCAGGCGCTCAGCTGAGCCTGCAGGCCATGCAGAAGGCAGTGAGCTACATCCCAGTGGCTCTGGGAAGCGCGGCCGCAAATGACATTGCCGGTGTGGGTGAGGCAACCCGGGACATACAGTCCCCACGTTTATTTAGTTTGTTTTGTTTCACATCAGTGCATGAACGTTGTGGCAACATTAAATTTCGTTCTTCACATTCACAACCTGTCTGTGTCTCTTTACTCACTCAGAAATAGTTGTGTGTAATCTCCTCACGTCTGTATCTGCCATCATTTGGTGTTGACACTCCAGCAGGTTGTGTTTCAGGCACAGCAATGCCGTCGTCATGATCCTCGTAGTCTGACAACTCCACCTCAGTACCCTTCTTCACTGCAAGGTTGTGCAACATAGCACAGGCAGCAATGATCTTACAGCAGGTGAGGGGGTATACTGCCTTGCACCTCCACTCTTGTGCAAGCATCTGAATCAGCTTTTCCAGATGCCAAAGGTCCGTTCAACCACATTCCTTGTGCTTTTGTGGGCCCGGTTATACCTCCTTTGACTGGGTGTTGAGGGGTTGAGGTAGGGGGTGAGTATGAATGAGCGGAGGGCATATGCACTGTCTCCTAGAAGGAAAAGGGAAGACATTACTCACATGCATACATGTACTTCATACTGCAATCGGTATTATGGGGGTCAGACACTGTGTCTTACCTAGGAGGTATCCTTCACCAAATTCCCCTGCAGTCAGCCGTGCATAGATCCTGCTGTTTTGAAATATATAGGAGTTGTGGGAACTCCCAGGGAATTTTGCAACAAGGTCAGTGATGGCGCACTTTGTATTGCAAATCACCTGCACATTGATGGTGTGCGTTGACTTCCTATTCCGGTATATGTATTCGGTGTCAGCAGGGGGACAAATGGGAATGTGCGTGCCATCAATGCAGCCAATGATATGGGGGAATCGTGCCATCTGGTAGAAGTCTGCTTTTGTTTGGACCAGTTCTGCATGGGTTGCAGGAAAAGAAATGTATTGGTCCATCCTCTGTAACATGGCGTCAAGGAATTTGTGGAAAAACCTTGACAGGCTGCTCTGGGTCACCCCACCTACCGCAGCAACCACACTCTGGTAGCTGCCAGACGCAAGCAGGTGTAGGCTGCATAGCACCTGCACGTGCGGTTAAATAGCGTGTGCCCTTGGGGTGGTGTGCTCCAACAGTGGTTGGAGGTCCCTGAGGAGGTCCAAAATGGTGTCTGAGTCCAACCTGTACCTCTGGAGGATCTCTGTCTCTGTGAGCATGAACAGGGTGATCCTCTCTCTGTAGGACCTGCTCCTCTCTCTGCCATTCCCTCTCTCCTTCCTGCTGTAGCCGTAGCCGTCTTGCAATGACATAAAATGCCGCCATTGTGCAAGTAGAATTGCATTTTGGGTCCTTTTTTATGGGTTGCAGTTGGTTACCACCTGATTCCAATCCATGGTAAATACCGACTCTTAAATACCAATTTTGAGGCTAATTCGGTATTTCTGTGCTTACCTACATCTCAATGATCATTTTTACCACTTCTTATTTTCCGATTCGGTATTTTACCGATTCGGTAACTCTTCCGAATCGGTAAATATACCGATTCGGTATATTTACCGATTCTGTATTTTACCGATTCGGTAACTTTACCGATTCTGTATTTTTTCCGATTCGGTATTTTACCGATTCGGTAAATTTACCGAATCTGAGGGATTTCGGACTCCTACATCCCAATGGCTCAATACCGGTCGGTAACGGCCGAGAATCGGTAATTTCGGCCGTTACCGACCGGTATTGGGCCACCTACATCTGGCCCCTAGTATTACATGCATCGAGCCAATTCGCACAGGGCAGCCAAAAATCTCTTTTCTTGCTTTCCTTTTTCGAAGTTGCCCTATCTAGCTTCATCGTGTATTTAATGGAGGTTAGACAATGTAAAAATGTCGGAGGAATGCTTTTAATCCACCTTTTGCAGATTTCTCTCAGTGCAAGCAAGATAAGATAAAAACCTAGTTTATTTTCCTCTAATGATAATAGTTCATAATTTGGAAAAACCCCAAAGAACACCAAAATTATGATCACCTGAATATTGAAACCAAATATGGCTTCCATACCTCTAATTACGGAGGCCCAGAAGTGGTGTAACAATGGGCAATTTAAAAACATATGCTCAACATCCGCTTTTTCCTGATGGCATTTTGGACAGCACGGGGTAGCACCCTTCACAAATGTTGAGAGTTGTATAGGAGACCAGTATACCCTATGGAGACAAAAGATATGGTTTCCCCTTAGGTTTGCAGCTAGAACTGTGGAGTATAAAAAATTATAGGATACTTCCCATATTTCTTCCGTGCTTGATCCGGGCAAGCACTCCCCCAACAGCTGCGATGGAAGATTGAAGTCGCCATCTGCCAGGTCTATCAGGAGCCAATATAAATTCACCACCTCTTTCTTCTTCCCGATTTTCTTCCTCAGAGTCAATAGTAGGTTAAGGGAAGTCAACGCAGCTCGGGGTTGGGTGATGAGATACCAGAGGGCACTGGGCTTCTGCCTCCATCCAGCAATTAGACAGCCAATGTAGTGGTCCAGCGGTGAGCAGTCTCATGGTGCTCGCTCCATGCTTACCATTCTGCACAATGTGGAGCTACTTGATACCGGGCCAACTATATAAAATATGTTCTTCCAGCTTCTCTTACCAGCACTTAGCCTGACAATGTAACAGGACAGAGTGAGCACCCGCTGGGTGCTCTGTCTTCCCAGACCATCCAGCTTTCACTGAGTCAAGAAACCACAGGCCATTCACCCTAAAACAGTGTATCAGAGTACATTTGATAGCTGTGCTTTATAGAAGGAAAGCAACAACAATTGGACTGTGGTGGTGAAAGGGTGTTACTATTTCTCTAAAATCCTGTGATTCGTGTATTTCTACTGAAATGCACATTGTTTTAGACTAAAGCTGACACAAAAGTAATTACGGTACAGATCCCTCCTTACATGGGGCTTTGTGAAGTTTCAACTGAATTGCCCTAATCATAATTAACAGAAGATACAAAACCCTGTCCCTTAGTTAGCTGGGTTTTTAAGTTTAACAGATTTTTTGTGAGTATAAGAAGGGAGCAATGGCTAAGCATACTTCTGAAATTCTGCTCAGTGTCGGATTATTTCTTTTCCGTAGAACAGTTCAACAGAGCAAATGCAACAAACGCCTCACTCTCATCCAGACGTACAAAGAAAGAGACTGGAAAATAGATCAAATGTAGGATATAATAACAGAACCATCAATACCTTCTCAAAGCCCATCCTTATGGTACTCTCACTCTCTCCACTGCAAGAGGGCTTTAATTAATGCTGTCCACCACCGACAAGCATTTGCAACGCAATAGGTATCATAATTGGGAAAGTTTGAGCTATTGGTATTGTAAATGACACATTTTTTATTTATGTGTTGGTTTTGAAAATAGCGAAATTAATAGCTTTGTCATTTACAATGCCAATAGTTTTATGACACCTATAGCATTTGTAATGCAATATGTGTTGTATTAACGTGACTTAGATGTATTGATGTTACAAATAATCGCTTTTAATTTTTTAAAATAATTAATACTTACATAAAAGTTATTGTAATTTATAATGGCACTAGTTTAAACTTTTGTAAATAACTTTTGTGAAGATTATGTTCAGTGTATTTTTTTGTGATGAAAATCCAAGAACAGAAGTGAAATATTAACATCTTTTTGAGACATTTGTAATAAAGCTTGAAACATTGAGAGAACATATTTGAAATAGTTGTTGTTGAATGGTTGCACAGATTGATGCGGTGGTGGCACTAAGTGATGTTAAGGTGGTGACGAGTGATGCTGTGACGTTCAGTGATGCTGTAGTAGCGCATAGTGATGTTGTGGTGCCCCTGATAGATAGATAGATAGATAGAGTGATGGCGATAGATAGAGTGAGTGTGATAGATAGACAGATACATTGAGGGTGATAGATAGAGTGAGGGCGATAGATAGAGTGAGGGCGCTAGCTAGATAGAGGGCGATAGATAGATAGAGTGATGGCGATAGATAGAGGGTGATAGAGTGAGGGCGATAGATAGATTGATAGAGTGAGGGTGATGAATAGATAGATAGAGGGCAATAGATAGATAGATAGATAGATAGATAGATAGATAGATAGATAGATAGATAGATAGATAGATAGATAGATAGATAGATAGATAGATAGATAGATAGAGTGAGTGAGAGTGATAGATAGATAGAGTGAGGGCGATAGATAGAGTAAGGGCGATGGATGGAGTGAGGGCGATAGATAGATAGATAGATAGAGTGAGGGCAATAGATAGATAGTGTGAGGGTGATAGATAGAGGGATAGATCGAGTGAGGGGGATAGAGTGGGGGCGATAGATAGATAGATATAGTGAGAGCTATAGATAGATAGAGTGAGGGCGATAGATAGAGTGAGGGCGATAGATAGAGTGAGGGCAATAGATAGATAGAAAGATAGATGAATATACTCTCCCAGAGCAACGCATGCGCGTTGCCTCAGCGAGACCTAAAAAGGCAGGAGTAAATCTGTTTTCTCAGTGGGTAAGACGAGGGGGAGCCACTGTAAGGGTGTAAGGAGGTTATAGACAGGGGGGGAAAATCCCATTGGAGAAGCAGCGAAAAATGTAAACCTTGAAAAAAACTCTCATGCCTATGTATAAATATAGACTTTCTACATTTTGGTAGCCGTAATTATTTACATTATACGAGCATCCTTTGAAAACGGTGCCTCTTTCAGATTTTCATTGCTGCTCTTTGATCTTCTTTTGAATTTCAAGATAGTTGGAAATGTGCTCCAAGCATAGAGAGTAACCCAAGGAAAAAACATTCCAAACTCTTTGAGAATCTGCCAATGAACTTTCATGCAACCAGGCCGACATATTATCATGGACATTTTGAATTCCACTCGGATTCCTTTATCAGGAACAAACAACCTTACATCCAGTACTAGGCCATAGGGGGCATTCGCTCTCACTCCCGTGAAGTGGCTGCCGACCCAAATTAAGGTATTATGAAAGCAGCACTGGCTTTGGCCACATCTTTAGAGCCGAAAAAGTGATTATTGAGTTAACACTCGCTGCTGACATCTTGAAATTACAAGTTTTACCCTGCCAGTTCAGACTCACCATCCACACCAGATTGTCAAACTAAGAACAGTTACATTTGGTAGCAATAATATTTGTGATGTAGTGTGCTTAGAAGCGCCAGAAGCGTTCTAGGTAGAGCTATATAACAAATAATTATAGTCAGCACCTTTTAGTGTGAGCTTGTCTCATTCCTTTAGTGTCGTTCGCCTTGGCCTCAAACAGCCGAATCGGCTCCTTTTTTTTTTTTACAGTTTTCCATAGCGTTAATTCGGCCCGAACGTATTGGAGCGCTTTACAAAAGCACCAGTTACGTTAGACAAGGACACATTCAGGGCTCGTATTTTAACCCTCCAGAGAGCGGGTGCTTTAGACAAGTAGATTATTATGCGAGCATGTGGTCACCTCCCCTCTAGCTGCTCCGGCTTCGGCAGCCGGTGGAGCATTTCAGCCACTGCAAAGTCTTGCTTGCTTGCCTTGTCGAGGGTTTGTTGTAAACCACAGGAGTTTGTTTATGTGAACAGCCCACTCCCTCTGAAATGCGCTGTAAATTCTCGGAGACAGCAGGCAGGTGATAACAGACAATGATGGCTTTGCGGCTCGCCCTCTCACGCCTCCGAGGGGCTACCCTTTGCGGCGAGGCTACAGATTGCTGGGAGATGGGCTCTTCTGACACACGCGGGGCCACGGAGACAGTGGAAGAAAATGTCAAAGCAATCCGAGATCATTAGGGCGATGAGTCACGCAGAAAGAAATCCGTGGCTTTCTATTGAAATTGAAATGTCTTTATTATAGACACTGGTGATGCTCTCTCTACGGTGATGGACTCTGCTGACCTGCACAGAGGAATATGGTGGCTGCGGCTGCAGGAGGATTCCCATAAGGGCACCAACCAATCCAGCGGCAGTGACATGGGAGGGCCCGGCCTGGGTGAGCGGGGGAGAGCTGCACTCCCCGTGCCCCCTGCGCCTCCGCTCTCTTTGCCTGAAAGAATGTTCTTATTTGCTTGTTAAATAAACAAGCAGATAAAAATACTCTTTTACGCCTGCCACAAAACAGGCTATATTGTCCGGAGGGGTAGTGAGAAAAGAGGACAGGGTGGCACCCAAACCCCCTCTTTTCCAATGGGAAGCCAGCGTTTACCATGAACGCTGACGCTACCCAATGGAAAGGAGGGGCGGAGCTTACAGGACCCTTTTTAGAACAAAATCTCTCGCAGGGCAAGGCCAGAGCAGCTTCGCTGCTCAAGCCCATGCCTCTACAAGACCTAAAAAGAAAAAGGAGAACCATGTATATTCAAGGGACCCCTTCTCTGGACTTTGGCGATGCTGGCCTCCTCACTTAACTTCCAAGTACTACATGGAGCTTGGACCTTTATAAACACATAAACTAACTGACTTTCTTCTACCTGCAGTGGGCCAAATACCACATGGTAGCAGAAAAGTTCATATGGAGAAGTTTCTTCTTTTTGGCCTGCAATTTATGATGTCTCTTCAGATACCTTCAACTTACAACCGGAACCTGTTGGCATGGGCCCATTGGATAGTTAAATATGTGAGTTCTATGGTACATGGCCATGGGGAATGACGGGGGCACTTGGATGTGCCCTAGTCCAGTAGTGACTATGGAAGGGGCAGGCGACTGGCTTTTGGTGCCGGGGTTCCAGGCATTGCGGGCCCTGTGTCGAGAGCGTTGTTGCTTGTCTTTGTGCATTGCTCTGTGTATTCTCACCTGCTACCCTGACTGTTTGCCATGTTATCAGGTTGCCTATGCCCATAGCATTTGCAACATATGTAACTCGCCAGTCATTAACGTGCCATTATATGCTGTAGGGTTGTTGAAAATGAAAATAAAGTTCTAAAAAAACATACATTAAAACCAAAAAACTTAGAATCGGACCCTCTCAGAACAAGAGACTGCTCCTTCCTCCACATTGTATGGGTAAACATCTCTCTCTCTTTTTGGGCACTACTACCCAGTACGACTTTGATGGTACCACTCCTGATGACTCTTGATTTAGGCCATTCATGGCAAGTCTATTGGCATTGTGGACTGCCAGCTCAGTATTAGACAATTCCAATTCCTTCTACCAAGTGTGAAATGGCCAGTACTCTGGTCCTTTTGGCTCTCAGTTTATTCAGCAGACTATCAACATGAATACCATTTGTGTCTTGACCTCCAAAGCAATACATTTCCCTCATCACCCCTCAGGCTCTAACTGCTTCCATGTATTCCTTCACAGTGGCCTTATGCAGACCTGCTCCATACCCCCTTTCGGTTTACTAAAGCCAGTCTGCACAAGCTTCTCACTTCCTGATAGACCACCTCCTCACAAGTGAGAAGATCTGGGCCCGCTCATCAGACATTGGTAAGTAGTTTATCTATTCTCACTGATGCGAGAGTACAACGTCTCAAAAAGAGGGCCGCCTGGAAACGCCAGGAACTTGTCTTGAATTTCAGGCAAAGAATTTAGAATGTTTCTCTGTATAGTGTTTCCACACGCGTCTTATGTAACCAATTAAAAACAGCAGATAGACTATATAAAGAGGCATTCATGATACATACATAAAACGCTATACCAGATAAGAATACGATAACAAAGACATAATGACACTGCATATGTAAACAATCATGTTTTGCTTTTGGCAGACAGCCTTTTTTTCAATATAATAGCAAAGTGGAGGAGTAATTCAAAGTTTACGAGTTATGTTATGTGTTGTACTTGCAGCAACTTGCATTAGAGGAGGGGAGAGAGGTCCTGATTAGAGACCAATCCTAGGCCAGTATGTAATTATGTGGCCGGTGATATAAAAACCTGGTCTTCTAGCAACCTGTCAATTGAGGGAGGAGAAGGGGGCTTCCAAGCCAGAGCTATACGTCTCTTTGCTAAAGCTAAAGGCAAAATCTAGAAATTTGTGCATGCTCTTCGTGAATTTGGTAAACTTCACAAGCCTTAGTAGGTAATGTTCTGAATCTACCGTGATCGACCGGCCTATCTTCTCTGACACTCTCAATGACATCTCGGTTTAGTATCACATAATTTGTGAGCAGAGCCACACCATATGATAGAAATCTGCATCTATTTCTGTGCATCTTGGGCAAGCTTGGGAGACTGCTGAGTACATCTGTATGAGGTTGTCACGCTCCCCCAAAGGAAAACACAGGAGCCGCAGAGGTGGTACAAACACGTCTTTATTTCACCGTGTCCACCTTCTAACTAACTGTTCCCTCCTACTTCCTTTCCTCCCCACGCCTCTTCCTCTACTGCCTGTCCTGTCGCAGACAGGGGTCAGGCAGTCACATAACGACATCTCCCCCTTTTGTACAAAGTCTTACTGTGCCTTAGATCACTTCAATGAGGCGCTCCGGCCGGCTGGTTTGCCGTCTGGGTCAATCAGCTTGTTCTGGTATCCTGATTCGGTGATGCACGGGGTGATCCCGTCTTGTCGGACTGGAATGACTGTGGTCACTGCTCCTGCTTCGACTTTCTGAATCCGTGGAGGACTCTCCGTATTGGCTTCCATGCTGTTCCTGAGGGTTGCACCTTTTAAAGTGTGAAATATTTCGGGTGATCCGCTTGTAATCGCCTTCTGCTGTAATCAGAGTCCCTTTTCGGCGACTGACCTTTAAGGGGTGTGTGAGGTAGCGACTGTCTGCTTTTGTCCTTCGATCACGTCGGACCATCACCCAGTCTCCTTCTTGGATGTCTGCGGGTCTCGCGTGCCTACGTTGATCAGCGTATGCTTTCATCTTCAGTTTCTTTCCATAGTCTATGTTAACCAATGTTTCATGATCAATGTTTGGAGCTTGAGGTCGGAGTGCGTTGTCCAGAGTGGGTAGTCGGGTACGAGGGACTCTTCCCAACATAAGAGTGGCTGGACATTGATCGGTGGTATTGTGGGGCATGGTGCGATATGCCCTCAGCACTTCATTCAGGGCTTGTTGGAAGTCTCGGTGGGCCAGTTCCGGCTGCTGTACTGCTTTCTTCAGAGTTCCCATGAAACGTTCCACCATGCCATTTGCTTGGGGCCATAGTGGTGTGATCTTTTGATGTTTAAAGGCAAGGTGTTTTGCAAAGTCTGCAAATTCGTGGCCATTAAATGGGGGTCCGTTGTCTGACTTGACCCGCAGTGGGATCCCCCATTCTGCGAAAGTTTCGTCGAGTATTGGAATCACTACGGTTGCCTTGGTGGATGGTATCAAGTGTGCGAATGGAAATCGGGAGTATTCGTCCATAATGACGATGATGTATTGGCTTGATTTTAGGGGCCTGAAGAAATCAATGGCGACTTATTGCCACACTCCTTCAGGTAGCTCCTACATCTATAAGGGAGCTGGTGGTTCGTCACAGCTGACCAGCTGACACGAGATACAGTCTTTGAGTGTGGTTTCTACCATCTGGTCTAGCGTCAGAAACCAGACGCGCTCTCGTAGAGCCTTTTTAGTGGCACTTATCCCTCGGTGACCTTCATGAGCGAGGTTAATCACTCCTTGTCTCAGCCTTTGAGGAATGACAATCCTCCCCCTCTCAGGATTAGGCCTTCTTCGCTGATGGATAGTTCCTCATGAATGTGTTTAAACGCTGTGATTTCCTGAGACTTCTGACTTGGGTCTTCTTTCACATGGCGCCATGAGTTGTTGCGAATGCGTTCTGTGACGTCCTGGATGATTGGATCTTGAATGGATGCTTCTTTAATAGCTTCAAGAGGAACTGTGGGAGGGCATGCTGTGTCAATGACAAAATGTATATATTCTTCAGCTACGGAGCGCACCTCCTTGGTGGTAGTCTTAGGGTGTCGGGACATGTAGTCTGCTGGATTTTCCGACTTCCCGGGCTTGTGGACAATGGTGTAAATGTAGTCCTGGAAACGTAGGCCCCAGCGCTCAATGCGCGGGGGCATTGTTGCCTTAGGATTGCCAAAAAATAGTAACAAGTGCTTGGTGGTCAGTGATGATGGTAAAGTGTTTGCCATAAACGAATAGATGGAAATGTTCGCAGGCCCA